>NC_092041.1:53503924-54126780 GCF_003086295.3 Arachis hypogaea
CCAAACTCATAGTATCAGAATATATTGCCTAAAAACTAATATTATTTTACTAAAAACTAACTGAAACATGCTAAAATCTACATGAAATTACCCCCAAAAAGCGTATAAAATATCCGCTCATCATCTATACACATGAGGAAGACAATTGAAGAAGCTCAAGAGCTTATAGACACTGTTGCTAGAAACCAATATTTGTACTCTAGCAATGAGTTCTCTCTAAAAGAGGAAGTCATGACAATAGTCACTGATCCTAATCCTCAAGAACAGATGATTGAGCTTAATCAACAATTGCTCCTGATGACAGAACAGTTAGCAGAATTTAAAGAGATGCTCCATGAAACTAAAGTTGCTAACAAGAACATAGAACTGCAGTTGAATCAAGCAAAACAGCAAATATCTAAATAGATAACAGAGGAATGTCAAGCAGTTCAACTGAGGAGTGGGAAAACATTGAATAGCACTGCTCAAAGTAGCAAAAAGCCAAACAAGGAACAATTGACAGGGGATAACCAAACCACTGTTCAAAATCCCTCTGAGGACAGTAAGAGCCCAGAGAGGAACACTTTTGGCGTTCAAACGCCAGAAAGGGAGGGAAAGCTGGCGTTAAACGCCCATTCCCTGCCCAGTTCTGGCGTTCAAACGCCAGAAAAGGGGGAAAAGTTGGCGTTAAACACCCATTTTCCACCCAATCCTGGCGTTCAGACGCCAAGGGAAGATCAGACACCTGAGAGTGCTGACAGTAATCCCTCTAACAAGGCTTCTTCAACCACTTCTGTAAGGAATAAACCTGCAGCATCTAAGGTTGAAGAATATAAAGCCAAGATGCCTTATCCTCAAAAACTCCGCCAAGCGGAACAGGATAAGCAATTTGCCCGCTTTGCAGACTATCTAAGGACTCTTGAAATAAAGATTCCGTTTGCAGAGGCACTTGAGCAAATACCTTCTTATGCTAAATTGATGAAAGAAATCTTAAGTCATAAGAAGGATTGGAGAGAAACTGAAAAAGTGTTTCTCACTGAAGAATGCAGTGCAGTCATTCTGAAAAGCTTACCAGAAAAGCTTCAAGATCCAGGAAGCTTATGATACCATGCACATTAGAAGGTGCTTGCACCAAGACAGCCCTATGTGATCTTGGAGCAAGCATCAATCTAATACCTGCAACCAGTATCAGAAAGCTTGGGTTGACTGAAGAAGTCAAACCAACCCGGATATGCCTCCAACTTGCTGATGGCTCCATTAAATATCCATCAGGCATAATAGAGGATATGATTGTCAAGGTTGGGCCATTCGCCTTTCCAACTGACTTTGTGGTGCTGGAAATGGAGGAGCACAAGAGTGCAACTCTCATTCTAGGAAGACCTTTCCTAGCAACTGGACGAACTCTCATTGATGTACAAAAAGGGGAAATAACCCTGAGAGTCAATGAGGATGAATTCAAGTTGAATGCTGTAAAAGCTATGCTGCATCCAGACACACCAAATGACTGCATGGGCGCTGACATTATTGACTCTTTGGTGGAAGAGATCAATATGACTGAAAGCCTAGAATCAGAGCTTGAGGACATCTTCAAGGATGCTCAACCTGATCAAGAAGAACCAGAGGAAACAAAGGAATTTTCGAAAATTCCTCAAGAGGAGGATAAGCCTCCCAAACCTGAACTCAAACCACTACCACCATCCCTGAAGTATGCATTTCTGGGAGAGGGTGACACTTTTCCAGTGATTATAAGCTCTACTTTAAATTCACAGGAAGAGGAAGCACTGATTCAAGTGCTAAGGACACACAAGACAGCTCTTGGGTGGTCCATAAGTGATCTTAAGGGCATTAGCCCAGCTAGATGCATGCACAAGATCCTGTTGGAGGATAATGCCAAACCAGTGGTCCAACCACAAAGGAGGCTAAATCCAGCCATGAAGGAGGTGGTGCAGAAGAAGGTCACTAAATTACTAGAGGCTGGGATTATTTATCCTATTTCTGATAGCCCCTGGGTGAGCCCTGTCCAAGTTGTCCCTAAAAAGGGAGGCATGACAGTGGTTCATAATGAAAAAAATGAACTGGTTCCTACAAGAACAGTCACAGGGTGGCGTATGTGTATTGACTACAGAAGGCTCAATACAGCCACCAGAAAGGATCATTTTCCTTTACCCTTCATAGACCAAATGCTAGAAAGACTAGCTGGTCATGATTATTACTGCTTTTTGGATGGCTATTCAGGTTACAACCAAATTGCAGTAGATCCTCAGGACCAAGAGAAAACAGCATTTACTTGCCCTTCTGGTGTGTTTGCCTATAGGAGGATGCCTTTTGGTCTGTGTAATGCTCCTGCAACCTTTCAGAGATGCATGTTATCCATCTTCTCTGATATGGTGGAGAAATTCCTGGAAGTCTTCATGGATGACTTCTCAGTATATGGAGACTCATTCAGCTCCTGTCTTAATCACCTAGCACTTGTCCTGAAAAGGTGCCAAGAGACTAACCTGGTTTTAAACTGGGAGAAATGTCACTTTATGGTGACTGAAGGAATTGTCCTTGGGCACAAAATTTCAAGCAGGGGAATAGAGGTGGATAAGGCAAAGGTAGAGGTAATTGAAAAATTACCACCACCTGCCAATGTTAAGGCAATCAGAAGCTTTCTGGGGCATGCAGGATTCTACAGAAGGTTTATAAAGGATTTTTCAAAAATTGCAAAACCTTTGAGTAACCTGCTAGCTGCTGACACACCATTTGTGTTTGACACACAGTGTCTGCAGGCATTTGAGACCCTGAAAGCTAAGCTGGTCACAGCACCAGTCATCTCTGCACCAGATTGGACATTACCATTTGAACTAATGTGTGATGCCAGTGACCATGCCATTGGTGCAGTGTTGGGACAGAGGCATAACAAGCTTCTGCACGTCATTTATTATGCCAGCCGTGTTCTAAATGACGCATAGAAGAATTACACAACCACAGAAAAAGAGTTACTTGCAGTGGTCTATGCCATTGACAAGTTTAGATCCTATCTAGTGGGGCCCAAAGTGGTTGTGTACACTGACCATGCTGCTCTTAAATACTTACTCACAAAGCAGGATTCAAAACCCAGGCTTATCAGATGGGTGTTGCTTCTGCAAGAGTTTGATATAGAAATAAGAGACAGAAAAGGGACAGAGAACCAAGTAGCTGATCATCTATCCCGAATAGAACCAGTAGCTGGGGCGTCCTTCCCTTCTACTGAGATTTCTGAGACTTTCCCAGATGAGCAACTCTTTGCCATTCAGGAAGCTCCATGGTTTGCAGATATTGCAAACTATAAAGCTGTGAGGTTCATACCCCAGGAGTACAACAGAGTGCAAAGAAAGAAATTAATTTCAGATGCCAAGTACTACCTCTGGGATGAGCCATATCTCTTTAAGAGATGTGCAGACGGAATGATCCGCAGATGTGTACCCAGAGAAGAAGCACAAAGGATCCTATGGCACTGCCATGGATCACAGTATGGAGGACATTTTGGAAGTGAGCGAACAGCCACTAAAGTCCTCCAATGTGGCTTCTACTGGCCTACTCTCTATAAAGATGCCCGAGAGTTTGTGCGTAACTGTGACAGTTGCTAAAGAGCTGGTAACTTGCCTCACGGATATGCCATGCCTCAACAAGGGATATTAGAGATAGAATTGTTTGATGTATGGGGAATTGACTTCATGGGTCCATTCCCACCATCATACTCAAACACTTACATTCTGGTGGCAGTGGACTATGTATCTAAGTGGGTAGAAGCAATTGCTACACCCACTAATGATACCAAGACCGTGCTGAAATTCCTCCAGAAACACATCTTCAACAGATTTGGTGTTCCCAGAGTACTAATCAGTGACGGGGGCACTCATTTCTGCAACAGATAGCTATACTCTGCTATGGTTAGATATGGAATTAACCACAAAGTGGCAACTCCGTATCATCCACAGACAAATGGGCAAGCTGAAGTCTCTAACAGAGAGCTAAAAGAATCCTGGAACGGACTGTGATAGCCCGAAGAAAGGATTGGGAAAAGAGCTTGGATGATGCTCTGTGGGCATACAGAACAGCATTCAAGACTCATATAGGATCCTCTCCATACCAACTGGTGTATGGGAAGGCCTGTCATCTGCCCGTGGAACTGGAACATAAAGCCTACTGGGCAACCAGATTCCTAAACATGGATGCTCAGTTAGCTGGTGAAAAAAGATTGCTCCAGCTAAATGAGCTAGAGGAGTTCAGACTCAATGCCTTTGAAAATGCAAAAATTTATAAAGAAAAGGCAAAGAAGTGGCACGACAAGAAGTTGTCATCCAGAGTCTTTGAGCCAGGACAAAAAGTTCTGCTCTTCAACTCTAGGCTCAGATTGTTTCCAGGAAAACTTAAATCCCGGTGGAGGGGTCCGTACGTGATTACAGGAGTGTCACCATATGGATATGTTGAGCTTCAAGATATTGATTCTGACAAAAAGTTCATTGTTAATGGACAGAGAATCAAGCATTATCTTGAAGGCAATTTTTAGCAGGAATGCTCAAAACTGAGACTTGAGTGATTCTCAGTAAAGGTCCAGCTAAAGACAGTAAAGAAGCGCTTGCTGGGAGGCAACCCAGTCATTAGCAGGTTATATGTTTTGTTTTTACAAAGGCAAGTATCAAAAATGAAGGAATTCACAGAGTTACAGAAGGATTCAGCGCAAAAAGCAGAGAAAAAGAGCTTACTGGCGAAAAAATGCCAGTAAGGGGCATTTTGGGCGTTAAACGCCAGAATGGGCACCATTCTGGGCGTTTAACGCCAGTAAAGGTGCCATTTTGGGCGTTAAACGCCAGAATGGGCACCATTCTGGGCGTTTAACGCCAGGTGTGCAGTATCCTGGGCGTTTAGCAAAACGCCCAGTGATAAAGGGAATCCTGGCGTTTAACGCCAGCCAGGGCACCTGGCTGGGCGTTAAACGCCCACAATGGGCAACAAATGGGCGTTAAACGCCAGAATGGGTGCCATTCTGGGCGTTTAACGCCAGAAAGGTGGGGGACCAAGATTTTGATTTCCAATCAAATTTTTTTCAAATTTCCCTTTTCTTACCCATACTTTTCTACATAAATACATCTCAACCTTTCATCATTCACTTTCAAATCTTCAAAAATCAAAAATCATTCTTCAAATCTCTCAAATCAATCCCAAATCTTGTTCAAAAACTCACCCTTCTCTCAAATTCTCTCCATATCTTCTCAAATCCCCTTTCAATTTTTCGAAATCTCTTCTTCCCCCCTTATAAAAGCTTGTTCGGCCTCACCACTCCCCACACCATTCGAATTTGCTCTTCTTCTCTCTCTCTCTTCTTTCCTTTCTTTTGCTTGAGGACAAGCAAACCTCTAAGTTTGGTGTGCTTTTCCGTGATCACTAAGCCAAGATTCATCAAGATCATGGCTCCAAAGAGAAAACAAACCAATTTAAGAGGAAAGAAAGAGAATAATCCAAAGAATCTTTGGAATCAAGAGAAGTTCTTAACCAAAGAACATGAAGACCATTATCACAAAATAATGGGTCTGAGGTCAGTGATCCCGGAAGTTAAATTTGATCTGAAAGAAAATGAATATCCGGGGATCCAAGAGCAAATTCGAAACAGAGGATGGGAAGTTCTAACCAATCCTGAGATAAAGGTTGGAAGGAATATGGTTCAGGAATTCTACTCAAATCTGTGGCTAACAGATAAGCAGAGAATGACTGGAACTGCTTACCATACTTACAGAACCATGGTCAGAGGGAAAGTTATGTACTTCCATCTGGAGAAAATAAGAGAAATCTTCAAATTGCCTCAACTGCAGGATGATCCTGAATCCTTCAATAGGAGAATGGTGAGAGCAGATAAAGGGTTGGATCAAGTTCTAGAGGACATATGCCTCCCTGGAACTAAGTGGATAACCAATTCAAAGGGTGTCCCAAACCAACTCAAGAGGGGAGACCTCAAACCAATTGCAAGAGGTTGGCTAGACTTTATTGGGCGTTCCATACTGCCCACTAGCAACCGTTCTGAGGTCACTATCAAGAGAGCAGTGATGATTCATTGCATTATGCTTGGAAAAGAAGTGGAGATTCATCATGTGATTGCTTGTGAGATCTACACAATTGCAAATAAGAATTCCACTGAAGCCAAATTGGCTTACCCAAGCTTGATCTCCTTGCTCTGTAAAGAGGCTGGGGTAAAGATGGGAGTAGATGAATTCATACCCATTGAACATCCAATCACCAAGAAGTCAATGGAAGGACAAATGCAAGACAACTCCATCAAGAGGAGGGCGTAGGAATTCCTCCCTGAATTCCCTAAAATTGACTACTGGACCAGCCTAGAAGCATCTATCATCAAGTTACAAGAAACTATGGAGCAACTGAAGGAAGAACAGCAGAATCAGAACTGCATGCTCTGCAAATTGCTGAAGGAACAAGAGAAGCAGGGGCGTGAACTCCAAGAGTTGAAACGCCAAAAGCTCTCATCTCAAGTTGAGGGAGCATCCACTTCTCAAAATCAAGGTTGTTGAGTCCTAACTCTGTGAAAACCTCTATCATTAGGAGCCTATTCAAATTTTTGTTTTCTATTTTTTTATTTTCTAGTCTCATCTTATATCTATTTTTGAGTCTTGTTCTTAATTCATAATTAATAAAATTTAAAAGTCATGTCTTAAAGCTATGAATGTCCTATGAATCCATCACCTCTCTTAAATGAAAAATGCTTTAATCACAAAAGAACAAGAAGTACAGGATTTCGAAATTTATCCTTGAAACTAGTTGAATTAGTTTGATGTGGTGATAATACTTTTTGTTTTCTGAATGAATGCTTGAACAGTGCATATGTCTTTTGAGTTTGTTGTTCTAAGAATGTTAAAATTGTTGACTCTTGAAAGAATGAGGGAAAAAGAGAACTGTTATTGAGGATCTGAAAAATCATCAGATTGATTCTTGAAGCAAGAAAAAGCAGTGAATACAAAAAAAAATTTCGAAAAAAAAAAGAGAAAGAGAGAAAAAGAAAAAGAAAGAAATAAAGTTGTGATCCAAGGCAAAAAGAGTGTGCTTAAGAACCCTGGACACCTCTAATTGGGGACTCTAGCAAAGCTGAGTCACAATCTGAAAGGGTTCACCCAATTATGTGTCTGTGGCATGTATGTATCCGGTGGTAATACTGGAAGACAAAGTGCTTTGGGCCACAGCCAAGACTCATACACTAGCTATGTTCAAGAATCATTATGCTTAACTAGGAGAATCAATAACATTATCTGAGTTCTGAGTTCTTATAGATGCCAATCATTCTGAACTTCAAAGGATAGAGTGAGATGCCAAAACTGTTCGGAAGCAAAAAGCTACTAGTCCCGCTCATCTAATTGGAGCTAAGTTTCCTTGATATTTTGGAGTCTATAGTATATTCTCTTCTTTTTATCCTATTTTGATTTTCAGTTGCTTGGGGACAAGCAACAATTTAAGTTTGGTGTTGTGATGAGCGGATAATTTATACGCTTTTTGGCATTGTTTTTAGTATGTTTTTAGTATGATTTAGTTAGTTTTTAGTATATTTTTATTAGTTTTTAGCTAAAATTCACTTTTCTGGACTTTACTATGAGTTTGTGTATTTTTCTGTGATTTCAGGTATTTTCTGGCTGAAATTGAGGGTCCTGAGCAAAAATCTGATTCAGAGACTGAAAAGGACTGCAGATGCTGTTGGATTCTGACCTCCCTGCACTCGAAGTGGATTTTCTGGAGCTACAGAAGCCCAATTGGCGCGCTCTCAACGGCGTTGGAAAGTAGACATCCTGGGCTTTCCAGCAATATATGATAGTCCATACTTTGCCCAAGATTTGATGGCCCAAACTGGCGTGGCAAATCAGCCTCAGAATTTCCAGCGTTTAACGCTGGAACTGGCATAAAACTTGGAGTTAAACGCCCAAACTGGCATAAAAGCTGGCGTTTAACTCCAGAAAAGGTCTCTACACGAAAATGCTTCATTGCTCAGCCCAAGCACACACTAAGTGGACCCAGAAGTGGATTTTTACGTCATTTACTCATTTCTGTATACCCTAGGTTACTAGCTGACTATTAATAGAATCTTTTGACATTGTATCTGTACCTCATGACACTTTACACGTTTCTTTGTGTACTTTCCACGGCATGAGTCTCTAAACCCCATAGTTGGGGGTGAGGAGCTTTGCTGTGTCTTGATGGATTAATGCAATTACTACTGTTTCTCATTCAATCATGCTTGCTTCCATTCTAAGATATTACTTGTTCTTAAATCGGATGAATGTGATGATCCGTGACACTCATCATGTTCTCAACTATGAACGCGTGCCTGACAACCACCTCCGTTCTATCTTAGATTAAGTAGATATCTCTTGGATTCTTTAACCGGAATCTTCGTGGTATAAGCTAGAACTGATGGCGGCATTCAAGAGAATCCGGAAGGTCTAAACCTTGTCTGTGGCATTTTGAGTAGGATTCAATGATTGAATGACTGTGACGAGCTTCAAACTCCTGAAGGCGGGGCGTTAGTGACAGACGCAAAAGAATCACTGGATTCTATTCCGACCTGATTGAGAACCGACAGATGGATAGCCGTGCCGTGACAGGGTGCGTTGAACATTTCCACTGAGAGGATGGGAGGTAGCCACTGACAATGGTGAAACCCTTGCATACAGGTTGCCATGGAAGGAGCCTTGCGTGCTTGAAGAAGAAGACAGTAGGAAAGCAGAGATTTAGAAGATGGAGCATCTCCAAAACCTCAACCTATTCTCCATTACTGCAAAACAAGTACTTATTTCATGTTCTTTTACTTTTCACAATCAACCTTGATAATTTCTGATATCCTGACTAAGATTTACAAGATAACCATAGATTGCTTCAAGCCGACAATCTCCGTGGGACCGACCCTTACTCACGTAAGGTATTACTTGGACGACCCAGTGCACTTGCTGGTTAGTTGTGCGGAGTTGCAAAAGTGTGATTGCAATTTCGTGCACCAGTACTGTTGGACGCATTTTGCCATCCATTCAGACTCTGAGAAATTATTTTGACTTGCTGTGTCAACATTTTATTCTGAGGCAATATGGCATTCAGAGTATCGATTTCAAAAAACTGCCTTCCTCTGAGGTGTCCCATTACTAACAAGATTCTTTTCTGAAGTGTACATGAACTGGTTATTTGCAACCATGTCAATGAGTTCCTGAGCTTCTGTAGGTGTTTTCTTTAGGTGAATATATCCACCTGCAGAATGGTCCAATGACATCTTAGACAATTCAGACAGACCATCATAGAATATATCCAAGATGGTCCAGTCTGAAAACATGTCAGAAGGATACTTTTTGGTTAGTTGCTTGTATCTCTCCCAAGCTTCATAGAGGGATTCACCTTCTTTTTATCTGAAGGTTTGAATAACCACTCTAAGCTTGCTCAGCTTTTGAGGAGGAAAGAACTTGGCTAAGAAAGCCATGACCAGCTTATCCCAAGAGTTCAGGCTGTCTTTAGGTTGAGAGTCCAACCATAATCTAGCTCTATTTCTTACAGCAAAATGGAAAAGCATAAGCCTGTAGACCTTAGGATCAACCTCATTGGTCTTAACAGTATCACAGATCTACAAGAATTCAGTTAAGAATTGAAAAGGATCTTCTGATGGAAGTCCATGAAACTTGCAATTCTGTTGCATCAAAGAAACTAATTAAGGCTTTAGCTCAAAATTGTTTGCTCCAATGGCAGGAATTGAGATGCTTCTTCCATGTAAGTTGGAATTTGGTGTAGTAAAGTCACCAAGCATCTTCCTTGCATTGTTGTTAGGTTCGGCCATGTCTCTTTCTTTTTCTAGATTCTCTGTTAGGTTTTCTCTGGATTGCTGTGCTTTGGCTTCTCTTAGCTTCTTCTTTAGAGTCCTTTCAGGTTCAGGATCTGCTTCAACAAGAATGTCCTTGTCCTTGCTCCTGCTCATATGAAAAAGAAGAAAACAGAAAAGAAGAGAAATCCTCTATGTCACAGTATAGAGATTCCTTTATGTGAGTAGAAGAAGAAAAGAATAGAAGAAGGAGAAGAGAACAATTTGAACTCAGAGGAAAAGAGAGGGTTTGAATTTTGAGATGAAGAGAAGTGTTAGTAAATGAATAAATAAATAGAAAAAGAGGAGAGAGAGATAGAGGGAATTTGAATATTAACTAAAAGAGAAGAAAAATATTTTTGTTTTTGTTTTAAGTATTAGTTAAAATTCAAAAATTAAGAGAAGAAATAAAATTAAAATTAAAATTTGAAACAATTAGTTAATTAAAAAGAATTTTGAAAAAGAGGAAGGTGATTTTCGAAAATTAGAGAGAGAAAAGTGGTTAGGTGGTTTTGAAAAAGATAAGAAATAGTAAAACAAACAAAATGTCAATTAGTTAGTTGAAAAAGATTTGAAAATCAATTTTGAAAATATAAGAAGTTAGAAAAAATTTTGAAATTGATTTTGAAAAAGATATGATTTGAAAAAGATATGTTTGAAAATATATGATTGAAATTTATTTTGAAAAAGATTTGAAAAGGAAATTAAAAAGATTTGATTTTTAAAATTAAAATTGATTACTTGACTAACAACAAACTAAAAGATATGATTCTAGAATTTAAAGATTGAACCTTTCTTAACAAGAAAGTAATAAACTTGAAATTTTTGAATCAAATACTTAAATGTTAGTAATAATTTCGAAAATTGAAGATAAAATTGAGAAAAAGATTTTAGAAAATTAAATTAAAAGAATTTTCGAAAATATAAAAGGAAAAAGAAAAGATTTGATTTTGAAAAAGATTTTGAAAAGATAAATTTTTGAAATTGAAATTTTGACTTGACTAACAAGAAAGAACTTATTTTAAAAATTTTTGACTAAGTCAACCCAAAGTTTTCGAAAAAATTATGAGTAAAATAAGGAAAAGATATTTTTTATTTTTTTGAATTTGTTGAATTTAATGAGGAAAGAGAAAAATCACAAAATGACTCAACACATAAAAATTGTGGATCAAAACAAATGATGCTTGTAAGAACACTTTGAAGAACTTGAAGATAATGCAGAATGCAATGCATGAATTTTCGAAAATTTTTTGAAGATTAAAAAGATGCAATTGACACCAAATTTAAAAATTGACACTAGACTCAAACAAGAAACACAAAAATTTTTTTTTGATTTTATGATTTTGTAATTTTTTTTGGATTTTTTCGAAAATTATTTTTTGAAAAACGAAAAAGAAGAAAAAAAATTTTTTTGAAAGATTTTTGAAAACTTTTTGAAAACAAAAAGAAATTACCTAATCTGAGTAACAAGATGAACCGGCAGTTGTCCAAACTCGAACAATCCCCAGCAACGGCGCCAAAAACTTGATAGGCAAAATTGTGACTCATACTTTTCACAACTCGAACAATTCCTGGCAACGGCTCCAAAAACTTGGTGCATAATACCATGGTTCACATACATTCTTCACAACTTCGCACAACTAACCAGCAAGTTCACTGGGTCGTCCTAGTAATAAACCTTACGTGAGTAAGGGTCGATCCCACGGAGATTGTTGGTATGAAGCAAGCTTTGGTCATGTTGTAAATCTCAGTCAGGCGGATTCTAATGGTTATAATGGTTTTCGAATATAAAGATAAATAAAGCATAAAACAAAGATAGAGATACTTATGTAATTCATTGGTGGGAATTTCAGATAAGCGCATGAAGATACTGTGTTCCTTCTGAATCTCTGCTTTCCTACTGCTTTCATCCAATCATTCTTACTCCTTTCCATGGCAAGTTGTATGTTGGGGGATCACCGTTGTCAATGGCTACCATCCGTCCTCTCAGTAAAAATGGTCCAGGTACGCTGTCGCTGCACGGCTAATCATCTGTCGGTTCTCGATCATGTAGGAATAGGATTTACTATCCTTTTACGTCTGTCACCATGCCCTATAGTCGCGAGTTTGAAACTCGTCATAGTCATTCAATCCCTGAATCCTACTCGGAATAACACAGACAAGGTTTAGACTTTTTGGATTCTCAAGAATGCTGCCAATGGATTCTAGCTTATACCACGAAGATTCTGATAAGGAATCAAAGAGATATTCATTCAAGCTTATTTGCATGTAGAACGAAAGTCGTTGTCAGGCACACGTTCATAAGTGATAATGGTGATGAGCGTCACGTAATCATCACATTCATCAGGTTCTTGGGTGCGAATGGATATCTTAGAATAAGAATAAGCGTGAATTGAATAGAAGAACAATAGTACTTTGCATTAATACTCGAGGTACAGCAGAGCTCCACACCTTAATCTATGGTGTGTAGAAACTCCACCGTTGAAAATACATAAGTGATAATGGTCCAGGCATGGCCGTGAGGCCAGCCTCCAAAACGTGATCAAAGGATCAAAAGATAATCCAAAGATCCAAAGATGATCTAAGGATATTCCAAAGATGTAAATACAATAGTAAAAAGTTCTATTTATACTAAACTAGTTACTAGGGTTTACAGAAATAAGTTTAAGTGCAAAAATCCACTTCTGGGGCCCATTTTAATGTGTGCTTGGGCTGAGCTTGAGCTTTACACGTGCAGAGACGTCTCTTGGAGTTAAACGCCAAGTTGTAATGTGTTTTTGGCGTTTAACTCTGGTTTGTGATGTGTTTCTGGCGTTTTACTCCAGAATGCATCATGGAACTGGCATTGAATGCCAGTTTGCATCATCTAAACTTGAATAAAGCATAAACTATTATATATTTCTGGAAAGCCCTGGATGTCTACGTTTTAACGCAATTGAGAGCGTGCCATTTGGAGTTCTGTAGCTCCAGAAAATCCATTTCGAGTGCAGGGAGGTCAGAATCCAACAACATCAGCAGTCCTTTCTCAACCTACTATCAGATTTTTGCTCAGGTCCCTCAATTTCAGCCAGAAAATACCTGAGATCACAAAAAAACACACAAACTCATAGTAAAGTCTAGAAATTTGAATTTTGCATAAAAACTAATAAAAACATCCCTAAAAGTAGCTAGATCCTACTAAAAACTACCTAAAAACAATGCCAAAAAGCGAATAAATTATCCGCTCATCAGTTGCTTCGCGTTCAGGGGCGTGCATGCGCCATGTACACGTGCGCGCCAATGGAGCTGCGTGGGTCCACTTTTTGCACTTCGTTGGGGGCGATTTCTAGCTCATTTTGGGCCCAATCCAACTCATTTCTGATGCTATTGAACCCAAGGATTGAGGGGGGAATGAACCAAGTATTCATAGTTTAGTTTTCATCATGTTTTAGGGTAGAATTCTATAGATAGAGGCTCTCTCCTCTCTCTAGATTTAGGATAGAAATTAGGGTAAAGTTAGGTTAATCACACTCAAATTTCTCTTTCAATTCTTGTTTTGATTTCAATTCTCTTTATATTTTAGTGTTCTATTGTCTTAATCATCTTAGTTTCTCTTGTTAATTTCTTATTTTGCCTTCTCTTATGTTGATGAAGAATTGTTGGATCTTGATTTCTTCTAATGCCATTTGATATTTCTATGTCTCTTGATGTTTACTTCATTTCCTATTGTTGATTTCTTGCTTGTGGTAGTCATGGGTTTCATTAATTCTAGCATTTTATGATGTTTACTTTTCTTGCACTCTAGGTATTTGTTAAAATGCTTTCACTAGTTTTTGAGTAGTTTCCTTACTCTTGGCCTAGGCTAAGGGAATTGAGGGACCTTGAGTCATTGGGTCTCAATGAATTGGTAATTTGAGAACCCTTTGTGATCAATTTGATAGCCATTGACACTAACCTACTACTAGGTTAATTAGTAGTGAGGTTAGACCTTATGTGTTGATGTGATCAGACCTATTTGACGTACTTCAAGCCTAGGAGTAGATATTACGTACTTAAGGATTTTGGAAGTAGATTTAATAGGTTGGCCTCTCATAATTATCAATATTTGGTTTGTAGACAAGGATGGTGATCTCAATTACCTATGTCTAGCCAAGAGTACCTTTCTATTTCTTTTGTTAGTTCATTGTTCATTTACTTTCTTGTTATTTACTTTTCTTGTCAAAATATAAAATCAATCCCCTCTACATCTTCATAGTCAATAATTGACCATTTCATTGCAATTCCTTGTGAGATGACTCGGAGTCTAAATACTTCGGTTAATTTTCATTGGGGTTTGTTACTTGTGACAACTCAAATTTTTTATGTGAGAATTGTTTGTTGGTTTGGAGCTATGCTTACAATGAAGTTCTTGTTTCTATGAGAGAAATTCTAGACCGACACGACAAAACTCATCCGTCACTTGGCTTCTGAGGAGTGTTTCCATCCTTTGGCTGTTGTTTCACCCTTTTTTGGTTTCCTTTTTGGGATGCTGCGGGTTTTGGTTTGGTCATTCTTTACCAACGTCTTTCCCTGACGACCTTGTGGTAGGGTTCTTTTTACGAATCTATATCTTTTGTGTTTTGGTCTATGCCACTTCTAGTTGTGTTGACAACTTTACTGAGTCGCTCTATTGGTGATCTTCGCCTTTGCGACTTGTGTAGAACCTTTTCTTTTTAGTTTATTTGGGCAACTTTCGAGCCTTGTTTGGGTTTGAGATTTCTTTTTTCTTTTTAAGTAGCGTCCTTTTCGGACTCTTACCTTTTATCTTAGCAACTTTGATACTTTACCTTTTTGAACCTTCTCTTGGATGGGTAGGCTTTTGTTCCCTTTTTAGTGATCCTTTAGATGGTCCAACTTCTCTTTCGGGCCTTTTCAAGTTATTTATGCAACCCCATTTTTCATCCAACCTCGTCAGGTCATTTTATACAGATTGCTTTTATAACTTCTTGCATTAATTTGGACTTTGTCGCTTCACTTTGCCGACCTTTCCTAGTCGGGTGATGAGTTTTGCATTTTTTAGAGCATAAATTAAATATGTACATGTATAGGGTTATCCTGCAAGCCGGGCCGCCTTCTCTAGCTATAGTACCTTCTTAGGTTACAGGCGTGCTATGACCTCGGGAGTTCCCACCCTTGGAGTTCGGCCACCATATAGTAACCTTTTCCTAGTACTTTGGTAATCCGGTATGGCCCTTTCCAGTTTGCTGCCAGCTTTCCTTCTCCTGACCGACCTATTCCGATGTCATTTCAGATTACGATGAGGTCGTCGGTAGCAAAGCTCCGTTGGATTACCTTCCGATTGTACCTTGAGACCATTCGACGCTTCAGGGCTTCCTCTCTGATTCGGGCTCTTTCTCGGACTTCTGGAAGTAGGTCGAGTTCTTCCTTTCATGCTCGGGAGTTGGCGTCCTCGTTGTAGAAGACCACCCTAGAGGATCTTTCATCTACTTTTATGGGGATCATTGTCTACATCCCGTAAGCTAATCAGAAGGGTGATCCGGTATGACCAGAGGACTTTGGGGAGCTCTTCACCCCAAGCTCCCTTCGCATCTTGTAATCGTCCCTTTAACCCAGCCAATATGACCTTGTTGGCGGCCTTCGCTTGGCCGTTGGCCTGTGGGTGCTCCACTGAAGTGAACTGGTGTTTAATTTTTAGATCGGCTACCAAGTTTCTGAAGCCCGTGTTAGTGAACTGAGACCCGTTGTCCGTGGTGATGGAGTGTGGAACTCCAAACCTTGTGACAATGTTTCTGTGCAGGAGCTTCTGACTTCTCTAGGCAGTGGCGGTGGCCAGTGGCTCTACCTCAATTCATTTTGTGAAGTAATCTATTCCTACAATGAGGAATTTGACTTGTCCCGTTCCCTGGGGGAATGGTCCGACGAGGTCGAGCCCCCACTTTGCGAATGGCCATGGTGAAGTGACATAAATGAGCTCTTTGGGTAGGGCGATGTGGAAGTTGGCATGCTTCTGGCATGGAGGGCATGTTTTGACAAACTCGGTCGCTTCCTTCTGTAAGGTCAGCCAGTAGAAGCCGGCTCGGAGCACCTTTTTGGATAGAGCTCGAGCTCCGAGATGGTTGCCGCACATGCCGTTGTGAACGTCCTCCAAGACCTCTTTTATGGTGGAAGTCGGAACGTACTTTAGGAGGGGTGTTGAGATTCTTCTTCTGTACAAGACGTTGTATACCAAGGTGTAGTATTGTGCTTCTCGTATGAGCCTTTTTGCGTCCTTTCTTTTTGTGGGAAGTATTTCGGACTTGAGGTAATTAATTTTGGGGGTCATGCACCCTTGGACCTGGTCTGATATGCTTAAGACCTTCTCTTCCCTCGAAGTTGATGGGTGCTGTAGGGTTTCTTGGATGAGGCTTCTATTGTTGCTCCCTGGCTTAGTGCTGGCTAGCTTTGAAAGTGCATCGGCTCGGGTGTTTTGTTCCCGAGGTATATGTCGGAGCTTGTATTCTCTGAAGTTTCTGAGTTGTTCTTTAGTTTTGTCCAGGTACTTTTTCATAGTGGGATCCTTTTTCTGGTAGCTTCCTTCCATTTGCGAGGTGATTACTTGTGAGTCACTGAAGATGGTAAGCTTTTGGGCTCCAACCTCCCTAACCAGCTTCAAGCTAGCTAGTAGGGCTTCATACTTGGCTTGACTATTTGTGGCGGAGAACTCGAATCTTAAGGAGAGTTTGAGTTGGGTTCCTTGGTTGCTTTCTAGGATGGCACCTGCTCCACTCCCAGCTTTGTTTGATGAGCTATCGACGTAGAGGTTTCATTCCACGGGGGTCCCCGAGGTGTTTGTGTACTCTGCGATGAAGTCGGTCAGGTACTGGAATTTGATGGTGGTACGTGCCTCGTACTTGAGGTCAAATTTGGATAACTCGATCGCCCATTGTAGGATTCTTCCAGTCAAGTCTGTTTTTTGCAAGATGCCTTTCATGGGTTGGTTAGTCGGTACTCTGATGGTATAGGCTTGAAAATATGGTCGAAGCCGTCGGGAGGTGAGTATGAGGGCGTAGGTGAACTTTTCTATCATTTTGGTAGTTCAGTTCAGCCCCTTGTAAAGCCTTGCTATTGAAAGTAGATGGGTTGTTGTTCGTTGTCGTCTTCTCTGACTAGCGTTGATGTTGTGGCCCGACTTCCAACAACGAGGTATACTATCAGTTCTTCTACCTGTCGGCGTCGGGTCAGGATGGGTGGTTGCCCCAGGAATGTTTTGATGTCTTGGAAGGCATGTTTACATTTTAGGGTCCATTCGAACTTCTTTCCTATCCTTAGTATCACATAGAAAGGGAGAGATCTTAATGCCAATCCAGCTAAGAACCTAGACAGGGCTGCTAGTCTTCTATTCAGCTGCTGTACCTCCTTTACGCAGGTCGGGTTTTTCATGTTGAGTATAGCTTGGCATTTTTCTGGGTTTGCCTCAATCCCTCTCTGGGTAAGCATGAATCCTAGGAATTTGCCAGCTTCTACCACGAAAGTATACTTTGTGGGGTTTAGTCTCATTCCATGCTTTCTTATGGTACCAAACACTTTAGCAAGGTCGGGTAGCAGCGTTTCTTCTCTTTGTGTCTTTACTAACATGTCGTCTACATAGACTTCCATCAGCTTCCCGATGTGGTCGGCGAATACTATGTTCATTAACCTCTGATATTTGGCCCACACGTTCTTGAATCCAAATGGAATAACTACGTAGTAGTAGTTTGCTTTTAGGATGAAGAATGAGCTTTTCTCCTGGTCGGGTTGATGCATCGGGATTTGATTATATCTGGAGTAGGCGTCCAGAAGGAGAGGTATTTGTATCCTGATGATGCGTCTACTAGGGTGTCGATACTTGGGAGGGGATAGGGGTCTTTAGGGCAAGCTTTATTAAGGTAGGTGTATTCTACACACATCTGCCAATTTTCATTCGGCTTTTTTACCAATACGACGTTGGCCAGCCATAACTGGTATTTAACCTCCCTTATGAACCCTGCCTCTAGCAAGGCTTGCACCTGTTCCTCGATGACTTGTGATCTCTGTAGGCTGAGCCTTCTGCACTTTTGGTGTATTGATCGAGATCCGGGTTATACGGCAAGCTTGTGGCACATTAAGCCGGGATCTATGTCGGGCATATTAGCGGCTTTCCAGGCGAATAGTTCAAAATTTTCCCTCAAGAGCTTTATTAGCATCTCTTTGAGGTTTCCTTTCAGGTTTACGCCTATACTTGTTTTATCTTGGGTGTCTCCAAGTTGAACCTCTTCAGTCTCACCTTCTAGCTGAGGGCAAAATTCATTGCGAGTCCGGGCTCCTCCTAGTTTAATGGCATTGGCCTCTTTTCCTCTGGGGTCACCCTTAAGGCTCAGACTGTTGTTATAGCAGCGTCGTGTAAGCTTTTGGTATCCTCTGACGGTGGCTATCCCTTCCGAATTTGCGAACTTCATGCATAGGTGTAGCGTGGAGACTACTGCGGTGAGCTGATGTAAGGTCGTCAGACCTATAAGGGCGTTGTACGCGGAGTTCACACTGACTACAATGTAGTCTATGTTCAGCGTTCTGGACCGGGCTCCCTTCCCAAAGGTGGTGTGTAGCGGGATGTATCCGAGGGGTTGAATCGGAGTGTGTCCTAGCCTGAATAGGCTGTTAGGATATGCTTTTAGCTCCTTTTCTTATAGCCTGAGCTTGTCAAAAGCAAGTTTGAATAGGATGTCTGCCGAGCATCCCTGATCAACCAACGTCCGGTGGAGATTGGCATTAGCTAGGATGATGGTAATGACCATAGGATCATCGTGCCCCGGGATGATGCCAGCGGCGTCTTCTTTGGTGAAAGAAATTGTGGGGAGATCAGGCGACCTATCCCCTTCTCCGACATGGTATATTTCTTTAAGGTGTCTTTTGTGGGACGACCTGGAGATCCCTCCTCCTACGAATTCTCTGTTGATCATATGCACGTGCCTTTTGAGGGTGTGAGGGGGTCGTTCAGCTCATCCACCCTCTTCATCTCTCCTTCTCTTTTTTGGCTCGTACGTTCTGTTGGCTAAGAATCGGTCTTGTCTTCCTTCTCGGGCCAATTTTTCTATAACGTTATTTAAGTCGTAGCATTCATTAGTGTGGTGACCGTAGATTTTGTGGTATTCACAGTACTCAGTCCGACATCCACCCCTTTTGTGCCTGATTGGGTGGGGTGGTGGGATCTTTTCCGTGTTGCATACTTCCTTATAGACATCTACTAAAGATACCCGAAAAGGGGGGTATAGTTATGATATTTTCAGGGCTTCTCAGTGGACTGGTCCTCCTTCTTTCTTGGTTTCTTGTTTTTGTCTCGGGGGGTGGGGGGAGGTAGGAGAACCCAGTTTTGGAGCTCTGTCATAGTTGGGAGTTTTTCTCCATGTTGATGTATTTTTCCACTCGTTCTTGTACTTCATTCAAGGATGTCGGATGCTCTTTAGATATCGAGTGACTGAAGGGCCTTTCTCATAGTCCGTTGATAAGTCCCATAATAGCCTCCTCTGCGGGGAGATTCTGTATGTCGAGGCACGCTTTATTGAATCTTTTTATGTAGTTTCGGAGGCTTTCCCGATCTCCTTGCTTGATCCCTAGCAGACTTAGAGCATGTTTGGCTTTTTCTTTTTTAATGGAAAACCTGGCGAGGTCATCGAAGCTTGTGATTGATCTTGGGGGCAGGCTGTCGAACCACTTTATGGCCGTTTTGGTGAGACTAGTCGGGAAGGTCTTGCAGCAAGTTACGTCCGAGGCATCCGTGAGATATATCTGACTCCTAAAGTTGCTGAGATGATGGCTTGGATTAGATGTTCCATTGTATGGGGTCATGTCAGCGGCTTTGAAGTCCTTTGGAACTTTAGCCTTCATGATTTCTTTTGTGAATGGATCTTGCTCTCTGTGGGGGCTAGCTTCGCGGTTGGATCGAGTAGTTTTAGCCTTGAGATCGGCTTTGAGTTTTCGAAGCTTCTCCTCTAGCTCCCTGCGCCTTCTTGTTTCTCTTCGTAGATCTCCTTTAGTTTTTCGTTATCGTTCGGCCTCTTGTTCGAGCTGTTTGAGGCGGTCTTGCTGCTCATGGATGACATCTAGGATTTCCGCAATCTAGGGTTGCTTGTCCCATTTGGAGTGGTGTGGCATCCGCATTTTTTGTTGGCGTTCCTTCTTCCAACCTGGATGTGTGAACGTTGGTAGGGGGTTGTTCGCCATAATGGTGGGATGACTTCAAGGTTCCCCGGCAACGGCGCCAATATTTTAAGGGTCAACTGAAACAGGGAGGTCGATCTTGGATGAGATCTTCTGGTCTAGTCAAGGCTACCGCGCCCGACTTTTCGGAGTGGGAGGTGCTGTTGGTCCTCGATCACCAGGGGGTGGTGGTACCTGCAAGAGACTCCGATGCTTAAGTCAGTACGGGCTTTAGGCAGGTTTTTTGTAGAATTGGAGTATGAGTTATATCTGGGTGCTCTAGTGTATTTATAGTAGTGTTGGGTGACCTTCCTTCAGATAAGTATGTTATCTTATCTTATCTTTTTGTGGTTGAAGTCATATCCTTTGTTAACCGCATCTTAGTAGGCGGCGGTTCTTTGTTTTGGGCCTTTGTGGGCCTCTGTGGCTTTTTCCCAAGCTCTTTGTGAGAGGTCAGTAGTGGGCCAACCTTTCATGAGGTCGGTCCTTTTGTCTTCATCTGGTCCAACCCAATAACTCGGACCAATGTATGAACACTATTCACCATGATGAAGATCAGGATATACATCTTACAGATAGATCAAACACGGATCGAAGAAGAAACATTAATACTTTTATTTATTTATGCGACTCAGCAGGGCTCCTCCCCTCAACCTAGGAGGTTTAGAAACTCTTAATAAAAGTAAAATACATAGGAAAAATGAAAATATGGCAGACTTCCCTTAGTGAGAGGTGTAAAAGGTTCTGAAGAATTATACAAATTACGTAAACATAAACCTTTAAATACTAAACAGATGACTAGTAAGGGTAAAATAGTCTATTTGGTGCTAAAATCCACTTTGGGGCCCACTTGGTGAGTGTTTGGGCTGAGTTTTGATGAAATCCACATGCTATGAGGCTCCTTAGGCGTGGAATGCCAGCTCGGGGTCCTCTATGGGTCTTTGGACTCTGGGCTCTACTCTTTGATAAGTCACCTTTCCATAGCCATTGCGAGCGCTCCATTTTGACTTCTATAGCTCCAGAAAAGCTCTTCTGAATGTAGGCAGGTCAGATCCGGATAGCATCTGCAGTGCTTTCTCTGTCTCTGAATCAGACTTCTGCTCCAGCTCCTCAATTTCAGCTAGAAAATACCTAAAATTTTCCAAAAACACAAAAACTCATAGTAGAATCCAAAAATGTGAAATTAACACTAAAACCTATAAAAACTTAATAAGAACTACTAAAAACTATATGAAAATGATTTCAAAAGGTGTATAAAATATCCACTCATCACAACATCAAACGTAAACTATTGCTTGTCCCCAAGCAACTAAAAACACAATAGGATAAATAGAAAATTAAGATACAATAAATTTCTCAAATGAAGCTTAGTTAAAATCAGATGAGCGGGACTTAGTTGCTTTTTGGTTCTGAATAGTTTGGCATCTCACTATTTTGATTCTTGAACACAGCTTTCTGAGTCTTGGCCGTGTCCTTAAGCACGCTGTTTTCAAGTATTACCACCGGATATATTCATGCCACAGACACTTTAACTGGGTGAACCTTTTCAGATTGTGACTCAGCTTTGCTAGAGTCCCCAGATAGAGGTGTCCAGAGTTCTTAAGCACACTCTTTTTGCTTTGGACCACGACTTTAACCGCTCAGTCTCAAGTTTTTCACTTGACACCTTCACGCCACAAGCACATGGTTAGGGACAGCTTGTTTTGGCCGCTCAGGCCAAGATTTTATTCCTTTGGGCCTTCGTAACCACTGATGCTCAAAGCCTTGGGCCCTTTTTCCCTTGCCTTTTGGTTCAAAGGGTTATTGGCTTTTTTTGCTTGCTTTTTATTTTTCTTTTTATTTTTTTATTTATCTATTTTTTGCATGCAAGCTTTTTATTTTTACTTTTGCTGCTTTTTCTTGCCTCAAGAATCAATTTTAGAGATTTTTCAGATCATTAATAATACTTTTCATTTTTCTTTATTCTTTCAAGAGCCAACATTCATGAATTTCAACTTCAAATATGCACTGTTTAATCATACATTCAGAAAACAAAAGCAAATGACACCACATCAAACTAATTAAACTAATCTTATTTAAAACTAGAAATTTATGCATATCTTCCAGCTCTTGTTCAAAACTTTCTAAAGGGTCTCTTCTTGTGGTTCGGTCATATCCTCCAGCTCTTGTTCAAAACTTTTTAAAGGTTATCTTCCGGAGTGTTGTGCTTTAGCTTGTTTTAAACGTTTCCTCAGAGTCTTCTTAGGTTTAGGATCAGGAGTCAAGAGGGGTTCTTTATCCCTGTTCTTTGTCATAAACAAGAAGCCACGAAAGAAAAAAGAAGAGACCACACCAATAGGCAAAAAGCTCCTCCTTAGAGTCAAAAGAAAAGGAAGATGAAGAAAATAAAAAAATAAAAATAGAAATAAATAAAAGAAGTAGAAGAAGATTTCCATGAAAACAAAAGAAAGAATAAAAGAAAAGAGAAAAGAAAAAAGCTTTTTGTTCCACCTGGATCAAAGAGCTTCAAGTTAGATGTGAAGAAGAAAGGAAGGAAGATAAATAAGTTGAGGTAGACCAAGAGATAAGTAGAGTTGAGTAAATAGAGATGAGAAGAAGAGAAGAATAAATAGAAAAAGTAAATAAGAATAAAAATATTTTTATTTTTATTTGTTAATTAATTAGTTTTCGAAAATTAGTTGATTTAATTTAAAAAGAATTTAAAATTTAAATGTTAAATTTTCGAAAATAGAAGAGAGAGAAGAAGTTTTTGAAAATTAAGAGAGAAGAGAGTTAGTTAGGTAGTTTTGAAAAAGAAGAGAGGTAAGAAAATACCTATGTCGTACAACAGCAACAGTACCAGCAAGTGCACTGGGTTGTCCAAGTAATACCTGAGCGAGTCAGGGTCGATCCCACGAGGATTGTGGCTTGAAGCAAGCTATGGTTGTCTTGCAGGTCTTAGTCAGGTGGAATCAGAAGTTGTTGGATTAAGAAGTGAGCTATTAGAAATTATATGATGGGAATAGAGTTGACAGTTGGAGTTGCTTTGTCTTTCTGAAGTAACTCTGGTACTACTGTCTTCTTTGCTTGTGAATGATATTCTTCTATGGCAGGCTGAAAGTGATCAAAGCCATTGCCCATGGTCATTGATCTCCTCTGCTATAGATTGAATGCCAATGCCCTTGTCAATCTTTCCAACGGAGGGTGAAGTGCTGAGCAAGTCATTCTCCTGGCGATCCTACTCAAAACGCCATAAATAAGGTCAAATCTTCTGGATCAGAGAATGCTGCTTCTTTAGAATTTAACCTATACCACAGAGACCATAATCTCCCCCGAGTTTGGCTGAACTGGTGTTTCGAGAAGTCCCCAACTAAATCGTTGATTAACCGTCTGAGAGATGTATAAACATAGCTGTTGGCTCGCGCTTTTCCTTTCGAGTATTCACATGAATCCAAGGAGACGCGGGTGTTTCTCAGGCATATTTGTCTTAATGTGATGAATAGAGCTAATTGGTTAGATCATCTTATTCACCAGGATGAAGATCAGGATATACATCTTAGAGATAGATCAAACACGGATCGAAGAAGAAACAGTAATACTTTTATTAATTCATGGGACTCAGCACGGCTCCTCCCCTCAACCTAGGAGGTTTAGAAACTCATACTGAAAGTAAAATACATAAGAAAAATGAAAATATGGCTGACCTCCCTTACTGAGAGGTGTAAAAAGTTCTGAAGAACTGTATGAATCACATAAACATAAACCCTTAAGTATTAAACAGATGACTAGTAAGGGTTAAATAGTTTACTTAGTACCATAATCCACTTCTGGGGCCCACTTGGTGAGTGTTTGGGATGAGCTTTGATGAGATCCACATGCTATAGGGCTGCTTGGGTGGGGAACGCCAGCTAGGGGGTCCTCTCTGGGCCTTTGGACGCTGGGCTCTGCTCTTTGGATGTTGGATGCTTGGAAAAGGGCAGAAGTTGGCGTTGGACACCAGTTTTGGGCCTTCTAATCCAAAGCAAAGTGTGGACTATTATATATTGCTGAAATCTTAGGAAGTCAGCTTTCCATAGTCGTTGAGAGCACTCTATTTGGACTTCTGTAACACCAAAAAAGCTCTTCTGAATGCAGGCAGGTCAGATCCAGACAGCATCTACAGTGCTTTCCCTGTCTCTGAATCAAACTTCTGCTCCAGCTCTTCAAATTCAGCCAGAAAATACCCAAAAATACCCAAAAAGACAAAACTCATAGTAGAATCTAAAAATGTGAATTTAACCCTAAAACCTATAAAAACTTGATAAGGCTAAATAAAAACTACTAAAAACTATATGAAAATGATGTCAAAAAGCGTATAAAATATCCGCTCATCAATAATCCAACACTTATCACCAAAACAGAAAATTAAACAAAAAAATTAACAATCTAAATAACCAACTAACTAACTAACTAATGGTAGATGGTGAATAGTGGTGATGGATGATGGTTGAGAGAAGGAAAGAAAAGAAGAGAAGAGAATATAGGGAATGAAATGGAAAGAAGAGAAGAAAAGAAGGCAGGTGGAACAGGGGTGGAGGTCATGCGTACGCGTGAGTGGCAAAACTAGGGTGCGACGCGCGTGCATTGCGACTGCGTGAGCGTGAAAGGAGAAAAGAAGGTGTGACGCGTACGCGCAGACGACGCACATGCATGGGTGGAATTTGGGCTAGACGCACAGTTTTGGCACCCTTTGCGCACAACTCTCTGGTGTTAGTACTGTAGTAGCAAGACTTCGAAGGTGACGCGTACGCGTGGATCACGCATACGTGTGAGTGGTTGGAATTTTGGGGTCACGCGTATGCGTGGGCAACGCATACGCGTGGAAGGGTGCTCTATTTTTTAAAAATTTTCAAGTTCTAGCACCAACCCAAGCATTCCAAACACCCAAATCGCTACCAAAACACCAACAAACCCTATTTAACATATTAGACTACCAACTAAACTCAACAAACCAAACTGAACATGAAATTAAGCTTATTTACCAATATATACAAAAGAGAAAAATGTAAAGATGTTACCATGGTGGGTATCTCTGATAAAAAGAATTTGTGTCGGTCTAGATTTTCTTCTTATAAAAAAGAATTACTTCGTTGTAAGCATAGCTCCAAACCAACAAACAACTCTCGCATCAAATTAAATTTGGTTTTGTCACAAGTACAAATCCCAAATGAAAATTTAGCCAAAGTATTTAAACCTGGGGTCGTCTCACAAGGAATTTCAATGAAGTAAATGATTATTGGCTATGAAGGAATATGGGGGATTTGATTTATAAGGGACCAAAAATTAAATGGACAAGAATTTAAATGACAAGAAGAGTAAATCAAGTAAGAAATAAAGAAAGCAATGAATAAAGAGAGACATCCTTGGCAAAGATTGAGAATATAGGCCTTCTGTCCTTGTCATACAATGATTAATTCATCCTATTTAGTCAACTCCGGCAAATGGAAGAAGGTATCATGTTATCTTCACATAGGGAGAACTTCAAACAAGACTAATTAATCATATCACAATGATAAACAAGAATTTATCTTATTACGTCATCCCCGACGATGGAGGAAGGTATAATGTTATCCTCATACTCGGAGAAACTCTAATAAGACTAGCTAATCTCAATCCAAAAGTCCTAATCACTTACTAATTGAATTAGCAAAAGATTAGCGTCAATGGAAACAATATTAGCTAACAATTCTAGATCACCAACATAGGTTGGGTTTTCATGACTCAAGATTGCCTAATTACTCTTCCCAAGCCAAGAATGCTCAAAGAGCTACTCTAACATCCAACCAAACATTTTGTCAAACACTTGCAAGGTATAAAAGGAAAGCATGGTAAATTGCAAGGAAAGTAAATTCACAACTCAAATCAACACTAAAAGAACATCAAACATTAAATTGCATTAAAAAAGATTCAAATTCAACATGAGTGCATGAACATAAAAGAGGAATGAAAGTAAAATT
Source organism: Arachis hypogaea (assembly GCF_003086295.3). NCBI lineage: Eukaryota > Viridiplantae > Streptophyta > Magnoliopsida > Fabales > Fabaceae > Arachis > Arachis hypogaea. Next base: position 53,529,902 of record NC_092041.1, read on the forward strand.
AACAAGATAACTAAGAAGCGTTGAAATATTAGAACAAGAAATTGTGAAGGAAACAAGAAGAAATCAAGTAATCAAATCTAGATCTAAGAGAAATCAATCTAATCCTAACCTAATTCTAGAGAGAAAAGGGAGCTTTTCTCTCTAGAAAACTAACTAAAGGCTCATCATGACAACTAAGTGCTCCCCCCTTTGCCCAAACTTGAATTTTGCATGAAATAGCATAAAAAATGAGTTGGATTGGGACCAAAATGCTTTAGAAATCATCGGCCTCAAGTTGCCTTTAGTGAATCATGCGCAACTTCCTATACGTACACGTGATGCACACGTACACGTCCATAAAAGCCAGACAAAAATGGCAAATTTTTTTATCATTTTGAAGCCCCGGATGTTAGCTTTCCAATGCAACTAGAACCGCCTCATTTGGACCTCTGTAACTCAAGTTATCATCGATTAAGTGTGATGAGGTCAGGGTTGACAACTTTGCAGTTCCTTCATTTCTTCATGAGTTCTCCCGCTTTGCATGCTTTTCCTTCATTCCTTCAATCCAATCTCTGTCTTCTAAACCTGAAATCACTTAACAAACATGTCAAGGCATCGAATGGAATTAAAGTGAATTAAATTTAGCTATTTTAAGGCCTAAAAAGCATGTTTTTACACTTAAGCACAAATTTAGGGAGGATTACAAAACCATGCTAAATCATTGCATAAATGTGAGAAAAGTTGATAACATCTCCCAAAATAAACACAAGATAAACCACAAAAATGGAGTTTATCAATCTTCCACCTAACACTTTTATTTATTGTCCTTAAGATGGACTTATGGAGAATTCTAATCATGGGGGCTTGTGTTTGAACTCATCGTTGAACATCCACCAATGCTTGGACTTCCAAAATGCTCCAAGATTCTCAATTAATTGCACTAAGCCTTGATGGAGTCCTTCACAAGATTGGAGCTCCTAAAATTGATCCACATCTTGTAATCCAGGATCCTAAACCTTATTTTCACACCCGTCTTCAAGTTGATCATGGTAATTCCATCTGGGTGGTATGCACATAGAATTATCCTCTAGGCACCAAACTATCCTCCAAGACCTATCCAATTGAGTGCTACTCCAACCTTTCTGTCTAATCGTTGAAGCCTCAACCATAATGAGCCTAGATTTACAATGCCAACCACTAAAAATCCTCCTCTTACACTTCATTCCACAAAGCGCCCTAAGTTGGCCATCCGTTTCATGCAAACCAAATTCAAGTGGGATAATAAAGCTAAGAGTAACGAGTTTTACCCACTCAAATGAAGGAATAGATGGTGACTTAGGTAGAGATGTTTTCAATGATCTTGATAAAGCACTGATAATGAACAAATTGCATGGGTTTGGATTTCACAATAAAGATAGGATTTGTCCATTGCAAGTACAGTCCAAACCCAACAATTGGCCATCAATCAAATATTCAATTCAAACCAAATGTAAACCGAGAGTATTTAAACCTCGGGTCGTTCTCCCTAGGAATGCAATTGAAAGTGCTACGCTTTCGGTTGTGAGAACAAAAAAGGGATTTGAAGTAAAAGAACGAAAGATTAAATGAACTTAACAAATAAAAGAACAAAGAGATACTCAAAGTTGTAAATTGAGTGAGAAAAAGCAAACAAGATCAAAACTAGTGAAAATACTATAAATGCATAAAGAACCTTGACTTGAGAATAAGGATCCAGGGAATCCTATCATTGCCATAATCACGACTATGGTAATTATCATGAGTTAATCTCGCTTAGTTAACCCCAAACATCGGGGAGTAAGTCAAGCAAGCATAATTGGCCTTAATCCATAGGTCGTAACCAACTTACCAAACTAGTTGATAAAAGGCTAGCTTTAATGGAAACAAGAGTCAACTAACTCCCCAAGAATTACCACTAAATGTCGGACATTATGATTCTAGTATCCTAGGAACTCAAATCTCTAGCCAAGGTGTGAATATCTACTCAAAATCTAAAGTAGGCATTTTCATAAACACCTTGTGTACATAAAAGTAAAGCATGGAAAATTGCAAGGAAAATTAGAAAACTATAACCAACTATCAACAAAACCAAACATAAACAAGCAATCAAGCATAAAGGAAGCATAAAACATAAATTTCATTGATCAAAACTTCTAGAAACACAAAATTGCAAATATGAAAAGTAAGTTGAACCAACGAAAATGAAAGTGCTTTAATTAAAAGGAAATTGAGAGTACTTACAATTAAAGAAGCAAAATCAAAGATCAAAGCTTGCTATAAAATACTACAATGAAAATGGGAATGAAACCCTAAGAGAGCAATCTACTCTACACCACTCCTACTCATAATTACCATGTAAAGTTATGTCTCTAAGTGCTCCCAATGTGTCCCCCTTTGATATGTGTTGAATGCTCCTTCATATAACACTCCAAAACAGCATTTCAGCCTTCCAAAATGGGCCAAGAGGCCTCAGAAATCGCGAAGCACGTGTTTCATTAATGCAATCACGTGCAGGAACCTGTGCGGAAGCACAGATGTGTGCGTCCGCACACTTGGCTGAAAGTTGACTGTGCATGCGCACAGGTGCTTGTGCACACGCACACATGGAAATTCATTCTTGTGCATACGCACGCGGGGTTGTGCGCATGCATACTTCGCTGTGTGTCTGCTTTTCCTTGTTTTATTCATGTTTTCTCCCTTGTACATGCTTCCTTCCACTTTTGGCCATCCATTATTGTCTAAATGACCTGAAATCACTCAACAAACATATCACGGTATTAATTGGTATAAAGGTGGAATTTAAATCACTAATCTAAGCATAAAAATGCATGTTTTGAGATTTAGGTTCAAATTAGGGATCAAACACAAAGGTATGCTATTTTGGTGATTAAGTGTGAGTTCATGTGCTAGAATCCATTCAAATCAAGCCAAAATATAACAGAAAATATGGACTCATTAATTCTTCCACACTTAAACAATAGCATATCCTCATGCTAAACCAACTTGGAAAATGATCAAAGGGGTAATCAACTTATTAAATGCAACTATCTATATGCATGCAAGTATGTATGTACTATATATCTATCTATCTATAATGTCCTGCTGATTTGGTGAAAACACACAATCCAATATCAAGCAAGCGTATAGACAAATAGGGCTAAGCAGATAATTAATTTAATGCAAGCAAGATCTAAAGAATTGATTCAAGTCATCAAAATGAAGCAACTTGCAAGAATGCATGATAAGAGATGTGGAAACATAGAATTGAGTAATTGAACCCTCACTAGGTGTGTATAAACTCTAATCACTCGGTGTCTAGGATCAATTCACTCAAATCTCCTTCCAATCATGCTTTCAAGGATTTGCTTTTTATCTAACAATCAACAAACAAGTGATGCATGAAGGAAATTATCATGAGGACTTCATTGTGGTTGTAATGGGTGTTAGGGTAAAGGTGGGGTAGATATGGCCAAGTGGACTACAAGATTGAATCCTTGATTAGTTCAAGTTTCCACATCAACCTATATCAACCAAATCAAAATAAAATGTAATCCTAACCTTCCATCATTTCTTGTTCACTAACACTCATGTATGCGTTTCACAAAAACATCACATATGCATTCCTTTATTTGTTTCTTTTCTCTTTAGGGTGACTTTTGCACCATTTTTATGATGATGATGATTTTTTTTAAGTAGTGCATATGGTTTAATTAGTTCATACATGAATGTTCCTATTTCCCAAAATTTTCAATGAAAACCCAAATTAAACATTTTCTTTTACTACTAATGTTTCTTAAAAATCCTTGATGAGTCCATATTTTCCTATATATTTTGGTTTTATTTGAGTAGATTTCATCACTTAAACCCACATTTATTCACCCAAATAGCATACTTTTGTGTTCTCTCCCTTAATTGAACCTAAATGTGAAAACATGCTATTTTGTGCTTATTTTAATCACTTTTATCCCACTTTTATCCCATTCGATACCTTGATGGTTTGGTGAGTGATTTCAGGTGTAATAGGTTGGAATGGCTTGATGAGAGTGGAAGGAAAGCATGGACTTAGGAGAAAACATGAAGAAATCAAAGGAGAAGCATACATTGGAGTGTGCATGCGCACAACCTGCTGTGCGTGCACACAACCTGCTGTGCGTACGCACAAGAACCACAAAGCCATGTGTGCATATGCACGACTACCTATGCATACGCACAAGAAGAAAATCAGCATGTGTGCGTACGTACACACATATGCATACGCACAAGTCCCAGCGTGTGACTCACTTAATGCAAATCGCTGGGGGCGATTTTTGGGCCTCCAGGGCCCAATTTTAGGACTTTCTGAAGCTAATTCTTCCTATATCTAAGAGAGCCTCACTCCATGTGAAAGGGGGAGTAATTAGGGTTTAGATTAGCATATTGTAGTTCATTTTCTAGAGAGAGAAGCTCTCCTTTCTCTCTAGAAATCAGGGTTCTTAGTTAATTTTCCTTGTAATTTCTGTTTTTAATCCTTGCTTTCATCTAGTTTCTTCTATCTTTCTATGTTTTATTATCTTAATTTCTTTAGTTTATCTTGGTATTTTCTCTATTTTTGCTACTTTTATGTATTTTCACTCTTTGTTATTTTAATTTACATTTAATGCAATTTGATTTTCATGCCATTTATTGCTTTATTGAGTTGCTATCTTTATTTGCCTTGCATGCCCACCAAGTGTTTGATAAAATGCTTGGTTGGATTTTTGCATAGTTTTTCTCACTCTTGGTTAAGAAATTTTGTGGTTTGGGAGAACTTGAATGGTGGATGTCCATTCCACATTGTGTGAGGATTGTCAATTAATTTGGTTTCCCTTGACTCTAAGTGACCCCTTAGTGTTGACTTAGGACTTAGGGATTGAGATTAATTATACCTAGTTGACTTATCCTCGATGTAGGATTGAGTAATTGGGATTAATCCACACACAATTACCATGTTTGTTGTCAACAACTAGGATAGGAATCCCTAATTTACCCAATTCTCACCAAGAGTCTTTTTTGGTATTTAATTTCCCTTTGCATTGCTTTTACTTTCTTTGACTTTTAATTTTTTGCATGTTAAGTTACCTTCTTGCACTCTAATTTCTTGCCTCTTTCAATCAGCCCCCCTTATTCCCTCATAGCCAATAATGACACTTAATTGCACTCCTAGGAAAGACGACCCGAGGTTGAATGACTCTCGGTTTGAATTAGAAATATTAAACTTTGATGTTTGGGATTTAATTTGCCGGTTTGGTCTATACTTGCAACATAAGTTATCTTGAGTAGAAAAATCCAAACCGGTGCAAAATCCCATTCATCAAGTTTTTGGCGCCGTTGCCGGGGAGCTAGCGTCATGAGTGCTATATTTTGGTTGTTGTAAATATGTCCATAGTGTGAATAGACACTTTTTGAGTTGCTTGTTTGCTTTTGTTAGTAATTACTACTTTGTTTATTTTGTTAATAGATGTCTTTGTTAGTAATTACTACTTTGTTTGCTTTTGTTAGTAATTACTAGTTTGGTTGTGATCATTTGTAGGGATTGATAACTTTTATTTTGGATTGCATCATGGGATTGGAGCATCACTTTTGGAAGGAGCAACCTCCTCTATTCTACAATGAGCCATACCCTTCCTAATGCACATACCCAACCCAAGGATATGGTGGATTTCATCTTGATTATGCATGTCCACCACCATATGCCTATGACCAATACCCCCAACATAACCATCAATCACCACACCGCTACCACCATACACCTTCTTACATACCACCTCTAAACACTCACCAACATGACTCACCTCCCGCATATACAATCTTTCTCCCAAATTATGAACCTTCTCTTTCACCCCAATTTGAAGCTTTCTTACCCTTGGCCCAAACCCATCAAGACCTTTAAGCCTTTCTCTAAGAGCAAGAAGGAGTTCGAAGGACACAAGGGCACTTCATGGCCACCATAGATGAAGCAGTAAACCGCTTAATCGTCCTAGTAAACCGCTTAATCGTCCTACGCTCATCTGATCAAGGCATTCCTCTTGAGGAATGTGAGGGATCAACCAAGGCTTGTAGTGAAGAGGAGAGCATGGAGCCACAAGGGAAAGAAGAAGGGTTGGAGCTTGAAGTGTGACTAGAGGAAGAATGGGAAGTATGTGAACCAGAGGAGAGAAAGGAGAAGGTGGGAGAGATTGATCAAGATGAGGTTTTCATCATTGATGATTTTTTGTCCTCCTTGATCAATCCCCTCAATGATCCTAATGAGCCTCTGCCCATTAAGTTTGAGAGAGACATGGAGGTAGACTTCTCACAACCTCCGTGTTTTGACTTAAGTGATGGGGAAGAGGAGGAAGAGGTTGGTGAGGAAGGAGTTAACAACCAAGAACATATTGAGGGGGTGACAATTTCATTTGTGAGCTTCATTGGCCTCCATCAATATGCTATCTTGGACACGGACTACCAACTCAAGGTCCTTCTTGGGTTGGTATATAGTGGAGAAGGGTGTATTGGTTGCCAAGAGAATTCAAGACTCTTCAAGTAGACCAACTCAAGAATTGGAGTTCAAGCATGGTGTAAAGCACAATTGGGTGATTTTTGTAAAATATTGGGTTGTTTCAAGGGTCATCCAAGAGTTTGTCCATCCGGCTTGAAGAATAAAGATTAACAAGAAGGTGAGAGGATACCTAGAATATGGGATCCCAAAGGAGAGTCAAAGACCTAGCTTGGATGGAGATTCAAGGAGGAGTAGAAACACAAGCCACCCTTACAAGAGACTCCTCAAAGAGTCCAACTTAGGACTATAAACCAAAGTGCTTGGTGGGAGACACCCCACCATGGTAACATTGTTCCAACATTATCTTTTATTTATAGCTTTTTAAATTATTTACTTTCTTGTGATATGATGATTAGCTTAGGTTTAGTTTGATGATTTTGAGTTGAATAAGTTAAATTGCTTGTGGATTATGAATTTGTGCTAGTTTGAATAATTTGGGGTTGGTATATTGATATGCTAAGGGTAGGAACCTTAGTTTTGAAGAGAAAATTTTTTTCTGAAACAGAGCTTTTGTGCGTGCGTACCATGCTGTGCGTGCGCACCATGCTGTGCATACACACAAAACTGGGTTTTTCGCTACCTGTGCGGCCGCACAAGCCTGTGCGTCCGCATACTCCTTGACATATGGTGTACGAAATTGTGATCATCAATGGCGCCATCAACATGGTACGCTCAATTACAATCTCAACTCTTTATCACAACTTCGCACAACTAACCAGCAAGTGCATTGGGTTGTCCAAGTAATAAACCTTACGCGAGTAAGGTCGATCCCACGGAGATTGTTGGTATAAAGCAAGCTATGTTGGAACCTCCCAACACCAAACTTAGAGTTTGAATGTGGGAGTTCAACACCAAACTTAGAAGTTGGTTGAGGCCTCCCAACACCAAACTTAGAGTTTGACTGTGGGGGCTCTGTTTCTCTCAGTGCTTCCTCTCCATGGTTACAGAGGAATATCCTTGAGCCTTAAACACAAAGGATTCTTCATTCACTTGAATGATCAATTCTCCTCTGTCAACATCAATCACAGCCTTTGCTGTGGCTAGGAAGGGTCTGCCAAGGATGATGGATTCATCCATGCACTTCCCAGTCTCTAGGACTATGAAATTAGCAGGGATGTAATGGTCTTCAATCTTTACCAGAACATCCTCTACAAGTCCATAGGCTTGTTTTCTTGAATTGTCTGCCATCTCTAGTGAGATTCCTGCAGCTTGGACCTCAAAGTTCCCTAGCTTCTCCATTACAAAGATCCGGCAACAGCACCAAGTTTTTGGCGCCGTTGCTGGGGATTGTTCAAGTTTTGAGCAAGCTTTTGGTCCGGTAACATCAGTGCCAAGATCCGGCAACAGCACCAAGTTTTTGGTGCCGTTGCCAGGGATTGTTCAGTTTGGACAACTGACGGTTCATCTTGTTGCTTAGATTAGGTATTTATTTTTTTCGAAATTCTTGAAGATGAATTCTAGAGTTTCATGATGATTTGTTGAAGTCTGGCTGGCTGAGAAGCCATGTCTAATCTCATTGGACCGAGGTTTCAACTTATCATCACAAGAGCTTGTTGATCTTTATCAATCTTGCTTTTGGAGCAGTGATCTGCTAAGGCTTGGCTGGCCATTGGCCATGTCTAGTGTTTTGGACCAAAGCTTTCTTTGAGAGCTTGGCTGGCTGTGAAGCCATGTCTAATTCTTGGACCGGAGTCTTAGACTAGCATTGCACTGATTCCTGGAATTCTCAACAAGAATTTTGATATCTTTTTCCACTTAATTTTCGAAAATCACACAAAAAAATTACAAAATCATAAAATCCAAAAATTTCTTGTTTGAGTCAAGTGTCTCATTTTAAGTTTGGTGTCAATTGCGTGCATTCATTCATGTGTCTTAAGGATCTTCAAATAACTATTGATGATTTCTTACTCTAATCTTTAAATTCTCTTGACTTGAGTGTTTTGTGTGTCTCATATGCATTCTCATTAGTGTCAGTAGTATACAAACTGCTAAGTTTGGTGTCTTGCATGCATTGTTATTTGATTCTTGTTGCATTTTGATTTTTCCTTACTATCAAAAATCCAAAAATATTTTTAATTTGTGTCTTCTCAAGTCAATAATACAGAGAATTGAAGATTCAGAACATACAGCAGAGGAATTATACAGAAAAAGCTGGGCGTTCAAAACGCCCAGTGAAGAAGGACAGACTGGCGTTTAAACGCCAGCCAGGATACCTGGTTTGGGCGTTTAACGCCCAAAAAGGTATATTTTTGGGCGTTAAACGCCAGAATGTGCACCATTCTGGGCGTTTAACGCCAGGATGGCACAAGGGGGAAGATTCTGTTTTTCAATGCAATTTTTTTTTCAGTTTTCAAAGTTTTTCAAAATCAAATCTTTTTCAAATCATATCTTTTCAATCAAATCTCTTTCAAATTCAATTTCTTTCTATTTTCAAAAATACTTACTATCAATTAATGATTTGATTCAACATTTCAAGTATGTTGCCTTTTCTGTTGAGAAAGGTTTAATGTTTGAATCATATCTTTTCTTGTTAGTCAAGTTTTTAATTTTTTTCAAAATCAAATCTTTTTAAAATGTTTTTCAAATCATATCTTCTCAATCACATCTTTTTAAAACCAATCATATTTTCTTAACCACATCTTTTTCAAAATAATTTTCAATCAAATCTCTTTGATTTCTAATTTCAAAATCTTCTTCAAAAATCACTTTATTTCTTTCCCACTTTCATTTTCGAAAATTAAGTAATGTTTTTTTAAAAAAAAATGTTTTCAAAATTTTTACTTAATTTTCGAAAATCACTTCTCTTCTTCTCACATCCTTCTATTTATGGACTAACACTATTCCTTAATGCAAAATTCGAACTCCATCTCCTTTGACAAGTTCGAATTTTCTACTTCTGTCTTCTACTCTTCTTTTCCTCTGACACTTTAAGGAATCTCTATACTGTGACATAGAGGATTCCACATTTCTTGTTCTCTTCTCTCTCATATGAGCAGGAGCAAAGACAAAAGCATTCTTGTTGAGGCTGATCCTGAACCTGAAAGGACCTTGAAGAGAAAGCTAAGAGAAGCCAAAGCACAACTCTCTTTAGAGGACCTGACCGAATTCTTCAAAGGAGAAGAACACATGGCAGCCGAAAACAACAATGCCAACAATGCAAGGAAGGTGCTGGGTGACTTTACTGCACCTACTCCCGATTTCTATGGGAGAAGCATCTCTATCCCTGCCATTGGAGCAAACAACTTTGAGCTTAAGCCTCAATTAGTTTCTCTAATGCAACAGAATTGCAAGTTTCATGGACTTCCACTGGAAGATCCTCATCAGTTTTTGGCTGAGTTCCTGCAAATCTGTGACACTGTCAAGACTAATGGGGTTGACCCTGAGGTCTACAGACTTATGCTATTCTCTTTTGCTGTAAGAGACAGAGCTAGGACATGGTTGGACTCACAACCTAAAGAAAGCCTGGACTTTTGGGAAAAGCTAGTCAATGCCTTCTTGGCAAAGTTCTTTCCACCTCAAAAATTGAGTAAGCTTAGAGTGGAAGTCCAAACCTTCAGACAGAAGGAAGGAGAATCCCTCTATGAAGCTTGGGAAAGATACAAACAATTAATCAGAAAGTGTTCTTCTGATATGCTTTCTGAATGGAGCATCATAGGAATTTTCTATGATGGTCTCTCTGAACTGTCCAAGATGTCCTTGGATAGCTCTGCTGGAGGCTCTCTTCATTTGAAGAAGACGCCTACAGAAGCTCAAGAGCTAATTGAAATGGTTGCAAATAACCAATTCATGTACACTTCTGAAAGAAATCCTGTGAACAATGGGACTAGTCAGAAGAAAGGAGTTCTTGAGATTGACACTCTGAATGCCATATTGGCTCAGAACAAAATATTGACTCAACAAGTCAATATGATTTCTCAAAGTCTGTCTGGAATGCAAAATGCACCAAGCAGTACTAAGGAAGCTTCATCTGAAGAAGAAGCTTATGATCCTGAGAATCCTTCAATGGAAGAGGTGAATTACATGGGAGAACCCTATGGAAACACCTATAATCCTTCATGGAGAAACCATCCAAATTTTTCATGGAAGGATCAGCAGAGACCTCAACAAGGTTTCAATAACAATAATGGTGGAAGAAACAGGTTTAGCAATAGCAAACCTTTTCCATCATCCTCTCAGTAACAGACAGAAAGTTCTAAGCAGAATACCTCTGACTTAGCAACCATGGTCTCTGATCTGATCAAAACCACTCAAAGTTTCATGACTGAAACAAGGTCCTCCATTAGAAATTTGGAAGGACAAGTGGGTCAGCTGAGCAAGAAGATTACTGAACTCCCTCCTAGTACTCTTCCAAGCAATACAGAAGAAAATCCAAAAGGAGAGTGCAAGGCCATCAACATGGCCGAATTTTGGGAAGGAGAAGAGGCAGTGAACGCCACTGAGGAAGGCCTCACTGGGCGTCCACTGGCCTCCAATGAGTTCCCCAATGAGGAACCATGGGAATCTGAGGCTCAAACTGAGACCATAGAGATTCCATTGGACTTACTTCTGCCATTCATGAGCTCTGATGAGTATTCTTCCTCTGAAGAGGATGAGTATGTCACTGAAAAGCAAGTTGCTAAATACCTTGGAGCAATCATGAAGCTAAATGACAAGTTATTTGGAAATGAGACTTGGGAGGATGAACCCCCTTTGCTCACCAAAGAACTGGATGACTTGTCTAGGCAGAAACTGCCTCAAAAGAGACAGGATCCTGGGAAGTTTTCAATACCTTAGCTTGGTGCGCGAAATTGTGAACAATACTTTTCACAACTCTCATAATCCCCGGTCATGAACCCCAAAAACTTGGTGGCTCAATACCATGGCATTACACAACTTCGCACAACTAACCAGCAAGTGCACTGGGTCGTCCAAGTAATAAACCTTACGCGAGTAAGGGTCGATCCCATGGAGATTGTTAGTATGAAGCAAGCTATGGTCATCTTGTAAATCTTAGTCAGGCAAACTCAAATAAACAATAAGATAAAGATAGAGATACTTATGTAATTCATTGGTAGGAACTTCAGATAAGCGCATGAAGATGCCTTCCCTTCCGTCTCTCTGCTTTCCTACTGTCTTCATCCAATCCTTCTTACTCCTTTCCATGGCAAGCTTATGTAGGGTTTCACCGTTGTCAGTGGCTACCTCCCATCCTCTCAGTGAAAACGTTGCCTATGCTCTGTCACAGCATGGGTAATCATCTGTCGGTTCTCGGTCAGGCCGGAATAGAATCCATCGATTCTTTTGCGTCTGTCACTAATGCCCCGCCTGCTAGGAGTTTGAAGCACGTCACAGTAATTCAATCATTGAATCCTACTCAGAATACCACAGACAAGGTTAGACCTTCCGGATTCTCTTGAATGCCGCCATCAGTTCTAGCCTATACCACGAAGACTCTGATCTCACGGAATGGTTGGCTCGGTTGTCAGGCGAGCACTCGGTTGTCAGGCGATCAACCATGCATCGTGCAATCAGGAATCCAAGAGATATTCACCCAATCGAAGGTAGAACGGAAGTGGTTGTCAGTCACACGTTCATATGTGAGAATGATGATGAGTGTCACGGATCATCACATTCATCAAGTTGAAGAACAAGTGATATCTTAGAACAAGAACAAGCGGAATTGAATAGAAGAACAATAGTAATTGCATTAACACTCGAGGTACAGCAGAGCTCCACACCTTAATCTATGGTGTGTAGAAGCTCCACCGTTGAAAATACATAAGTGTAAGGTCTAGGCATGGCCGAATGGCCAGCCTCCCTATGATCTAAGATAGCATAAAATGAAGATAGCTACCCCGATCTCTCTATCATGATCTAAGAACTAGATGTCCAAAGATGAAAATACAATAGTAAAAGGTCCTACTTATAGAAAACTAGTAGCCTAGGGTGTACAGAGATGAGTAAAAGACATAAAAATCCACTTCCGGGCCCACTTGGTGTGTGCTTGGGTTGAGCAATGAAGCATTTTCGTGTAGAGACTCTTCTTGGAGTTAAACGCCAGCTTTAGTGCCAGTTTGGGCGTTTAACTCCCATTTGGGTGCCAGTTCCAGCGTTTAACGCTGGGATTTCTGAGGGTGACTTTGAACGCCGGTTTGGGCCATCAAAGCTTGGGCAAAGTATGGACTATCATATATTGCGGGAAAGCCCAGGATGTCTACTTTCCAACGCCGTTGAGAGCGCGCCAATTGGGCTTCCGTAGCTCCAGAAAATCCACTTCGAGTGCAGGGAGGTCAGAATCCAACAGCATCTGCAGTCCTTTTTAGTCTCTGAATCAGATTTCTGCTCAGGTCCCTCAATTTCAGCCAGAAAATACCTAAAATCACAGAAAAACACACAAACTCATAGTAAAGTCCATAAAAGTGAATTTTAACTAAAAACTAATAAAAATATACTAAAAACTAACTAGATCATACTAAAAACATACTAAAAACAATGCCAAAAAGCGTACAAATTATCCGCTCATCACAACACCAAACTTAAATTGTTGCTTGTCCTCAAGCAACTGAAAATCAAATAAGATAAAAAGAAGAGAATATGCAATGAATTCCAAAAACATCTATGAAGATCAGTATTAATTAGATGAGCGGGGCTTTTAGCTTTTTGCCTCTGAATAGTTTTGGCATCTCACTCTATCCTTTGAAATTCAGAATGATTGGCTTCTTTAGGAACTTAGAATCCAGATAGTGTTATTGATTCTCCTAGTAAAGTATGATGATTCTTGAACATAGCTACTTATTGAGTCTTGGCTGTGGCCCAAAGCACTCTGTCTTCCAGTATTACCACCGGATACATACATGCCACAGACACATAATTGGGTGAACCTTTTCAGATTGTGACTCAGCTTTGCTAGAGTCCCCAATTAGAGGTGTCCAGGGTTCTTAAGCACACTCTTTTTGCCTTGGATCACAACTTTATTATTTTTTTTCTTTCTTTTTCTTTCTTCTCTCTATTTTTTTCGTTTTCTCTTTTTCTCTTTTTTTTTTGCTTCAAGAATCATTTTAATGATTTTTCAGATCCTCAGTAACATGTCTCCTTTTTCATCATTCTTTCAAGAGCCAACATTCATGAACCACAAATTCAAGATACATATGCACTGTTTAAGCATACATTCAGAAAACAAAAATATTGCCACCACATCAAAATAATTAAACTGTTATAAAATTCAAAATTCATGCAATTCTTCCTTTTTCAATTTAAGCACGTTTTTATTCAAGAAAGGTGATGGATTCATAGGACATTCATAACTTTAAGGCATAGACACTAAGACACTAATGATCACAAGACACAAACATAGATAAACATAAGCACTAAAATTCGAAAAACAGAAGAATAAAGAACAAGGAAATCAAGGAACGGGTCCACCTTAGTGATGGCGGCTCTTTCTTCCTCTTGAAGATCCTATGGAGTGCTTGAGCTCCTCAATGTCTCTTCCTTGTCTTTGTTGCTCCTCCCTCATGATTCTTTGATCTTCTCTAATTTCATGGAGGATGATGGAGTGTTCTTGGTGCTCCACCCTTAGTTGTCCCATGTTGGAACTCAATTCTCCTAGGGAGGTGTTTAGTTGCTCCCAATAGTTTTGTGGAGGAAAGTGCATCCCTTGAGGAATCTCAGGGATCTCATGATGAGTGGGGTCTCTTGTGTGCTCCATCCTCTTCTTAGTGATGGGCTTGTCCTCATCAATGGGGGTGTCTCCCTCTATGTCAACTCCAACTGAATAACAGAGGTGACAAATGAGATACGGAAAGGCTAACCTTGCCAAGGTAGAGGACTTGTCCGCCACCTTATAGAGTTCTTGGGCTATAACCTCATGAACTTCTATTTCTTCTCCAATCATGATGCTATGGATCATGATAGCCCGGTCTATGGTAACTTCGGACCGGTTGCTAGTGGGAATGATTGAGCGTTGGATAAACTCCAACCATCCTCTAGCCACGGGCTTGAGGTCATGCCTTCTCAATTGAACCGGCTTCCCTCTTGAATGTCTCTTCCATTGGGCGCCCTCTTCACATATGACTGTGAGGACTTGGTCCAACCTTTGATCAAAGTTGACCCTTCTAGTGTAAGGATGTTCATCTCCTTGCATCATAGGCAAATTGAATGCCAACCTTACACTTTCCGGACTAAAATCCAAGTATTTCCCCCGAACCATAGTAAGATAATTCTTTGGATTCGGGTTCACACTTTGGTCATGGTTCTTGGTGATCCATGCATTGGCATAGAACTCTTGAACCATCAAGATTCCGACTTGTTGAATGGGGTTGGTAAGAACTTCCCAACCTCTTCTTCGGATCTCATGTCGGATCTCCGGATATTCACCCTTTTTGAGTGAAAAAGGGACCTCGGGGATCACCTTCTTTAAGGCCACAACTTCATAGAAGTGGTCTTGATGCACCCTTGAGATGAATCTTTCCATCTCCCATGACTCGGAGGTGGAAGCTTTTGCCTTCCCTTTCCTCTTTCTAGAGGTTTCTCCGGCCTTGGATGCCATAAATGGTTATGGAAAAACAAAAAGCAATGCTTTTACCACACCAAACTTAAAAGGTTTGCTCGTCCTCGAGCAAAAAAAGAAAGAAGAGAGTAGAAGAAGAAGAAAAGAGGAAGAAGGGAATGGCTTTGTGTTCGGCCAAAGGGGAGAGAAATGGTGTTTAGGATGTGTGAAAATGAAGGAGTGAAGGAGGGTTTATATAGGAGAAGGGGAAGGGTAGGGTTCGGCCATTTGAGGGTGGGTTTGGGTGGGAAAGTGGTTTGAATTTGAATGGTGAGGTAGGTGGGGTTTTATGAAGGATGGATGTGAGTGGTGAAGAGAAAGATGGGATTTGATAGGTGAAGTGTTTTTGGGGAAGAGGTGTTGAGGTGATTGGTGAATGGGTGAAGAAGAGAGAGAGTGGTAGGGTAGGTGGGGATCCTGTGGGGTCCACAGATCCTGAGGTGTCAAGGAAAAGTCATCCCTGCACCAAATGGCAAACAAAATCACGTTTTTAGCCATTTCTGGCATTAAACGCCGGGATGATGCCCATTTCTGGTGTTTAACGCCAGCTTCTTGCCCATTTCTGGCGTTTAACGCCAGTCTGGTGCCCCTTTCTGGCGTTAAACGCCCAGAATGGTGCCAGACTGGGCGTTAAACGCCCAACAGCTAACCTCACTGGCGTTTAAACGCCAGTGGGTGCATCCTCCAGGGTGTGCTGTTTTTCTTCCTGTTTTTCATTCTGTTTTTGCTTCTTTCATTAATTTTGTGACCTCTCATGATCATCAACCTACAAAAAAATAAGATAACACAAGAAAATAGTTAATTATAAAACATTGGGTTGCCTCCCAACAAGCACTTCTTTAATGTCAGTAGCTTGACAGTGGACTCTCATGGAGCCTCAGAAATACTCAGAGCAATGTTGGAACCTCCCAACACCAAACTTAGAGTTTGAATGTGGGGGTTCAACACCAAACTTAGAGTTTGGTTGTGGCCTCCCAACACCAAACTTAGAGTTTGACTGTGGGGGCTCTGTTTGGCTCTGTTTTGAGGGAAGCTCTTCATGCTTCCTCTCCATGATGACAGAGGGATATCCTTGGGCCTTAAACACCAAGGATTCTTCATTCACTTGAATGATCAACTCTCCTCTATCAACATCAATCACAGCCCTTGCTGTGGCTAGGAAGGGTCTGCCAAGGATGATGGATTCATCCATGCACTTCCCAGTCTCTAGGACTATGAAATCAGTAGGGATGTAATGGTCTTCAACTTTAACCAGAACATCCTTTACAAGTCCATGGGATTGTTTTCTTGAATTGTCTGCCATCTCTAGTGAGATTTTTGCAACTTGCACCTCAGAGATCCCTAACTTCTCCATTACAGAGAGAGGCATGAGGTTTACACTTGACCCTAAGTCACACAAGGCCTTCTTGAAGGTCATGGTGCCTATGGTACAAGGTATTGAAAACTTCCCAGGATCCTGTCTCTTTTGAGGCAGTTTCTGCCTAGACAAGTTATCCAGTTCTTTGGTGAGCAAAGGGGGTTCATCCTCCCAAGTCTCATTTCCAAATAACTTGTCATTTAGCTTCATGATTGCTCCAAGGTATTTAGCAACTTGCTCTTCAGTGACATACTCATCCTCTTTAGAGGAAGAATACTCATCAGAGCTCATGAATGGCAGAAGTAAGTCCAATGGAATCTCTATGGTCTCAGTTTGAGCCTCAGATTCCCATGGTTCCTCATTAGGGAACTCATTGGAGGCCAGTGGACGCCCAGTGAGGCCTTCCTCAGTGGCGTTCACTGCCTCTTCTTCCTCCCAAAATTCGGCCATGTTGATGGCCTTGCACTCTCCTTTTGGATTTTCTTCTGTATTGCTTGGAAGAGTACTAGGAGGGAGTTCAGTAATTTTCTTGCTCAGCTGACCCACTTGTCCTTCCAAATTTCTAATGGAGGATCTTGTTTTAGTCATGAAACTTTGAGTGGTTTTGATCAGATCAGAGACCATGGTTGCTAAGTCAGAGTTATTCTGCTTAGAACTCTCTGTTTGTTGCTGAGAAGATGATGGAAAAGGCTTGCTATTGCTAAACCTGTTTCTTCCACCATTATTGTTGTTGAAACCTTGTTGAGGTCTCTGTTGATCCTTCCATGAAAAATTTGGATGGTTTCTCCATGAAGGATTATAGGTGTTTCCATAGGGTTCTCCCATGTAATTCACCTCTTCCATTGAAGGATTCTCAGGATCATAAGCTTCTTCCTCAGATGAAGCCTCCTTAGTACTGCTTGGTGCATTTTGCATTCCAGACAGACTTTGAGAAATCATATTGACTTGTTGAGTCAATATTTTGTTCTGAGCCAATATGGCATTCAGAGTGTCAATCTCAAGAACTCCTTTCTTCTGACTAGTCCCATTGTTCACAGGATTTCTTTCAGAAGTGTACATGAATTGGTTATTTGCAACCATTTCAATTAGCTCTTGAGCTTCTGTAGGCGTCTTCTTCAAATGAAGAGAGCCTCTCGCAGAGCTATCCAAGGACATCTTGGACAGTTCAGAGAGACCATCATAGAAAATTCCTATGATGCTCCATTCAGAAAGCATGTCAGAGGGACATTTTCTGATTAATTATTTGTATCTTTCCCAAGCTTCATAGAGAGATTCTCCTTCCTTCTGTCTGAAGGTTTGGACTTCCACTCTAAGCTTACTCAATTTTTGAGGTGGAAAGAACTTTGCCAAGAAGGCATTGACTAGCTTTTCCCAAGAGTCCAGGCTTTCTTTAGGTTGTGAGTCCAACCATGTCCTAGCTCTGTCTCTTATAGCAAAAGGGAATAGCATAAGTCTGTAGACCTCAGGGTCAACCCCATTAGTCTTGACAGTGTCACAGATTTGCAAGAACTCAGCCAAAAACTGATGAGGATCTTCCAGTGGAAGTCCATGGAACTTGCAATTCTGTTGCATTAGAGAAACTAATTGAGGCTTAAGCTCAAAGTTGTTTGCTCCAATGGCAGGGATAGAGATGCTTCTCCCATAGAAATCGGGAGTAGGTGCAGTAAAGTCACCCAGCACCTTCCTCGCATTGTTGGCATTGTTGTTTTCAGCTGCCATGTGTTCTTCTCCTTTGAAGAATTCGGTCAGGTCCTCTAAAGAGAGTTGTGCTTTGGCTTCTCTTAGCTTTCTCTCCAAGGTCCTTTCAGGTTCAGGATCAGCCTCAACAAGAATGCCTTTGTCTTTGCTCCTGCTCATATGAGAGAGAAGAGAAGAAGAAATGTGGAGTCCTCTATGTCACAGTATAGAGATTCCTTGAAGTGTCAGAGGAAAAGAAGAGTAGAAGACAGAAGTAGAAAATTTGAACTTGTCAATTGAGATGGAGTTCGAATTTTGCATTAAGGAATAGTATTAGTCCATAAATAGAAGGATGTGAGAAGAAGGGAGGTAATTTTCGAAAATTAAGTAAAAGAGTTTGAAAACATTTTTGAAAAACACTAATTGATTTTCGAAAATGAAAGTGGAAAAGAAATCAAGTGATTTTTGAAAAAGATTTTGAAATTAGAAATCAAAAAGATTTGATTGAAAACTATTTTGAAAAAAATGTGGTTAAGAAGATATGATTAGTTTTTAAAAAGATGTGATTGAGAAGATATGATTTGAAAAACATTTTAAAAGATTTGATTTTGAAAATTAATGACTTGGCTATCAAGAAAAGATATGATTCAAATATTAAACCTTTCTCAACAGAAAAGGCAACATATTTGAAATGTTGAATCAAATCATTAATTGATAGCAAGTATCTTTGAAAATAGAAAGAAATTGAATTTGAAAGAGATTTGATTGAAAAGATATGATTTGAAAAAGATTTGATTTTGAAAAACTTTAAAAACTGAAAAAAAAATTGCATTGAAAAACAGAATCTTCCCCCTTGTGCCATCCTGGCGTTAAACGCCCAGAATGGTGCACATTCTGGCGTTTAACGCCCAAAACTATACCTTTTTGGGCGTTAAACGCCCAACCAGGTATCCTGGCTGGCATTTAAACGCCAGTCTGTCCTTCTTCACTGGGCGTTTTGAACGCCCAGCTTTTTCTGTATAATTCCTCTGCTGTATGTTCTGAATCTTCAATTCTCTGTATTATTGACTTGAGAAGACACAAATTAAGAATATTTTTGGATTTTTGATAGTAAGGAAAAATCAAAATGCAACAAGAATCAAATAACAATGCATGCAAGACACCAAACTTAGCAGTTTGTATACTACTGACACTAATGAGAATGCATATGAGACACACAAAACACTCAAGTCAAGAGAATTTAAAGATTAGAGTAAGAAATCATCAATAGTTATTTGAAGATCTTTAAGACACATGAATGAATGCATGTAATTGACACCAAACTTAAAATGAGACACTTGACTCAAACAAGAAATTTTTGGATTTTATGATTTTGTAATTTTTTTGTGTGATTTTCGAAAATTAAGTGGAAAAAGATATCAAAATTCTTAATGAGAATTCCAGGAATCAGTGCAATGCTAGTCTAAGACTCCGGTCCAGGAATTAGACATGGCTTCACAGCCAGCCAAGCTCTCAAAGAAAGCTTCGGTCCAAAACACTAGACATGGCCAATGGCCAGCCAAGCCTTAGCAGATCACTGCTCCAAAAGCAAGATTGATAAAAATCAACAAGCTCTTGTGATGATAAGTTGAAACCTCGGTCCAATGAGATTAGACATGGCTTCTCAGCCAGCCAGACTTCAACAAATCATCATGAAACTCTAGAATTCATCTTCAAGAATTTCGAAAAAAATAAATACCTAATCTAAGCAACAAGATGAACCATCAGTTGTCCAAACTCAAACAATCCCCGGCAACGGCGCCAAAAACTTGGTGCACGAAATTATGATCATCAATGGCGCCATCAACATGGTACGCTCAATTGCAATCTCAATTCTTTATCACAACATGGTGCACGAAATTATGATCAGAGCAAGTGCACTGGGTCATCCAAGTAATAAAACTTACACGAGTAAGGGTCGATCCCACGGAGATTGTTGGTATGAAGCAAGCTATGGTCCAGTTTGGGCGTTTAACTCCCATTCTTGTGCCAGTTCCGGTGTTTAACGCTGGGCAGTTTTGAGCTGATTTGAAACGCCGGTTTGGGCCATTAAATCTCGGGTAAAGTATGGACTATTATACATTGCTGGAAAGCCCAGGATGTCTACTTTCCAACGCAATTGAGAGCGCGCCAATTGGGCTTCTGTAGCTCCAGAAAATCCACTTCGAGTGCAGGGAGTCAGAATCCAATAGCATCTGCAGTCCTTTTTAGCCTCTGAATCAGATTTTTGCTCAGGTCCCTCAATTAAAGCTAGAAAATACTGAAATCACAAAAAAACACACAAACTCATAGTAAAGTCCAGAAAAGTGAATTTTAACTAAAAACTAATAAAAATATAATAAAAACCAACTAAAACATACTAAAAACATACTAAAAACAATGCCGAAAAGCGTATAAATTATCCGCTCATCAACATGCCCTCTGGTCGCATCGCTAGCACAGATTGTGTGTGCGTGCTGCCCTATTTTCTGTGCCATGTGCGTGTGCACAGCTGTGTGCGTACGCACGCGTTCCCTCTCATATGTTATCTGTGGGGTCGCACAGAAGTGTGCGTCTGCACACGATTTGCAAGCCCTTCTAGTGGGAGCGAGGGAACGTCCTGTGTGCGTGAACAACCTCCCCCATTTTTGGCTTCTATGCGTGCGCACGGACCTGTATGCATACGCATACTTCTTACACCCCCTTCTGTTCAGAGCATTTGCACAACCTTGTGCGTCCGCTCAACTCCCCTATTTCACGGAGTGTTCGTACGCACACATACCTGTGCGTACGCACAAGTGCAGTTTTGGGCAACATTTTCCTTGCACTTTGAATTATGCCCTGAAGCACTTCCACCCCCTATCTTTCTCTTTTCCTCCTTTTCCTCTATTTTTCTACTTGTTTTACTTAGTCTTCATTGCATCTTATTTTCATTTTAGTCATCATATTAGGTTTGGTTTACTTGTTACTACTTAAATAAATTGCAAGGGTTTGTTTGATATTAGTTTTGGTTCATCAGTGCACTTATATTTTGTCTTAATTTACTAGTATCTAGTTGGTTTGATTACTCATGTTCTGATTGTACCATTAGGTGAAATTTTTATAAATGCATATGGAATTAAGTGAATTGAGTTGAAATTACTACTTCAAAATGATTTTTCATATGAAATTCATCACATTACCAATACTTGTTCCATGTTAATACTTTGCATTTGTTTGAGTGACTCAACTTGATCCTTATCAAGTGTGCCACTGGTGCGGTATTTTATAACCCAGAAACTAACCGGCAAGTGCACCGGGTCGTACCAAGTAATACCTTACGTGAGTAAGGGTCGATCCTACGAGGATTGATGGATTAAGGAACAATAGTGTTTGATAGGATTAGTTAGACAAACAAAAAATAGTGTTTGGAAGTTCAAAGAGCATTAAATAGTAAATTAAGAATATTAAAGACAGGCAGATAAATAAGATGGAAATAAAATATAGAGAAAACAGTTAAGGTTTCATAGTTATCTATTTTTCCGGATTAACTTTTCTTACTAACTAATTTAATCATGCAAGATTTAATTCATGGTAAACTATATGTGACTAGACCCTAATTCCTTAGACCTTCCTAGTCTCCTCTAAAAATCATTAACTGCCAATTCCTTGGTCAATTAATTCCAATTAGAGGGTGATGATCAATTTCTAGTTAAATAAGGGAATTATATGTCACGTATCTCGTTAAATACAAACAATTAGAAATTCAATATAATATGTTTTCAAGCTGTTGTTCAAGTAAAGAGCTTTTCCAAGTTTTACAAGAACTCAATTAGAACATGGGTCATACTTCCGTTCCACCCATATTCATAAAATAAAGAACGAAAATAATTATTGAAATATAAATCTAAACATGGATTAAATTAAAAAGATTAAATAAATCAATCCATACAAATAGACAGAGCTCCTAACCTTAACAGTGGAGGATTAGTTTCTCATGGTTCAGAGAAGAAAAATAAGGGTTCTGGTAAAATGCACTGTGTTCCAATCTGATGGCACCAGATTCCTTTTTATAACTAATCCTAATAAAATTAAAATCTAATTATCTAAAATTAAAAATAATATCTTTTCCTAAAAGATAAGATTTGAATTTAAATTCAAATAAATTAACAGATCTTCAGTTGATGGGTGGGGACCACTTGATTTGTCCATTCTGCAGCTTCTAATATGTGTTTTCTGGGATGAAAACTGGGTTAAAACAGCCCAGAATTGCCCCAAGTATTTTTCTGCTTTTTCTGCACGTGGCGCATGTGACGCATCCACGTCGTCCACGCGTTCGCGTCATTTGTGCAGATTTCAGTCCACGCGTTCACGTCATTGTGATTTCTCCATTCCGCGCGGTCGCGTGAGCCATGCGTCCGCGTCGGTCTTTGCTGGTCATCTCTTTGGTTTCTTCTTTTTCTCTGCACAAACTTCATCAAATCCATCCGAATGCTACCTAAAATAAATAAAATTGCACAAAACTCAAAATAGCATCCATAGTGGCTAAAATATAATTAATTCTTAATTAAACTGAACAAATTAGATGCAAATTCACTTGGAAAAGATAGACAAGATGCTCACGCATCACAACACCAAACTTAAACTGTTGCTTGTCCTCAAGCAACCAAAACTAATATAGGCTTGAGATGTGAATTTGCATGAGAATGAGAGTTCGAGTAAGCTCATGTCTCTTTTTATAGTGGGGTTTATAACTGTAATCCTGAATAGGTTTGGCATCTCACTCTCCTTTGAATCAAGAATGTTATTGTCATTCGGAATTAGAATCCAGATAATATTATGAATTCTCTGATCTTTACATTTTAGTTTAATCCTTGAACAGAGCAATATTTACTTTAATTTATTTTTCTTTGGTGCTTTGCACCTTGAGCCTAGCCGTGACTTTAAATGTTTTGTCTCAAGAGTTACTTGACACTGAAACACCAGAAGCACTTAACTGGGGAACTCCCTTTGAGTTCTGATTTTTCTTTCAGTTACTCCCAGACAGTGGTGCTCAAAGCCTTTGGCATACTCTGTTAAATGCACTTGGTCTCAACTTTAAGTGTTCTGTCTCAAGGATTACTTGACACAATCACACCACAAGCATATGACTAGGGAAATAACTCTTTGAGCTTTTAATCATGTCTGACCTCCCTAGTCATTGATGCTCAGAGCCTTGGACCTTGCTTTTATTATTATTTATTTATTTATATTTTTTTTCTTTTGCTGTTTCTTTTGCTTCAAGGATTATATTTTTGTTTATTTCAGAGAAGTCATAATAGTTCTCTAAATTCATGTTCCTTATACATCAACATCCCTTGATTCAAATTCAAATATGCACTGTTCATATCATGCATTCAGAATTACAATTAATACCACCATATTTAAGTAAATAAGACTACTCTTAAAATTAACTCAATTTCTCATGTAATACATCACTTTATTTCTTTTTCTCTTTAGATTCAAGTTCAGTGAGTTGTACATGAAACATCTTTTCAGAATTAAGGCAATTAAAAGAAAACTAAACTAGTCCTAGGATTCTAACTAATAAAGGATCATGCAACAAACAAAGCAAAATAGCAGAAAGCCGGAACATCACATAGAAAAAGAGGGGAGGAATAAAAAATGAAAGGAACTCAACCACCTTAGTTATCCTAGTGGTCGCTTTATTCTTCAGGTTGTGCTCCTCAATGAAGATGATTCGCCTCCCTCTTTGGTGCCATAGGAATAAACAGAAAACCCTTAAGCGAAGTGTCAACACCAAACTTAAAGGTTTGCTTGTCCTCAAGCAAAGAAGAACTGAAAATAGAAAGAGATAAATCATTATGAAGAAAGAAAAAGAATAGGATAAAAGAATAAGAGAGAATAAGGATTGGAAGAGAGAGAGAAAGAAAACTGGGCAGCGTAAGCGACGCGTTCGCATACGGCACGCGATCGCGTACGTCGCGCATTCTTTATTATGACGCGTAAGCGTCAGGCACGCATCCACGTGCCCTGGATTTTGTGCGATTTGCGCAAAGCCAGCCGCGCGCCTGCGCGACTTTCTATTCACATGGCTTGGGAGCCAATTTTTCATACGACGCGTTCGCGTCATGCACACGCACGTGTAGATGGGAGTTTGGTCAAATGATGCGAACGCATCAGTGACGCATCTGCGTGACCAAATTTGTGCTTTTAGCACACTTCTTGCCCCAAGCCAGCACAACTCTCTGCCCAAACACTCTTTTCTGTTGATTTTAGAGGTCACGCGTCCGCGTCGATGACGTGCCCGCGTGAATGGGGAAAATCTCAAACGACGTGAACGTGTGGGGTATGCGAACGCGTGGGATCATTTGTGCGAATGGCTCTATTCTGGCACCACTCCCGCGCAACTCTCTGTTCAAATTTATTTTTCACACACGCCATCTGACGCATACGCGTCAGATACTCTCTCTTCTCTTTTTTTTTGAGGTGTTCGGTTCCTGGAATAACGTAGCTGCATGATCAGAAGATTAGTAATAATTCACTAAAAATAGAATAAATAAGAAAACTACTACTACGAAATATAAAAATAGCTAAGGATACGAATTTATAGGGTTGCCTCCCGACAAGCGCTTCTTTATCGTCACTAGCTTGACGTTCAGCTCCTCTAAGGAGGAGGATCATAGGGGCTCATCTCTTCACCCCTTACTTTGAACTTCTTTTCTGTGTCTCCATAACGTAGCTCAATATGCTCCAGAGAGAGGATTATGATTACTGTATAAACCTATGCTGGATTGCTAGTCAACACCGCCTTCATTCCTGTGGAGAAAGCTACAGTGGGGATCTTTTTGTTTCTCCATCCTCTGGGTACTTTCTTCTTTTTGGGAACCTCCTCATTAGTAGATGATGCATTCTCAACACCAAACATAGGTTTGATGTCAGGAGGAATTTTATTGATTGTTGCCAAGGGAGGTTTGAGCTGCAGATTCTGCTGTGTATCATTAGGGGGTTTTTGAAGGGTTGGATCAATAAGCTCAGTCTACATGCACCTATCTTCTTCACCTGCTGAATATACATCTTTGAAAACATGGAAGACTAGTTGCTCATCATGCACTCAAAGCACTAATTCACCCACTTCTACATCAATCAGAGCTCTTCTATGGCTAGGAATGGTCTTCCTAGAATTATAGAGGCATTCTCATCCTCCCCTATGTCAAGAATCACAAAGTCTTCTTGGAGGAAGAATTTACCCACTTTAACCAAGATATTTTCCACTAAATCCGTATGCAGGCTTCATAGATTTGTCTGCCATCTGCAATGCTATCTTTGTGGGTTATGCCTCTTGGATTTGCAGCTTCTTCATCACAGACAAGGGCATTAGATTTATGCTTGCCCCCAGATCACATAGGACTTTCTCAAAGGTTGTTCTCCCAATGGTGCATGAAATTTGAAAGCTCCCTGGCATCTTCCTTGGCAAGTTATTCTGAATGATAGTACTACATTCCTTAGTCAGGACTACTGTCTCATCTCCCTTTAAACACTTTTTTCTTTGACAACAGTTCCTTCATGAACTTGACATAGATAGGCATTTGCTCTAAAACCTCAGCAAAAGGAATATTGATTTGTAACTTTTTGAAGACTTCCAAAAACTTTGAAAACTGCTTATCCTTAGTCTCCTTTTAAAACCTCTGAGGGTACGGCATCTTAGGCTTGTACTCAGGAGCCTTTGGCAAAGTAGGATAAGTGTCAAGAGAGTCTGGGAATGGGTTGTCCGCATGCTTTGGAGGGGCGTGCTCTACTTCTCCCTTCTTCTCCTCTGGAGCTTCTTTTTCAACTAACTCTTCATTGGCCTTGGTCTCAGAGCTAGCTACTTTACCACTTCTCAATTGAATAACCTTGCAATCTTCTCCTAGGTTTACCACTGTATCACCTTGAAATGTACTTGCAGACCTCTCAAGTAATTGCTTGCTCAGTTGGCCCACTAGCACCTCTAAATTTTTAATGGAGGCTCTGGTTTCCTGCATAACTTGTGCGTCTGTACTTGCCACTTGTCCACTTATTAAGGTGATAGCCTTACATTCCTCTCCTGGATTTGGAATTATATTACCAGGAAGGCTATTAGTGGTCCTCTGATCAATTTTAGTGACTTTTGTGGCTAATTGACCCATTTGAATCTCCAGGTTCTTAATTGATGCTCTGGTTTCCTGTTTAAAACTTGTCAATATTGCTTCCAAATCATTGTTCTGTTGGAAACCGTCCTGAGAACTATTGTTGAAGTTCTGAGGTCTCTGATATTGATCACTCCATCCAAAATTTGGGTGATTCCTCCATCCCTGATTGTATATCTTAGAATATGGATCATTGTTGGGATTCGTAGGACCACTCCCCATGTAATTCACCTTTTCAGAAGAGGGTTGAGCATAATCATAATTATCATTTTGCATAAAGTTACCTGCCATGTCATAGGAGACTTCCTGTGATGGATTTTGGGTGTTGATAGCTGAGACTTGCATGCCACCCATCTATTGAGTAAGTAGATTTATTTGCTGAGACATCAGCTTGTTCTAAGCAAGAAGAGCATTAATAGCTTCTACTTCCAACACGCCTCTCTTTTGAGGGGTTTCAGAGTTCACAGGATTCCTGTTAGATGAGTATAAATATTGGTTGCTTGCAACCAATTCAATAAGCTCAATGGTCTCCTCCGGTGTCTTCTTCTTGTGTAGTGAGCCTCCTGTAGAATTGTCTAAGCACATCTTGGACATTTCACCCAAGCCTTCGTAAAAGATATCTAGTTGAGTCCATTTGGAGAACATATCTGGAGGGCATTGCCTAGTCAGTAGCTTGTATCTCTCCCAAGCTTCATATAGAGTTTCACCATCCTTTTGCCTGAAGGTCTGAACCTCCATCCTAAGCTTAATTAGCTTCTTTGGTGGGAAAAATTTTGTGAGAAACTCAGTAACCACCTTGTTCCAAGTATCCAAACTCTCATTGGGTTGGAAATATAGCCATAGCTTTGCTCCATCCCTCAGAGCAAACGGGAAGAGCATGAGTTTGTACACATCTGGATTTACTCCATTTGTCTTCACAGTATCACAAATTTGCAGAAAACTAGAAATAAATTGATTTGGGTCTTCGTGGGGAAGACCATGATACTGGCAGTTTTGTTGCACCAAGGTAACCAGCTGAGGCTTCAACTCAAAGTTATTCGCAGTAATAGGAGGCACCACGATGCTTTTTCCATAAAGATCTGTAGTAGGAGAAGAGTAAGAGCCAAGCACTCTCCTTTGTTGCTCATTTCTATTTGGGTTTGCCACATTGGCATTATCAGTATTATTCGGATCCATAGTGGATTCTGCAGCCTTGTAAAGTCTTGCTTGTTGTAAATGCCGCTTGAAAGTCCTTTCAGGTTCAAGATCAAAGTCTAAGAGATGTTCTTTGTCTCTGTTCCTGCGCATAAACAAACATAAAACAAGAATGAATGGGAATCTCTACGTCAGAGTGCAGTGAATTCCCAGTGAGGTAACCTGTGTAAAGAAAAAATACTAAATAAAATAAATAAATAGATAGAAAGAAAAAAAATAAACATAAAGAGAAAGATTTTTTAGATATATTTTTTTGTATATATATATATATATATTTTATTTTTTTATTTTTTATATTTTTTTATAATAAAAGAGAAAAAAAGAAGGAAAACGTAACAGGGGAGGGGGGAACGAAAGAAAAAAAAGAAGTGTAACGGAAAAGAAAAAAAATATAAACGTAAAGAAAAGATTTTTTTCGAAAAATACTAATAATAATAATAAAAAAACTAATTAAAAGAAAAATTATCTAATCTAAGCAATCAAACAACGAATAGTTGTTAATCACTATCAATCCCTGGCAACGGCGCCAAAAACTTGGTGCGGTATTTTATAACCCACAAACTAACCGGCAAGTGCACCGGGTCGTACCAAGTAATACCTTACGTGAGTAAGGGTCGATCCAACAAGGATTGATGGATTCAACAACAATAGTGTTTGATAGGATTAGTTAGACAAACAGAAAATAGTGTTTGGAACTTCAAAGAGCATTAAATAGTAAATTAAGAATATTAAAGACAGGCAAATAAATAAGTTGGGAATAAAATATAGAGAAAACAGTTAAGGTTTTAGAGTTATCTATTTTTCCGGATTAACTTTTCTTACTAACTAATTTAATCATGCAATATTTAATTCATGGTAAACTATTTGTGACTATACCCTAATTCCTTAGACCTTCCTAGTCTCATCTAATACTCATTAACTGCCAATTCCTTGGTCAATTAATTCCAATTAGAGGGTGATGATCAATTTCTAGTTTATATGCCAAAAGAATCTTAATTATCCAAAAATAAGGGGATTATATGTCACGTATCCCGTTAAATACAAACAATTAGAAATTCAGTATAATATGTTTTCAAGCTATTGTTCAAGTAAAGAGCTTTTCCAAGTTTTACAAGAACTCAATTAGAACATGGGTCATACTTCCCTTCCACCCATATTCATAAAATAAAGAACGAAAATAATTATTGAAATATAAATCTAAACATGGATTAAATTAAAAAGATTAAACAAATCAATCCATACAAATAGACAAAGCTCCTAACCTTAACAATGGAGGATTAGTTGCTCATGGTTCAAAGAAGAAAAATAAGGGTTCTAGTAAAATGCACTGTGTTCCAATCTGATGGCGCCAGATCCCTTTTTATAACTAATCCTAACAAATTTAAAATCTAATTATCTAAAATTAAAAATAATATATTTTCCTAAAAGATAAGATTTGAATTTAAATTCGAATTAATTAACAGATCTTCAGTTGATGGGTGGGGACCACTTGATTTGTCCATTCTGCAGCTTCTAATCTGTGTTTTCTGGGCTAGAAACTGGGTTAAAACAGCCCAGAATTTGCCTCCAGCGTTTTTCTGCTTTTTCTGAACGTGGCGCATGTGACGAGTCCACGTCGTCCACGCGTTCGCGTCAATTGTGCAGATTCCAGTCCACGCGTCCGCGTCATGCACGCGATCGCATCATTGTGATTTTTCCATTCTGCGTGATCGCGTGAGCCGTGCGTCCGCGTCAGTCTTCGCTGGTCATCTCTTTGGTTTCTTCTTTTTCTCTGCAGAAACTTCATCAAATCCATCCGAATGCTACCTAAAATAAATAAAATTGCACAAAACTCAAAATAGCATCCATAGTGGCTAAAATATAATTAATTCTTAATTAAACTCAACAAATTAGATGCAAATTCACTAGGAAAAGATAGACAAGATGCTCACGCATCAGCCACTTTTTGTAACAAGTATCTTACCATGTGACCCTTTCTTTATTTTTCATGATGAATAAGGAGTTTTTGGTTCATTATTAAATTGGTTATTGTTAATTGCGCTATCTTTTATCAATTTTGCACTTTCACATGCACAACTTCAATATCCAATAATTCCTAAACTCAATTCACTCTTATGGTAGTTGCCTAAGTATGCTTGTCCTTAATTGATGTTCATCTATTTCTTGCAACTTAGGCTATTTAATTGAGGAACTCATCTTTACCTTTTTGATTGTGTGGATGCCGTTTTAACTGGCCGTTGTGTGTGTTCCAACTGCGCGCATAATTGGAATGCACACATGGCTCATTTTTTTATCATAACACACCTCTATGGAAGCTTCCTCAATTAGATGCTTATTTACTTACTCCTTTACCCTTTTTTGCTACTTGCCTTATGATTCCTATTTATACCTTATTCACTGTTTTTTAGGATGAGACATAACGGCAAGGATCCGGGAAAGGAGGAGGACATCAAGGATGGAGATGCCAAGCCCGCATTGGACTTGGAGATTTTACCACAGCCCAAGCCCCCGCATTTGCCAACTGAAGTTAGAGCGCTTTAGAGCCATTCTCCCCAGATTGTGTTCGTGCACGGAGGACCATGCAACCCTTAAGTGTAGGGGAGATTGGAGCACAGTTTTACATAGTTTTTCATAGTATTAGGAGTAGGAGTAGTGTAGAATAGAGAGCTCTCCTAGGGTTTATGTAGTTTCCATTTCCATTTCAATTGTAGCATTTTATAGCAAGCTTTGATATTTCATTTTGCTTCCTTAATTGTAAGTACTCTCAATTTCCTTTTAATTAATGCACTTTCATTTTCTTTGGTTCAAGTTACTTTGTTTATATTGCAATTTTGTGTTTCTTGAAGTTTTGATCAATGAATTTTTTGTTTCACGCTTCCTTTATTTTGATTGCTTGTTTACATTTGGTTTTGTCGATAGTTGGTTACAGTTTTATCATTTTCCTTGTAATTCTTCATGTTTTACTTTTATGCACACAAGGTGTTTGTGAAAATGCCAACTTTAGATTTTGAGTATATTTTCACAACTTGGCTTGTTTTGAGTTCCTAGGATACTAGAGTCATAATGTCTGACATTTAGTGGTAATTCTTGGGTAGTTAGTTGACTCTTGTTTCCATTGACGCTAGCCTTTATCAACTAGTTCGGTAAGTTGGTTAGGACTTTTGAAGTAAGGTCAATTATTCATGCTGGACTTACTCCTCAATGGTTGGGATTGATTAGGCGACATTGACTCATGATAATTACAATAATTGTGGTTATGGCAATGATAGGATTCCTTGGACCCTCAATTCCTAAGTCAAGGCTTCTTTTATGCACTTTCACTAGTTTTGATCTTGTTTCCTTTTACTTGCATCGATTAACAATTTTGAGCATTCCTTAGTTCTTTTACCCTTTTATTCTTTCAATTTTGCAAAACCCCTTCTTGTCCTAACAACCGAAAGCGTATAACACTTCAATTGCATTCCTAGGGAGAACGACCCGAGGTTTAATTACTCCTGGTTATTTTGATTTAAATTGTAACATTTGATTTGGGCATTGCTTGTTGGCTTGGAACTATGCTTACAACGTGATGACATGTCACCATGTCATGTTTTTCTATGCTTTTTCATACAAGAAATTGATGATTTGTGCTTAAATATTGAATGATTTTGTGCTTAAATGGTATATTTCCTTGATCTGTTAATTTTATAATTCTTGTAGGAAATAAGAAGAAAAAGAAGCAAAGAAGCACAAAATAAGCTAAAAAGGAGAAAAAAAGAGCTTTGGGGCACACTTTGAAGTTGGAGCACACTTTGGAGCCTTAGGCCACGCTTTTAAAAGCGTGGCCCATGACCAAATCAAGGAAGAGAAGCGTGACCCAAGGGAAGAAAAGCGTGGCTGAATTTAAGGAATAAGAGCACAAAGCTCTTGCCAAGAACCTAGAGCTCTTGTGGAGAGCTTTACTTCAAAAAATCAAAGGCCAAGCTCTTGCCAAGAGCTTAACCAAACACTACAAGGAAGAAGGAAGCAAGGCAAACTCAAAGCTCAGCTCTTGCCAAGAGCTTTGCCAAGAGCTTTTTCGGGCTTGCCTAAAAAAAATGAGCTTGGAAGCAAAATTTTGGCTAAGTTAAACTTGGGCGCTCACAACATGACCATGCCTCCTTCAGAGGACTATAACTTAAGCTACGGGTGTTCAATTGATGTGCTTTCAGTTGCGTTAGAAAGCTGACATTTAGAGCTTTACAACGATATATGGAAATTTATATTTGGCATAGAATTAAGGCACGAGTGAAAGGCATCTTAAGGGCCAAAAACAAGCAAAAAAAATCAGCCAATGCTTCCACCAGGATTCGAAGAGGGAGACCAAGGGAAGCAAGGAAGTAGTTCTCCCCAAATGCTTCCATCATGGTTTGAACTTGGAGGCTTCACTAGAGACAAAGAAGAATCTCTTGCCGAGAGCTTTGAGCTCTTGGAGAGAGCTTTGTCATGCTGCATCAATAGGCCAGGGACACAAGTTGAAGCTCGGCTCTTGGCACCAACCGAGGTTTGCCCTGGGAGTGTGACCCATGGGCCAAAAATTCAACCTAAATTCCCATTTAATTCAACTCTCCACAAATTAAAAGGACCACTCCAAAGCAAGCAAAGCCCACATAATTCAAAGACACAGAGAAGCTTGAATAGGAATCTCATTTTGTAAATTTGTTTTTAATTTCATTTTTTCATTTTCATTTTGCAAAAGCTTATATAAAGGCATTAGTTTCATTTCATGAACAAATAAAGAGGCTGGCTCCAATAGGGAGTTTTGCACTCTTTAGTTTTCATTTTGCTCTCTTTTTTTTAGTTTTCATTTCTGTTTGAATCTTGGGTGGAGAATTGAAGGAATTCTGTTTCATTCTCCCTTTGAGATTTCTCTTTGTTCTTCTTCTGCAACATTTTAGTGAAGTGTGATTTGAATCAAAGTCTCTTTACTATTTTTATTTCTCTATCTTTTTCAAGTTATTTACTGTTGGATCAAGGAATGAATTGAGATCTAGACTTGTTTTCTAGTCTCTTTGACCCTTGAGATCCTCAATTTCTCTTCTGGATTTACAATTGAGTTAAATTTTGGTTCTATCTTGATCAAGTGAGCAATTGAGCTCTTGGCTTTCCTTCTGCTTTTACTGTTTCATTGAAATTGTTAAGTGCTTTTTGAGATTTCAAAATTGATTTAAGTCTTCTTGCTGATTTCCTATTCTGCTACTTTTACTTTTCTGTAATTACACGTCTCAGTTTACATTGAGCCTAAATTTGAATCATATGTTCCATTTATCTTGAATTTACTTTCCCTGCAATTGTTCTAAGCTTTGATCTACTGTTCTCAGTTAATTTCCCTGCTCCCACTCCCCTTTATATTTACTACAATTTACATTTCTTGCCATTTATGTTTTTGCAATTTACATTGCTTGCTCTTTAAGCTTCCTGCCTATTTACATTCTGCAGTTTAAGTTCATTGCTATTTGTATTTTGTTGCTCAACTTCACACAATTCACTCAATGTTAGCTTGACTAAACTAATCACCCACTAAAGTTGCTTGATCCATCAATCCCTATGGGATCGACCTCACTCTTGTGAGTTATTACTACTTGATGCGACCCGGTATACTTGCCGGTGAGTTTTGTGTTGGATCGTTTTCCACAACATCACAACGCCAATCTTATTTTGAGAAAAAATTCCTAGCCAATGGTTTTATTCGACGTCAATTCCGCCATACTTAAATGTAACACACTCCTTCAACCTAAGCTAATCAAGGATACAATCCAAGGTAATTCATGGTTTTTTCGCTTAAGGTTGTGATGTGCTAAAATTAAGAACAATGGGGTAAATAAAGCTCAAAAGCGGTTAACAATGGTAGATGCAAAGGGTAGGCTATATGGAAAAAGTGAGTTTAATTCAAAGATGGCCTCAATCATACTTAATGCATTGCAAACATCAATCATTGGAAATAAAGAATTAAACAAAACCAAGATTACAATCACAGAAGAGATATAACACACAATGAACAAAAATAGCGGTTAAAATGTGTAACCACTCAATATAGCTAAAAAGATCACAAGGTTTTTGTTCTTTACTCTTCTATGTTCCATAAAAATCCATTCAAGCAAGTTTGAAAATAATTTCCAAATTAATCTTTTAGAAAGCCCAAATTTCTAGGAAATCCTCGTTGTTTATCACCAAAATTATTTCCTATATATATGTATGTTGTGATGGATGTAAATTTTCAAAATTTCCTAGTTCTCCTAATTTTCAACAAGCAAAAAGTAACATGAACAATTAGGATCAAAATGAGCTAGGCATAGGCTGTTCACATCATCCAATCACAATCCATATCTATACTATTTACCATGCATTATAAGATGCAATACGCATATATACCAAAATGAAAGTGCAATACTAGACATAACTAGAAACAACTAATATATATATATATATATATATATATATATATATATATATATATATATATATATATCACAGTACTAATATGTCGCGAAAAGTAAAGTAACGTGCCAAAAATATCTACAAAAGCATAGTAAAACTAAAGTAAACTAAATGACAAGTGTTCAGAAGGGAATGTTTACACCCAAAAATGGTAGATCTTCTCCCACACTTAGATGATGTATGGTCTTCCGTGCCAAAAGTCGGACCGGGGTGATCAACTTTGCGAAGCTCCACCATCTGGCGGTGGTGGGTAGTGATGACGGTGATACACAATAATGACACTGGACAACCGTGTGGTGGGCTCAGCTCTATGCTTCTCAAATGCCTGGCCAGCTGGCTCTGCTGCTGTCTCAGCTCTCGGCTCGGCTACAGCTGCCAGCTCCTCAACTATCTAAACTACTGACTCTACTACTATCTAAACTGTAGACTCCTCAACTGTGGTCTCTGCTGTTGGCTGCACATGGGGCTCGTCTGCCTGGCTAGCTTCAGCTGCTAGCTCTTCAGGCTCTGGCTCCTCAGTCTCAAGCTCATGCTCTAGTGTATCCAAAGGAGGTGGCACAAGGTCTCGACGCTCAAACTTTTCCATAATCCACTGGAAGCGGCGAGCGTTGTGGCGCTCAAAACGGTGGAAAGTCTCCAAGATCTCCCGACCCAGCTCAAAGGGTGTCTGAAGTTGGGGTGTGGGCACAGGAGGTGCTGGAGGTGTTGAATGCTCTGCTGAGGATGATGGTGGCTCAGTGGTCTTTCTCTTCTTTTTTGGCGGTCCGTCATAGTCGCCATATGGCAGAAATGGCTGCTTGCTGATAAGGACGGACATCCGGTCTGTTGGACGTGTCTCCACTCCAAATAGAGTGGCTAATCTGGTGATCAACGATGGGAAGGGGATGTTGTACTTCTATTTCTGTGTCACCTTCCACATCGAGTCTCTGATAAGGAGAAGAACATAAATCCTCTTCTCCTCTAAAATAGCCCATAATAAGACTGCCGCACGGACCTTGATGTGCATGGCATGCGTGTTCGGTAGGATGTAGTCGGCAATGATCTGTTGCCAGATCCTCGCCTCCGGATTGAGATCAGTGCATGCGATGCTCTGTGGGACCGTGTTTTCTCCCCTGATGTACTCCCATCTGGCATCAGGTGTGCCAATCTTCTTCAGGACGACATCCAATGACAGCTTGCCCGATAACAATTCCCTCATTATCTGAGGGTAAGCGTCACGAGCCGGAGGAATATGTGGAATATCTAAGAGGGCCTCTAAAGTAGTATTAGAGGTGTCCAATGTGACACCTCTCAGAAAAAAAATAGTTGGGGCGTCCCTCTTTAAGAGATTTGCGTAGAATTCTTTGACCTAGTATTCATTGACTTACACCGGATTGAATTCTATGAATTTCCAACGGTAAAAATTTAATCTATTCAAAACTTGGTCCGCATATTTTTCCGGTAAGTTCAGCTTTCTCTCGTAGTGAAAGGCTTTTGATTCCACTTTTTTATATTGTTCTTGGGCTTCTACATTGATGAATGTATCCGATAAAGTACTCAGAGGCGCAGGAAGAGAGCGAGCCAAAGGATTGGCTTTCTCATTTCCTTTGTGAGTCATCCTAAAAGAAAAGACAAATATAGAATACAACTCAGGAGAAACAATAAAGAATCAGAAAACAAAGAGGAAAGATTCAAACAATTCAAGTAAGAGCCAATAAGATAAACAAACACTCAATTTAGGGAAAACATGTAATAAGCAGTCAAATGCTCAATAAGAGTGCATTTTTCCACAATCAAGAAACCTAAGTAACAAATGAAGGAATGGACAATAATGAAAGCATACATATGACTTAGGTGTATAATGGAAGTGAATTAAATTGAGAGGAATTGATTATTGCACTTTTGCATTTGAATTGAAAGTGTTAGCAAAAATTTGCACAAAAGGCAATAATGAATTTGGCAATTAAAGCACCTGCTTATTCGCGAGATAAAGTGGCAAAATGATCACATAAACAATCCTTGTTCCAAAAGCAATGCCAATCGAAATTAGATTCCATTGCTGAAAAAGATTTACAAAGAACAAGTACATGTACATGATCATTTATGGTCCAGAACACATGAGTAAGCAGTTAGTCAATTCACCAAACAAATATTGTATGTACTGCTGCAAAATACACTAAACAGATTTCAAAGTTTGTAAGTTTAAAACTAGTTTAGAGTTTATGCAAAGAGAAATGAGCAGCAGGTACATAACTCAGCAGATTATCATGCCAATGAAAAATATGCATAGCTAAGGTAACACCAAACAAAATAACCACAATGGTAAATTCCAAGCTCAGTTTGGTGTTGCAGCAAAAATTACATTAAGGTGCATAATCAAATCAACTTCAGGCAACATTTAACTCAACAAAAGACTGCACACGTAGGAATTACAATGTATAATGGAAAGTAAATTCAAAAGATATGCTGATCAGACAAAGAAATTGAATTAAAAACTCCATTCAAGCATTATATCAAGCATGTTATGTGCAGAATATGGATACAGCATTCACAGTTCATACATGGTAGCATTCAATCTAGAAGAATCGGAAGTAATCAGCCAGCATCAACCATTCAATCCAGATAACTGTAGTCATCTAACCTAATGCCACCTAGTTACTAAAACTGAAAGTAAAAGTAGTTGATATGAAAGAAATGGAATATAAACAGATCAAGAACATGTTACAAGGGAGGATATGGAACCTGTGTTGGAGAAGAAGAAAGGAAGAAGGGAATGAGGATGGTGGAGGACACTTGCATTCGTGGCGGCACAGAAGTTCGCCGCCGCTTGTGGCTGGTCGCCAGAACGGGAAGGTGTGGCCTAGGGCTGGTGACGCAGAGACAAGGTACAGCGCGGTACAAGGAAGTGAGAAGAGTGAAATATAGAAGAGAGAGAAGAAGGAAAAGAAAGAGAGCGAGAGAGGGGGTGTCGGCGACGGTGGGTTGGTCGCCGGTAGCGGCTGGGGTTGGATGAAAGTGGGTGGTTGACGGAGGGTTGAGAGGGAGGGTGGCTCTTCAGAGAAAAGAAGAAGAGAAGGAAACCAGGGGGGTTTGGGGGAAACTAAAGCGCGAGTCCCCTTGACTTGTGTGAAAAGTGACCTGTGCGCACGCACAAGGTCGTGTACGGACGCACACAAAGGAGAAGGAAGGGTATGCGCGCGCACAATAGCGTGCGGGCGCTGTGAGTAGAAGGATTCTGGTGACCTATAAGGACGCACAAGGGAGCATGCGGACGCACAGAGGGAGAAAAAGGGTTGTGTTCACACGCACAAGTGGTGCGTGCGCTGTGACCAGGGGGGTTGTCCAAGGCTCTGTGTGCGCTCAGTGCTATTCGCACGCACAAGCGCATTTTTTTCAGAATAGGGAAAGTGTGCGTGCGCACGCACAGAGGGGAAAGAAGGTGGTTTACACACGCACAAGTTGTGCGAGTGCTGGGAACAGAGGGAGTGTTTAGGGATGTGCACGCGCACGTTGCTGTGCGGATGCACAGGGACGGGAAAACAGGGGAACTGTGCAGACGCACAAGGCTGTGCGTACGCACAGGTCTCTATTCCTGCAACAAAATTTTGCCTCCAAGGCATCAAACATGACATCCAAAATAGGTTTTCAAGTCCCAAAACATCATAAAACTCCCAAAACACATTATTACACTAAAATTACCCAACAAACATCAAAATAAATCCAACCAACCAAGCAATATAGCCAATTATTCATGAAACAAAAAGTAAAAGAGAGAAAGCTAGAAGGATATTACCATGTGGGGTGTCTCCTACCTAGTACTTTGGTTTAAAGTCCTAAGTTGGACTTGGTGAGGAGATCCTTGTTAGGGCGGCTTATGCTTGCACTCCTCCTTGAATCTCCAACCAAGTTTGCTCTTGATTTGACCTCCAGGGTCCCATATAGACTGCATCAAACTCATGAGAGACTTCAATCTAGTAACTAGGATCCAACTTCGTTGAATCTTTAAATTGATGCCTGGATCCCATACCCTAGTTGTTTGCTCATCCTCTCCTTGATCTTCACTCTTGCACTTGGATGATCAATGTCTTAAATCACCATTAGAACACTTGTGCCTTCCTAGGAATCCACTAAATTGACTCTTGCACCATAATTGAACTCTAAATGTTGGATTGGCTCCTTTGATGAAATTTCCATTTCTTTTCCAATTAACATTCTTCTGTCTACCATCCACTACTCTAAGAAAGGTTTGAAGTTGACAATCTGTTTCTAAGATGGCATATTGATGTAAGGCTAGAAAGCTTGTTGGAGAAATCTTCACCCACTTAATTCGTTCTTGCACAAATACTTTTACTTCTTGGTAGCTAAAATCTTCCTCAACCTCTTTTGAATCTTCCTCATCATCACTCAAGTCAAAATTTGGAGGTTGCGTGAAGTCCACATCAACATCTCCTTCCAAATCTAACAATGAAGGCTCATGAAGGTCATTGAAGGAATTACCCAAGTTGGACAAAAAATCTTGAATGATGAAATCCTCTTGATCAATTCCCACCAACTCTTCATATATCTCCTTTTGCACTTCATGTTGTGACTCGACATCTTCTTCTTGATTTTGCAATTCTTCTTTCACTCCACACTTTTCACTTGGTTCCACACATTCATCCACTATAATTTCTTGCTTGTGGCATGAACACAATGAAGCTAAATGATCCAAAGCTTTTGCTAAGGTAGACATGACTTGCACTTACTTCTTCCGGAACTCTTGTTGTTCTTGAATGAGCATGAAAAGTATTTCTTGTGTGGCTTGATCCATATATAAAGATGAAGATTGAGGTGACGAAGGTTGACAATCAAACTTATGAGGGTAAGGGTTTTGGTTTTGTACATAGTGAGGTGATGGTGTATAGGAGTGGTGACTATAAGTGTAAGTGTTTGGGTTCCATTGGGGTGCATTGTAGTGATGGTGTGAAAAAGCCATAGTGAAAAGATAAACAAAAACCTACTAACAAAAGCAAACAAACAATCAAAAAGTGCTATTTACACTATTAACATATTTACATCAACCAAAAGATATAACACCAATTGCTTCCCAGCAACGGTGCCAAATTTGATCATGAACAAATTGCATATGTTTGGATTTCATAATAAAGATAGTATTTGTCCGTTGCAAGTATTGTCCAAACCCAACAATTGGCCATCAATCAAATATTCAATTCAAACCAAATGTAAACCGAGAGTATTTAAAGCTCGAGTCGTTCTCCCTAGGAATGCAATTAAGAGTGCTACGCTTTCAATTGTGAGGACAAAAAGGGGATTTGAAGTCAAAGAACGAAAGATTAAATGAACTTAACAAATAAAAGAACAAAGAGATACTCAAAGTTGGAAATTGATGCAAGCAAAAGCAAACAAGATCGAAACTAGTGAAAATGCTATAAATGCATAAAGAACCTTGACTTGAGAAAGAGGATCCATGGAATCCTATCATTGCCATAACCACAACTATGCTAATTATCATGAGTTATCCTCGCTTAATTAACCCCAAACATAGAGGAGTAAGTCAAGCAAGTATAATTGGCCTTAATCATAGGTCCTAACCA
Source organism: Arachis hypogaea (assembly GCF_003086295.3). Classification (NCBI taxonomy): domain Eukaryota; kingdom Viridiplantae; phylum Streptophyta; class Magnoliopsida; order Fabales; family Fabaceae; genus Arachis; species Arachis hypogaea. The sequence goes on from NC_092041.1 coordinate 53,569,404, forward strand.
ACTTACCAAACTAGTTGATAAAAGGCTAGCTTTAATGGAAACAACAGTCAACTAACTCCCCAAGAATTACCACTAAATGTCAGACATTATGACTCTGGTATCCTAGGAACTCAAATCTCTAGCCAAGATGTGAATATCTACTCAAAATCTAAAGTAGGCATTTTCACAAACACCTTGTGCGCATAAAAGTAAAGCATGGAAAATAGCAAGGAAAATTAGAAACCTATAACCAACTATCAACAAAACCAAACATAAACAAGCAATCAAGCATAAAAGAAGGATGAAACATAAAATTCATCGATCAAAACTTCAAGAAACACAAAATTGCAAATATGAACAAAGTAACTTGAACCAAAGAAAATGAAAGTGCTTTAATTAAAAGGAAATTGAGAGTACTTACAATTAAAGAAGCAAAATCAAAGATCAAAGCTTGCTATAAAATGCTACAATGGAAATGGAAATGAAACCCTAAGAGAGAAATCTACTCTACACTACTCCTACTCCTAATTACAATGTAAAATTATGCCTCTAAGTGCTCCCAATGTGTCCCCCTTTTGATATGTGTCGAATTCTCCTTCATATAACACTCCAAAACAGCGTTCCAGGCTTCCGAAATGGGCCAAGAGGCCTCAGAAATCGTGAAGCACGTGTTTCATTAATGCAATCACGTGTAGGAACTTGTGCGAATGCACAGATGTGCGCGTCCGCACACTTGGCTAAAAGTTGACCTGTGCGTACACACAGGTGCTTGTGCAAACGCACACATGGAAATTCATTCTTGTGCGCACGCACACTTCGCTGTGTGTGCTTTTCCTTGTTTTCTTTATGTTTTCACCCTTGTACATGCTTCCTTCCCTTTTGGCCATCCATTATTGCCTAAATGACCTGAAATCACTCAACGAACATATCACGGCATCGAATGACATAAAGGTGGAATTTAAATCACTAATCTAAGCATAAAAATGCATGTTTTCACATTTAAGTTCAAATTAGGGATCAAACACAAAGGTATGCTATTTTGGTGATTAAGTGTGAGTTCATGTGTTAGAATCCATTCAAATCAAGCCAAAATATATCGAAAAAAATGGACTTATCAAGCACATTCCGCTCTCGTCCATCCTCTTCTAGGGGCTTCCACCACTTGACAAGATGCTTCAAGCTCTACTTCTTGCCACGCTTCCTCAAGTTCAAACGCTTCCTCACCAATGTCTTCTAGATCTTTCCGATCACTCAAGTCATAAATAGGAGGTTTAGTGAAATCTACCTCAACATCAATTCCAAATTCAATAGGGAAGGATTCATCAAGTTCAAAAGGATCATATGTTAATGTGGAATCATCATAAATAGGAGGACTTGTTGCTTGTACCATTTCTTCCAATTCTTCATTCATAATATGCTTTGGAGGTTGTGCACTATCCTCAACTTGAGAGATTCCTCTTGGCATTCAACATCTCCTAAATCTTCAATCGCTTCTTCTGGTTCAATTATCTCTACTTCCTCCTCTTCTTGCAATTCTTCCTTCAACTCCTCTTCTTCAACTTAAAGCTACAAATTCACTCCCTCATTACACTCCTTAACTAGTCTTCCATATTCAACATTGGGAGTGTCTAGATTGCATGAGCTTAGGTTGGAGGCCATGTGGTTAACGGCTTTCGCCATGGTAGCAACCATGAATTCTAGCTTCTTTAGCTCCTCTTGCTCCTCTTCTTGCTTTTGGATATAAGAGTTGATGTCTCTTTGTTGTTCTTGCAAGAAGGTGTGGAGAGCTTCATCCACTGAAGGAGGTGGTGGAAGAGAGGGTTTATTATTTGGGAGAAAGGTATTATAGTTGTAAGGTGGTTTATATTGGTAAAAGTCTTGAGGTGGTGTATATGAAAATGGTGGTTCTTGTGAGTATTGGTGTTGGAATGGTGGTAGCTCTAGATATGGTTCATATGGTTGTTGGTATGGTGGACATTGGTTAGGATTGTATGGAGGTGAATGGTGGTATGGGGCTTGTGAGTAGGGTTGTTGAGGGCTATGTTGAGGACAATGAGGGTCACCACATCCATAAGATTTGTAAGCATTAGGAGTTGAATTATACCCATAAGAAACCGGAGGAGGTTGTTGCCAAGAAAGTTGTCCATATAATTGAGGCTCCTCCCACCTTTGATTCCCAAATCCTTGATGCATTCCCGCATTGAAGCTTCCATTTCCTACAACATAGTTTGAACCAAACTCATAGCCAAAGTGGTGAGAATTCATACTAACAAGAGAAAATGAAATCAAATACTAATAAGAGACAAAGAAAACTAAATCCTAAGACTAGCAAAAACTAGCAAACAAACCAAAAATCAAGCTATTTACAATATTCACATATGAACAATAACCAACAACAAGCACAAATTGCAATTCCCCGGCAACGGCACAAAAAACATGATGTGAGAATTTATGTTGGTTCGGAATTTCACAAATAGTTTCGTTGCTAGTATAGTCCAAATCGACAAATAACTCTCACAATCAAAGTTTAATTTTGGTTGTCACAAGTTCAACCCAATAAAAATAACCGAGAGTATTGCTCTTGTGTCGTTCTCCCTAGGAATTACAATCGAGTTCTCAATTATTGGTTATAAGGTTCAAGGGGTTAGGTTGATAAAAGAAGAAATTAAATGGCAAGAAAATAAAGAAAACAACTAAAGATAACATGCTCAAAACAGGCATTCATGGCAAGGATGGAGAATCAAGGCTTTCTAACCTAGTCATTAATCATAACACAATAATTATCAAGAGCTAATCTTAATTCGTCATCCCCAACATCAGAGGAAAGTCAGTTAAAACTAGTTAATCTCAATCCAAAAGTCCTAATCAACTTACTAATTGCATTAGCAAAAGATTAGCGTCAATGGAAACAATATTAACTAACAACTCTAGATCACCAACATAAGTTGGGTATTAATGACTCAAGAGCACCTAATTTCTCTTTCCAAGCCAATAATTCTCAAAATCTACTCTAACATCAAACCAAGCATTTTGTCAAACACTTGGAAGGCATAAAAAGAAAGCATGGAAAAATTGCAAGGCTACAACTACCCAATGCAAGAAAATAACAATAACAACAAAATTAAACATCAAAGGAACATAAAACATAAATTACATTAAAGAAAGTCAAAATCCAACAATAGTGCATAAACATGAAAATGACATAAAAGGGAAATTAGCAATGTAAACTAAGAGAACAAAGATGTAGGAACAAGAAATTTCAAGGAAAACTAATTGAAAACAAGAAATTAAGCCTAGATCTAAGAGAGACTGACCTAAATCTACCCTAATTCTAGAGAGAAGATGGGGCTTCTCTCTCTATAAAACTACCTAAAGCATTATCCTAAGCTACACTAATTGCTCCCCCCTTGTTCCCTCTTGAATTCTGCATCAAATAGCCTCAGAAATGAGTTGGATTTGGGCTCGGAAAGCTCAGAAATTGCACCCAGCGTATTCACTTCAATGAGGTCACGTGACCAGTGTCACACGTGCGCATGGCTGACCCGTGCACGTCGCCTAGCAATTTTCCCCTCACGCGTACGCGTGCGCATTGCCTTGAGTTCCGCAAATCCTCATTTCTTCATGAATAATCCACCTTGCATGCTTTTCTCTTCACCTCTTACATCCCATCCTTGCCTTATAAGCCTGAAATCGCTCAACAAACATATCAAGGCATCAAATGGAATTAAAGTGAATTAAATTTAGCTATTTTAAGGACTAAAAAGCATGTTTCACTCTTAAGTACAAATTTAGGGATAATTAAAAAACATGCTATTTCATTGAATAAATGTGAGATAAGTTGATAAAATCCCATAAATTCAACACAAGATAAACCACAAAATTGGAGTTTATCAGAGTCATCCTTTTCCTCTCCAGTATTAAGTATCACAAAGTCTGCAGGGAGGTAAAGGTCTTCAACCTTTACAAAGACATTCTCTACTACACCATATGCCCGCTTCAGGGACTTGTCTACCATCTCGAATGAGATCTTTATGGGCTGCACCTCTTGAATCCCCAGCTTTTTCATCATAGAGAGAGGTATAATATTTATGCTTGATCCACGGTCGCATAGTTCCTTCTCAAATGTGATGGTCCTAATAGTACATGAAATCAGGAAGTTTCCAGGATCTGGCGATATCTGAGGTAGCTTCTTTTGAACTAGTGCACTACGCTCCTTGGTTAGCACCACAGTTTCATCTTCCCTCAAGGCCTTCTTTTTAGAGAATACACTTTTCAGACAGGCCATATATGGAGGCTTCTTCGCCAACACCTCATCAAAGGAATATTAATTTGTAACTTCTTGAAGACTGCCAAGAATTTAGCAATTTGCTCATCTTCGGTCTCCTTTTGCACATTCAGAGAGTATTGTACTTCAGGCTCCTTCATCATAACTGGTGCGTGTACTAGTGTACTGAAAGTCTCCTCTTGAGCATTTTTCACCTTCAAATCTTCACAACATCCTCCTCTTTAGGTACGGCCTCCTTGTCCATGGTGAGGGCTTTACACTCTTCCCTTGGATTTACCTCTATGTTACTTGGAAGGGTATTGGAAGGTCCTTCATGTATCCTGCTGCTCAACTGACCCACTTGTATTTCCAAGTTTCAAATTCAAGATCTAGTCTCTTGCATAAAGCTGTAAGTGGTCTTGAAAAGATTAGAGACTATTGTGGCTAAGTCAGAGATGCTTTGTTTAGACGTCTTCAATTGCTGTTGAGAAGGTTAGAACTACCTGTTGTTGAACCTATTCTAATTATTTTTACCCTGATTATTGTTGAAGCCTTGTTGAGGCATCTACTGCTCCCTCCACCCGAAGTTAGGGTGATTCCTCCATCCTAGATTGAAAGTATTTGCATAGGGATCATTATTGGGATTTCTAGAAGAATTTCCCATGTAATCTACTTCCTCTATAGTGGGTTGAGCAACATCATACATGTCCCCTTGAGTGTGGCTCTCAATCATGCCATAGGAGGCTGATGAGGGAAAAAAGATTTCACGCAAAACTCACCGGCAAGTGTACCGGGTCACATCAAGTAGTAATTACTCACAAGAGTGGGGTCGATCCCACAGGGATTAATGGATTGAGCAATTTTAGTTAGGTGATGAATTTAGTTAAGCAAACAATTGATGATTTGAGTGAAACTTGAATAGTAGAAGCTAAATTGCATAAAAATAAAAGGGAGAGGGGAAATTGATAGAATCTAAAGTGCAGAAAATGTAAATTGAGCTAAAACTTAAAGTGCAAGTAATGTAAATGACTGAAACTTAGATTGCAAGAAATGTAAATGGCTGAAGTTTAAAGTGCAAGAAAACTAAATGACTGAGTCTAAATTTCTAAGAAATGTAAATTGCTTGAAGTGTAAAAGGAATTTGGGTGCTAGGATTCAGAATTCAATAGGAAAATGTAAAGTGCAATCAATCAGAGAAGTAGAAAATAAAGTGAAGTTGCAGAAGATCTAAATAGAAATGAAAAATTACTTGAAGAAAAATTAAAGATCTAAGAGGAGCAATGAGAATAGAACACAGATCTAGATCTCAGTTACACCCTTGATCAAACAGAAAATAAATTACAGAAGAAATATAAATGACACAGCAAATGAAACTCAAATCCAATTCCTCAATTCTTAGAATTATGCAGAAGAAGAACAAAGATGAATTTCAGATCAAGAATTGAAACATAATTTCTTCAATCTCAATCCAAAATTCAAAACAGAAACTAGAAGTTGCCGAAGCAAGAACAATCAGAAAGAAAACTCAGATCTCATTCCCAATTCCCAAAATCAAAATGAAAGCTCTAAGTGAAAACTCAATTGAGCTAAAGGTAAAACTCAAGAGAGAAAAAAAAGTCCTTTACAAATCAAATTAACTCCTATTTATACACTTTCTATTTTTGATTTTCGGAATTTGGAGTGGACTTTTCAAATTGGAGAAGAAGTGGATCCAAGATGGCATTTGATTGAAAAATCGACCAAGGCTAGCTCCAGTGGAGCGCTCGGTTAAGTAAGAAAACGTAGCGCTCCCTTGCCTAGTGTCAAGCCTTCGAACCAAGCCTTGTGCCAAAGTAGCACTCAGTGAATGATTTAAATGTAGTGCTACATGCTTGAGTTGGTCTCTACTTTCGATCGTTGCTAGCTTAATTTGCTAGCAATTTCCTCAGGCCAAAGTAGCGCTCAGTGAGGTTAAGCAACATAGCGCTACTTTGCTTCCCTTGTGTGCATGGTTCGAACCTTGGCTCCTTCATTGGCGAGTGTCGCGCCTTGCTTTTTTTTGTGGGTTAGGAAAAAGTGAAAAGATTTAACGTAGCGCTCTCTCCAATTGAGCGCTACCCTTGTTTTCTTTAGTTCCTTTGAGCGCTCTATTTGGGCACTCAACGTAGCGCTATGCTTGAGCGCTTGCTTTGGTGGAGTGCTTTATCTTGTAGCTCCTTGGTGCATAATTGCTAGCGCTCACTTTGTGAGTGTTCCACTCAATTAGAGAGCGCTGCCTCCCTTGCCCCTTGGTTTGGATGATCACCACGCTTTTATGTCATGGGTCATGCTTTTCAAAAGCGTGGCCTAAGGTCCAAAGCGTGCTCTAAGATTCCTTTTTCCTTTTTTCATCATTTCTTCACCTACAAGTAATCAAAACAACCAATCAAAGCATCACCAAATTCACAAGATTTCTAAATCATTGAAAAACCAACTAATTCTAGCTTAAACCTCATGATTTTGTGACAAATAATTGATGGTTGATTGAATTGACATAACCATGCAAATCCACTCCAAATCACTTACTTATAATGCAAGAAAGTGCATAAAACATAATGAAACAAGTGAAAAATGCTTGAAAAGCTAGCATGAGAGATCATGCTTATTTGCTGGGACATGAGCTTATTTTGAAGCAGAATGGCATCCAGTGTGTCCACATCTATGACTCCTCTCTTTTGACTTATTCTAGTGTTTATGGGGTTTCCCTCTGAGGTGTACATATACTAGTTGTTGGCAACCATATCAATAAGCTCATCTGCCTCCTCAGGTATCTTTTTCATGTGTAGTGAACCACCTGCAGAGTAATTCAATGACATCATGGACATCTCAGAGAGGCCATCATAAAAGATCTACAGCCTGGTCCAGTCTGAAACTATGTTTGAGGGGCATCTCCTGATCATCCACTTGAATCTCTCCCATGCCTCATAGAGGGACTCTCCCTTTTTCTGTCTAAAGGTCTGGACATCTACTCTAAGCTTACTTAGCTTCTAGGGTGGAAAGAACTTGGTCAGAAATCTAGTGACCACCTTGTTCCATGAGTTCAGGGTCTCCTTAGGTTGCTGATGATTGGTTTTTCGATGGTCTAGAATTTCACAAATGAAATCTCATTGCAATATAGTTTCTAAACCAACAATAATCCTTTCATACAAAAATTTGTTTGTCACAAGTAACAAACCCCTAAAATTAATAACCGAAGTATTCAAACCTCGGGTCGTTCTCCCTAGGAATTACAATAAAGTGTCTTGTTAGTGGTTATGGAGTATGTTTTGGGGTTTTGATAAGAGACATAAAAGATAATTGGCAAGGAAGTAAACTAATTGCTAAAAAGGTCTTGGCAAGGGTTGGTGGTCAAGGATCTCTATCCTAATCACTAACCACAACTTGAGAATTGGCAAGGATCAATCCCATTAAATCATCCTTTAACTAGTAAAGGAAAGTCAAATGAGCTATATCAATCCTAGTCCATAAGTCCAAACTCTCTACCAATTCAATTGATGAGAACTAGAGTCAATGGCTCCCAATCATCAATTACTTGGACATTAGTAACTCGAGTTCCTAAGTTACCTCTCCAAGCCAAGAGCATAAAATTCTACTCTAACATCCTTCCAAGCATTTCATCAATCACTTGGAAGGCATAAAAGGAAAGCATAGTAAAATTGCAAGAAAAATAAATCTACACTACTCAATTACAAGGAATTAAACAACAACAAATCAAATGAACAATAATGGAACATGAAAACATAAATTGCATTGAAGAGAAATAGAAGAACAAAAGTGCCTCAATATAAAAGTAGAGAACTACAAGAATTAAATGCTAAAATAGAGAGAAGAGATTTAGAAGAAGAAGAATTACAAAAGGAAATGTGAATCAAATCATGAAATTAACCTAGATCTAAGAATTACTAATCTAGATCTAACCTAATCCAAATTCTAGATAGAAGAGAGAGCTTCTCTCTCTAGAAACTAACTTTCCTTCTAAAACTTAAACTAAAACTAACTATGACTAAAGATGGAAAAGTATGGTAATTCCTTTTCAAACCTTGGCTTAAATAGCATCAAAAATGAGTTGGATTGGGCCCACAAGGCTTCTAAAATCGCTGGCCATAAGTTGCATTTTAAAAAGTCACGTGCAGCATCGGCGTGTACGCGCACAGTGCATGTACGCGCCTCTATACGTGATGCAACTATGATAAATCTTATATTATTTTGAAGCCCCGGATGTTAGCATTCCAACGCAACTAGTACCGCGTCATTTGGATCTCTGTAGCTCAAGTTAAGATCGATTAAGTGCGAAGAGGTTGGGCTTGACAGCTTTGTGATTCCTTCATTTCTTCATGAGTTCTCCATTTCTACATGCTTTTTCTTCATTACCTCAATCCAATCTTTGCCTCCTAAATCTGAAATCACTTAACAAACATATCAAGGCATCTAATGGAATCAAGGTTAATTCAATTTAGCTATTTTAAGTCCTAAAAAGCATGTTTTCACTCTTAAGCACAATTAAAGGAGAAGTTATAAAGCCATGTTATTTCATTGAATAAATGTGAGAAAAGTTGATAAAATCCTCTAAATTCAACATAAGATAAACCCTAAAAATGGAGTTTATCAACCTCCCCACACTTAAACTATATCATGTCCTCATGCTAATCCAAGAATGAAACAAGGCGTATGACATTTATTCAATGCAACCTATCTATATGCATCCTATCTAAATGAATGCAACTAAATGCAAAATGATTCTACCTACATGGTTAAAAATAAACCAATCCTCCAAGAGCATGTATAAACGGGTAGGGCTAAGGGCATATGACGATTCATGAATCCTACCAATTCAAGTATAAAAATGAAGTTCAAGTAGACTTGCAGGAAGAACGCTCATGAAAGCCGAGAATCAAGGAATTGAGCATCGAACCCTCACCGGAAGTGTTTGCACTCTAGTCGCTCGGTGTTTGGGGTTGATTCACTCAATTTTCCCCTAATCATGCTTTCCAAGATTTGTTTTTCATCTAACAATCAACAATTATTCAATGCATGCATACAAGTATCATGAGGTCTTTTCATCGGTTGTAATGGGGCTAGGGTCAAGGTGGTTGCATATATGGTCAAGTGGACTAAAGATTTGAATCTTTGATCAACTTAAACTTTCCGCCTAACCTATGACAATCTATACAATTAAGTACTAATCTAACTACCCATTTCTCACTTTTTCACATACTCATGCATTTTTTTCGCTTCACAACTCATATGCATTGACTTTTATTGAACTTTACTTTGGGGCATTTTGTCCCCTTTTTATTGCTTTCTTTTTCTTTTTCTTTTCTTTCTTCTTTTTTTTCCATACTTACTTACTCTTTTTCTCTTTTTTTCTTTTTCTTTTGTTTTTCTCATTTTTTCATTTTTTTCTTTCTTTCAAGAATATCAATGCATATGGTTTTACATTTAATTAACACATGAGTTTGTACCCAATTCCTAAATATAGAAATACAAAACAAAATCACACCCTTTTTCCCAACCAATGTCCCAAGTTTTCCCACTCTTGAATGATACTCACACACACTAGCCTAAGCTAATCAAAGATCCAAATTAAGGACATTTATTATTTTTCTCTTTAAGGCTTATAATGTGCTAAATTAAAGAACAAGTGGGTTAAGCGTAGGCTCAAAGTTGGTTAACAATGGAAGATAAAAGGTAGGCTATTTGGGTAAGTGAGCTAATGAAATGATGGCCTCAATCATATAAATGCATGAATATAAAAAATAATGGAAATAGAGAATTAAACAAATCAAAGATCACAATCATAGAAAGAGAATTATGCACACAAGAAGGAAAAGAAGTGGTTATAAGATGTAACCACACCATTAGGCTCAAATTTCACAAGCTTGTGTTCTTAGCTCAAAAACCATGTTCCAAAATAAATTCTTCAAGCAAGTTCAACAAAAAATTTTCTCAAATTGGTAGGGTGCCCTAAAACAGTTTCCTGGAAAAAAAAATCATCACCCTAACCAAGTAGTCCTAATAAGAAAGAAGTCGTAAAAATATGTACAAATTCTAACTAATATACAACCTATCATGCAATGTAACAACTAGCTAACATTGGTGTTGAATAAAGGAAATTGTTACCCATGGAGATTGGTCGGATGAACTCCCCACACTTGAAGATTGCACCGTTCTCAGTGCATGCAAAGAAGAGAAGGTGGACGGGTTGCTACAATTGATGAGCTTCCTCAAAAGAATGTGCGGATGACTTGTTTGTGGCCCCATTTAGAAGCTTTCCCTCTTTTTCTTTTCGGTGGTGATGCAGATGGAAACTTGTCTCTCAACAAATCTCCCTTCGGCAAGTGTACCGAATTGTCGTCAAGTAAAACTCACAATAGAGTGAGATCGAATCCCACAGAGATTAACAGATTAAGCAATCAATGGTTAATTGATTATCCTAGTTAGATGAATCATATTGGAGTGATAGGTAACAAGGAAATGTAAATGGCAGAAAAGTAAAGAAAGCAATAAAGTGCAGAGGAGTAAAATGGCAAGAAAAGTAAATGTAAGAACTAAAAATAAAATGAACATTGGGATCAAGAGATATTGCAATCCTCCGGATTAAGTTCATTCTCATCTCTTCCTCAATCATTCATTGATCTCCTTGGCAATCTTAAGTGATCGAATTACAATTACTTGTAATTCAATCTCTCAAATCTTGATCAATAGCCAATTCCTTGGTCAATTGCTCATGAGAAGAGATGAAGTATGGTCACTGATTATACCACATGCATTCCCAAATCAAGTGTTGGAGGATTATAGTCACATATCCTTCCAAACCCAATTTGGTACAACATGAGAAAGCATTTCTAGCATGATCTCTTCATTCCTCTTCCAAGGTTCAGAAGAGATCCAAGTATGAATAGCTTCTTTTCCAAGATAACTACCCAATTGGATGAAGATCGAAAGCTTTCAAGCAAAATCAAGAGAAAAGATAGAAGAAGAAGAATAAGAACAATGCTTAATCCGTTGAATCACAATAGAGCTCTCTAACCCAATGAAAAGAGTTAGTTGGTCATTGCTCTAACAAAATAGAAAAGAAAGAAAGTGTATAAAAGTAAAGATGAAGATTAAAACTGAAATTGAAACTTCAAAATTCATAAAAATGAAAAGTACAAAGAAAAGAAAGAGAAAGAAAAGTGTGTGAGGGGAGGGAGTCCGAAGACCCCTCGTCAATCCCCCATTCCAGAATTACTTGAATGTAAAAACTAAGGCCTTTATATAGGCTCTCCTAAATTACAAAATGAAATTAAAAGCAAATTACACTTAAATGAAAATTCCTATTCTAGATGCTTCTTGTGGCCTTGATTGTTTGACAATTGTGGGCCTGCTTTCTTGAGCTTTGAAGCAGTTCTCTTCTTCATTTGGGCTTGGTTTTACTTGCAGAGAGAAAGTGTGAAGTGGGCAGAGACTTTAACTCAGGACGTTAGGGGTGTTAACGTTTTAGTGAAAGTATGAGTTCGAGAACGTTAGTGACACTCAACATTGTCACTAACGTTCCAACGTACCCCTTTGCCTCACGTTAGAGCCCACGTTAACTAGGTTAACGTGGCTTCTAACGTGGCCTTGCCAACCTTCAAGAACGTTAGTGACACTTAACATTGTCGCTAACGTTCCAATGTGCCCCTATGTCTCACGTTAGAGTCCACGTTAACTAGGTTAATGTGGCTTCTAACATGGCCATTCTTAGCCATCCCCAACGTTAGTGACAATGTTGAGTGTCACTAACGTTGGCTCATCTTTCAATCATCAACGTTAGCTTTCCACGTTAACTAAGTTAACGTGGAAGTTAGCGTGGCTCCTTGGGGTTTTGTGGTTGCTTCCAACGTTAGTGACAATGTTGGGTGTCACTAACGTTGTCGACCACCCTTGCCTCTTACGTTAGCTCCCACGTTAACCAAGTTAACGTGGGAGTTAACGTGGTACATTGCACCTTAGGCCAACGTTAGTGACAATGTTGAGTGTCACTAACGTTTGCTTCCTTCCCCCTTTCAACGTTAGAGGCCACATTAACTAAGTTAACGTGGACTCTAACGTGGCCACTGATGATCATTGGCCAACGTTAGTGATAATGTTAAGTGTCACTAACGTTGGCTCAAAGTCCCCTTCTTCACGTTAGAGTTCACGTTAACTTAGTTAGCGTGACTCTTAACGTGGGCAATGATGGTTTCGAGAGCGTTATTGGCAATCACTCTTCTCATTAAGTTTGCAAGTTACCTCCCATTCCACGTTAATTAGATTAACGTGACTGCTAAGTGGTTCTTCCTTGCTTCCTTTGGTCTTGAAATCAAGCAATAGAGTGCATCAAAGTTCTGGTCCAAGTCATGGGTAATGCAACATACAATTTGTCACTAAACTCATGCAAAATCCTCATGAAATCATGTAAAATTCACAATGTATGCTTGAATCAAGGTGTAAGTGAATATCTACCCAAAACTAGCTTATTTTCTAAGGAAATGCATAAAACTACCTTAAAAACAGTAAAGAAAAGGTAAGTGAAACTGGCCAAGATGCCCTGGCATTAGGTGGCCAACCTAAAAAGAGAGAAAAAGAAAGAAATTAAGCTCATAACAAAGATATCAGAGCAAATAGAACAAAGGCGGGAGCTAATGCCAAATAAGAGCAAGGTTCTCAACTACATGGTAGCTAGAACATGTAGATGAGAAAGAAATATAAGCAAAGACATATCAACTAATACTTGATGCAAGAGTAACGTCAAAGCATGAAAAGCATATTGAGAATCAAGATCAAATAAGAATTGACACAAACAAGATTAGTGTGAAGCATGCGAGCATTTGGTCCCATCCTAACTAAATGATGAAGAAGTACAAAAACAAAGGATAATGAATTAGGATGGACTAAGGCACTAATCTTGTATGTGGGACAAATATTACAATTAATACAACAAGTCATGAAGCACCAAAATAATGCAAGAAAGTCTCAACAATTGAATAGAAAAATTCAACACCATTATTAAAATGAAAAACTTAGAAAATAAAATGAAAACAAGTTATAAAAACAAAATTAAAATGCAATGAATGAAACAAATAAATGCAATGAAAGAAAATGGGACAAAAGAGAAAAAAATATTATTTTTTAGTATTTTATTTATTTATTTATTTATTTTATATATTTTTTATTTTTATTTTTTATTTTTATTTTTTTTCTTTTATAATTTTTTTTTCAAGAGAGGAAGAAGAAAGGTAGAAAGAAAGAAGAAGAAAAGAAGAAAGAAGGAGAAAGGAGAAAAGAGAAAAACAGGGTGTAAATCCGCGCGTAAGCGTCATGCGTGCTTACGCGCTGATGTGGCAGGGACAATCCACGCGTACGCATCATGCGTGCCTACGCATGGATCGCCTGGCACAAAGTAGGCATAAAGCGGGCACAACTTTCAGGTTTTAGTACTAGGAGTTGTGAAGCCACGCCGACGTGCGTGCGCACAGCGTGCTTGCGCGCCGATGCCTGCTTTTTTTAACATAAAAATAGAATTTAACACTCTCCTTACCTATAAACATTCTAAAGCAAGCAAAAATTCAAATTTAACAAAAATATTTAAGTTTTTGAAAATTTTTCGAAGACAAAACAAACAAAACTTGCACTTCAAGTAACCTACTTTTACAACAATCTAAACTAATCAAAATACACTACTACAACCTATCAATCAAAACAAAATATGCAAGAGTATAGAAAAGAAAAAAACTACCTATAATGGCAACTCAAATCACTTATGAAGTATATATATATACATATAAGAGAATGGAGAGAGTTTACCATCGTGGGGTGTCTCCCACCTAGCACTTTTATTTATTGTCCTTAAGTTGGACTTATGGGGGGCTCCTCTCAAGGTGGTGATAAACCCCATTTTTAGGGTTTATCTTGTGCTTAATTTAGGGGATTTTATAACCTTTTACCCACATTTATCTATTGAAATAGCATGGTTTTATAATTTCTCCTTTAATTGTGCTTAAGAGTGAAAACATGCTTTTTAGGACTTAAAATAGCTAAATCTAATTCTCCTTGATTCCATTAGATGCCTTGATATGTTTGCTAAGTGATTTCAAATTTAGGAGGCAAGGACTGGACCAAGGGAATGAAGGAAAAGCAAGTAAAAATGGAGAACTCATGAAGAAATATAGGAATCGCAAAAGCTGTCAAGCCGACCTCTTTGCACTTAATCAACCATAACTTGAGATACAGAGGTCCAAATGATGCGGTTCTAATTGAGTTGGAAAGCTAACATCCGGGGCTTCGAAACGATATAAGATTTGCCATAGTTGCTACCTGTATGATGACACGTACGCGCACTGTACACGCACGCATCGTTGCTGCCAAATGATCCACATAAAGCAATACGTGGCCAGCGAATTCTAGAGCCTTGTGGGCCCAATCCAACTCATTTATGATTCTATTTAAGCCAGGGATTGAAGGGAGAATCAACATACTTCACAACATTTAGAAGTAGTTACTATTATTCATAGTTTTAGTTTTAGAAGTAGTTTCTAGAGAGAGAAGCTCTCACTTCTCTCTAGGATTAGGATTAGGATTGGGTTTAGTTCTTAAATCTAGATCTATTTCTTCTTCTTCTCTCTTCCAATTTTCGTTCCTCTCCTCTATTGTAGTTGTAGAATTCTTCTTCTAATGTAATTCCTTTGTTTGTAGTTTGTGAATTCTCTTTTGTAGATCTACATTTCTCCTTCAATGCAATTGGTAAGTTCTTTGTTGTTTCATGATTGATTTGGTTTTATATTGTGGACCTCTTGCCTTTGTAGTTAGATCTCTCTTTAATTCTTGCAAATTCATGTGTTTACTTGTATTGCACTCTATGTGTTTGATGAAATGTCTCTTATAGCTATTAGTTAGATTTTGTTCCTCTTGGCTTAGGTAGAGTAATTAGTGACACTTGAGTTATCTAATTCCTTTGTTGATTGGTAATTGGAGAGATTGCTAATTGGTTTGGAGTGCACTAAAGCTAGTCTTTCCTTGGGAGTTGGCTAGGACTTGTGGCTCAAGTCAATTCATCCACTTGACTTTCCTTTATTTAGTAAGGGTTAACTAAGTGGTAGCAATGAACAATTCTCATCACAATTGAGAAGGATAACTAGGATACGACTTCTAATTTTCATACCTTGCCAAGAGCCTTTTATAGTTGTTAGTTTATTTTCATTGCCATTTACTTTCATGCTTCTTATCCAAAACCCCAAAAAACATTTCTAACCAATAACAAGACACTTTATTGTAATTCCTAGGGAGAATGACCCGAGGTTTGAATACTTCGGTTATAAATTTTAGGGGTTTGTTACTTGTGACAAACAATCTTTTGTATGAAAGGATTATTGTTGGTTTAGAAACTATACTTTACAACGAGATTTCATTAGTGAAATTCTAAACCGTCAAAAATTCAATCATCAAAATGGCACCGTTGGCGGGGAATTGCAATGGTGTTGTATTATTGGTTATTATATATATGTGAATATTGTGAATATGTTTGCTTTTTGCTTCTTTGTTAGTTTTTAGTTTGTTCTCTTTATTTGTTACTATTTTTTTTTGCCCTCTCTTACTATCATGAATTCTCACTTTGGCTATGAGTGTAGTTACAATTATGTTGTAGGTGATGAGAACTATAATGAGAATGTGTATCAAAGATGGGATAACCAAAGGTGGGAGGAGCCATATACATATGATTAATTCTCATGGAAACAACCTCCACCAATGCACTATGAAGAAGAGCCATTCTATGATGCATATCAATCCAATGGCTATGGTGAATCACCTTGTGACTTTCAAGAACCACCACCATATGCCTATGATCCATACCCTCAACATAACTCACAACCATACTCACAAGCCCCTTCTTACCAACCACCTTCATATGACCCTAATCCATATACATCCTACCAACAACCATATGAGTAATATGAACCACACATAGAGCCACCACCACTCCAACATCAATATTTTCAAGAGCCACCCCCTCCATATTATTACCAAGATGAACCACCTCCAATATATGAAAATTTCCAACCACAAGATGAATACTACTTTCCACCACAACCTCCCATGGAAGAATACTCATGTTCTTCAATCCAAGAGTCCTATGGTCCTACTCATGATATCCAAGAGGAACAAGAGTCAAGGGATCATCTCAAAGAAGCATTAGATCGATTTCAAGCAACCATGGAGTGTGTTGTGCAACAAGTGGAAAAAGTGGAGAATATTGAACCACTACAACTCTACCAAGAAGAACCACCTTCCTATTATGAACCCTTCCCCCAAAATGATGAACCCTTCCACCCACCACAATCCCCAATAAATAACATCCTTGATGTCCTTGTTCAAGGACAAGAAGAGATGAAAAGGGATGTGCAAAATTTCATGGCCGCTTTGGATGCGGTAACAAATCAATTAGCCTTCCAATGCTTGAACACTCAAGGAACTCCCATGGCTACATGTGGAGAATCGAATGAAGAACATAGCATGAAGGAGAGATTGGAAACTCCGGTGGGAAATGAAGGAAGTTGCTTTGTATTGGAACAATTAGAGGAAGCTTTAATTGTTGAAGACAAGGAAGAAGTGGTAGAAGACTTAGGAGATGCGGAGCCTCCATGGGAACATAGAGTTGAAGAAAACCCCTCCAAGATGATTGAAATTGATGCTAGGGAGAAAAGTGCACACCTTCCAAGGCATATTCCATATGAAGACTTGGATGGGATAGAGAAAGAATTGAGTTCCCTTGGTGATGAAGATCAAGCATCAAGTCTTAGTGGTGAAGAATCCTTTGAGCATGAAGAACCTTCTCCGGTTAGATTTGAAAGCGTTGAGGAGGTTAAATTTTCTCACCCTCCCTATTATGATTTGAGTAAGGGAAAAAGTTTTGATAAAATTGTTGAATAAAGGATTGAGATTAAGAGATCTTATGAAGAGGTGGAAGTCCCTAGAAATAGAAGAACGAGGGTTGGTTATGCTTTGTCAAGATCTTTGGAAGCATCTTTGCCTAGGTTGCCATCTATACCTTCATTTGAGTGGGTGAAATTCATTTCTATTAGCTTTATTATCCCACATGAATATGGTTTGCTTTAAACGGATGGCCAACTTAGGAAAGTTTGTGGGATGAAGCGTAAGCGGAAAAGGTTTTGTGGTGGGCGTTGCAAATCAAGGCTCATTATGGTTGATGCATCAAACATGAGATATAAAGGTTGGAGTAGTGCTCAAATAGATGGGTCTAGGATGATTGTTGGCCACTATATAGAGAATTCACCTTACTTACCACCCGGATGGACTAATAATGATGATCAACTTCAAGACGGGTGTGAAAATAAAGTGTGGGATCCCGGATTAGAAAAAGAGGATCAACATTGGGAGCCCCAAGCTTGTGAAGAACTTCATCAACACTTGGCTCAACCCATAGGAAATCTTGGGGCACAATGGAGAACCAAGCATTGGTGGGAGTTCCAAGATGAATACAAGCACAAGCCACCTTGATGAGGAGCTCCCCATAAGTCCAACTTAAGGACAATAAATAAAAGTGCTAGGTGGGAGACTTCCCACCATGGTAACATCTTTTCATTTTCTCTTTTGTAAATAGTGTAGAATCTAGTTGATTTCATATTTTGTTTAGTTAGTTGAGTATATTTGGTAGTTTAGTATGGTAAATAAGGTTTTAGGGTGTTATGGTAGCTGTTTGGAGGTTTGGAATGCTTGGATTGGTGCAAAAACAGAGAAAAATTTTGAAAAATAGAGCACCATCCACGCGTACGCGCACAGTGCGCGTATGCGTGCATCAAGCATTTTCGACCATCCACGCGCACGCGCCATGCGTGCATACGCGTGGATTGAGAAGTTCCACATTCCATACATTTTCCAAAGAGTTGTGCCTACGCCGCGCCAACGTTATGCCTTTAGCATAACCCCACTCACGCGCACGCACACATGACGCGTACGCGTCACTCTCGAAATAAGCCATCCGCGCGCGCGCGCCATGCATGCGTACGCGTGGATGCCCTTCCTTCAATCCACTTCTTTTCTTCTCCTCTTTCCATTTCTTTCCTCCTCCTTTCTTCTTTCCCTCTCCTACTCTTCATCCAACACTTTCAAACACCATGGATAACCATTTATTTTAGTTAGTTAATTAGTTAGTTAGTTAGTTTGTTAGTTAGTTTTAGTTTAGTTTTCATTTTATTTTCTCCATTTTCATTATAAGTGTTGGCTTATTGATCTTGTTTACTATGCATTGCTGCCTCCTTATTGCCTAAATGCTATTTTAGCATGAATGTTTTTTTAGATAATGTTTGTTGGATTCTATGATTGAGGTTATACTTTGCTACTTGGTTTTGAGTTTTTCATGCTTACCTTTTGAAAAGTACCAAGTGATGAGAATTGCCTTCGAGCTTGTAACTCTTTTGAATTGCATGTTGTAGCTAGCCATCATGTGATTTGAGCCTTATTTTGTAATTAGACAACTTCTTGATGGATGATGTTGTGCATTTACCTTAGTGCATTGTATTTCATGATCATATGCATCCATATGTTTTAGCTTGAATGCTTCCATGCTTCTTTAATGCTTGTTTTACCTTACAAGTTTACTTAAAGCATCTCAAGCACACTAGAATAAGTAAAGTGCATGCTTCTTTTGTGACATCGCCCTTTTATGCTAATGTGTATTCTAAAAGGCACCTAATTTAGAATTCACACACTTATTTGTCATTAATGTCACACTAATTCACTCACTCATTTCTAGTGATTTACCTCATTCCAACAATGTATGCTTCCCTACTTTTATATCTTCTCATCTTATGGTGTTATATTTTTGTTTTTTTATGATGAATGCACCACAAGCAACCATGGAAGCAAGACTAAGAACACGCAGCAATCCAAAGACTCGCCGTACCCCCTTGCTCATCCTTTAATGCACCGAGGACGGTGCAAACTTTTAAGTGTGGAGAGGTCGTCCGACTGATCGGCGATTTTAGGTGACAAGTTTCTAATTCCAACACTTTTGCATTTCATTCTAGAATTTTATGATTTTTACATGCATTTTCTTAGTTTTGCATATATGTACAAAATAAGCCTAGTCAAAATAATGAAATTTTTCAAGGATTTCTATCTATAGGGCACTAATTGATTTGAGTGAAAATTTTTCATTAAACTTGCTTGAATTATATATCTTGTGGATCATGTTTTTGAGCTAAGAACACAAGCAAGAGAGTTTTGAGCCTAATGGTGTGGTTACATCTTATAACCACTTATTTTCCTTCTTGTGTGCATTATTCTCTTTCAATGAATGTAATCTTTGATTTATTTGATCCTTTATATCCATTATTTTGTGTATTTATGAATTTATATGATTGAGACCATCATTTCATTTAGCTCACTTACCAAAAAAGCCTTACCTTTTATTTTCCATTGCTAGCCAAATTTGAGCCTACGATTAACCCACTTATTCTTAATTTTAGCACATTACAAGCCTAAAGCGGAAAACAATTAATGTCCTTAATTTGGATCTTTGACTAGCTTAGGCAAGTGTGTGTGAGTATCATTCAAGTGTGGGAATCTTGGGACATTGGGTGAATAAAAGGGTAGTTTTGTATTTTTATTGGAAATATTAGGAATTGGGTACATGCTCATGTGTTGATCAAATGTATAGACCTTATGCATTGATGCTCTTGTATATAGAAAGAAAAAAATGAGAAAAACAAAAGGAAAAAAAGAAAAGAAAAAGAAAAATAATATGCAAAAGAAAAAGAAAAAATAGAAAAAAAAAAGAAAAAGAAGAAAAAGAAAGAAATAAAAAGGGGACAAAATGCCCCAAAGCAAAGTGTAGCTCAATAAAATCAATGCATGAGTGTTGTGAAATGAAAAGGGATACATGAGTATGTGAAAAAAGTGAAAAATGGGTAGTTAGGTTAGAACTTAATTGTATAGGATGTCATAGGTTAGGTGGGAAGTTTAAACTTATCAAAGATTCAAAATTCAAGCTCACTTAACCATATATGCATCCTACCTTGACCTTAACCCCATTACAACCAAAGAAAAGACCTCATGATACTTGTATGCATGCATGAAATATATGTCGATTGTTAGAAGAAAAACAAATCTTAGAAAGCATGATTAGGAGAGAATTGATAGAATCAACCCTAAACACTTGAGCGAATAGAGTGCAAATACTACCGGTGAGGGTTTGAGGCTCCATTACATGTTTCCACCTATGATCATCTCTTTTCATGCAAGTTTGTAAAAATATTTAATAACTCAATTCAATTGTGGATTAGGCTTGCCAACCCTTAGCCCTTGTGCATATATGCTTCTTGGGAATTGATTTATTTTGACCAAGAAATTGCATTCATTTAGATAGTTGCATATAGGTAGATTGCATTTAGTTAGTTCCATTGAATAAATGTCATGCCCTTAACTTCATTCTTGGTTTAAGCATGAGGACATGCTTGGTTTAAGTGCGGGGAGGTTGATAAACCCCATTTGTAGGGTTTATCTTGTGCATGATTTAGGGGATTTTATAACCTTTTACCCACATTTATCCATTGAAATAGCATGGTTTTATAACTTCTCCTTTAATTGTGCTTAAGAGTGAAAACATGCTTTTTAGGACTTAAAACAGTTAAATCTAATTCTCCTTGATTCCATTAGATGCCTTGATATGTTTGCTAAGTGATTTCAGATTTAGGAGGCAAGGATTGGACCAAGGGAATGAAAGAAAAGTATGTAAAAATGGATAACTCATGAAGAAATGTAGGAATCGCAAAAGCTGTCAAGCCGACCTCCCCATTGTTACCCATGGAGATTGGTCGGACGAACTCCCCACACTTGAAGATTGCACCGTCCTCAGTGCATGCAAAGAAGAGAAGGTAGACGGGTTGCTACAATTGATGAGCTTCCTCAAAAGAATGTGCGGATGACTTGTTTGTGGCCCCATTTATAAGCTTTCCCTCTTTTTCTTTTCGGTGGCCAACCTAAAAAGAGAGAAAAAGAAAGAAATTAAGCCCATAACAAAGATATCAGAGCAAATAGAACATAGGCAGGAGCTAATGCCAAATAAGAGTAAGGTTCTCAACTACATGGTAGCTAGAACATGTAGATGAGAAAGCAATATAAGCAAAGACATATCAACTAATACTTGATGCAAGAGTAAAGTCAAAGCATGAAAAGCATATTGAGAATCAAGATCAAATAAGAATTGACACAAACAAGATTAGTGTGAAGCATGCGAGCATTTGGTCCCATCCTAACTAAATGATGAAGAAGTGCAAAAACAAAGGATAATGAATTAGGATGGACTAAGGCACTAATCTTGTATGTGGGACAAATATTACAATTAATACAACAAGTGATGAAGCACCAAAACAATGCAAGAAATTCTCAACAATTGAATAGGAAAATTCAACACCATTATTAAAATGAAAAACTTAGAAAATAAAATGAAAACAAGTTATAAAAACAAAATTAAAATGCAATGAATGAAACAAATAAATGCAATAAAAGAAAATGGGACAAAAGAGAAAAACATATTATTTTTTTAGTATTTTATTTATTTATTTATTTATTTATTTTATATATTTTTTATTTTTATTTTTTATTTTATTTTTTTAATTTTTATTTTTTTATTTTTATTTTTTTTGTTTTATAAATTTTTTTTTCAAGAGAGGAAGAAAAAAGGTAGAAAGAAAGAAGAAGAAAAGAAGAAAGAAGGAGAAAGGAGAAAAGAGAAAAACAGGGTGCAAATCAGCGCGTAAGCGTCATGCGTGCTTATGCGCTGATGTGGCAGGGACAATCCACGCGTACGCATCATGCGTGCCTACGCGCGGATCGCCTGGCACAAAGTAGGCATAAAGCGGGCACAACTTTCAGATTTTAGTACTAAGAGTTGTGAAGCCACGCCGACGCGCGTGCGCACAGCGTGCTTGCGCGCCGATGCCTGCTTTTTTTTTAACATAAAAACATAATTTAACACTCTTCTAACCTATAAACATTCTAAAGCAAGCAAAAATTCAAATTTAACAAAAATATTTAAGTTTTTGAAAATTTTTCGAAGACAAAACAAACAAAACTTGCACTTCAAGTAACCTACTTTTACAACAATCTAAACTAATCAAAATACACTACTACAACCTATCAATCAAAACAAAATGTGCAAGAGTGTAGAAAAGAATAAAACTACCTATAATGGCAACTCAAATCACTTATGAAGTATATATATATATATATATATATATATATATATATATATATATATATATATATATATAAGAGAATGGAGAGAGTTTACCATGGTGGGGTGTCTCCCACCTAGCACTTTTATTTATTGTCCTTAAGTTGGACTTATGGGGGGCTCCTCTCAAGGTGGTGATAAACCCCATTTGTAGGGTTTATCTTGTGCTTGATTTAGGGGATTTTGTAACATCCCTTCCAGCAAAATACCTTGCTTAAGTCAGGGTATTTCTACTAGAAAGAACATTACGTAACCTTCTCTAGTATTAACTACTTAATTATCGAGCCTTTTTATCGAGTTCGCGTTTTAGTTTTAAGAAAATTCCAGAAAATTTTGTTTTTTATTCATTAAAGTCATAATTCAAACATTTACACATAATAATAATCACATAGTTATTATTGATAATAATTCTTATACAAAAGAAACCAAATGAAACTCAAATACAATATACCAAACCTACCCCTCTCTATGAAATAAAATCTCAAGGGACAACAGCGAGGGGACTCTACAAGACCAATTAAAATCATAAAGAAAACCTACTAATCGCTCGCAGCTTCAAATTGCGTCTTCAAACCTGTGTCACTGAAAGGGTGGAAAATTTGTGGGTGAGAACCAAACCACATGTTCTCAGTAGAGGTCGAGAATGCCGTTAAAGTAAAGAATAAAGCGCAAATAGTTAGCTTCGTTCGGAGATATTTAAAAAATCACTATTTTTATTAGCCTTACGAATCCTCTTGAAAACCACCAGTTTAACCTTCAAAGTCCAAAACTTTCTTTAAGAGCATCAGTTAATTATCTAAAATCTTAAACCCATATCTTTCTTTACAAAACTCTTAAAGTTTCCTAGACTGTATGAATGACCAACCTGTTCCAAGCATAGGTTTATTAAGTCTATGCTGAATCAGTTTGATTTTTCATACTTCACTAGACCATAACATAAAGAAGTTACCTACGCGGTATAAATGATCATCCTGCTCCAAGCATAGGTTCATTAAGTCTATGTTGAACCAATCAGATACTTTATACAAAACTAGACCCCAAATGTACCAATCACGGCCTTAGGCCCAAACAACTCAATCAACATCCAATCACCACAATCCAAAGAATCAGTTACAAACACAGGTAATGAGGTTCAAACACAATCAAGAGTAATTACATCAAGTATAGCAATTAGCAGTTAAACAGAATTGTTCACTTAGACAAACCAATTACAATATACACACCCAAACAATGTCACATAGATGCATATGATGAATGTCTAGTCCTAGTACAGGCCATGAGCTCATGTGTCGGTTGGCTGCCCGCAATCCCGACATTTATCCGGTCACGAGTAGTCCCGATTTTCCCGGATACGATTTTCCGTTCCTAAATAAATGCGCATATAATAATAGCCGCTCATTTGAGACAGCCTCTGCTTACTGCAGGAAAATATATATATATATATATATATATATATATATATATATATATATATATATATACATATATATATATATACTCTGCTCTGCTCTGGGGAAGCGGAAAATGGCTGTAGGTAACTTAGTTTTCCTACAGAAACTCTGGGTTGCATTAAGCAACTAATATATATTAAATATAGCTCTGGGTTGCATCAAGCAACTAATATATATATATAAATATAGCTCTAGGATGCATCAAGCAACTAAAATATATATAAATATCTCTTTATTATATTACTCTTCTCTTTATTTCTCTTTACTCTGTTCTGGTTTCTCTTTTCTCTGTATCTCTTTACTTTTCTCTGAATACTCAACAATCTCGTATACCAAATAATCTCTTCTTAAAAGAATCATTGAAGTTTCTATCATTAAATAAGCCTCAAATATTGATTTTGACTAAGTCCTTATACTTTTATAAAAATTTGGACATAATCTCCTTTAAAAATAGGACTTATCCACCCTTACGGGTTTCTTCTTTCTCAATATTTCATCAGCCTCTTTCAGCAATTACCACAACAATATATCCTCAAAAACATTCTATAATAGAAAATCTATTTCTTAAATTCCATATCCAAAATAATTACCAACATAACTTGGCAGCCTGATTTCCATTTTGTTTTTAAAATATCCAATGAATTTGGAATTACGCAAACTTTATATTCATGTGACCGTCTCGGATTAAGCTTTCTATTAAATCAAAAATCATAATTTTTCGCTGACGCTAGCTTCGGGAATATAAGCAAAACCGTGACTGCTCTGTAGTGTTTTAAAACCAGAAGACAGCAACAGCATACAACATTCGAAATTTCATATAAAATCCAAATTAAATCCAACCCCCTTCAAAATTAATGTGGTTAAACATAACTTATCCAGATTTCTAAATTGGTTCCAGGGTCATACCATTTTTACTGAAGGAGTTACGTAGCTTGGAAGTTAGGTAATCCTATGCAGAATTCTGTTTTACAAATCATTGAACACAACCTATTCCAAGTCCCATAACTCACTTATTAAGACATGGAAAGCCCTGAAATTTGAATCATATATACTAAACATACTCAACTTTCACCTCCAATTGGTTGCATCTCAATATCATTCCAGAATTAAAAATTATAAAGCCTCAAAGTTACTGACTTAGGAAACAAAGCCTGCCTTTTACTGCATAATACATCATTCTTTGAAAATCCAAATCTTTAAAACCACAATTTTAACAATTCTAAATTTTTATGAAATTAAAGTGTTAAAACCAAAGTTTCATTTAAAATTGGTTCCATTTCAAAATGCAAACTGGAGAATTTATAATAGAGGACACAAATTGCTGCTGTGTTAAACGTTCTGCAGAAAAGCCAGATTTAACATCCCCAATTCAAAAATTCACCATAAATCATAAACTTAATGAAAAAGTCTCAAATTTACCAGTTTAGTTCCTTATATCCCTAAGTTTAACCCAGGCTTGGTCTCATGCAATTCCGATCATTACGTAAGTAGTTATAGCTTTTCAAAGTTTCTGACTTCATTTAAAATTATGCAGAAAATCAGATTTTAGAGTTCAACTTTGAAAAATCATAACTAATTCTCTAGTTGATACGAAACCTTAAAAATTGAACTTTCACGATTACACTTAATATAACTTACTTAACATTTAAATTCTTATAATTTCAGTCACTATAGAGTTACTAAATCACTTTCAAAGTTGCCGTTTTATTTCAAGAGAACCTGATTTTTAGCAAACCATTTAGTATTCAAAATCCAACCCCTCAATACCCATCAACACCAATTCCAAATCAACCACCAACCAAGTTCATTAACATTACAATATACCAAATAACAGCTCAACGGCAACAAATCCAACATAACCCATTAAAATTCAGAAATTCTCAACAATTAGTCATCAAACAATTCCCAATCCACATAATCAATCCATATCACTAATCAACAATTCCAAATCACAATCTCAACCATTCCAATCACAATTTCAGCCACAATTCAATATTCACATAATCAATCAATTATCACAGCTATTAAATCTATTTGCAGTTATTCAATAAACCTTGTAGGCATTCATAAATTGAAATCGTTTTAAATCCCCTATCTCGATGTCGCGATTAAAAGAACCCAGAGGCTGGATTATAGCGAGGCAGCTGGCTGGACCAATACTAGCTATGCAACAGTTTCAATCAAGATAGCAGCGGCGTTAGCTCCCACAACAGTGATCATGGTTGCCACGAAACGAAGATTTTAAATTCAATAGAATCGAAAGCAGAAGCGGCTTTGGAAATTTAAAACAGAGCACAAGCCATATTTGAATTAAAACAGGAACAAGCAGTTTAATAAGAAATCGGCAGAATAGAGCGTGCAATTGGAGCAGAAATAAGGGGAAAAGGCTAACCCAGGCCAATGGATGTTGAACCTAAGTATAGCGGAAGTAGGGCAGCAGCGATTCCTAGCAACACCCCGCGGTGGTTCCGGCAGTAGCAACACCCCGCCAGTGGCTCCATTGAGACAAGCTCCAACAAACATAGCATAGCCAAGAACATCAGAGGTAGATACTGGGTATTTACAGAGCAGTAAAGGTTCAGAGATGGTGGTTCTCATGGCTAGGGTTTAACTGACTCACCATTAATCATGGCGGCAACCAGAGATTCCGGCGGCACTGGTGGTGAAGAGACGTGGCGTTGATGGCAGAAGACTTCTCCTTCCTCCTCTGTTCGCGATACACGACGGTGGCAGAGTATCCCGTCACGGTCTCCCCCTCTCGCTCTCCTCTAGCACGCTTGCTTCCTCTTCCCCCGCGACGGCGTTGGCGACAGGACGGCGGCTGCGTAGCGAGGCAGGCTGGACGCGATGTAACTCCGTTCACAGTGCGTGGGTGTGTGACGGAAGGAGTATGGGCCGAGTGGGTGTGATGTTCTGAGTGTGTGTGTGTGTCGCAGCAAAGCTGAGGGGTAGAGGGTGAGTTTATGTGTGTTTGTTCCGTTGAAGGAGGAGGGTGAGGCTGCATCTGATAGGGTTAGGAATTGGGAAAACTAGGGTTTCTGGATGAATTTGGGGATGAATTTGGGGATATTGGGATTTAGGGTTAGAAATTAGGATTTTATAAAAGAATATGGATAGATATAAATAGATATTTTGATAAAATTGGAAGGTAGAGAGTAATTTTAAAATCAAATATACTCTCTTAAAAATATTTTGGAACATTATTTATCAACATATTGCTAAGTTCAATTAATTATTTTTAATTTACATTTTAAAATGAACAAGTTAATTATATTTTGTAAAGTACAATTTAAATTCAAATATCAATTTTCTAGATTAAATCATACAAATCTTTATTATTTTTCTATCTCTAAAACTTTAATTTCATTTTATAAAATAATTAATTATAATAAAAATTGTACATAAATATTAATTGACTTAAACTTAAAGTATTTATAAATATCAATCTAATCATTTCTAATAAAATAATTCCTACGAGTTTAAATTAATAACATAATTCATTTAAAATAGAATTTATTTAAATTAAATTATACAATTCTTTCTTATTTTTCAATTACCAAAATTATACAAAATATTCTATTATATAAAATTACTTAAGAATCTTAATTGATTTAAAATGAAATTATCTCCGAATCTATTTAATTATTTCTAATAAAATAATTTCTAAAATTATAAAACTTAAACTTAATAAAATAAAATCACAATTTATTCATGATTAGATTTTCAAAAATGCGGGATGTTACAGATTTTATAACCTTTTACCCACATTTATCCATTGAAATAGCATGGTTTTATAACTTCTCCTTTAATTGTGCTTAAGAGTGAAAACATGCTTTCTAGGACTTAAAATAGCTAAATCTAATTCTCCTTGATTCCATTAGATGCCTTGATATGTTTGCTAAGTGATTTCAGATTTAGGAGGCAAGGATTGGACCAAGCGAATGAAGGAAAAGCATGTAAAAATGGAGAACTCATGAAGAAATGTAGGAATCGCAAAAGCTGTCAAGCTGACCTCTTTGTACTTAATCGACCATAACTTGAGCGACAGAGGTCCAAATGATGCGGTTCTAGTTGGGTTGGAAAGCTAACATCCGGGGCTTCGAAACGATATAATATTTGCCATAGTTTCTACACGTATGGTGACGCGTACGCGCACTGTATGCGCACGCATCGTTGCTGCCATATGATCCACTTAAAGCAATACGTGGCCAGCGAATTCTAGAGCCTTGTGGGCCCAATCCAACTCATTTCTGACGCTATTTAAGCCAAGGATTGAAGGGAGAATCAAC
Source organism: Arachis hypogaea (assembly GCF_003086295.3). Lineage (NCBI taxonomy): Eukaryota > Viridiplantae > Streptophyta > Magnoliopsida > Fabales > Fabaceae > Arachis > Arachis hypogaea. The sequence goes on from NC_092041.1 coordinate 53,597,658, forward strand.
ATACTTCACAACATTTAGAAGTTAGTTACTATTAGTCATAGTTTTAGTTTTAGAAGTAGTTTCTAGAGAGAGAAGCTCTCACTTCTCTCTAGGATTAGGATTAGGATTAGGTTTAGTTCTTAGATCTAGATCTATTTCTTCTTCTTCTCTCTTCCAATTTTCGTTCCTCTCCTCTATTGTAGTTGTAGAATTCTTCTTCTAATGTAATTCCTTTGTTTGTAGTTTGTGAATTCTCTTTTGTAGATCTACATTTCTCCTTCAATGCAATTGGTAAGTTATTTGTTGTTTCATGATTGATTTGGTTTTCTATTGTGGACCTCTTGCCTTTGTAGTTAGATCTCTCTTTAATTCTTGCAAATTCATGTGTTTACTTGTATTGCACTCTATGTGTTTGATGAAATGTCTCTTATAGCTATTAGTTAGATTTTGTTCCTCTTGGCTTAGGTAGAGTAATTAGTGACACTTGAGTGATCTAATTCCTTTGTTGATTGGTAATTGGAGAGATTGCTAATTGGTTTGGAGTGCACTAAAGCTAGTCTTTCCTTGGGAGTTGGATAGGACTTGTGGCTCAAGTCAATTCATCCACTTGACTTTCCTTTATTTAGTAAGGGTTAACTAAGTCGTAGCAATGAACAATTCTCATCACAATTGAGAAGGATAACTAGGATACGACTTCTAATTTTCATACCTTGCCAAGAGCCTTTTATAGTTGTTAGTTTATTTTCATTGCCATTTACTTTCATGCTTCTTATCTGGTGCACGAAATTGCAATCACACTTTTGCAACCCCGCACAACTAACCAGCAAGTGCACTGGGTCGTCCAAGTAATACCTTGCGTGAGCAAGGGTCGATCCCACGGAGATTGTCGGCTTGGAGCAAGCTATGGTTATCTTGTAAATCTTAATCAGGATATCAGAAACTATCAGGATTGATTGTGAAAAGCTAAAGAACATGAAATGATTACTTGTTTTACAGTAATGGAGAATAGGTTGAGGTTTGGAGATGCTCCATCTTCTGAATCTCTGCTTTCCTACTGTCTTCTTCTTCAAACACGCAAGTCTCCTTCCATGGCAAGCTGTATGTAGGGTTTCACCGTTGTCAATGGCTACCTCCCATCCTCTCAGTGAAAACGATTGCATATGCTCTGTCACAGCACGCGAAATTCATCTGTTGGTTCTCGGTCAGGCCGGAATAGAATCCAGTGATTCTTTTGCGTCTGTCACTAACGCCCTGCCTGCTAGGAGTTTGAAGCACGTCACAGTCATTCAATCATTGAATCCTACTCAGAATACCACAGACAAGGTTTAGACCTTCCGGATTCTCTTGAATGCCGCCATCAATTCTAGCTTATACCACGAAGATTCCGGTTAAAGAACCCAAGAGATAACTACTTAATCTAAGGTAGAACAGAGGTGGTTGTCAAGCACGCGTTCATAGTTGAGAATGATGATGATTGTCACGGATCATCACATTCATCCGGGTTAAGAACAAGTATTATCTTAGAATGGAAGCAAGCATGATTGAATGAGAAACAGTAGTAGTTGCATTAATCCATCAAGACACAGCAGAGCTCCTCACCCCCAACCATGGGGTTTAGAGACTCATGCCGTGGAAAGTACACAAAGAAAACGTGTAAAGTGTCATGAGGTACTGATACAATGTCAAATGATCCTATTAATAGTAAACTAGTAGCCTAGGGTATACAGAGATGAGTAAATGACTTAAAAATCCACTTCCGGGCCCACTTGGTGGGTGCTTGGGTTGAGCAATGAAGCATTTTCGTGTAGAGACCTTTTCTGGAGTTAAACGCCAGCTTTCATGCCAGTTTGGGCGTTTAACTCCAAGTTTTATGCCAGTTCCGGCGTTTAACGCTGGAATTTCTGAGGGAGACTTTGAGCGCGGGTTTGGGCCATCAAATCTTGGGCAAAGTATGGACTATCATATATTGCTGGAAAGCCCAGGAAGTCTAATTTCCAATGCCATTGAGAGCGCGCCAATTGGGCTTCTGTAGCTCCAGAAAATCCGCTTCGAGTGCAGGGAGGTCAGAATCCAACAGCATCTGCAGTCCTTTTTGGTCTCTGAATCAGATTTTTGCTCAGGACCCTAATTTTCAGCCAGAAAATACCTGAAATCACAGAAAAACACACAAACTCATAGTAAAGTCCAGAAAAGTGAATTTTAGCTAAAAACTAATAAAAATATACTAAAAACTAACTAGATCATACTAAAAACATACTAAAAACAATGCCAAAAAGCATACAAATTATCCGCTCATCACAACACCAAACTTAAATTGTTGCTTGTCCCCAAGCAACTAAAAAATCAAAATAGGATAAAAAGAAGAGAATATACTATAGACTCCAAAATATCAAGGAAACATAGCTCCAATTAGATGAGCGGGACTAGTAGCTTTTTGCCTCCGAACAGTTTTGGCATCTCACTCTATCCCTTGAAGTTCAGAATGATTGGCATCTATAAGAACTCAGAACTCAGATAGTGTTATTGATTCTCTTAGTTGAGCATAATGATTCTTGAACACAGCTAGTGTATGAGTCTTGGCTGTGGCCCAAAGCACTCTGTCTTCCAGTATTACCACCGGATACATACATGCCACAGACACATAATTGGGTGAACCTTTTCAGATTGTGACCCAGCTTTGCTAGAGTCCCCAATTAGAGGTGTCCAGGGTTCTTAAGCACACTCTTTTTGCCTTGGATCACAACTTTATTTCTTTCTTTTTCTTTTTCTTTTCTTCTTCTCTTTTTTTTCGAATTTTTTTTTGTATCCACTACTTTTTCTTGCTTCAAGAATCAGTCTAATGATTTTAGATCCTCAATAACAGTTCTCTTTTTCCTCATTCTTTCAAGAGCCAACAATTTTAACATTCTCAAAACAACAAATTCAAGAGACATATGCACTGTTCAAGCATTCATTCAGAAAGCAAAAAGTATTGTCACCACATCAAACTAATTCAACTAGTTTCAATGATAAATTTCGAAATCCTGTACTTCTTGTTCTTTTGTGATTAAAGCATTTTTCATTTAAGAGAGGTGATGGATTCATAGGACATTCATATCTTTAAGGCATAAAATTTCAATTTTATTAATTATGAATTAAGAACAAGACTCAAAAATAGATATAAGACTAAAAAAATAAAAATAGAAAACAAAACAAAAGAAAAAGAAAACGCAAAAACATAGGCTCCTAATGATAGAGATTTTCATAGAGTTAGGACTCAACAACCTTGATTTTGAGAAGTGGATGCTCCCTCAGCTTGAGAGGAGAGCTTTTGGCGTTTCAATTCTTGGAGTTCACGCCCCTGCTTCTCTTGTTCCTTCAACAATTTGCAGAGCATGCAGTTCTGATTCTGCTGTTCTTCCTTCAGTTGCTCCATAGTCTCTTGCAACTTGGTGATAGATGCTTCTAGGCTGGTCCAGTAGTCAATTCTTGGGAATTCAGGGAGGAATTCCTGCGCCCTCCTCTTGATAGAGTTGTCTTGCACTTGTCCTTCCATTGACTTCTTGGTGATTGGGTGTTCAATGGGTATGAACTCATCTACTCCCATCTTCACCCCAGCCTCTTTACAGAGCAAGGAGATCAGGCTTGGATAAGCCAATTTGGCTTCAGTGGAATTCTTATTTGCAATTGTGTAGATCTCACAAGCAATCACATGATGAACCTCCACTTCTTTTCCAAGCATAATGCAATGAATCATCACTGCTCTCTTGATGGTGACCTCAGAACGGTTGCTAGTGGGCAATATGGAACGCCCAATAAAGTCTAGCCAACCTCTTACAGTTGAGGTAGTTTGAAGATTTCTCTTATTTTGTCCAGATGGAAGTACATAACTTTCCCTCTGACCATGGTTCTGTAGGTATGGTAAGCAGTTCCAGTCATTCTTTGCTTATCTGTTAGCCGCAGATTAGAGTAGAATTCCTGAACCATGTTCCTTCCAACCTTTATTTCAGGATTGGTCAGAACTTCCCATCCTCTGTTTCGAATTTGCTCTTGGATCCCCGGATATTCATCTTCTTTCAGATCAAATTTAACTTCCGGGATCACTGACCTCAGACCCATTATTTTGTGATAATGGTCTTCATGTTCTTTGGTTAAGAACTTCTCTTGATTCCAAAGATTCTTTGGATTATTCTCTTTCTTTCCTCTTAAATTGGTTTGTTTTCCTTTAGGAGCCATGATCTTGATGAATCTTGGCTTAGTGATCACGGAAAAGCACACCAAACTTAGAGGTTTGATTGTCCTCAAGCAAAAAGAAAAGAAAGAAGAGAAGAGAGAGAGAGAGGAAGAGGAAATTCGAATGGTGTGGGGAATGAGGGGTGGCAAACGTTTATTTATAGAGTGGGGGGAGAGATTTTCGAAAAAAAGAAAAATTTGAAAGGAGAGTTGAGGAGATATGGAAAGAAATTGAAAGAAGGGTGAGTTTTTGAACAAAATTTGGGAATGATTTGAAGAATGATTTTAAATTTTTGAAAATTTGAAAGTGAATGATGAGAGATTGAAATGTATTTTGTGAAAAAATATGGGTGAGAAAAGGAAAGTTTGAAAAAATCTGATTTGAAAACAAAATTGTGGTCCCCCCACCTTTCTGGCGTTAAACGCCCAGAATGGCACTCATTCTGGCGTTTAACGCCCAATTGGCCCCCCTTTTGGGCGTTTAACGCCCAGCCAGGTGCCCTGGCTGGCGTTAAACGCCAGAAATCCTTTAGCACTGGGCGTTTTTCTGAACGCCCAGGATGCTGCACACCTGGCATTAAACGCCCAGAATGGTGCCCATTCTGGCGTTTAACGCCCAAAATGGCACCATTCCTACCATTCTGGGCGTTTAACGCCCAAAATGCCCCTTACTGGCGTTTTTTCGCCACTAAGCTCTTTTTCTCTGCTTTTTGAGCTGAATCCTTCTGTAACTCTGTGAATTCCTTCATTTTTGATACTTGCCTCTGTAAGAACAAATCATACAACCTACTAATGACTGGGTTGCCTCCCAGCAAGCGCTTCTTTACTGTCTTTAGCTGGACCTTCACTGAGAATCACTCAAGTCTCAGTTTTGAGCATTCCTGCTCAAAGTTTCCTTCAAGATAATGCTTGATTCTCTGTCCATTAACAATGAACCTTTTGTCGGAATTAGTATCCTGAAGCTCAACATATCCATATGGTGACACTCCTGTAATCACATACGGACCCCTCCACCGGGATTTGAGTTTTCCTGGAAACAGTCTGAGCCTAGAGTTGAAGAGCATAACTTTTTGTCCTGGCTCAAAGACTCTGGTTGACAACTTCTTGTCATGCCATTTCTTTGCCTTTTCCTTATAAATTTTTGCATTTTCAAAGGCATTGAGTCTGAACTCCTCTAGCTCATTTAGCTGGAGCAATCTTTTTTCACCAGCTAACTGTGCATCCATGTTTAGGAATCTGGTTGCCCAGTAGGCCTTATGTTCCAGTTCCACAGGCAAATGACAGGCCTTCCCATACACCAATTGGTATGGAGAGGTTCCTATAGGAGTCTTGAATGCTGTTCTGTATGCCCACAGAGCATCATCCAAGCTCTTTGCCCAATCCTTTCTTCGGGCTATCACAGTCCGTTCCAGGATTCTCTTTAGTTCTCTGTTAGAGACTTCAGCTTGCCCATTTGTCTGTGGATGGTACGGAGTTGCCACTTTGTGGCTAATTCCATATCTAACCATAGCAGAGTATAGCTGTTTGTTGCAGAAATGAGTGCCCCCGTCACTGATTAGCACTCTGGGAACACCAAATCTGCTGAAGATATGTTTCTGGAGGAATTTCAGCACAGTTTTGGTATCATTAATGGGTGTAGCAATTGCTTCTACCCACTTAGATACATAGTCCACTGCCACCAGAATGTAAGTGTTTGAGTATGATGGTGGGAATGGCCCCATGAAGTCAATTCCCCATACATCAAACAATTCTATCTCTAATATCCCTTGTTGAGGCATGGCATATCCATGAGGCAGGTTACCAGCTCTTTGGCAACTGTCACAGTTACGCACAAACTCTCGGGAATCTTTATAGAGAGTAGGCCAGTAGAAGCCACATTGGAGGACTTTAGTGGCTGTTCGCTCACTTCCAAAATGTCCTCCATATTGTGATCCATGGCAGTGCCATAGGATCCTTTGTGCTTCTTCTCTGGGTACACATCTGCGGATCACTCCGTCAGCACATCTCTTAAAGAGATATGGTTCATCCCAGAGGTAGTACTTGGCATCTGAAATTAATTTCTTTCTTTGCACGTAGCTGTACTCCTTGGGAATGAACCTCACAGCTTTATAATTTGCAATATCTGCAAACCATGGAGCTTCCTGAATGGCAAAGAGTTGCTCATCTGGGAAAGTCTCAGAAATCTCAGTAGAAGGGAGGGACGCCCCAGCTACTGGTTCTATTCGGGACAGATGATCAGCTACTTGGTTCTCTGTCCCTTTTCTGTCTCTTATTTCTATATCAAACTCTTGCAGAAGCAACACCCATCTTATAAGCCTGGGTTTTGAATCCTGCTTTGTGAGTAAGTATTTAAGAGCAGCATGGTCAGTGTACACAACCACTTTGGACCCCACTAGATAGGATCTAAACTTGTCAATGGCATAGACCACTGCAAGTAACTCTTTTTCTGTAGTTGTGTAGTTCTTCTGTGCGTCATTTAGAACACGGCTGGCATAGTAAATGACGTGCAGAAGCTTGTTATGCCTCTGTCCCAACACTGCACCAATGGCATGGTCACTGGCATCACACATTAGTTCAAATGGTAATGCCCAATCTGGTGCAGAGATGACTGGTGCTGTGACCAGCTTAGCTTTCAGGGTCTCAAATGCTTGCAGACACTGTGTGTCAAACACAAATGGTGTGTCAGCAGCTAGCAGGTTACTCAAAGGTTTTGCAATTTTTGAAAAATCCTTTATAAACCTTCTGTAGAATCCTGCATGCCCTAGAAAGCTTCTGATTGCCTTAACATTGGCAGGTGGTGGTAATTTTTCAATTACCTCTACCTTTTCCTTATCCACCTCTATTTCCCTGCTTGAAATTTTGTGCCCAAGGACAATTCCTTCAGTCACCATAAAGTGACATTTTTCCCAGTTTAAAACCAGGTTAGTCTCTTGGCACCTTTTCAAGACAAGTGCTAGGTGATTAAGACAGGAGCTAAATGAGTCTCCATATACTGAAAAGTCATCCATGAAGACTTCCAGAAATTTCTCTACCATATCTGAGAAGATAGAGAGCATGCACCTCTGAAAGGTTGCAGGTGCATTGCACAGACCAAAAGGCATCCTCCTGTAGGCAAACACGCCAGAAGGGCAAGTGAATGCTGTTTTCTCTTGGTCCTGAGGATCTACTGCAATTTGGTTGTAGCCTGAATAAGCATCCAAAAAGCAGTAATAATCATGGCCAGCTAGTCTTTCTAGCATTTGGTCTATGAATGGTAAAGGGAAATGATCCTTTCTGGTGGCTGTATTGAGCCTTCTGTAATCAATACACATGCGCCACCCTGTGACTGTCCTAGTAGGAACCAGTTCATTTTTTTCATTATGAACCACTGTCATGCCTCCCTTTTTGGGAACAACTTGGACAGGGCTCACCCAGGGGCTATCAGAAATAGGATAAATAATCCCAGCCTCTAGTAATTTAGTGACTTCTTTCTGCACCACCTCCTTCATGGCAGGATTTAGCCTCCTCTGTGGTTGGACCACAGTTTGGCATTATCCTCCAATAGGATCTTGTGCATGCATCTAGCTGGGCTAATGCCCTTAAGATCACTTATGGACCACCCAAGAGCTGTCTTGTGTGTCCTTAGCACTTGAATCAGTGCTTCCTCTTCCTGTGAATTTAAAGCAGAGCTTATAATCACTGGAAAAGTGTCACCCTTTCCCAGAAATGCATATTTCAGGGATGGTGGTAGTGGTTTGAGTTCAGGCTTGGGAGGCTTATCCTTCTCCTGAGGAATTTTCGAAAATTCCTTTGCTTCCTCTAGTTCTTCTTGATCAGGTTGAGCATCCTTGAAGATGTCCTCAAGCTCTGATTCTAGGCTTTCAGCCATATTGATCTCTTCTACCAGAGAGTCAATAATGTCAGCGCCCATGCAGTCATTTGGTGTGTCTGGATGCTACATAGCTTTTACAGCATTCAACTTGAACTCATCCTCATTGACTCTCAAGGTTACTTCCCCTTTTTGTACATCAATGAGAGTTCGTCCAGTTGCTAGGAAAGGTCTTCCTAGAATGAGGGTTGCACTCTTGTGCTCCTCCATTTCTAGCACTACAAAGTCAGTGGGAAAGGCGAATGGCCCAACCTTGACAATCATGTCCTCAATTATGCCTGATGGGTATTTAATGGAGCCATCAGCAAGTTGGAGGCATATCCGGGTTGGTTTGACTTCTCTAGTCAACCCAAGCTTTCTGATAGTGGATGCAGGTATTAGATTGATGCTTGCTCCAAGATCACATAGAGCTGTCTTGGTGCAAGCACCTTCTAATGTGCATGGTATCATAAAGCTCCCTGGATCTTGAAGCTTTTCTGGTAAGCTCTTTAATATGACTGCACTGCATTCTTCAGTGAGAAACACTTTTTCAGTTTCTCTCCAATCCTTCTTATGACTTAAGATTTCTTTCATGAATTTAGCATAAGAAGGTATTTGCTCAAGTGCCTCTGCAAACGGAATCTTTATTTCAAGAGTCCTTAGATAGTCTGCAAAGCGGGCAAATTGCTTATCCTGTTCCGCTTGGCGGAGTTTTTGAGGATAAGGCATCTTGGCTTTATATTCTTCAACCTTAGATGCTGCAGGTTTATTCCTTACAAAAGTGGTTGAAGAAGCCTTGTTAGAGGGATTACTGTCAGCACTTTCAGGTGTCTGATTCTCCCCAGGCGTCTGAACGCCAGGATTGGGTGGAAATTGGGCGTTTAACGCCAACTTTTCCCCCTTTTCTGGCGTTTGAACGCCAGAACTGGGCAAGGAATGGGCGTTTAACGCCAGCTTTCCTTCCCTTTCTGGCGTCTGAACGCCAATGACATTCCTCTCTGGGCTCTTACTGTCCTCAGAGGGATTTTGAACAGTGGTTTGGTTGTCCTCTGTCAACTGTTCCTTGTTTGGCTTTTTACTCTTTTAAGCAGTGTTATTCAGGGTCTTTCCACTCCTCAATTGAACTGCTTGACATTCCTCTGTTATCTGTTTAGATATTTGCTGTTTTGCTTGATTTAACTGCAATTCTATGCTCTTGTTAGCAACTTTAGTTTCATGGAGCATCTCTTTAAAGTCTGCTAACTGTTCTGTCATCAGGAGCAATTGTTGATTAAGCTCAATTATTTGTTCTTGAGGACTAGGGTCAGTGACTACTGCCATGGCTTCCTCTTTTGGAGAGAACTCATTGCTAGAGTACAAATATTGGTTTCTAGCAACAGTGTCTATAAGCTCTTGAGCTTCTTCAATTGTCTTCATCATGTGTATAGATCCACCAGCTGAGTGGTCTAAAGACATCTGAGCTTTTTCTGTAAGCCCATAGTAGAAAATGTCTAACTGTACCCACTCTGAAAACATTTCAGAGGGACATTTCCTTAGCATACCTCTATACCTCTCCCAGGCATTATAGAGGGATTCATTATCCTCTTGTTTAAAGCCTTGGATGTCCAGTCTTAACTGTGTCATCCTTTTTGGAGGGTAAAAATGATTCAGGAATTTGTCTGACAACTGTTTCCATGTCTTTATGCTTGCTGTAGGTTGGTTATTCAACCACCTTTTAGCTTGATCTTTTACAGCAAATGGAAACAGTAATAGTCTGTAGACATCCTGATCTACCTCTTTATCATGTACTGTGTCAGCAATTTGTAAAAACTGTGCCAGAAACTCAGTAGGTTCTTCCTGTGGAAGACCGGAATACTGGCAGTTTTGCTGCACTATGATAATGAGTTGAGGATTTAGTTCAAAGCTGCTTGCTTTGATGGGAGGTGTACAGATGCTACTCCCATATGCAGCTGTAATGGGGTTAGCATATGACCCCAGAGTCCTTTTGGACTGATTAATCCCACTTAGGTCCATAATGGACAAAAGGGAAATGATAATGATTGCAAGGGGATAAATTTTGTTCTTTTTTTTTTTGAATTTACGAAAAAAATAGAATAAAACAAAATAAAATTAAAATAAAAATTCGAAAATCAAAAAGAAAATAAGATCAAAGCAAATTGAAAACTGAATCAATGAGTTAATCAAAAAGATTTTGAAAACAGCAATTAAAAAGATATGATTGAAAAATTTTTATGAAAAAGATTTGATTTTGAAAAGAGGAAAGAGAAAAACACAAAAAGACACCAAACTTAAAATTTTTAGAAAATCAAACACACAGTTTTCGAAAATTTTTAAGGGAAAAACACAAAGAGGACACCAAACTTAGAATTTTTATAAATCAAAAAGGGACTAAGAACATGCAAAAATCGAAAATTAAAAGAAAAACAAAAGCATGCAATTGACACCAAACTTAGAATATGAAACTAGACTTAACTAAAAGACTCTAAACCAACAAAAATAAAACAGTCCTAATCTAAGTAACAAGATAAGCCGTCAGTTGTCCAAACTCAACAATCCCCGGCAACGGCGCCAAAAACTTGGTGCACGAAATTGCAATCACACTTTTGCAACCCCGCACAACTAACCAGCAAGTGCACTGGGTCGTCCAAGTAATACCTTGCGTGAGCAAGGGTCGATCCCACGGAGATTGTCGGCTTGGAGCAAGCTATGGTTATCTTGTAAATCTTAGTCAGGATATCAGAAACTATCAGGATTGATTGTGAAAAGCTAAAGAACATGAAATGATTACTTGTTTTGCAGTAATGGAGAATAGGTTGAGGTTTGGAGATGCTCCATCTTCTGAATCTCTGCTTTCCTACTGTCTTCTTCTTCAAACACGCAAGTCTCCTTCCATGGCAAGCTGTATGTAGGGTTTCACCGTTGTCAATGGCTACCTCCCATCCTCTCAGTGAAAACGATTGCATATGCTCTGTCACAGCACGCGGAATTCATCTGTTGGGTCTCGGTCAGGCCAGAATAGAATCCAGTGATTCTTTTGCGTCTGTCACTAACGCCCCGCCTGCTAGGAGTTTGAAGCACGTCACAGTCATTCAATCATTGAATCCTACTCAGAATACCACAGACAAGGTTTAGACCTTCCGGATTCTCTTGAATGCCGCCATCAATTCTAGCTTATACCACGAAGATTCCGGTTAAAGAACCCAAGAGATAACTACTTAATCTAAGGTAGAACGGAGGTGGTTGTCAAGCACGCGTTCATAGTTGAGAATGATGATGATTGTCACGGATCATCACATTCATCCGGGTTAAGAACAAGTATTATCTTAGAATGGAAGCAAGCATGATTGAATGAGAAACAGTAGTAGTTGCATTAATCCATCAAGACACAGCAGAGCTCCTCACCCCCAACCATGGGGTTTAGAGACTCATGCCGTGGAAAGTACACAAAGAAAACGTGTAAAGTGTCATGAGGTACTGATACAATGTCAAATGATCCTATTAATAGTAAACTAGTAGCCTAGGGTATACAGAGATGGGTAAATGACTTAAAAATCCACTTCCGGGCCCACTTGGTGTGTGCTTGGGTTGAGCAATGAAGTATTTTCGTGTAGAGACCTTTTCTGGAGTTAAACGCCAGCTTTCATGCCAGTTTGGGCGTTTAACTCCAAGTTTTATGCCAGTTCCGGCGTTTAACGCTAGAATTTCTGAGGGAGACTTTGAGCGCCGGTGTGGGCCATCAAATCTTAGGCAAAGTATAGACTATCATATATTGCTGGAAAGCTCAGGAAGTCTACTTTTCAATGCCGTTGAGAGCGCGCCAATTGGGCTTCTGTAGCTCCAGAAAATCCGCTTCGCGTGCAGGGAGGTCAGAATCCAACAGCATCTGCAGTCCTTTTTGGTCTCTGAATCAGATTTTTGCTCAGGATCCTAATTTTCAGCCAGAAAATACCTGAAATCACAGAAAAACACACAAACTCATAGTAAAGTCCAGAAAAGTGAATTTTAGCTAAAAACTAATAAAAATATACTAAAAACTAACTAGATCATACTAAAAACATACTAAAAACAATGCCAAAAAGCATACAAATTATCCGCTCATCATTATCCAAAACCCCAAAACACATTTCTAACCAATAACAAGACACTTTATTGTAATTCCTAGGGAGAACGACCCGAGGTTTGAATACTTCGGTTATTAATTTTAGGGGTTTGTTACTTGTGACAAACAATCTTTTGTATGAAAGGATTATTGTTGGTTTAGAAACTATACTTTACAACGAGATTTCATTAGTGAAATTCCAAACCGTCAAAAATTCAATCATCAGGTGGCTTGTGCTTAAACTCTTCTTGGAACTCCCACCAATACTTGGTTCTCTAATAAGTTGATCCTCATGTATTCCCGGATCCTATATCTTGTTTCGACACCCATCTTCAAGTTGATCATTGTTAATCCAATTGAGTGCCATAATCTTAGAATTTTCATTCAAGTGACCAAACATCCTTCTAGACCTAAGCAATCTAGCTCTATACCAAACCTTGTAATCAAACTTTGAACATGCAACCATAATGAACCTAGAGTGATGTTTCCAACCACTAGTCATCTCCCATTTACTCTTAAAGCCACAAATTTTTCTAAGTTGGCCATCCGTCTAAGCAAACCATATTCAAGGGGAATAATAAAGCTTAAGTATAAGAAATTTACCCACTTGAATGAAAGAATGGATGGTGATGGCTTGGGGAGAAGTGTTTCCACTGTGCTTGCAAGCTCTACTCCCTTATGTTCTTCCTTGATTACCTCCACATCTTCACAAACTTCTTCACTTTCAATCCTTTGTTCATCAATTTCATCTAACTCTTCTCCATCACTCAAGTCATAAACAGGAGGGTGAGAGAAATCTAGCTCCACAATGCTTTCTATCTCGTTGGGAGAAGGTTCTTCAAGTTCAAAGGATTCACCACCAAGAAGGTTGGATGCATGATCTTCATCACTAAGGGAACTCAATTGTTGCTTCATTCCTTCCAAGTCTTTATTCAAAAATTATTTTGGAGGTTGTGCACTCTGCTCCTCAACATCAATTTCAATCTTCTTGGAGGTATGTGTTCATACCCTGGGTCGAGCTGTTCGACCCGGGATGTTCTACAGACAAAGCGACCAACCTCTTTAGGTCAGGACAACGCGACCCCTTCTCAAAGAGCTCGGCCAAGTCACAGGAAAGCCCAAACAAAGGGCCCAAATAGAGGAACACGTCCCAAATCCAAGGGTAGCCCAAGCCCGTAGAGATAAAGGCGGTTCCCTTGAAGATAAGATGACCTCACTTGAAGATAAGATAAAGATAAGATAAGATAACTAACTTATCTTATCTAAGAAGGTCATTCTACGCTATTATAAATACACTGGAGCACCCAGGTATAACTGATACTCTGATTCTACTCAATACCTGCTTAATACCCTTGCTAACTTAAGCATCGGAGTCCCTTGTAGGTACCCCCCACCCTCCGGGGATGAAGGATCAGCACCATCACCAAGTCCCACAAGTCGGACAGCAGCAGCTCCGACCTACACAGAAGATCTCGATCGAGATCGACCTACAGTTTCAGGTAACCCTCGGAACATTGGCGCCGTTGCCAGGGAACCTGGAAGTCATCCCAAGGCAGACGACCATGACAATGATCACACCTCAGATATAGAAGAAAGAACGCCGCACAAAAACGCAGAAACTACACCAAAAGACACTCCCTAAATCAACGATAAGGACTCCCCAAACGAGGGAGCCCTGGAGGCATTTCAAGACCGGTTAAAACAACTTGAGGAAGATTCTCTACGTCAACGAGAGGCCGAGAAGGATCTACAAAGAGAAATAAGGCGACGCCAGGAATTAGAGAACAAACTCCTAAAACTTGAAGCCGATGTCAAGACTAAAGCCAGCCGATCCACTCCCGAAGATAGCACCCGCAAGGACCAAGATCCATTCACCAAGGAGATCATGAAGACAAGAATCCCAAAAGACTTTAAACTCCCAGACATGACCTTGTACGACGGCACTACAGATCCCAGCCATCATCTCAGCAACTTCAGAAGCAGAATGTACCTCACTGATGCGTCAGATGCAGTTCGTTGCAAAGCCTTTCCAACTGCTTTAACAAAAACGGCAATTAAATGGTTTGATAACCTCCCTCCAAGATCCATCTCGAGTTTCGATGACATGGCCAAAAAATTCCTGGCCAGATTCTCCATGCAAAAGGACAAAGCAAAACATGTGTCGAGCTTACTGGGAATCAGACAAGGAGAGCGGGAAACCCTGCGTAACTACATGGAGAGATTCAACAAAACATGCATGGATATACAAAACCTTCCAACAGAAGCTGCCATCATGGGTCTCATTAATGGCCTACGAGAAGGGCCTTTTAGTCAATCCATATCAAAGAAGTACCCCACATCTCTAAACGAGGTACAGGAGCGAGCGGAAAAATACATCAACATCGAGGAAAACTCCTGATTAGGAGAGACCTCAAAAGCAGGGTTCACCCCTCGAAATAAAGATAAAGATTCCAGAAAAAAGGAAGATCGACATGGAGAGAAAATAAAAAAATACCACAATTACAGCCCTCTTCGGGTGTCTCTCGTGGATGTCTACAGAGAGGTTTGCAACACAGAAAAAATACCACCAGCTCGACCATTCAAAGGCAAAAAAGGAGGAGGAAACCGGGCTGAAAATTGTGAATACCATCGGATCCGTGGGCACTCCAACCAATGAGTGTTTTGACTTAAACAACGTTATAAAAAAGCTCGTACGAGAAGGAAAGCTAGATCGACACCTGGCCACCCATGAGGATGAACAAAGGAAAAGAAGAAGAGCAGAAGATGTCGGACCAACTACGCGATCTTCTCAGATGCCAGATAGACACGTCCACATGATATATGGCGGATTCGCTAGGGGAGGGATCTCCAAATCATCCCGCAAAAGACATCTTAAAGACGTATATCACGTCGCAGAAAGGAAGGAAGCACCCGACATCCCGGCAATCACTTTTACCAAGGAAGATGCATCCAGCATCGCGACAGGGCATGACGATCCCATGGTCATCACTATTATAGTGGCAAACACAAATCTTCATCGCACACTGATAGACCAGGGGAGCTCTACCGATATCTTATTCAAAACCGCCTTCGACAAACTCGGCTTGGAAGAAAAAGAACTCAGAGCATATCTGGACAGCCTGTTCGGGTTAGGTGATACCCCGGTTTAACCAATGGGATACATCCCGCTCCACACAACTTTTGAAAAGGGAAGTCAGTCAAGAACACTCAAAATAGATTACATCGTCGTTGACGTAAGCTCGGCCTACAATGCCCTAATAGGGCGGACAACGTTAAATCAACTCGACGCAATAGTCTCGACTCTGCATCTATGCATGAAGTTCCTAACTGCAGAAGGAATAGCCATAGTAAAGGCAGATCAGAAGATGGCGCACCGCTGTTACAACAAAAGTCTAAACCTTAGAGGCAGAGGAGAAGAATTCCACACAATCGAGCTCGGTAGAGTTCGGAGGTGAGAGGAGCTCTGCCCACAACCTGAAGGAGAAATAGAGAAAATCCAGATCGAGAACACCCCGGACCAAACAACCAACATCGGCACACTCCTAAAAGGGGACATAAGAGAATCACTCATACAGTTCCTATACGACAACGCCGACCTCTGTGCGTGGAAAGCTGCAGACATGCCAGGCATAAATCCCAAATTAATGTGCCACAAGCTAGCAGTCTACCCAAGATCTCGGCCGGTACAACAAAGGCGCAGAAAGCTAGGAATAGAATGCTCTCAAGTAGTGGAAGAACAGGTACGAGCTCTACTGGAGGCAGGTTTCATAAGAGAAGTCAAATACCCGCTATGGCTTGCTAATGTCGTTTTGGTAAAAAAGTCAAATGGGAAGTGGAGAATGTACACCGACTATACCGATCTCAACAAAGCTTGCCCGAAAGATCCTTATCCACTCCCAAACATCAACGCACTAGTAGATGCCTCCTCCGGATACAAATACCTCTCCTTTATGGACGCATACTCGGGATATAACCAAATCCCAATGTACCCACCCGACCAAGAAAAAACCTCTTTCTTAACCTTAAAGGCAAATTACTGCTACATTGTTATGCCCTTCGGTCTCAAAAACGCGGGAGCCACTTACCAAAGATTCATGAACAAAGTTTTTTCGGATCACATCGGAAAGATCATGGAGGTCTACGAAGACGACATGCTAGTGAAGACGCAAAATGAGGAGATGTTATTATCTGACCTGACAGAAGTATTTAACACCATAAGACGACACGGCATGCAACTCAATCCCACAAAATGTACCTTCGCAGTAGAAGCTAGTAAATTCTTGGGTTTTATGATCACACAGAGAGGAATCGAGGCAAACCCGGACAAGTGCAGGGCCGTACTCGACATGAAAAGCCCGACTTGTATCAAAGAGGTACAACAACTCAACGGGTGGTTGGCAGCCTTGTCCAGATTCCTGGCGGGATCCGCAATAAGATCTCTTCCCTTCTACGCCATTCTAAGGAAGGGAAAGGAGTTTAAATGGACAGTTGAATGCGAGCAAGCCTTCCAAGACTTAAAAAAATTTCTGGGACAGCCTCCTATGTTAAGTTGGCCACGGGAAGGAGAACCACTCATCTTGTACCTCGCAGTGGGAAATCGGGCAATAACCTCAGCACTGGTCTGAGAAGACAATAGTGGGCAACAACCCATATACTTCATCAGCAAAGCATTACAAGGGTCCGAGTAGAACTACCAGAAAATAGAAAAGTTCGCTTACGCTTTCATAATAACATCTCGACGACTTCGCCCATATTTCCAGTCTCACACCATTAAAATTCGGACCAACCAGCCCATAAAAGGAATCCTACAGAAAATAGACTTGGCAGGCAGAATCTTGCAATGGGCAGTCGAGTTGTCCGAATTCAACCTTCAATACGAAGCTCGGACGGCCATCAAATCTCAATATCTGGCCGACTTTATTGCGAAATTCATGGACACACCGGAAATCCCCACAGTATGGAATCTATACGTGGACGGCTCCTCAAATAATATGGGAAGTGGCGCAGGCATAATAATTGAAAGCAACCAGGGGACCCAGATCGAACTCTCCCTCAAATTTGGGTTCCCTGCCTGAAATAATCAAGTGGAATATGAGGCACTACTAGCTAGTTTGAAGCTGGCTAGGGAGGTTGGAGCTCAAAAACTTATCATCTTCAGCGACTCACAGGTAGTCACCTCACAAATAACAGGTAGCTACCAAGCCAAAGATCCCACTATGAAAAGGTACTTGGACAAAACCAGAGAACAGCTCGGATAACTCGGAGAGTACGAGATTCGACACATACCCCGAGAACAGAATGCCCGGGCCGATGCACTCTCAAAACTAGCCAGCACCGAACCAGGAGGCAACAATAGAAGCCTTATCCAAGAAATTCTACAAAAGCCATCAATCTCAGAAGAAGAAAAGGTCCTAGCCATAACAGGTTGCGATCAGGGATGGATGACCCCCATAATTAATTACCTCACAACAGAGACCCTCCCTACAGATGAGAAAGAGGCAAAGAGGTTAAAATGGGAAGCACAATACTATACCATCATAAATAATACTTTATACAAAAGAGTGATTTCAACACCATTGCTAAAATGCGTGCCGACTTCCAACACTAAGGATATCTTAGAAGAAGTACACAGTGGCATTTGTGGCAATCACCTCGGAGCGCAAGCACTCGCCAAAAAAGTACTACGGGCAGGATTCTATTGGCCAACCCTACAAAAAGAAGCCACAGAATTTGTAACGACATGTTCGCCTTGTCAAAAGCATGCCAACTTCCACACCGCTCCGCCAGAAAAACTCATCAGCGTAACTTCACCTTGGCCATTTGCGAAATGGGGACTCGATCTCCTCGGACCTTTTCCTCAAGGATCAGGACAAGTCAAATTCCTCATAGTAGGAATAGACTACTTCATAAAATGGATCAAGGCAAAATCCCTAGCCAATGCCACAGCTCAAAGAAGTCGGAATTTCCTGTATAGAAACTTCGTCACAAGATTCGGAGTTCCATACTCCATCACTACAGACAATGGTACCCAGTTCACAGACGCAAGCTTCAGAAAACTAGCGGTCGACCTGGATATAAAACAACAATTCACCTCTGTTGAGCATTCCCAAGCCAATGGGCAAGCCGAAGCTGCTAACAAAGTTATATTAGCAAGGATAAAGCGGAGATTACAGGATGCAAAGGGAGCCTGGGCTGAAGAGCTCCCACAACTCCTATGGGCGTACCGAACGACTCCACATTCCACAACAAATGAGTCACCCTTCCGATTAGCTTACAGAATGGAGGCAATGATTCCAGTAGAAGTCGAAGAAGGATCACCCCGAGTAATCCATTTTAGCAAAAAATGGAATTTCCAACTTCAAAGGGAAGAGCTCGACTTACTTCCAGAAATCCGAGAGAAAGTGGTGCACGAAATTGCAATAACACTTTTTGCAATCCGCACAACTAACCAGCAAGTGCACTGGGTCATCCAAGTAATACCTTACGTGAGTAAGGGTCGAATCCCACGGAGATTGTTGGTTTGAAGCAAGTTATGTTTATCTTATTATTCTTAGTCAGGATGCCAACAACAGTGTTTTTCAAGTTCAGTGAAGAAAGGGAAAAGGGCATAAAATAAATACTTGTTATGCAGTAATGGAGAATATGTTGGAGTTTTGGAGATGCTTTGTCTGATTTATTCCTGTAATGTAATATTCCATCCATGGAAAAGTGCAAAGTTCCCTCCATGGCAAGCTGTATGTAGGGTGTCACCGTTGTCAATGGCTACTTCCCATCCTCTCAGTGAAAATGGTCCAAATGCTCTGTCACAGCACGGCTAATCATCTGTCGGTCCTCAATCAGGTTGGAATAGAATCCAATGATTCTTTTGCGTCTGTCACTAACGCCCAGCCTTCAGGAGTTTGAAGCTCGTCACAGTCATTCAATCCCGGAATCCTACTCGGAATACAACGGACAAGGTTTAGACTTTTCGAATTCTTATGAATGCCGCCATCAATCTAGCTTATACCACGAAGATTCTGATTAGAGAATCTAAGAGAAGCTCATTCAATCTGATGTAGAACGGAGGTAGTTGTCAGGCACACGTTCATGGATTGAGGAAGGTGATGAGTGTCACGGATCATCACCTTCTTCATAATTAAGCGCGAATGAACATCTTAGATAGGAACACACACGTTTGAATGGAGAAATAGAAACAATTGCATTAATTCATCGAGACGCTGCAGAGCTCCTCACCCCAACAATAGAGTTTAGAGACTCATGCCGTCAAAGTGTATAATTCAGATCTGAAAATGTCATGAGGTACAAGATAACTCTCTAAAAGTTGTTTAAATAGTAAACTAGTAACCTAGGTTTACAGAATATGAGTGAACTAAGATAATTGGTGCAGAAATCCACTTCTGGGACCCACTTGGTGTGTGCTGGGGCTGAGACTAAAGCTATCCACGAGCTGAGGCTTTTCTTGGAGTTGAACTCCAAGTTATAACGTGTTTTGGGCGTTCAACTCCGGATCATGACGTGTTTCTGGCGTTTAACTCCAGACAGCAGCATGTACTTGGCGTTAAACGCCAAGTTACGTCGTCTATATTCGCACAAAGTATAAACTATTATATATCGCTGGAAAGCCCTGGATGTCTACTTTCCAACCCCATTGAGAGCGCGCCAATTGGACTCCTATAGCTCCAAAAAATCCATTCCGAGTGCAGGGAGGTCAGGATCCAATAGCATCAGCAGTCCTTTTTCAGCCTAACTCAGATTTTTGCTCAGCTCCCTCAATTTCAGCCAGAAATTACCTGAAATCAGAGAAAAACACACAAACTCATAGTAAAGTCCAGAAATATGATTTTTGCCTAAAAACTAATAATATTCTACTTAAAAACTAATTAAAACATACTAAAATCTACATGAAATTACCCCCAAAAAGCGTATAAAATATCCGCTCATCAGAAAGCTCGGATAAGGGAAGAGGCACTGAAAAGACGAATGGCCTCCAGATACAACCGAAAAGTAAGACAGCGGGCCTTTATCGAAAATGACCTTATCCTAATCTGAAACGATATAGGAACAACTCGACGTAGAGAAGGAAAGCTGGCAGCAAATTGGAAAGGACCCTTTCGAGTCATAGAAGTATTGGGAAAGGGCTACTACAAACTTTCCGAACTCGATGGGCGAGAGCTTCCTAGATCATGGCACGCCTGCAACCTAAGAAGGTACTATAGCTAGGGATGATAAAAGATCTTGGACAAGGCGCACTCTTTTTCCTGAAAAAGGTTTTTTAACGAGTCGCCCCGACAAGACCTACATATCACCCGACTTAGGAAATTAACTCCTCATGTATATTTGCATTTTCCTTTAATAAAATTTGTTCGGATTTTCCACAAATGCTCAAGTGGTATTATTTTGAAAACATTCATCACCCGATTATAAAGCTACAGATCGACAAAAAGTGAAAATCGAATTCTCTGCGTGATCACGATAAAAGCAAGGGCTAAAGGCCCAAATTCTACAATATCGACAAAGATGAAAATAGAATAATGCAAGAAGTTATAGAAAGTGATCCATAGAAAGGACCTCACGAGGACCTAATAAAATGGATTGCTATAAAATAACTTAAAGACTGGCTGGCACAAAAAGTCGGACCAGCCACAACAACCCATGTTATAAGTAAAGCCCTGGAAAGAGGTCTGGCCAGCCCTATAAAAGAAGATTACTATAACTTTGAAGAGCCCGACATGAGGAAGTCAGACTCGTACAAAAAGTTACAAATGATAATCCCTGAAAAAGACCTGAACAAGGTCCAAAAAAGAGGATTATCAAGTAACTTGACAAGGCCCGGCGTGACAAAGTCGGCCCGAAAAGATAAAGTTACAAAAGATAATCCCTGAAAGAGACCTGAACAAAGTCCAAAAAAGAGGATTATCAAGTAACTCGACAAGGGCCCGACGTGACAAAGTCAGCCCGAAAAGATAAAGTTACAAAAGATAAATCCCTGAAAGAGACTTGAACAAAGTCCAAGAAAAAGGATTATCAAGTAACTCGACAGGGCCTGACGTGACAAAGTCGGCCCAGAAAGAAAAAGTTACAAAAGATAATCCCTGAAAGAGACCTAAAACGAGGTCCAAAAAAGAGGATTATCAAGTAACTCGACAAGGCCCAACGTAACAAAGTTAGCCCGGAAAGAAAAAGCTACAAAAGTAATCCCCAAAAAGAGACCTGAACAAAGTCCAAGAAAGAGGATTACCAACCAAACTCGACAGAATCCGACATGATGAAGTCAAGCCCAGGACACAGAAATTACAAACGAAATCAAACCAAATAATCAAGATGATTATGTTGGACAAAATCTCAGCCTACTAAGGTACCAAAATAAGTGCAAGCAGACATGATATAAAGGCTACTAAGTTATGATAATAAACCCCAGAGGCCATCAAAGACCAGCCCCGGAAGCTCGAGAACTACTTTGTTTTTCAAAATAAAGTTGCTAAACGAGCAACCAAAGGACGTATCATACAAGTCACCAAAACACCAGTTACAAAGATAAAGAGTTCAAAAGCCCACAAAACGGGCTATACACAAACATGATAGAGAAATCATAGAGGATCCAAAGGCTTCCCAGTAGCAGCATCTTGGGGAGAAGGAGGGCGAGTCTAGAGAGGCACCGCATCCACTATTCCGTCACCTCGATTCAAGATATGACAATCAGGATCTGGCTCAACCACAGTCGGGGGGGCTGAAGAAACCGGCATAGCAGAAGCTTTAAGAGAAGGCGCAGGAGGAGGTTCAACATCATCAAGACAATCTTGCCATCCTTTACTATGTTATCAAGACTAACGAGAGTCAAATTGGCATCAAGGGCAACAATTCGGAACTGCTCTACCAGATTTTCATAAGCAGCAATTACACTGCCTACAAGATGACCTTGGAGCTCGGCATAATTAGCTCGGGCAGACTCCAACTCCTCCCTAAGACCCATCAGCTCCTTATAAGTGGTAACATAGCTATCCTTATGTTTTAGTGCCGTATCTTCGGCCAGTTGCGCAGTAGCCGCCAGACCAACAAACCGGGCCTTCTCCCCCTTCAGCTCCTTTTCCAGCTCGGACACCTTCACCTCGAGCTCCTCCTTCAAACCCTTGATTCGATCAAACTCTGACTTCACCTCCTCCATAAAAGCCTTGGTAGCATGAATAGGAAGATCTTGAGCAGTTCGGTATAGAGCCGCTCCTATATGTGCCAGCGTAATACCGCTCCGGGTAATATAATCTAAATGACGAAGAATGGATACATCGTTAGTAGGCATGACACCATAGGGAGCAATCTGTTGATCCACAAATCCAACTGCATCAAAGTCAAGAGCACCAAGATTAAATGGCTCGACAGTCCAAGGTCTTTTTGGAGGAGGAGCGATTGAAGGAGCAGAGGTACCAACTGAAGTTTGAGGCGGATCAACCAAACGAACCCGAGGGGTCGTGATCATCCTCCTTGGCCCAGGAGAGCTCGGGACAGACGGCTTTGACAAAGCCTGGGAGAACCCTTCCCCAACCACCTTGGCTGGGACGCTCTGAGCCGCAGTAGCTTTCCTCACCTTCTTAAAGGCCTTTAGTGAGTCATTATTCTTTGACATCTCTGAAAAACAAAGAAAAATACAAACGTCTTATGAATACCCAAAAAAGAAATCAAGAAAACAAAGACAGGAGAGCACAGTCTATAAAATACCCAGCACAGCACGAATCAAGGATGGATCACCCAGAAATTTCTTGGTCTCAAGATGAGGAGGTTCCCCCAAAATATCCTCCAAAGCAGCAACAAAGGCCTGCTTGACCTCATCTAGCATCTCCCAGGTATACCTAGACACAACTACATTTCTCTGCCACTTTAAAGGAAAACGAGGCTCGTCATTCTCATCCAGGAAGAAAGGGCGAGCTCCTTCAACAGCTCGGATCTTGAAAAAGTAATTCTTAAAATCACGGAAAGACTCATCATACATGGAGAAGACTTTATGCCCCTGGGCCGACCTAAAAGAAATCCAAGAAACTTTCTTTTTGGTAGTCCTAGGTTTGGTCAACACAAACAAATACAGAAAAAGAGTCGAAGAGGGCTTAATGCCGAATTCATGACAAACCATCTGAAAAATCTTAATAAAACCCCAAGAATTTGGGTGAAGCTGAGATGGGGCCACGTTACAAGACCACAACAACTCGGTCTCAAAGGAAGAAAAAGGAAGAGTAATATCCATCTGGCTAAAAAAGAAATCATATGCATAAAAGAAAGGACGCTCCCCATGGGTCAACGTAGGAAAGAAGACCTGGTCATCAGAGTTAGGTGCCACCAATTCATAATTGCATTCTTGATTTTCACTACTACATATCCGATGGTGTTTTCTAAGTGCTGCACAGAACTCCGAATTAGCTAGAGATACACACAACAACACAAGGGAGTCCAACCAGTCAGACATTCCCCCAGGAACTTTAAAAGACGCCTCGACAATATTTTTGCGAGAAGACATGGTTAACTAGTCCTACAAGAAGAAAAGAAGATTGGATTACTCAAAAAATACCTCGGACACTAATTGAACAACTCGGGCATAAACGGAGGCAACCAACAGAGGCAACTCACAAAACTAAAGCATATAGGTGACAGAGAAACCAGGAAAATCAAAAAAAAAAAAACCCCAGGACCCAATCCAAAAGGTTCCAGGGGCATCCTTTGGAGGCAGAAGGAAGATTCAGGGTAGCTGATGACAAGTCATCATATACCCATTTTTCAAGCTAATTTCACTTGTTTTGTTAGCATTTATGCACTTTCTTGCATCCTAAGTAAGTGATTTGGAGTGAAAATGCATAACTTCTCTAAATCAAGCAACCACCATGAAATTAATGTTAAATCATGAGGTTTAAGCTAATTTTAATTGAATTTTAATTGATTTATAAGCCTATTGAATTTAGTGATACTTGGAGTGGTTGTTTTGGTTTATTATAGGTGAAGAAAAGAAAAGAAAAGGAAAAGCGTGGCCTAAGAAGTGTAGCCCAAGGAAAGGAAAGCGTGGTCAAGGCAAGAGGAAGTGTGCCGCATGCAAGGGGGAGGCAAACATTGCCCTCCACAAGGGCACACTGCCCTCTAGGAGGGCAACATAAGGAAACCAAACAAGGAAGGCAACTCTGCCCTGCCCACTACAAGGGCAGAGCACAAAAGTGTGCCTTGGAACCAAGAAGAAGAGAACCTTGCCCTGCCCTCCACAAGGGCAGTATCGGGCCTTCATGGAAGAAAATCAAAGAAAAAAATGTCACCCATGCATGCCACAAGACTCGAACACGGACCAAGGAAGAAAGAAAGAACTAAGGTTGAGTGCCGTGCCAAGAAACCAAGGAAATTAATGGAAGGTGTGTCCCAGCCGTGTTTCGAACACGGGACAGCAAAGTGGCAACACTGCCCTGCCCTCCGCGAGGGCAGGGCAGCATTTGGATTGGTGCACAAATCTGGCGCACCACACACAAATCTGGCGCACCAATTCCCTCCTGGCAGCACCAATTTTTTCTGCCCTGCCCTCCGCGAGGGCAGGGCAGCATCCTATGCACCAAGGAAAATTCTGGCGCACCAATTCTTGATTCTGGCGCACCAATTCTCGATCCTGGCAGCACCAAGCACGTACCGTGGCGCACCAACTTTTCCTGCCCTGCCCTTGGCGCGGGCACGGCAGCATTTCATGCACCAAGGCCGCACCAGCCCGCACCAGACCGCATCAAGGATGCACCACAACACACCAAATCCTGCCCTGCCCTCCACAAGGGCAGTGCAGCCTCCTGGGAGCAACTTTTCATGGGCCGAAAATCCAAATTAAAACCCCATTTTAATTCATTTCTTCACCAAATCAAAAGCCCATCCAAATCCTAAAATCCAAGAATAGAAAGTGTATAAATAGAAGCTAGTTTGATGTAATTAGGAACCTTTAGACTTACCTTTGGCTTTGCTTTTGAATTTGGCACTTTCTTTGAGCTTTGAATTTCTTGTAATTGTTCTTGAGAGACTTGACCGAGAGCTTAGAGGATTAAGGGAGAATTGACTGATCTCCTTCCTCATTCTTACTCGGGCAATTCTACTCTTCTGTTTCTGAGTTTTGGGTGTGTGAAATTGAGGAAATTCTGTCTCAATTCCCATCTAAAATCTCTTTAAACCCTTTTCTGCATAATTGAATTGGATTTCTGTTCTTCTACTGCTTCTTCTTAAATTTTCTGTCAATTGCTTTGATAACTTGGATCTGGGAAGGAAATTGGGTTTTAGGCTCTGCTACCTAAGCTCTTGAGTCCTGAGATCACAATTTACTTGGGTTCTTCTGTGAACCTTGCTGCATTTTACTTTAAATTTCTGTTTAAGCTTTCATTGCTTCTAATTCAATTCCTGTTCTGTTAATTGTGTCAATTCAATTCTTCTTTGTTTATGTTGTGCAATCCCAGTCTTCAATTCCCTTTTATATTCAAGCCATTTATCTTTCTTGCCATTTAAGTTACTGCAATTTACATTTCTTGCACTTTAAGTTTCAGTCATTTACTTTCTTGTTCTTTAAGATTCTGCAAATTTACTTTCCTGTTCTTTACTTTACTGCACTTTTCCCTTCCCCCTTTACATTTACTGTCATTTACTTCCTGTTAAACACAAATCACTCAACCAAAACTTGATTCGCTTGACTAAATCAACCACTAAACTAAAATTGCTCAATCCTTCAATCCCTGTGGGATCGACCTCACTCATGTGAGTTATTATTACTTGATGCGACCCGGTACACTTGCCGGTGAGTTTTGTGTTGGATCGTTTTCCACACATCAAGTTTTTGGCGCCGTTGCCGGGGATTGAAATAGATTGACAATGATTAAGTGAAGTGGTGGTCTAGATTAAGCACTTTTTCTTTTCTGTTATTCTAATTCTTACTAACACACTAACTGTTTGAATTTTTGCTTAAACTAACTAAAACTTCATTCTAGCTATAGATTGAAGTTTCATTGGCTTTCTGAGTTTGTGTGTTTATTGTTGTGTGTTTGTATGTCAGGTACAGGAAGATCTTCCCCTATCATCTCTGAAATTGATCAAAGGACTCTTCGGAGAATAAGAAGAGCTGAAAGAGGGAAGAACGTTATTGGAGAAGAAGAATCTGAGGAGGAATTCCAAGACATGGAAGGAGATCCCAATCAACCAGGAGAAGGAGCCAACAATAACCAACAACAACGAAGAGTCTTGGCTTCATACACATTTGCAAATGCTAGACACTGTGGAAGTAGTATTCTTCCTCCTAATGTCAATGCAAACAATTTTGAACTAAAGCCACAACTCATCACTCTGGTTCAAAACAATTGTTCTTTTGGAGGAGGGCCTTTGGAGGATCCAAATCAACATCTGTCTACCTTCTTGAGAATCTGTGACACGGTGAAAACCAATGGTGTACCTCCTGATAGTTACAAGTTGCTGCTCTTCCCATTCTCTCTCAGAGATAAAGCCACTCAATGGCTAGAGACCTTTCCAAAAGAAAGCATCAACACTTGGGATGACTTGGTGAGCAAGTTTCTTGCCAAATTTTATCCCCCTCAAAGAATCCTAAGGTTGAAGACTGAGGTTCAAACATTCACTCAATTGGAGGCTGAGAACTTATATGAAGCATGGGAAAGATATAAGGCTCTATTGAGGAAATGTCCACCAGAGATGTTTACTGAGTGGGACAGGTTGCAGAACTTCTATGAAGGACTCACTCTTAAAGCTCAAGAAGCTCTTGATCACTCTGCCGGAGGCTCATTACAACTCATGAAAACCACAGAGGAAGCTCAAAACCTCATAGATATGGTGGCCAACAACCAATATTTCTTTGCTCATCAAAGACAACGCCAACCATCACAAAGAAGAGGAGTAATGGAGTTGGAAGGAGTGGATTCAATTTTAGCTCAAAACAAGATGATGCAGCAGCAGATTCAACAACAGTTTGAGCAAATGGCCAAAAGAATTGATGGCTTGCAAGTGGTAGCAGTGAGCACCACAAGCCAACCACCAACCACTTGGGTGCAAAATGAAGAAACTCAAGAGGAGCAACAGCAAAAGCAAGTCCAATACATGCACAATCAAAATCCTGGAACAAATGAAGTCTATGAGGATACTTACAATCCATCTTGGAAGAACCATCCCAACCTCAGATGGGGAGACAACCATAATCAAAACCAACAACCATGGCAAAGAAACACAGGCCAGAACAATTGGAAAAACACAAACCATAACCCCCAGCCAAACACTAACCAAAATACATATAGAAAACCACAAAATAACTACCCCAACTCTAACCATTATCCATCCAACAACCACCCAACAAATCAAAACACCTATCATCATCCATCAACACCCCAAAATCAACCAATTACACAAGAATCCCAGAGGATTACCAATCTAGAGCTGCTCATGGAGAAACTGATGAAGAACCAAGAATTGATAACAAAGAACCAAGAAGCCTCCATGAAGAACCTAGAGAGGCAGATTGGACAAATCTCCAAACAGATTTCTGTTGAGAAGCCATCAAGTTCACTACCTAGTGATACCATTCCCAACCCAAAGGAAGAATGCAAAGTCGTGCAACTAAGAAGTGGAAAAGTGTTAACAGAGGGTAACCAAGGAGCAAACAAGCATAATGACACTGAGCCAACAAAGAATGATGAATCCATCAACAAGGACATGATGACCAAGAATGTCCCAGGAGAACTCACAAAAGAGAACAACAAACCACAGAATTTGAAGAAAGGAAAGCAAATCATGGAAGAACCAACCCCAAGACAACATCAAGTGGAGAAGAGCCCAACACCACCACTGCCTTATCCACAGAGATTTCACAAAGAAACAAAGGATCAGCACTTCCACAAATTCCTTGAGACTTTCAAGAAATTGGAAATCAACATACCTTTGGCAGAGGCTTTGGAGCAAATGCCTTTATATGCCAAGTTCTTAAAGGAGCTCATTAACAAGAAGAGACAGTGGAATGAAAAGGAGACTGTAATGCTCAGTGAAGAATGCAGTGCACTCATTAAAAAGGGACTCCCTCCCAAGCTTGAAGACCCTGGAGGTTTCTTCTTACCATGCACTATTGGAAACCTATTCATCAACAAGGGGATGTGCAATTTAGGAGCAAGCATAAATCTAATCCCATACTCTTTAGTGAAAAAGCTTGGCATAGAGGAAGTGATACCAACACGGATGTCCTTGGAATTGGTGGACCAATCAATAGTATATCCTAAAGGGCTGATTGAGAACCTTTTAGT
Source organism: Arachis hypogaea (assembly GCF_003086295.3). Taxonomy (NCBI): domain Eukaryota; kingdom Viridiplantae; phylum Streptophyta; class Magnoliopsida; order Fabales; family Fabaceae; genus Arachis; species Arachis hypogaea. The sequence continues at coordinate 53,626,069 of NC_092041.1, forward strand.
TAAGGTTGACAGGTTTATCTATCCAGCAGATTTTGTGATCCTGGATTCTTCAGAACATGGAAATAACTCCATAATACTTGGTCGACCATTTTTGGCCACCGCTAGAGCCATTGTGGATATAGAGCAAGGAGAGTTAACCCTCAGGATGCATGAGGAGAGCATCACCCTGAAAGTCTTTCCAGAATTACAAAGGGATGAAGAAACAAGCAAAATGAGTGATGATCTCCTTCCAAAGCAATCAACTGACAAGGAAGTAGAATAGAAAAACAAACAGATGCAAGAAGAAAAAGGGGTTCACAAGGAAGCAGGGGTGATAAGCAAGAAGGAAGGTATCACAACTCAAGTAACTGTCAAGAAAGAAAGATCAACAAGAAAGAAAAAGATGAAGAGCAAGAAAAAGGCTCACAAAGGGTGGAAGAATAAGAAAATCCCAACAGAAGGATTTGCCAAAGGTGACAAGGTGCAACTAGTGTATCAACAGCAAGGAGCAGAAGATTATTACACTGCCAACCAAATACTTTCTCTTGAGCATATGGAAATTGAGCATCAAGGCACACAGAGAAAGCTGACAGTGAGAGGTGACAAGTTGAGACATCACCAACATCAACCACCCTAAAGGGAGGTCAATGTCAAGCTAATGACAATAAAAGAGCGCTTCATGGGAGGCAACCCATGGTTTAAGATTTCTGTCTTCTCTTTTATTTAATAACCTATGATTCCTCTGAATATGATTTTGAATTTTCATGCCTGGTAAATGCACACATCGTTTTGAAGCACATGGCAAACTTCTAAGTTTGGTGTACCTTAAGGCACACCCAAGTTCATTTTTCAAAAAAAAGAAGGGGATTATTCTTAGAACATATGCATAATTCTTTTGATAAAGCATGTGACCAAACACTAAGTTTGGTGTCTGCATGTGCAACAACATTCAGAAGATCATTTCCCAATCATGGACTCAAAACCATACAGACAAGGGATCATACATCAAATTTTTTTTTAAAAAAAAAATGCATCAATTGTGAGAACGGTTTGCATTGTTAAGCCATCCCCTCAAAAAAAGATAAGTTTGGTGTTCACCAACTTTTAGCATTTTATTTAGGGACACAATTGATCACAAAAAAAAAAATTTAAATAACTATTAAACAAACCAAAACAATTTATTTCATTATTGCAAACAAGTTGCCAACGGTTATATTAATATTCTAAGCTAGCTGTTTTGGTTCAGGTGGAAGAAAAAGATTAAGACAAAATCTAGGAGAAGGTCACGGCTAGGAGGAGCTATGTGAGGAAGGTCACATGTGCCTAGGAAAATGTGCTCATGGGGAACAAAATTTGCATGCGTGCAACATTGAACACCGAGGTACATGCAGCCAATGGAAGAAGGATCCTCGTCAAAGCCTCACCAACACATGCAAGCCGTCCATCTCATGCATTCCTTGAATGAGCAAATCAATCTTAACCCTTCATGAGCACCAACGAGTCCCTCTCTCTCGCATTATGGTTTTGTTGGAAGGCTTGAAGAATTCACCTATAAGTAGCCGTTGGCACCAACACGGTATACACATTCTCATTCAAGCCACTTTCATATGAAAACCATACTCTCTTCAACTTCCAAAACCAACATAATTCCCTTACCTCACACATCAAAACCGAACCAAAACTCTGCCCAAACACAACACATACTTCTTCTACTCTCACTTTCTCTTTCTTTTCACTTCAATTTCAATGGCCTCCTCAAGCTCAAAAAGAAGGCCGGGAAAAGAACCTATGGTAACCGAACCTCCATCATTTGATGCAAGAAAGTTTAGATCCCAATTCCATGAAGGGAGATATCATAGATTCATGGAGGCAAAGAATGTCATCTATGAGAAAGGCCTTGATTTGAGGGAAGGAGAATACCCCATCATGAGGCAAATTACTAGAGAAAGAAGGTGGGAACTCTTGTGTGCTCCTCTGACTGATATCAGTGCAGTAATGATCAGGGAGTTCTATGCAAATGCTGCAAAAGAAAACAAGAATAGTGCTCCCTACACAAGTTATGTCAGAGGAGTTGAAGTGAGTTTTAGCCCAGCTGCTATCACAAGAGCCCTCAAGTTGAGAACCATAACCTATGCAGAGCCTAGTTATGAGGCTAGATTGCAAATGAAAAATAATCCTGATGAGATCCTGCAGGGGTTATGCGTGGAAAATACAGATTGGGAAAGAGATTCAAAGGGAATTCCAAGTCACATAAGGAGGATAAATCTTACTCCTGTGGCTAAGGGATGGTATGAAATAGTGAGGAGATCTATCCTCCCTACTGGAAATGCCTCTTGGGTCACAATCAAACGAGCACTCTTGACATACTGCATCTTGCATGGAGGTGAGATCAACCTTGCACAACTCATAGCCGACAGTATTCAAGAAATGGCCGATAGCACAAGCAATTCAAAAGGCCTTGGACATCCAAGCACCATCCAAAGGTTATGTGACAAAGCTGGAGTAATCTTTGAAGATGAGGACACAACAAAGGTAAAAAAAGGGAAATGGATTACCAAGAAGAGCATGGAGGGAACGAATGAAGAAGAAAATCAAGAAGGGGTAGTAACTCCTAGACAAAGGAGATCACAAAGAGAGGAAGGACGAAATCAAGCTTATGATGCCATAGATATGAGTCAATTACAAAGATCAATTGAAGAATTATCTCAGCAACTCATGCAGGCTCAACAAGGCCAAAATCAACTCATGCAGGCCCAACAAGGCCAAAATCAGGAGGGCCGAGAGAAATATCTAGAGCCCCACCCTGAATTTATGGAGCAATTTTAGAAAGAAAAAGAGGAACGAGAAGCTTGGCAGCATCAAATGGAGGAGAAACAAGAGAGATGGCAACAACAAATGATGACTCAGCAGCAAGAATTTCAAGCACAGATTCTTGAAGGACAAAAAGAGCAATACAAAGAATTCAAGGAATCATATGATAAGCTGTATTTTAGTCAAGCTAAAGCAGGGGAATATAGTCACAACCTGTATCAATGGAAGAATGTTCATCATACCTTTGGAGAAGTTAGACACGTACAAAGAATGGAGAATGATGAAAACATGCAAGCAAGGTTGGAGTACTTAACCCACAATCTGCCAACACTCAATCCTGAGATCAAGCCATTTGAACAATGCCCTGAATTTGTAGCCAAGCAACAAGCAAGATCTCATCAATATACTGAGTCAACCTTTAAAAGATTGGAAGATTTTGTGCTCTCAGGACTCTTAGATTCTGTTTGGGGTAGAAGATGCCCTGGTGAAGAGATCCGAGATTATTCCAAGACAGGGAAGAGAAAGAAGAAGAAGGGAGAATCAAGCAGCAGCCATGACCATTAGAAGGTGGCAAAGTTCTTTCATATTTTCTCTTTCATGTCTTTAATAAGGAGATGCATGTCTGAAACATGATATGCCTCCATCAATTATTTCTTTTACTTTATGCAATTTCTGTTCTTTGCTTTTCATTTTAGTTAGTTAATAAATAGCTAGAAAAATGATAAATCTGCATAAAGCTTGTTATCCATCACCTAGCTTGAAAATTGCTTTGTTTCTCATATGCTTAAATAAAAGAGTTTGGTTTGAATTGAAAAGTAAAATATCCAATGTTGCATAAGTATGAATGGAAGTTGGTGGTGGTATATGCGTTTGATTAAATGCATGACTCATGAAATAATTATTGCATAATATCATTCTCATTCAAGTGTGAGTTAGCTTGCTGTTACAAAGACTCTTATCAATAATGAAAAAGCCCTTGGTAACAAAAACAGAAAGAAAAGGGAAAGAAAAAGCCAAAACGGCAAGAAAAACAAAGAATAAAGGTTAGACACCAATAGTTTGAACCTTAGGACATATGCCTGTGGTGTTCTTGTACTAAGATCTGCTTGGATGAGTAAATTCTAAGGGGTATTTTAAAACCCGGTCACTTAGATCAACTGATTTGGGATGGCCAATTGAAAATCCACAATAAAGAGCAACTTAGATACAGAACATTTAGTTATCTAAAGAGATGATGGGCATCAATGATCCTAGGAAGAATTAGTGAGCCAAGTGTCTGTGGTGGAGAGATGTTGAGTAAAAGAAAGAAACAAATAAAGCCAAAGGCTCATACTGCAACATTTGACACCAAACCTCCAAAAGAATAATAAGCTTGTTAAGCATTGTAAGCCAAGAAAAGTTAGCAAGGGAGGAATCAAAGAGTGAGTCTTATAACAGCAAGTTTAGCAAACCTTTGATGCAAAATGTATATCATGTAACAGCAACAATAATTGAGTTATCATTGTCTGCATAATGACCCCATAGATTAAGTTCTGCTATCTGCATAATAAGGATAGGTATTCTTTTCTTATTCATTTCAATTTCTCTTAGTTTTGATGCTTGCTTGGGGACAAGCAAGATTTAAGTTTGGTGTTGTGATGACAAGTCATCATATACCCATTTTTCAAGCTAATTTCACTTGTTTTGTTAGCATTTATGCACTTTCTTGCATCCTAAGTAAGTGATTTGGAGTGAAAATGCATAACTTCTCTAAATCAAGCAACCACCATGAAATTAATGTTAAATCATGAGGTTTAAGCTAATTTTAATTGAATTTTAATTGATTTATAAGCCTATTGAATTTAGTGATACTTGGAGTGGTTGTTTTGGTTTATTATAGGTGAAGAAAAGAAAAGAAAAGGAAAAGCGTGGCCTAAGAAGTGTAGCCCAAGGAAAGGAAAGCGTGGTCAAGGCAAGAGGAAGTGTGCCGCATGCAAGGGGGAGGCAAACATTGCCCTCCACAAGGGCACACTGCCCTCTAGGAGGGCAACATAAGGAAACCAAACAAGGAAGGCAACTCTGCCCTGCCCACTACAAGGGCAGAGCACAAAAGTGTGCCTTGGAACCAAGAAGAAGAGAACCTTGCCCTGCCCTCCACAAGGGCAGTATCGGGCCTTCATGGAAGAAAATCAAAGAAAAAAATGTCACCCATGCATGCCACAAGACTCGAACACGGACCAAGGAAGAAAGAAAGAACTAAGGTTGAGTGCCGTGCCAAGAAACCAAGGAAATTAATGGAAGGTGTGTCCCAGCCGTGTTTCGAACACGGGACAGCAAAGTGGCAACACTGCCCTGCCCTCCGCGAGGGCAGGGCAGCATTTGGATTGGTGCACAAATCTGGCGCACCACACACAAATCTGGCGCACCAATTCCCTCCTGGCAGCACCAGCGCGCACCACAATCCTCTTCTGGCAGCACCAATTTTTTCTGCCCTGCCCTCCGCGAGGGCAGGGAAGCATCCTATGCACCAAGGAAAATTCTGGCGCACCAATTCTTGATTCTGGCGCACCAATTCTCGATCTTGGCAGCACCAAGCACGCACCGTGGCGCACCAACTTTTCCTGCCCTGCCCTTGGCGCGGGCAGGGCAGCATTTCATGCACCAAGGCCGCACCAGCCCGCACCAGACCGCATCAAGGACGCACCACAACGCACCAAATCCTGCCCTGCCCTCCACAAGGGCAGGGCAGCCTCCTGGGAGCAACTTTTCATGGGCCGAAAATCCAAATTAAAACCCCATTTTAATTCATTTCTTCACCAAATCAAAAGCCCATCCAAATCCCAAAATCCAAGAATAGAAAGTGTATAAATAGAAGCTAGTTTGATGTAATTAGGAACCTTTAGACTTACCTTTGGCTTTGCTTTTGAATTTGGCACTTTCTTTGAGCTTTGAATTTCTTGTAATTGTTCTTGAGAGACTTGACCGAGAGCTTAGAGGATTAAGGGAGAATTGACTGATCTCCTTCCTCATTCTTACTCGGGCAATTCTACTCTTCTGTTTCTGAGTTTTGGGTGTGTGAAATTGAGGAAATTCTGTCTCAATTCCCATCTAAAATCTCTTTAAACCCTTTTCTGCATAATTGAATTGGATTTCTGTTCTTCTACTGCTTCTTCTTAAATTTTCTGTCAATTGCTTTGATAACTTGGATCTGGGAAGGAAATTGGGCTTTAGGCTCTGCTACCTAAGCTCTTGAGTCCTGAGATCACAATTTACTTGGGTTCTTCTGTGAACCTTGCTGCATTTTACTTTAAATTTCTGTTTAAGCTTTCATTGCTTCTAATTCAATTCCTGTTCTGTTAATTGTGTCAATTCAATTCTTCTTTATTTATGTTGTGCAATCCCAGTCCTCAATTCCCTTTTATATTCAAGCCATTTATCTTTCTTGCCATTTAAGTTACTGCAATTTACATTTCTTGCACTTTAAGTTTCAGTCATTTACTTTCTTGTTCTTTAAGATTCTGCAAATTTACTTTCCTGTTCTTTACTTTACTGCACTTTTCCCTTCCCCCTTTACATTTACTGTCATTTACTTCCTGTTAAACACAAATCACTCAACCAAAACTTGATTCGCTTGACTAAATCAACCACTAAACTAAAATTGCTCAATCCTTCAATCCCTGTGGGATCGACCTCACTCATGTGAGTTATTATTACTTGATGCGACCCGGTACACTTGCCGGTGAGTTTTGTGTTGGATCGTTTTCCACACATCAAGTTTTTGGCGCCGTTGCCGGGGATTGAAATAGATTGACAATGATTAAGTGAAGTGGTGGTCTAGATTAAGCACTTTTTCTTTTCTGTTATTCTAATTCTTACTAACACACTAACTGTTTGAATTTTTGCTTAAACTAACTAAAACTTCATTCTAGCTATAGATTGAAGTTTCATTGGCTTTCTAAGTTTGTGTGTTTATTGTTGTGTGTTTGTATGTCAGGTACAGGAAGATCTTCCCCTATCATCTCTGAAATTGATCAAAAGGAAGCCAAAAACCAGGAAAATCACCCAAAGCATACATAAGGACGAAAGAAGACCAGGAAACAGGCATCACAGCAATAAACCAAGCACATAAACAAGAAAAAGGTTCAAACTTTCCAAACGTACAAAATTAGAGCGTCATCAAAGAAATAAAAAACAAAAGTAGCAGAAAAAAAGGTGAATAGAAAAGCAAATGCCAACCTAGAAGAAGGAAGAAAACTTTGAAAAGGAGCAGCGGAGATCCGACCACAAAGTGGAAGCACCAAGCGAATGCCAAAGCGTCACAAGAGAGAAAACGAGAAATGCAGGACAGGAAACGGCGAAAAAGAAGGGAAGTTACAGGGAAAGGAAAATTGTCTCTTAGATACAAAATTTGAATAAAGGAAACCAAGAGAAACGGGGCATTAAAACTAATTAATGAGGGCATTAAAACCCTCGCACATTCCAAGGCTAGGGCACTAAACGCAGAAGCGCATGCTTTCAGAGGAAACGAAACAGAAATGTGCTGCATTCAAAAGAAGGAGAACTCTACAAAAAGAAATCGACAAAATGCTCGAGTTCGGCTTCACCATAGAAGGATCGAAGTCCTAAAACTAAAGACTCAACCTCAAAGAGAAGACCGAGCTCGAGCAGGGGCACTGTTCATACCCTGGGTCGAGCTGTTAGACCCGGGATGTTCTACAGACCAAGCGACCGACCTCTTCAGGTCAGGACAACCCGACCCCTTCTCAAAAAGCTCGGCCAAGTCACAGGAAAGCCTAAACAAAGGGCCCAAATAGAAGAACATGTCCCAAATCCAAGGGCAGCCCAAGCCCGTAGAGATAAAGGCAGTTCCCTTGAAGATAAGATGACCTCACTTGAAGATAAGATAAAGATAAGATAAGATAACTAACTTATCTTATCTGAGAAGGTCATTCTACGCTATTATAAATACACTGGAGCTCTCAGGTATAACTGATACTCTGATTCTACTCAATACCTGCTAAATACCCTTGCTAACTTAAGCATCGGAGTCCCTTGCAGGTACCCCCACCCTCCGGGGACGAATGATCAACACCATCACCAAGTCCCACAAGTCGGACAACAACAGCTCCGACCCACACAGAAGATCTCGACCGAGATCGACCTATAGTTTCAGGTAACGCTTGGAACAATATGTTCTATGGTTTTAGATTCCCATGGAGGTTCTGCATCTCCTAAGTCTTCAACCACTTCTTCCTTTTCTTCAATAATCATAGTCTTTTCCAATTGTTCTAATATAAAGTGGCATTTCTCATTTTCCAATGGAGTTTCCAATCTCTCCTTCATGCTATGTTCTTCCTTGGATTCTTCACATGTAGCTATGGGAGTTCCTTGAATATTCAAGCATTGCGAGGCTAATCGGCTTACTACCTCGGTCAAGGTAGCCATAAATTATTGCACATCCCTTTTCATTTCATCTTGCCCTTGAAGAAGAACACCAAGGGTTTCATCCATTAGAGATTGGGATGGCTAGTAGAGTTTATTGTTTTGGAGAAAGGGTTCATGATAGGAAAGTAGTTCTTCTTGGTAAGGATATGGAGGAGGTGGTTCTTGGAAGTAATGAGGTTGGAATGTTGGTGGTTCTATGTATGGCTCACATGGCTCAAAAGGTGGTTGGCATGGTGGATATGGATCAAGGTCATATGGAGGTGTTTGGTGAAAAGTGGCTTGTGAGTATGGTTGAGGTTCATGTTGAGGATAGGGTTCATAGGCATATGGTGGTGGTTCTTGAAAGTCACAAGGAGATTCACCATAGAATGGCTCTTCTTCATAGTGCATTGGTGGAGGTTGTGGCCATGAGGATTGGTCATATGCATATGGCTCCTCCCACCTTTGATTGTCCCATCCTTGATACATCTCTTCATTGTAATCTCTACTTTCTACAACATAGTTATAACCACACTTATAGACAAAGTGAGAATTCATAATGAAAAGAGAAAAAATAAAAAACAAGAGCTAATAAGAAAAAAGGAAACAAAGTCTTAAAACTAGCAAGAACTAACAAGCAATCCAAAATCAAGCTATTCACAATATTCACATATGTACAATAACCAATAAAATAACACCATTGCAACTCCCCAGCAACGGCGCCGTTTTGATGATTGGATTTTTGACTGTCTAGAATTTCACAAATGAAAACTCGTTGCAATATAGTTTCTAAACCAATAATAATCCTTTCATAAAAAAATTTGTTTGTCACAAGTAACAAACCCCTAAAATTAATAACCGAAGTATTCAAACCTCGGGTCATTCTTCCTAGGAATTGCAATAAAGTGTCTTGTTATTCGTTATGGAGTATGTTTTGGGGTTTTGATAAGAGACATGAAAGATAATTGGCAAGGAAGTAAACTAATGGCTAAAAAGGTCTTGGCAAGGGTTGGTGGTCAAGGATCTCTATCCTAATCACTAACCACAACTTGAGAATTTGCAAGGATCAATCCTATTAAATCATCCTCTAACTAGTAAAGGAAAGTCAAATGAGCTATATTAATCCTAGTCCATAAGTCCTAACTCTCTACCAATTCAATTGATGAGAACTAGAGTCAATAGCTCCTAATCATCAATTACTTGGACATTTAGTAACTCAAGAGTTCCTAAGTTACCTCTCCAAGCCAAGAGCATAAAATTTTACTCTAACATCCTTCCAAGCATTTCATCAATCACTTCAAAGGCATGAAAGGAAAGTAAATCTACACTACTCAATAGCAAGGAATTAAACAACAACAAATCAAATGAACAATAAAGGAACATGAAAACATAAATTGCATTAAAGAGAAATAGAAGAACAAAAGTTCCTCAACATAAAAGTAGAGAATTACAATATTTAAATGCTAAACTAGAGAGAAGAGATGTAGAAGAAGAAGAATTACAAAAGAAAAAGTGAATCAAAGCATGAAATTAACCTAGATCTAAGAATTCCTAATCTAGATCTAACCTAATCCAAATTCTAGAGAGAAGAGAGAACTTTTCTCTCTAGAAACTAACTTTCCCTCCAAAACTTAAACTAAAACTAATTATGACTAAAGATGCAAAAGTATGTTGATTGCCCTTCAATACTTGCTTAAATAGCATCAAAAATGAGTTGGATTGGGCCCACATGGCTTCTAAAATCGCTGGCCACGAGTTGCATTTTAAAAAGTCACGTGCAGCATCGGTGCATACGCATACAGTGTGTGTACGCACCCTTATACGTGATGCAACTATAAAAAAATCTTAAATCATTTTGAAGCCCCGGATGTTAGCATTCCAACGCAACTGGAACCACGTCATTTGGATCTTTGTAGCTCAAGTTATGATCGATTAAGTGCAAACAGGTTGGGCTTGACAGCTTTGCGATTCCTTCATTTCTTCATGAGTTCTCCATTTCTACATGCTTTGTCTTCATTCCCTCGATCCAATCTTTGCCTTCTAAATCTGAAATCACTTAACAAACATATCAAGTCATCTAATGGAATCAAGGTTAATTAAATTTAGCTATTTTAAGTCCTAAAAAGCATGTTTTCACTCTTAAGCACAATTAAAGGAGAAGTTATAAAACCATGCTATTTCATTGAATAAATGTGAGAAAAGTTGACAAAATCCTCTAAATTCAACACAAGATAAACCCTAAAAATGGGGTTTATCAGTTGCGAATCAAGCCACAGTTTTGCTCTATCCCTCACAGCAAAAGGAAAGGGTATAAGCTTGTAAACCTCAGTATTCACTCCATTCATCTTGACCATGTCACAGATCTACAGGAAATCAGATATGAATTTTTTAGGGTCCTCCAATGGGAGTCCACGAAACTGACAGTTCTATGGCACCAGAGTGACCAGTTGAGGCTTATGCTCGAAATTATTGGCACCAATGGCAGGTACAGATATGCTGTGCCCATAGAAATCAGTTGTAGGTACAGTGTATGAGCCAAGCACCTTCTTTGCTTGCTCTTCAGCGTTCAGATTTCCTCAATTAGCTGCCATAGTAGTCTCTTCAGCTTCCTTCTCAAAGGTTTCCATGAGATTCTCTCCGGCTTTATACTTTCTAGTTTGTTGCAAACACTGCCTTAAGGTCCTCTCAGACTCAGGATCAAAATTCAGAAGGGGTTCCTTGCCCGGTTCCTACTCATAAACAATAAGAAACAAAGCTAAAAGTGGGAGTCCCTATGTCAGAGTATAGAGAACTCCCAGTGAGATATCCTAAAAGAAAGAAATAAAATAAAATAACATAAGCAACTAAGTAAAGAATTTTGAAAACAAAAATAAATAACTTAAGAAGATTTTTGAGAATAAATTAAGATAAGTTAGAAAAAATTCAAATAAACAAAAGAAAAATAGACAAAATAGAATTCAAAAATTAAAAAGAGAAACAAAAACTCAGAAACTAATAAAATACCTAATCTAAGCAACAAAACAACTGCTAGTTGTCAATCACGAACAATCCCCGGCAACGGTGCCAAAAACTTGCTGCGCGAAATTAGAACTCACACAACTTAACCGGCAAGTGCACTGGGTCATCCAATTAATACCTCAGGTGAGTGAGGGTCGATCCCATAAGGATTGTCGAACTGAGCAAGCAATGGTTATCCTGTTGGACTTAGTCAGGAAAACAATAAAGTTTGTTTGTTGGTGTAAAATGCATAAATAGTGAAAAGTAAGTAAATAAAGCAAATAACCAGCAAGTGCACTGGGTCGTCCAAGTAATACCGTACGTGAGTAATGGTCGATCCCACGGAGATTGTCAGTTTGAAGCAAGCTATGGTTATCTTGTAACTCTTAGTCAGGATATCAATAATTCTTAGATTTAATTGTAAAAAGTAAAAGAACATGAAATAAATACTTGTTTTGCAGTAATGGAAAACAGGTTGAGGTTTTGGAGATGCTCTATCTTCTGAATCTCTACTTTCTTACTATCTTCTTCTTCAAGCACGCAAGGCTCCTTCCATGGCAAGCTGTATGTTGGGTTTTACCGTTGTCAATGGCTACCTCCCGTCCTCTCAGTGAAAATGTTCAACGCGCTCTATCACAGCACGGCTAATCATCTGTCGGTTCTCGATCATGTTGGAATAGAATCTAGTGTTTCGTTTGCGTCTATCACTAAAGCCCCACAATCGCGAGTTTGAAGCTCGTCACAGTCATTCAATCCCTGAATCCTACTCAGAATACCACAGACAAGGTTTAGACCTTCCGGATTCTCAAGAATGGCTGCCAGTAGATTCTAGCTTATACCACGGAGATTCTGATTAGGGAATCTAAGAGATACACACTCAATCGAAGGTAGAATGGAGGTGGTTGTCAGGCACACGTTCATAGGTGAGAATGATGATGAGTGTCACGGATCATCACATTCATCAGGTTGAAGAACAAGTGGTATCTTGGAATAGAAGCAAGCGTGATTGAATGAAAAACAGTAGGAATTGCATTAATCCATCAAGACACAGCAGAGCTCCTCACCCCCAACCATAGGGTTTAGAGACTCATGCCGTAGAAGATATAATGTGAAACGTGTAATGTGTCATGAGGTACAGATACAATAGCAAAAAGTCCTATTTATGGTGAACTAGTGACTTAGGGTTTACAAGAATGAGTAAATGACGTAAAAATCTACTTTCGGGGTCCACTTGGTGTGTGCTTGGGCTGAGCATTGAAGCTTTCATGTGTAGAGATTTTTCCTAGAGTTAAATGCCAGCTTTTTGTGCCAGTTTGGGTGTTTAACTCCAACTTTTGTGCCAGTTCCGGCGTTAAACGCCGAGAATTCTAAAGCTGATTTGAAATGCCGGTTTGGGCCATCAATTCTTGGAAAAAGTATGGACTATTATATATTGATGGAAAGTCCAAGATGTCTACTTTCCAACACAATTGAGAGCGCGCCAATTCGGCTTCTGTAACTCTAGAAAATTCACTTCGAGTGCAGGGAGGTCAGAATCCAACAGCATCTGCAGTCCTTTTTCAGCCTCTGAATCAGATTTTTGCTCAGCTCCCTCAATTTCAGCCAGAAAATACCTGAAATCACAGAAAAACACACAAACTCATAGTAAAGTCCAGAAAAGTGAATTTTAAATAAAAACTAAATAAAAATATAATAAAAACTAATTAAAACATACTAAAAACATACAAAAACAATGACAAAAAGCGTATAAATTATCCGCTCATTAGTCATCCTTCAATTTCAAAAATAAATTTTTTTTTCTAAAAACCCTAATTTCTAAAATCCCCTTTCAAAAATATCAAATATATCTTAATACATAAATACAAATCTTTTTCCAATCCAATCCAACTCTTTTTCAAATTTTTCAAAACTCAATTATCTCTTAAAATATTTTTCAAATTAAAAATTCAGATTTATCTTTTTCAAATATCATTCACAACTTTTTAATTTTAAATTATATCTTTTTCTTATCATATCTATCTTTTATAAATTATATCTTCTATCTTATGTTTTTAAAATTTTCGAAAACCGACCCCCTCCCTTTTAAATTCACATTCGGCCTCCCTCTTCTCATCCACCGTTCGACATTAGCTCTCCTTCTATCCCTCTCCTTTCTTTTCTTTTGCTTGAGGACAAGCAAATCTCTAAGTTTGGTGTGTTTATCCGTGATCACAAAAATATACTCACTAAGATCATGGCTGCTAAAGAAAAACAACCCACTCCAAGAGGCAAGAAAGAGAATATTCCAAAACCACTTTGGAATCAAGGGAGGTTCTAAACCAAAGAACATTCAGACCATTACTACAAAATAATGGGTCTAAGGTCAGTGATCCCGGAAGTCAAGTTCGATCTGAAAGAAGATGAATATCTGGAGATCCAAGAGCAAATTTGAAACAGGAATTGGGAAATCCTAGCTAATCCTGAAACAAAAGTAGGAAGGAATATGGTTCAGGAGTTCTATGCTAATCTGCGGCAAACAGACAGGCAGAGAACATCTGGAACTGCCCTCTATGACTATCAAACCTTGGTCAGAGGAAAGATTTTTCACATCCACCCTGACAAAATCAGGGAGATCTTTAAGCTGCCTCAGCTGAAAGATGACCCAGACTCCTTTAATAGGAGAATGATGAAAACAAACAAGGGCCTGGACAAGATTCTAGAGGATATATGCATCCCTGGAGCCAGGTGGACCACCAGCACTACGGGTGTCCCAAATCAACTCAAGAGAGAAGATCACAAACTAGTAGTCAGAGGCTGGCTGGACTTCATTGGGCGTTCCATACTGCCCACTAGCAACCGTTCTGAAGTCACTGTTAAAAGAGCAGTGATGATTCACTGCATTATGTTGGGAAAAGAAGTAGAAGTTCATCAGTTGATTTCGTGTGAACTCTACATAATAGCAAATAAGAAATCCAAAGACGCCAAGTTGGTTTATCCAAGCCTAATTTCTATGCTCTGCAAAGATGCCGGAGTAAGGATGGGAATAACTGAGTATATCTCAGTTGAGCGGCCAATCACTAAAATATTAATGGAAAAACAACAGTTGCAGGATAACCCCATCAAGAGGAGAGCACAGGAATTCCTCCCAGAAATCCCTCAATTTGAATACTGGGAGCATCTTGTTCCAAGTTGCAAGAAGCTATAGACCAAATAAAGGAAAAACAGAATAATCAAAATAGCATGCTTTGCAAATTGCTTAGGGAACAAGAGGAGCAAGGGCGTGACTTAAGGGAACTGAAGCGTCAGAAATTAATTCTTGAAGGACCAAACACCCCACAGACTTGAGGAACATCCACTTCCCAAAATACAGGTTGTTAAGTTCTAATTTTAGCTTTAACTCTGAGATAGTTGTAGTTATAGGAATTTACCTTAGAAGATATATAGGAGTAGTGGTAATTAGTATATCTATTTTGATTTTATTTTCAATTAAGTTATAATTTATTTTTCTCATCATCATCAAACATGAATAAAATAGTAGATTTGTAGAATAAAGAGGTAATTTATATTTTTCTAGTTCTTAATAAGAAAAATTATAATTAATTATATGTGGTGGCAATACTTTTTGGTCTTCTAAATGAATGCTTGAACAGTGCATATTTTTTATCTTGAATTTCATGAATGTTAAAATTGTTGGCTCTTGAAAGAATGAGGAACACGAAAAATATTATTGATGCTCTTGAATTTCCAGCAATATATAATAGTCCATATTTTGCACGAAGATAGATGATGTAAACTGGCGTTTAATGCCAGTTTCATGTTGCAGTCTGGCGTCTAGTGCCAGAAACACGTCACGAACCAAAGTTGAACGCCAGAAACACATTACAACTTGGCGTTCAACTCCAGAAACAGCCCAGGCAAGTGAGAAGCTTAAGTCTCAGCCCCAGCACACACCAAGTGGGTCCCAAAAGTGGATTTCTGCACTATCCATCTTAGTTTACTCATTCTCTGTATACCTAGGTTACTAGTTTAGTATTTAAACAACTTTCAGAGATTTTTTTGTATCTCATGACATTTTTAGATCTGAATTTTATACTCTTTGACGGCATGAGTTTCTAAACTCCATTGTTGGGGGTGAGCAGCTCTGCAGTGTCTCGATGAATTAATGCAATTATTTAAGTTTTTCCATTCAAACATGCATGTTCCTATCTAAGATGTTCATTCGCGCTTAACTATGCAGAAGGTGATGATCCATGACACTCATCACCTTCCTCAATCCATGAACGTGTGTCTGACAACCACCTTCATTCTACATCAGATTGAATGAGTATCTCTTAGATTCCTTAACCAGAATCTTCGTGGTATAAGCTAGAATTGATGGCGACATTCATGAGAATCCGGAAAGTCTAAATCTTGTCTTTGGTATTTCGAGTAGGATTCTGGGATTGGATGACTGTGACAAGCTTCAAACTCGCGATTGTTGGGCGTGATGACAAACGCAAAAGAATCAATGGATTCTATTCCGACATGATCGAGAACCAACAGCTGATTAGCCATGCTGTGACAGAGCATTTGGACCATTTTCACTGAGAGGATGGGAAGTAGCCATTGACAACGGTGACACCCTACATAGAGCTTGCCATGGAAGGAACTTTGCACTTTTGCATTGAGTTGAATATTACATTATAGGAATTCAAAAGACAAAGCATCTCCAAAACCCCAACATATTCTCCATTACTGCACAACAAGTAATTATTTCACACTCTTTTATTTTTTCTAATAATTCAAACTGATAATTATAATTGATATCCTGACTAAGAATAATAAAATAAACATAGCTTGCTTCAAACCAACAATCTCCGTGGGATCGACCCTTACTCACGTAAGGTATTACTTGGACGACCCAGTGCACTTGCTGGTTAGTTGTGCGGATTGCAAAAGTGTGATTGCAATTTCTTGCACCACATGTCCTCATGCTAAGCACAACCAAAGGAGATGAATGAAAGGGTAAACATTTTATTCAAAGTAACTACTTATATGCATGCAACTATACTAAATGTTATCTACCTATATCTATACTATGATCCCTATTGAGTTTGGTATAAAAAAAAAACAAACAAGAGAATCTCAATCAATCCAAAGTAGAAACTTAGGGCCAAGACAAAGCAGATATAGCAATACGATCAATGTCCAAATATTTGATTTGAAATTTTTCAAAAATTAAGTTCAATAACTTGTAAGAAGATACAAGATAAGGAATAGAAACATAGAATTGAGCGATCGAACCCCTCGCTAAATTTTTCAAGAGCTTTAAAATGATATAAAGTTTGAGGAAAATGGAGTTTTATAGAGGAAATTATGAGCGTTTGAAGTTCGGTGCAAAAATCTGAAATTCTACAGCTTTGAATTTTTTTAAGTCTGATACAGCAAGCATATGCGGCACACGCACACCACATAGGTAACAGCCTTTGCCAAGCACTCCAGCGTACGCAGCACATGGATGCGTATGCGCCATGGTCCAATTTTACTTAAATGTGTACGCAGCTAATGTGTGCTGAACCGTCGGTTAGGAATTTTCTTAATAAGAATTGCGTTGTGAGTATAGTCCCAACTGACAATTGATGACAAGTCATCATATACCCATTTTTCAAGCTAATTTCACTTGTTTTGTTAGCATTTATGCACTTTCTTGCATCCTAAGTAAGTGATTTGGAGTGAAAATGCATAACTTCTTTAAATCAAGCAACCACCATGAAATTAATGTTAAATCATGAGGTTTAAGCTAATTTTAATTGAATTTTAATTGATTTATAAGCCTCTTGAATTTAGTGATACTTTGAGTGGTTGTTTTGGTTTATTGTAGGTGAAGAAAAGAAAAGAAAAGGAAAAGCGTGGCCTAAGAAGTGTAGCCTAAAGAAAGGAAAGCGTGGCCAAAGCAATATGAAGCGTGCCGCATGCAATGGGGGAGGCAACATTGCCCTCCACAAGAGCAGACTGCCCTCTAGGAGGGTAACACAAGAGAACCAAACAAGGAAGGCAAATCTGCCCTGCCCACTACAAGGGCAGAGCACAAAATGTGCCTTGGGACCAAGAGAAAGAGAACCTTGCCCTGCCCTTGTGGAGGGCAGAATCGGGCTCTCTAAGGAAGAAATTCAAGAGAAAAATGTCACCCATGCATGCCACAAGGATCGAACAAGGAACCATGAGGAAGCCAAGAACTAAAGTTGATTGCCGTGCCAAGAAGCCAAGGAAATTAATTGAATTTGTGACCAAGCCGTGTTTCGAACACGGGACGTGGAAGAGGGAACTCTGCCTTGCCCTTGGCGCGGGCAGGGCAGCATTTTGTGTGTGGCGCACCAAGAAGCAAATCTGGCGCACCATGGGACGTTCCTGGCAGCATCTGGCGCACCACGATCCTCTCCTGGCAGCACCACAATTTTTTGCCCTGCCCTTGGCGCGGGCAGGGCAGCATCTCGCCGCACCAGGACGCGCCAGACTCGCACCAGCCGTACCAAGGCCGCACCAATCTCATGCACCAAGCACCAATTTTCTGCCCTGCCCTCCACAAGGGCAGGGCAGCCTCCTGGGAGTGACTTTTAATGGGCCAAAAATTCAAATTAAAAATCCATTTGAATTCATCTCTTCACCAAATCAAAAGCCCATCCAAATCCCAAAACCCAAGAATAGAAAGTGTATAAATAGAAGCTAGTTTGATGTAATTTGGACCTTTTTGACCACTTTGATTTTTACCTTTACTCTTGAATTTTACTTTCACCTTCCTTTTGAACTTGCAATTGTTCTTGAGAGACTTGTCCGAGCACCAAGAGGATCAAGGGAGAATTGATTGATCTCCTTCCTCATTCTTACTTGGGCAATTCTACTCTTCTGTTTTTGAGTTTTGGGTGTGTGAAATTGAGGAAATTCTGTCTCAATTCCCATTCAAACTCTTTTCAATTTGTTTTCTGCAGAATTGAATCTGATTTCTGTTCTTCTACTGCTTTCTCTTCTAATTCTTGCCAATTGCTTTGTTAACTTGGATCTAGGAAGGCAAATAGAGATCTAGGCTCTGCTACCTAGTTTCTTGAGACCTGAGACCACAATTTACTTTTGGTTCTTCTGTGAACCCTTGCTGCATTCTATTTCCTTTCTGTTTGAATGCTTATTGCTTCTGATTCAATTTCTGCTCAATCAATTGCTGCAATTTACTTCTTCTTTGTTTAGATCCTGCAATCCCATTCCTCAAGTCCCTTTTACTTTCTAGCAATTTAACTTTCTTGCCATTTAAGTTACTGCAATCTAAGTTTCTTGCACTTTAAGTTTCAGTCATTTACTTTCTTGTTCTTTAAGATTCTGCAAATTTTACTTTCCTGTTCTTTAATTTACTGCAAATTCCCTTCCCCCTTTACATTTACTGTCATTTACTTCCTGTTAAACACAAATCACTCAACCAATACTTGATTCGCTTGACTAAATCACCCACTAAACTAAAATTGCTCAATCCTTCAATCCCTGTGGGATCGACCTCACTCATGTGAGTTATTATTACTTGATGCGACCCGGTACACTTGCCGGTGAGTTTTGTGTTGGATCGTTTTCCACACATCAAGTTTTTGGCGCCGTTGCCGGGGATTGAAATAGATTGACAATGATTAAGTGAAGTGGAGGTCTAGATTAAGCACTTTTTCCTTTCTGTTATTCTAATTTTTACTAACACACTAACTGTTTGAGAAATTGCCTCTATTAACTCACTAACAATCTATCTCAAATAACTGCACTTAATTCTCAAGCGTGTTGTTGTTTGGTCATCCTGATTGTTTGCATATCACAGGAAATCAAGTCTCTACAGACAAAGGGTATCATGACATGAAGCCACCACTCATTACACTCATCAAGAACAATTGTTCTTATGATGGAAATCCATCGGAAGATCCTCAGCAGCACATATCCACTTTTCTAAAGACTTGCAATGCAGTCAAAACCGATGGTTCAGATCATGACACTTATAAGATCCTGTTGTTCCCCTTCTCATTAAAGGGTGAAGCTGCACAATGGTTTGAAACTTTTCCTCAAGGAAGTATCACTAGTTGGGATGATTTGGTTACCAAATTTCTGGCCAAATTCACCTCATCTAGACAGATCATCCAGCTGAAAAAGGAGGAACATCTATTCACACAAGGGGACGAAGAACCACTCTTCAAGGCTTGGGAAAGATACAAGAAAGCAAATGACAAAGTGGGCTTCCGAGCTTTCTATGAAGGATTGACCCCAGAAACAAGAAAAGCAGTGGACTACTTTTCAGATGGCCTACTCAAAGCAACAACAAATGCCCAAGGAATTACAGACTTCAATGACAAAGGAGACCACAACCAACATCCATCTGAGAAACCACAGAATGCAATCCCAGAAAAAGAAGTGGCAAATATTGAAGGGGTGAATGCGTTCAAGGACCAAAACAAACAAATGCACCATCAACCACAGCAAAACATGGAGTTGTCTGCTGCAGTGAATGCCAAATTTCCACCATGGAGACCTCATTCTCATCTGAGAATGAGGGAGCCTCAACATCAAGAACACGGAAGTTTCCACCAGGACAATTCCATGACCACAACCAATCAATATCCCCCACCCACTAATACCACCCAAAGCTAATACTCACAACACAGACACTCCCAAACCCATCTCAACTGGAGAAGGAGTGAGTACCAAAATCACAGACCAAGGGAATTCCATTATAACAACCCGAACTTCATAAACCATCAAAAACACCATTACAGCAATAACAACCACTACATGCCACCACCACACCCACCCTTCCTACCTTCAACATGTCATAACCAACCAACCTCACAAGACTCTCAGTGAATCACAAACTTGGAAATCCTAATGGAGAGAATGATGAAACATCAAGAGGAAACAACAAGGAACCAAGAGATGTTAATGAGAGGAATTGAGGAGCAGATAGTTCAACTGGCAAAGTACTTTGCAGAAATGGGTGAGAAGAAACCAGATACTCTATTCAAAACCATTGAAGACAAACCAACCAACAACAAAGATGCTACAAAGAAGGAAGGATGGAAAGGGATCATAGAGGACAACAAGAAAATACTGGACAAAGGAAGCACCAGCCAAGAAAAACACAACAAGGAATTCTTTCAAGAAGAAGCAGAGGATAGAACTAAAGAAAAGCAAAAAATCCTCACTGGAAAGTTTTCACTAGGGGATCGAGTGATGATCAATATTCAACCCTTGAAGGTATCCCCACAGTTGTCTGATCACTACACTGTGACTAAGATCCTTCCACAAGAATGTATAGAAGTCATCAAAGAGGAAACCGGAAGGAAGTTCACAGTGAAGACAGACAAGCTAAGGCACTGTGATTTCCGACCTCCATGATAAGCAAAAATGAAGATGTCAAGCTAGTGACAATAAAAGAGCGCTTGTTGGGAGGCAACCCAACCTAAGGTAGTTTTCTTTTTCATAGCTTTTCAATAAAAATGTTGAATAATTGGTATGCATTGCAAGGAGCTAAGTTTGGTGTTGCACACCAAAACAATTTGAGGGAGAATGAAAACTTTTAAGTTTGGTGTTCCACCAGAAATATCATTTAAAACACACTCTCACCTCTTGCATGATTCTAGCTCCAAGCAATCAAACACATTATTCAACTGATGAATTATTTTCTAGCTTTAATCTCATTCACCTTTAGCAAGGATACATGGTTTCAATTATGGTTAACTTGTTGCATCTGAGGTAGTGGCAAACAATTAAGTTTGGTGTCCATGCACCAAAAATCAATCCAGGAACCACACTCAGTTTATACACACTAACCATATAATTAAGGGCTTGAGAAGCAAGCAACTTTGAGGATTATGCAGGACATGAGTCAACAATTGAAGACACTATGCATTTTAACTCAAAGAGAACACAACAGAAGGAAGAATCAAAGGGCTGCAACTTCAAAGGTTGTATCTGAACTTAATCCTTGCTGCTGTGTATTGTTTCGAACATGGGAACCATTGTTTGTCTTGCTAAAGTGTCTATCTAGTTGCAAGTGAGATTGTTTGCTAAAAATGATAAGTCTGCATAATGCTTGTATCCATCACTTAGCTTGAAAATTGTTTTGTTTCCCATATGCTTAAATAAAAGAGTTTGGCTTGAATTGAAAAGTGAAATATCCAATGTTGCATAAGTATGAATGGAAGTTGGTGGTGGTATATGTGTTTGATTAAATGCATAACTCATGAAATAATTGTTGCATAATATCATTCTCATTCAAGTGTGAGTTAGCTTGCTGTTATAAAAACTCTTATTAATAATGAAACAACCCTTGGTAACAAAAACAGAAAGAAAAGGAAGAAAGAAAAAGCCAAAGTGGCAAGATAAACAAAGAATAAAGGTTGGACACCAATAGCTTGAACCTTAGGACATATGCCTGTGGTGTTCTTGTACTAAGATCTGCTTGGATGAGTAAATTCTAAGGGGTATTTTAAAACCCGGTCACTTAGATCAACTGATTTGGGATGGCCAATTGAAAATCCACAATAAAGAGCAACTTAGATACAGAACATTTAGTTATCCAAAGAGATGCTGGGCATCAATGATCCTAGGAAGAATTAATGAGCCAAGTGTCTGTGGTGGAGAGATGTTGAGCAAAAAGAAAAGAAAATAAAGCCAAAGGCTATGCTGCAGCATTTGACACCCAACCTATAAAAGAATAATAAGCTTGTTAAGCTTTGTAAGCCAAGAAAAGTTAGCAAGGGAATGAGTAAAAAGTGAGTCTTATCACAGCAAGTTTAGCAAACCTTTGATGCAAAATGTATATTATGTAACAAGAACAATAACTTGAGTTGTCATTGTCTGCATAAATGCCCCATAGATCAAGTTCTGCTATCTGCATAATAAGGATAAGCATCCTTTTCTTATTCATTCCAATTTTTCTTAGTTTTGATGCTTGCTTGGGGACAAGCAAGATTTAAGTTTGGTGTTGTGATGACAAGTCATCATATACCCATTTTTCAAGCTAATTTCACTTGTTTTGTTAGCATTTATGCACTTTCTTGCATCCTAAGTAAGTGATTTGGAGTGAAAATGCATAACTTCTTTAAATCAAGCAACCACCATGAAATTAATGTTAAATCATGAGGTTTAAGCTAATTTTAATTGAATTTTAATTGATTTATAAGCCTCTTGAATTTAGTGATACTTTGAGTGGTTGTTTTGGTTTATTGTAGGTGAAGAAAAGAAAAGAAAAGGAAAAGCGTGGCCTAAGAAGTGTAGCCTAAAGAAAGGAAAGCGTGGCCAAAGCAATATGAAGCGTGCCGCATGCAATGGGGGAGGCAACATTGCCCTCCACAAGAGCAGACTGCCCTCTAGGAGGGCAACACAAGAGAACCAAACAAGGAAGGCAAATCTGCCCTGCCCACTACAAGGGCAGAGCACAAAATGTGCCTTGGGACCAAGAGAAAGAGAACCTTGCCCTGCCCTTGTGGAGGGCAGAATCGGGCTCTCTAAGGAAGAAATTCAAGAGAAAAATGTCACCCATGCATGCCACAAGGATCGAACAAGGAACCATGAGGAAGCCAAGAACTAAAGTTGATTGCCGTGCCAAGAAGCCAAGGAAATTAATTGAATTTGTGACCAAGCCGTGTTTCGAACACGGGACGTGGAAGAGGGAACTCTGCCCTGCCCTTGGCGCGGGCAGGGCAGCATTTTGTGTGTGGCGCACCAAGAAGCAAATCTGGCACACCATGGGACGTTCCTGGCAGCATCTGGCGCACCACGATCCTCTCCTGGCAGCACCACAATTTTCTGCCCTGCCCTTGGCGCGGGCAGGGCAGCATCTCACCGCACCCGGACGCGCCAGACTCGCACCAGCCGCACCAAGGCCGCACCAATCTCATGCACCAAGCACCAATTTTCTGCCCTGCCCTCCACAAGGGCAGGGCAGCCTCCTGGGAGTGACTTTTAATGGGCCAAAAATTCAAATTAAAAATCCATTTGAATTCATCTCTTCACCAAATCAAAAGCCCATCCAAATCCCAAAATCCAAGAATAGAAAGTGTATAAATAGAAGCTAGTTTGATGTAATTAGGACCTTTTTGACCACTTTGATTTTTACCTTTACTCTTGAATTTTACTTTCACCTTCCTTTTGAACTTTTGCAATTGTTCTTGAGAGACTTGTCCGAGCACCAAGAGGATCAAGGGAGAATTGATTGATCTCCTTCCTCCTTCTTACTTGGGCAATTCTACTCTTCTGTTTTTGAGTTTTGGGTGTGTGAAATTGAGGAAATTCTGTCTCAATTCCCATTCAAACTCTTTTCAATTTGTTTTCTGCAGAATTGAATCTGATTTCTGTTCTTCTACTGCTTTCTCTTCTAATTCTTGCCAATTGCTTTGTTAACTTGGATCTAGGAAGGCAAATAGAGATCTAGGCTCTGCTACCTAGTTTCTTGAGACCTGAGACCACAATTTACTTTTGGTTCTTCTGTGAACCCTTGCTGCATTCTATTTCCTTTCTGTTTGAATGCTTATTGCTTCTGATTCAATTTCTGCTCAATCAATTGCTGCAATTTACTTCTTCTTTGTTTAGATCCTGCAATCCCATTCCTCAAGTCCCTTTTACTTTCTAGCAATTTAACTTTCTTGCCATTTAAGTTACTGCAATCTAAGTTTCTTGCACTTTAAGTTTCAGTCATTTACTTTCTTGTTCTTTAAGATTCTGCAAATTTTACTTTCCTGTTCTTTAATTTACTGCAAATTCCCTTCCCCCTTTACATTTACTGTCATTTACTTCCTGTTAAACACAAATCACTCAACCAATACTTGATTCGCTTGACTAAATCACCCACTAAACTAAAATTGCTCAATCCTTCAATCCCTGTGGGATCGACCTCACTCATGTGAGTTATTATTACTTGATGCGACCCGGTACACTTGCCGGTTAGTTTTGTGTTGGATCGTTTTCCACACATCAACAATTACGGCCCACAATCAAAGTTTAAATAAAGAGATTGTCACAATCAAAACAAATATAAACCGGGAGTTTTAAATCCCAGGTCATATTCCCTCGGACTAGCAATTTGGTGTGCACACTTTTGGTTGTGAAATAAGGAGGTGTTTTCAAGCATGGAATTGAAATTTAAAAGAACTAAAGAATAAATGAACTAACAAAGGATTAGAAGAAAATTAATGCCAATTAGAAAGAAACAAGATCAAAACTAGTGAAAATGGAGTGCCATGTACAAAAGATCCTTGACTTGGAAATGGGAATCAAGGAATCCTAACCTTGTCATAACGACAACTATGGCAATTACAATGAGTTAATTTCACTTCGTCAACCCCTAACACTGAGGAATAAGTCAAGTAAGTATAATTGACCTTAATATACAAATCCTAGCTAACTTACTAATTAACTTAGTAAAAAACTAGCATTAGTGGAAACAAGAGCAATTAACAACCAAAAAATTACCACTAAATATCGGACATTATGACTCTAGTATCGTAACTACTCATTTCCCAAGCCAAGGAGTGAAAAATCTACTCAAAATTCATAATTGGCATTTTCATAAACACTTGGTGGGCATAAAAGCAAAACATAGTAAATTGCAAAAGATAATGAAAACTATAACTAAAATATGCACAAAATCAATAATAGAAATTCAATCAAGCATATATAAATCATCAATCATCAAAATCATCAACAAAAGATTCAAGAAACCAAAATTGGATATATTAACAATGTAACTTTAACTATGAGCAAAATGTAACAAGAGTAGTGTAATCAGGGTTTTGAAAATCGGTTCGAACCGGATGGTCGAACCGGTCAAACAATGAACCGAGGAAAAAAGCGGTTCGGATAATAAACAAAACTGCAGATTTGAAAACAGTGATCAAACCGGTGAACCGGTCAGGAACCGGTTGGTCGAACTGAACTGTGACCCGACCGATTTTTTAATTTTTGCCCAAAATATTGCGTTTTTCCCCAGAAGAACCCTAGCCTTCAGTCTTCACTCTTCAGTTCTTCAACCAGACAACACACGAGAGCCTCCACCCTCCAGCCTTCCACTTTCACCTCTCGCTCTCAGTTACCACGCCTCTAGTCTCTACCTCGAGCTTCCGACGCACCCTCTGTCCAGCCACCGCCGCAGTCGCAAGTTCCAAATGGCTATCTAAGGAATATCATAACAGTGTTAGTCTGATTTCTACATAAGCCTTGATTTTTTCAGATGCATTAGTTAAAGTTCTTCATTAGTTAGAGTTCTTCATTAAATGATTAATTTTTTGTGTTGGTTGCTGATTAATTCTTTGGTGCTGGTTGTTGATTAATTTTTTAGTGCTGATTGCTTAAAGCATTATTAACTATTAAGTGATTAATTGTTTAAATTGATTGTTTAGTGCTGATTCCAAATGGCTATCAAAGGAATAGCATAACAGTGCTGGTCTGTAATGATTTCTACATAAGCCTTGATTTATTCAGATGTATTAGTTAGAGTTCTTCATTAGTTAGAGTTCTTCATTAAATGATTAAGGTTTATATTAGATTATAATTATGTTTTAATGTCTTTATTTATATTTTATTTATTATTTTATTACAAAACAGTTTTTTCGGTTCAACCACGGTCGAACCGGTTGAACCTATAAACCGTGAACCAGCAGTTAAAACAGTTCGATGACCGGTTCAGTTTTCAGAACCTTGAGTGTAATTAAAGAGAATAGCAAAGGTTACTTACAATGAAACAAGAAAATATCCAAGATCGAAAATTGTAATTGAGCTAATTCTATTATGAACCCTAATAAGACCTAAGAGAAAATTGTAAGAACACTACTCTCAATTACTCTCAACTACTCGTACTCCTAAAAATCTATGTAATTGTGTAAAATTGGTCCTCTTCATATGCCATCTTGCCTCTTTGATATAGCTCATATTTCAACTTCAGGAACTCCAAAAATTGGGCCAAGAGGCCCCCAAAATCGCAAGTCACGTGAATTTTTAATGAAGTCATGCGTCAGAACTTATGCGTACAGACAGGGTTGTGTGCGTATGCACACTAGCTAAAATTCATATTGTGCATATGAACAGGAAGGTGTGTGTACGCACACTGGAGTGTGTGCTTTTCCTTTGTTTTCTTCATGAAATCTCTCATTTCGCATGCTTCCTTCCACTTCTTTCTAGCCATTCTTGCCTATTGGACCTAAAATCACTCAACAAAACATATCACGACATCAAATGAAATAAAAGTGGAATAAAATTGATTAATTTAAGCATAAAAAAGCATTTTTTCACATTTAGGCACAATTTAGAGTGAAATGACAAAACTTTGCTATTTAAGTGAATATATGCAGGTTTACGTGATGAAATTCACTTAATTCAAGTCAAAATTTACCATCAAATATGGACTTATCAATTCTCCCACACTTAAACAACTGCATGTCCTCATGCTAATCACAAACAAGGAGAAGAATCAAAGGGCAAACAACTTATTAAATGAAACTATCTATATGCATGCAACTATACTAAATGCTATCTATATCTATCTGTATTATAGTTTCCTATTGAATTGGCAAAACAAACAATCAAATTTTCAAGCAAGCAAATGGACATATAGGGCTAAACAAAGAAATATTTCAATGCGATCAAAATCCAAAGAATTAATTCGAATTTTAAAATGAAATGAAGTAACTTGCAAGAAAACATAAGATCAGAGGTGGAGACATATAATTGAGTAATCGAACCCCTCACCGGATGTGTATACACTCTAATTGCTCAATGTTTAGGGTTTAATCAGTCAAGTCTCCTTTAATCATGATTTCTAAGATTTTCTATTCATCTAACAATTAACAAGTATTTGATGCATGTAAGCAAATATCATGAGGACTTCTTAGGGTTGTAATGGGGTTAAGGTTAAGGTAGGATAAACATGGCCAAGTGGACTAATAAATTGGATCTTTGATTAGCTCAAGTATCCCATCCAACCTATATCAACCTAATCACTAAACTGCAACCTAACTTCCCATTCCTCTCTTTTTACACACATTCATGCATCTTTATAATCTAAATTCACATATGTATTCCTTATTCATATTTCTTCTTTTCGGTAACCTTTATCCCCTTTTTGTTATTATTTTTTTTCAAATTTTTTCTTCTTTTTTTTTCAAGAAATCAAATGCATATGACTTAAGCAGTTGACACATGAATGTACATAATTTTCAAAGTTTTCAATGAAGTACCCAAAACAAACTTTTTGATTCACTACCTTCCACAAATCCCCCCCACACTTAAATGAAATATACTCCTCAACCTAAGCTAATCAAAGATGTAATTCAAGGTTATTCATGGTTTTTTACTTAAGGTTGGTGATGCAGTAATAATTAGAACAAAAGGGGATTAAGAAGCTCAAAAGTGGCTCACAATGGTAGATATAAGGGTATGATCATATGGGTTTAGTGAGCTTTAATTCAAAAATGTCCTCAATCATGCTAAATGCATTCAAAACATCAAACATCGAAAATAAAGAATCAAGCAAATATAAGATCACAATCATAGAAGGAGCATAGCACACAAGAATAAAGATTGTGGTTGAAATATGCAACAACGCATCATAAGCTCAACAACTTACATGGTTATTTGTTCTATCTCCCTTCTATGTTCCACAAAAATCATTCAAGAAAGTTTAAGAAATGATTTTTCCAAATCAAATCAATGGAATGCTCGTAAAGAAAGTTTTGAAAATTTTTGATGTTTTTGCCAAAATTATTTCCTATGTATGTTATGTTGGATGCAATTTCAAAAATTCCTAGTTCTTTTTCTAATTTCTACTATCCAAAATTCATCATGAACAATTAGGACAAAGATGAACTAGGTGCTATACTATTCACAACATCCAATCACAACTTCTATCTATAGACTATATACCCATAAAAACGCAATTTCTAGAAATGAAACTAAAGATAAACTGGGATATATACGACCAACCAAAATAAGAATGTGCAGTGCAAAAGTCAAAAGTACTAGTAAATATCCACAAAAGCATAATAACATAAAGCATAAAAGATTACAAAGTATTTAGAAAGAAAGTTTACACCCCAAAAGTCGTGAATCCTCCCCACACTTAAGGGTTGCACGGTCTTCCGTGCATAGATGAGAATCTGGGGGATGGACAGCTCTAGAAATCTCCACTTCTAGCTGGTGGCTATGGGTGCTCTAGTGGCTATGGGTGCTCTAGTGGCTGCGGGTGCTCTGGTGGCTGGTACACGATCAAATCTAAAATCGGCGCGACATCCTCGTCTTCAGCGCCGTCCTCCTCCGCCGCCGACTCGGGTGAATCCGTAGGAGTTGGGCTAGGGTCTCCTCACTCAAGCTTCTCCGCTAACCACTGAAAACATTGCACATTGCGGCGCTTGTTGCGATAGACCTCCTGCAAAATCTGCTGGACTAACTCATAAATAGCTCGGGAGGAAGATGTAAGAGTTGATGGTGGTGGTGGCGCTGATGATGATGATGGCTCTATTGTCTTCATCTTCTTGGTGCTCTTCTTTGCCGACTCCTCCCACTCCCTGAATGGCGAAAACCGATGGCCACTCGGGACTCTAAACATACGATCATCTGGCCTCCTCTCCACTCCAGCTACCGTGGCTAATCTCATAATGAGTGATGGGAAGGGAATGTTGAATTTCTGCTACTGGTTCACCTTCCACATCGACTCTCTGATCAAAGGTAGGATCACTATCTTCTTACCCTCCTGGTGCATGAAATTAGAACTCACACAACTTCACCAGCAAGTGCACCAGGTTGTCCAAGCAATACCTCATGTGAATGAGGGTCGATCCCACGAGGATTGTTGGATTGAGCAAGCAATAATTATCTTGTTGGAGTTAGTCAAGCAAACAGTAAAAGATGGTTGTTGGTGTAAAACGCATAAATAATAAAATAGTAAATAAAGAAAGCAAATAAACAGGTTGGAGTAAAACAATGATGAGAAAACAATTAAGGTCTTGAAGATATTTATCTTTCCGGATTAAGACTTCTTACCAACTTTTTTAACAATGAGTGATTCATTCTATGGAAAACCATAAGTGATTAAAACCTAATCTCTTAGAAATTTAATCTCCTCTAATCTTACTAAAATGCCACAGACAAGGTCAGTTAGTTCAGATCAGAGAGTGAAGTTCAAAAAACCAGTTTAGCACCACAAAAATCTTAATTACCCAAAGCTAACAGAATTTTATGTCACAAATCCTAATTAGTCCAGGTAATTCATAGTTTAGGAGGAGTGGTTTCAAGTTGTAGCTCAAGCAAGATAGCTCTCCCGAAAATCACAAAAGCTCATGTAGAAAAAGGGTCATACTCTTGTTCCACCTAGATTCATAAGATTAAGGACGAAAACAACACCTTAGAATTGAATCAAACATTAATTAAAATAGAAGAATAATAATCTTAATCCATAGAAATAAACAGAGCTCCTAACCATAATCATGAGGTTTAGTTGCTCATAACTTTATAGGAAAATGCGAAAGTAAGGAGTTCCCCTCCTAGTGGAAAGATCGAGTGTCCCTGGGGAGGAAGGAAGATATCCCAAAGAAGCACAATACATACTCTAATGTAGGTGGCGTAGGTGCTAGGCAACAGATAATCGGCGACTATCTACTTTCATATCCTCGCCTTGGGAGTGGGGTCGAAGCATACAATACTAATGGGGGCAGCTTTCTCCCCTGAACTGTACTCCCATCGGACCTCAGGGTGGTCAATCTTCTTCAGGATAGTATCCAATGTGATCATGCCCTAGATCACATCCGCTTTTATCTTCGGATAGGCATCTCGACTAGGTGGTATGTGTGGAAGTTGGAGGAGGGCCTTAAATGACTGAGTGGGGGTATCTAACTGTTGTTCTCTAAGGAATACTGTCTGTGTGTCTCCAGTCAAAAGATTCCTATAAAATTCTCGCATAATGGACTCGTTAATCTCCATTGGATCTTGCTCAATGAAGGTCCACTGGTAGTAAGCTATGCGGTCATGGATGACACTCGCAAGCTTCTCCGAAATGTTCAGTTTTTGCTCCCAACTAGTGTATGAACCCGTGCTCAACACGGAAAAATTTATAAAAGTAAAAAAAATTGTATGCTTCGATATTTAAAATAAAAGTACAAAATAACTATTATTTTAAGAAATTTATAAAATTATTATCAGAATCAAAGTTCAACTTAAAAAAAGTGAGTAATAATTATTTTATATTTTTTAAGGTAAAATAATTATACACTGTTACAGAATTTAAAATAAAATTAAAATATTTACATTAGAATACTATTTTTTCAAGGACTTCTCTATAAACAACATTGATGGTTGAATTTGCAGACATTCTTACGTGATTCATAAGTAAAATTTTTAAACATCTCTTACTCTTAACTCTTGAAAGTGCCACATATAGTTGGCCATGTGTAAAAACTGGTTTGGGCAAGTACAATCCAACATGAGATAAAGTTTGTCCCTGAGGCTTATTAATTGTCATGGCAAACAATACTATTATGGGAAGCTGTCTTCGTTGGAATCTAACTGGGACGGTTTCATTTGTTGGTACCATATTCTTTTAGGAATCAAAGCAACATGACCAACATTGTTACTCGTTAAGACTTCACATTCTATGACATGATTTCTAAGCGTCCTAACTTGTATCCTTGTACCATTACAAAGACCACTGGATTGGTCAATATTCCTCAGTAACATCACCGGAACACCAACCTTGAGTATTAATTTATGTGTAGGAAAACTAGAGCAATTTATGCTATTCAGTAATTTAGGACCATAAAGATCTAGTTGACTCTCCATATTCCCTTCATCCATACAAATGGAATCCGAACTAAGATATAATTTTTTTCCTCCAGGAATGATAGCCATCAGATGGTTGTTGACCTCTTCAACGATGTCTAGTGCGGGAGCCAGTATGGTTCTTGCTTTGAAAAAATTCTTTGAGGACATGTTTTCCAAAATATTTGGATAAGAAAAATGAACCAACTCATCAAATGCCTGGTCCGAAGAAGGAATAACAATATCTCTAAGAAGACATATCTCAGATTCACCATCCATATTGTCACCTATTAGACCATCACCAACTTTCAATAACCACTTACCGAATTGCTCTGTCTCATCTTGATCTGAAGCAATCATCCCTACAGAGAGTCTCATGTTTTTTGTTAGTTTGAGCACCTGACAAAACTTCCAAAGGTAAGACGAATTAACGGTTGAATGAATGATATCTTGTCTCGATCCTCGTGAAATGACAGGAAGAACTTGTCTAAAGTCTCTACCTAGTACAACCACTTTTCCTCCAAAGGGCAAATCTTTGCTATATGTTGGAGAACACCTCATGATATCACCCAAGCATTTATCAAGCGCTTCATAGCAGTACCTACTAACCATTGGAGCCTCATCCCAAATTATAAGTTTAGCTTTCAACAGCAACATTGCTTGAGGGGAACCAGGTTTGATGTTACATACAGAATCCTCAGTTATATTCAGCGGTATTTTGAACCTTGAG
The DNA here is from genome assembly GCF_003086295.3 of Arachis hypogaea. NCBI lineage: Eukaryota > Viridiplantae > Streptophyta > Magnoliopsida > Fabales > Fabaceae > Arachis > Arachis hypogaea. The sequence continues at coordinate 53,657,765 of NC_092041.1, forward strand.
TGTGCCGTTCTTCCATTGGGAAGAAGTAAAGATGCAATACCACTCGAAGCAACGTTTAACACTATATCACTCCTTGAGCGAATCTCAGCAGACATAAGGTTTCAGAGAAATGTTTTTCCAGTATCTCCATGACCATATACAAAGAAAAAATCCCCTTCATCACAATACACAGTTGTAACAATTTTATCAAATGCATATCTCTACTCAGGTGTTGCGATGGCTAACATGTCTAAGGCATTTTTCTTTAAATCATCCCTGTTAAAGTTTAGCTCTTCCCTAATAACCCTTTTGGTTAACAAAGAACTATCAGCTTTAGTTTCTAAAGTCATAGGAGGATAGTCTTTTAAGGTCTTACCATAGGAATATAAGATCTTGTCCATATCCATTAAGCACAGCTGCTTAATCTCATCATCTGATATTGTTAACTCTGCATATTATACGATACTGTAAAATTTAATCAAACTAAAAATGATCAATAAGAAAGAACTTTGATCATTGTAATTAATAAAAACTCACCCCTCATGTTCATCACGGTTCTCTGTCAATACAAAATATCATCTGAGAGTTCATTACAACATCTATCCCAGACATGTTCTGGTCTTGAGATATTGTTGGATGTTAATAGAATGACAAATAACCTCCTAACATATGATCCTGAGGCCTATGAGCTTGCTTCCTTAATTGCATCAATGAATTCTATGTCATCTTGCAACAGTCTAAGGGCAAAGCATGCATCTCTATACGTAGCATAAATTGTTCCTCCTAATGTTCTTATATCTCAAAAACTTATACATCCTCTTTGAGTATTCAAGAGAAGTCGTTGGTAATATTCTTCGATATTTGCTGCAAAAAACTTGGTTAAAATCCCACTTTTAAGTTGTTAAATGGATTAAGCTACGCTATTTTAATTATTATGTAGCTACACATCCGCATAAGAATAATTTTCCTAAAAAATATAGAAAAATAAACAATTGTATAATCTACAGATTATAACTGTTGAAAGTTATTTGAACATTTATTTTCTAGTGTAGATAAATCGAATAAAATGGACGTGGGGTACAGGCTATTAAGATTTTAAATTTAAATCATTAAATAAGTAAGATCAAAATTGAATATAAACTTGGCATTACCTGCAGGTACATGAGTCAACCTTCCAATTGCGAAGCTGATGAGCGGATATTTTATACGCTTTTTGGGGGTAATTTCATGTAGATTTTAGTGTGTTTTAGTTAGTTTTTAGTATATTTTTATTAGTTTTAGGCAAAATTCATATTTCTGGATTTTACTATGAGTTTGTATATTTTTTTGTGATTTCAGGTATTTTCTGGCTGAAATTGAGGGAGCTGAGCAAAAATCTGATTCAGGCTGAAAAAGGACCGCTGATGCTGTTGGATTCTAACCTCCCTGCACTCAGAATGAAGTTTTTGGAGCTACAGAGGTCCAATTGGCGCACTCTCAATTGGTTTGGAAACTAGACATCCAGGGCTTTCCAGCAATATATAATAGTCCATACTTTGCACGAAGATAAATGACGTAAATTGGCATTCAACGCCAGTTCCATTTTGCATTCTGGCGTTGAACGCCAGAATCAGGTTGCAAGTTGGAGTTAAACGCCAGAAACAGCAATATACAATAGCCCAGGCACGTGAGAAGCTTAAGTCTCAGCCCCAGCACACACCAAGTGGGTCCCAGAAGTGGATTTATGCACTATCCATCTTTGTTTACTCATTTTCAAGAGATGTGCAGACGGCATAATCAATAGATGTGTGCCTAAAGAAGAAGCATAGAAGATCCTATGGCATTGCCATGGATCGCAATATGGAGGACATTTTGGAAGTGAGCGAACAGCCACAAGAGTCCTCCAAAGTGGCTTCTACTGGCCTACTCTCTATAAAGACTCCCGAGTATTTGTACTTAATTGTGACAGTTGCCAAAGATCTGGTAATCTGCCTCACAGTTATGCCATGCCTCAACAAGGGATCTTGGAGATCGAGTTGTTTGATGTATGGGGTATTGACTTTATGGGACCTTTCCCACCATCATACTCAAACACTTATATTCTGGTGGCAGTGGATTATGTATCCAAGTGGGTGGAAGCTATTGCAACACCCACTAATGATACTAAGACAGTGCTAAAATTCCTCCAGAAACACATCTTCAGCAGATTTGGTGTCCCTAGAGTACTAATTAGTGATGGGGGCACTCTTTTTTGCAATAAACAGCTTTACTCTGCTATGGTCCAATATGGAGTTAGCCACACGGTGGAAACTCCATATCATCCACAGACAAATGGGCAAGCTGAAGTCTCTAATAGAGAACTTAAAAGAATCCTGGAATGGACTATGATTAACCGTAGAAAGGATTGGGCAAAAAGCTTGGATGATGCTCTGTAGGCATACAGAACAGCATTCAAGACTCCTATAGGGACCTTGGTGCACGAAATTGTGATCATCAACAATGGCGCCAAAAACTTGGTAGCGCTCTCAAACGTGAATCACACTTTGTCACAATTCCGCACAACTAACCAGCAAGTGCACTGGGTCGTCCAAGTAATACCTTACGTGAGTAAGGGTCGATCCCACGGAGATTGTTAGTATGAAGCAAGCTATGGTCATCTTGTAAATCTCAGTTAGGCGGATAATAAAAGGTTATGGAGTTTTCGAATAATAATATTAAATAAACAGAAAATAAAGATAGAAATACTTATGTAAATCATTGGTGAGAATTTCAGACAAGTGTATGGAGGTGCTTGTCCCTGTTGAATCTCTGCTTTCCTGCTGCTTTCATCCAATCCTTCTTAATCCTTTCCATGGCAAGCTGTATGTAGGGCATCACCGTTGTCAATGGCTACATCCCATCCTTTCAGTGAAAATGGTCCAAATGCTCTGTCACAGCACGGCTAATCATCTGTCGGTTCTCGATCATGTTGGAATAGAATCCCTTGATTCTTTTGCGTTTGTCATCACTCCCAGCAATCGCGAGTTTGAAGCTCGTCACAGTCATTCAATCCCGGAATCTTACTCGGAATACCACAGACAAGGTTAGACTTTTCGGATTCCTATGAATGCCACCATCAATTCTAGCTTATACCACGAAGATTCTGATTAAGGAATCCAAGAGATATGCGCCCGGTCTAAGGTAGAACGGAAGTGGTTGTCAGTCACGCGCGTTCATATGTGAGAATGATGATGAGTGTCACGGATCATCACATTCATCAAGTTGAAGTGCAACGAATATCTTAGAACAAGAATAAGTTGAATTGAATAAAAAATAGAAGTACTTGCATTAAAACTCGAGGTACAGCAGAGCTCCACACCCTTAATCTATGGTGTGTAGAAACTCCACCGTTGAAAATACATAAGTGATGAAGGTCCAGGCATGGTCGAGAGGCCAGCCCCCAAAACGTGATCACAGGATCAAAAATACAATCCAGGATGAAAATATAATAGTAAAAATCCTATTTATACTAGACTAGCTACTAAGGTTTACAGAAGAAAGTAATTGATGCAGAAATCCACTTCCAGGGCCCACTTGGTGTGTGCTTGGGCTGAGCTTGAACTTTACACGAGCTAAGGCTTCTATTGGAGTTGAACACCAAGTTGTAATGTGTTTTTGGCGTTCAACTCTGGTTCGTGACGTGTTTCTGGCATTTGACTCCAGAATGCAGCATAGAAACTGGCGTTGAGTGCCAGTTTGCGTCATCTAATCTCGAATAAAGTATGTACTATTATATATTGCTGGAAAGGTCTGGACGTCTACTTTCAGAAGCCGTTGAGAGCGCGCCATTTGAAGTTGTGTAGCTCCAGAAAATCCATTTTGAGTGCAAGGAGGTCAGAATACAACAGCATTAACAAAGAAGCGCTTGCTGGGAGGCAACCCAGCCATTAACAAAGCTTATTTGTTAATTAATTGAATTTTACAGGTTCATGTTAATTATCTTCAAGGTAAAATAGCAATTGCATGAGTTCACAGAGTTACAGAAGGATTCAGAGGATAAAATAGCAAAAAGAAGCTCACTGGTGCGAAAAAGCCAGTAAGAGCTATTTTGGGCGCTAAACGCCTAAAAGAAGCATCTACTGGGCGTTTGACGCTAGTAGAGATAGCCATCTGGGCGTTAAACACCAGAAAGAAGTATCTTCTGGGCATTTAACGCCAGATTTACAGCGTCCTGGGCGTTCAGAAAAACGCCCAGTGACAAAGGAGTTCCTGGCGTTTAACGCCAGCCAGAAGCAACAGCTGGGCGTTAAACGCCCAGGAAAAGCTACAAATGGGCGTTAAACGCCCAAAACATGCAGCATTTGGGCGTTTAATGCCAGGATTGTGGGGAGGAGGTAAATTCGTTTTCAATTCAAACTTTTTCCATTTTTTATGTTTCAATTCATGATTTCTTGCATAAACATGTTACAAACTCTCATATTCCAAACTTCAATTCCAAAAATTTTTAATCCTAATTTTTCAAATTCTTTTTCAAAAATATCAAATGTATCTTAATTCATAAACACAAATCCTTTTCAAATCCTCTCCAACTTCTTTTCAAATCTTTTTCAAAACTCAGTTATCTTTTTAAAATCTTCTCAAATCTTTTCTTTTAAATTCATCATATCCTCTTTTCAAAATTTAGATTTATCTTTTTTTTTTAAAATATCTTTCATATTTTTTCAATTTTAAATTGCATCTTTTTCCTATCATATCTCCTTCAAAATTTTCGAAAAAACCCACTCCTTCCCTTTAAATCCTAGTTCGGCCTCCCTCCTCTCCTCCACAATTCAAAAAATTGGCTCTCCTTCTATCCCTTTCCTTTCCTTTCTTTTGCTTGAGTGCAAGCAAACCTCTAAGTTTGGTGTGTTTATCCGTGATCACTAAACCAATACCCACGAAGATCATGGCTCCTAAGGGAAAATAAACCACTCCAAGAGGCGAAAAAGAGAATATTCCAAAACCACTTTGGAATCAACGGAAGTTTTTAACCAAAGAACATTCAGACCATTACTACAAAATAATGGGTCTAAGGTCAGTGATCCCAGAAGTTAAATTCGATCTAAAAGAAGACGAATATTCGGAGATCCAAGAGCAAATTCGAAACAGGAGCTGGGAAACCCTAGCTAATCTTGAAACAAAGGTGGGAAGGAACATGGTTCAGGAATTCTACTCTAATCTGTGGTAAACAGACAGGCAGAGAATAGCTGGAGCCGCCTTCTATGATTATCGGACCTTGGTTAGAGGGAAGATTGTTCACCTTCACCCTGACAAAATCAGGGAAATCTTTAAGCTACCTCAGCTGAAAGATAATCCAGACTCCTTTAATAGGAGAATGATGAGAACAAATAAGGGCTTAGACGAAATTCTAGAGGACATATGCCTCCCTGGAACCAAGTGGATAACTAGCACCAAGGGTGTCCCAAATCAACTCAAGAGAGAAGATCTCAAACCAGTTGCCAATGGCTGGCTGGACTTCATTGGGCGTTCTATACTGCCCACTAGCAACCGCTCTGAAGTCACCATCAAAAGAGCAGTAATGATCCATTGCATTATGTTGGGAAAAGAAGTGGAAGTTCATCAGCTGATTTCTTGTGAACTTTACACAATTGCAAACAAGAACTCCAAAGATGCCAAATTGGCTTATCCAAGTTTAATCTTTATGCGATGTAAAGATGCTGGGGTGAAGATGGGAGTAACTGAGTATATCTCAGTTGAGCGACCAATCACCAAAAAGTCAATGGAAGGACAACAAGTGCAGGATGACCCCATCAAGAGGAAAGCACAGGAGTTCCTCCCGGAAATCCCTCAAATTGAATACTGGGAGCATCTTGAAGCATCTGTCACCAAATTGCAAGAAGTTATGGAGCAACTAAAGGAAGAACAACAAAATCAAAATAGCATGCTTTGCAAACTACTTAACGAACAAGAAGAGCAAGGGCGTGAACTGAAGCAACTGAAGCATCAGAAGCTATTTCTTGAAGGGTGATGAGCGGATAATTTATACGCTTTTTGGCATTGTTTTTAGTATGTTTTTAGTATGATTTAGTTAGTTTTTAGTATATTTTTATTAGTTTTTAATTAAAATTCACTTTTCTGGACTTTACTACGAGTTTGTGTGCTTTTCTGTGATTTCAGGTATTTTCTGGCTGAAATTGAGGGACCTGAGCAAAAATCTGATTCAGAGACTGAAAAGGACTGCAGATGCTGTTGGATTCTGACCTCCCTGCACTCGAAGTAGATTTTCTGGAGCTACAGAAGCCCAATTGGCGCGCTCTCAACGGCGTTGAAAAGTAGACATCCTGGGCTTTCCAGCAATGTATAATAGTCCATACTTTGCCCGAGATTTGATGGCCCAAACCGGCGTTGCAAATCAGCTTCAGAATTCCCAGCGTTTAACGCTGGAACTGGCATAAAAATTGGAGTTAAACGCCCAAACTGGCATAAAAGCTGGCGTTTAACTCCAAGAAAAGTCTCTACACGAAAATGCTTCAATGCTCAGCCCAAGCACACACCAAGTGGGCCCGGAAGTGGATTTTTCTGTCATTTACTCATTTCTGTAAACCCTAGGTTACTAGTTCACTATTAATAGGATCTTTTGACATTGTATCTGTACCTCATGACATTTTACACGTTTCTTTGTGTATTTTCCACAGCATGAGTCTCTAAACCCCATGGTTGGGGGTGAGGAGCTCTGCTGTGTCTTGATGGATTAATGCAATTACTACTGTTTTTCATTCAATCATGCTTGCTTCCATTCTAAGATATTACTTGTTCTTAAACCGGATGAATGTGATGATCCGTGACACTCATCATCATTCTCAACTATGAACGTGTGCCTGACAACCACCTCCGTTCTACCTTAGATTAAGTAGATATCTCTTGGATTCTTTAATTAGAATCTTCGTGGTATAAGCTAGAACTGATGGCGGCATTCAAGAGAATCCGGAAGGTCTAAACCTTGTCTGTGGTATTCTGAGTGGGATTCAATGATTGAATGACTGTGACGAGCTTCAAACTCCTGAAGGCGGGGCGTTAGTGACAGACGCAAAAGAATCACTGGATTCTATTCCGGCCTGATTGAGAACCGACAGATGGATAGCCGTACCGTGACAGGGTGTGTTGAACATTTCCACTGAGAGGATGGGAGGTAGCCGCTGACAACGGTGAAACCCTTGCATACAGCTTGCCATGGAAGGAGCCTTGCGTGCTTGAAGAAGAAGACAGTAGGAAAGCAGAGATTCAGAAGATGGAGCATCTCCAAAACCTCAACCTGTTCTCCATTACTGCAAAACAAGTACTTATTTCATGTTCTTTTACTTTTCACAATCAACCTTGATAATTATTGATATCCTGACTAAGACTTACAAGATAACCATAGCTTGCTTCAAGCCGACAATCTCCGTGGGATCGACCCTTACTCACGTAAGGTATTACTTTGACGACCCAGTGCACTTGCTGGTTAGTTGTGCGGAATTGCAAAAGTGTGATTGCAATTTCGTGCACCAAGTTTTTGGCGCCGTTGCCGGGGATTGTTCGAGTTTGGACAACTGACGGCTTATCTTGTTGCTTAGATTAGGACTGTTTTATTTTTGTTGGTTTAGAGTCTTTTAGTTGAGTCTAGTTTCATATTTTAAGTTTGGTGTCAACTGCATGCTTTTGTTTTTCTTTTAATTTTCGATCTTGCATGTCCTTAGTCCCTTTTTGATCCATAAAAATTCTAAGTTTTGTGTCCTCTTTGTATTTTTTTCCTTTAAAAATTTTCGAAAATTAGTGTTTGATTTTCTAAAAATTTTAAGTTTGGTGTCATTTTGCTGTTTTTCTCTTTCCTCTTTTCAAAAATCAAATCTTTTTCATAAAAACTTTTCAATCATATCTTTCTAATTGCTAATATCAAAATCTTTTTAATTAACTAATTGATTCAGTTTTCAATTTGCTTTGATCTTATTCTCTTTTAATTTTCGACTTTTTTTTTAGTTTATTTTCCTGTTGTTTTTATTTCATTTTTCGATCAATTTAAAAAAAAAATATTTTTATCTACTTGCAATCCATATTATTTCCCTTATCCATCATGGACATAAGTGGAATTGAACAGTCCAGAATGACTCTGGGGTCATATGCTAACCCCATTACAGCTGCATGTGGGAGTAGCATCTGTATACCTCCCATTAAAGCAAGCAGCTTTGAGCTAAATCCTCAACTCATTATCATAGTGCAGCAAAATTGCTAGTATTCCGGTCTTCCACAGGAGGAACCTACTGAGTTTCTGGCACAATTCTTACAAATTGCTGACACAGTACGTGATAAAGAGGTGGATCAGGATGTCTATAGACTATTACTGTTTCCATTTGCTGTAAAAGATCAAGCTAAGAGGTGGTTGAATAACCAACCTACAACAAGCATAAAGACATGGAAACAGTTATCAGACAAATTCCTGAATCACTTTTACCCTCCAAAAAGGATGACACAGCTAAGGCTGGACATCCAAGGCTTTAAACAAGAGGATAATGAATCCCTTTATAATGCCTGGGAGAGGTATAGAGGTATGCTAAGAAAATGCCCCTCTGAAATATTTTCAGAGTGGGTACAGTTAGACATCTTCTACTATGGGCTTACAGAAAAAGCTCAGATGTCTCTAGACCACTCAGCTGGTGGATCTATACATATGAGGAAGACGATTGAGGAGGCTCAGGAGCTTATAGACACTGTTGCTAGAAACCAATATTTGTATTCTAGCAATGAGTTCTCTCCAAAAGAGGAAGTCATGGCAGAAGCCACTGATCCTAATCCTCAAGAACAGATGATTGAGCTTAATCGATAATTGCTCCTGATGACAGAACAGTTAGCAGAATTTAAAGAGATGCTCCATGAAACTAAAGTTGCTAACAAGAACATAGAACTACAGTTGAATCAAGCAAAACAGCAGATATCTAAACAGATAATAGAAGAATGTCAAGCAGTTCAACTGAGGAGTGGGAAAACATTGAACAACACCACTCAAAAGAGCAAAAAGCCAAATACGGAACAATTGACAGAGAAGAGCCAAACCATTATCCAAAATCCCTCTGAGGACAGTAAGAGCCCAGAGAGGAATACTATTGGCGTTCAAACGCCAGAAAAGGAGGGAAAGCTGGCGTTAAATGCCCATTCCCTGCCCAGTTATGGCATTCAAACGCCAGAAAAGGGGGAAAAGTTGGCGTTAAACACCCATTTTCCACCCAATCCTGGCGTTCAAACGCAAAAGGGGAACCAGACACCTGAGAGTGCTGACAGTAATCCCTCTAAAAAGGCTTCTTCAACCACTTCTGTAAGGAATAAGCCTGCAGCAACTAAGGTTGAAGAATATAAAGCCAAGATGCCTTATCCTCAGAAACTCCGCCAAGCGGAGCAGGATAAGCAATTTGCCCGCTTTGCAGACTATCTAAGGACTCTTGAAATAAAGATTCCGTTTGCAGAGGCACTTGAGCAAATACCTTCTTATGCTAAGTTCATGAAAGAGATCTTAAGTCATAAGAAGAATTGGAGAGAAACTGAAAAAGTTTTTCTCACTGAAGAATGCAGTGCAGTCATATTAAAGAGCTTACCAGAGAAGTTTAAAGATCCTGGAAGCTTTATGATACCATGCACATTAGAGGGTACTTGTACCAAGAAAGCTCTATGTGATCTTGGGGCAAGTATCAACCTAATACCTGCATCCACTATCAGAAAGCTCAGGATATGTCTCCAACTTGTTGATGGCTCCATTAAACACCCATCAGGCATAATTGAGGACACGATTGTCAAGGTTGGGCCATTTGCCATTCCCACTGACTTTGTAGTGCTGGAAATGGAGGAGCACAAGAGTGCAACTCTCATTCTAGGAAGACCTTTCCTAGCAACTGGACGGACCCTCATTGACGTCCAAAAAGGGGAATTAACCCTGAGAGTCAATGAGGATGAGTTCAAGTTGAATGTTGTCAAAGCTATGCAGCATCCAGACACATCAAATGACTGCATGAGCACTGATATTATTGACTCTTTGGTGGAGGAGGTCAATATGACTGAAAATCTTGAATCAGAGCTAGATGACATCTTTAAAGATGTTCAGCCTGATCTGGAGGAACTAAAGAAAATAAAAGGAATTTTGAAAATTCCTCAAGAAGAAGATAAGCCTCCTAAACCCGAGCTCAAGCCACTACGACCATCCCTGAAATATGCATTTCTGGGAGAAGGTGACACTTTTCCAGTGATCATAAGCTCTGCTTTAAATCCACAGGAAGAGGAAGCACTAATTCAAGTGCTAAGGACACACAAGACAGCTCTTGTGTGGTCCATAAGTGATCTTAAGGGCATTAGCCCAGCAAGATGCATGCACAAGATCCTATTGGAGGATGATGCTAAGCCAGTGGTTCAACCACAAAGGCGGCTAAATCCAGCCATGAAGGAGGTGGTGCAGAAAGAGGTCACTAAGTTACTAGAGGCTGGGATTATTTATCCTATTTCTGATAGCCCCTGGGTGAGCCCTGTCCACGTTGTCCCCAAGAAGGGAGGCATGACAGTGGTTCATAATGAAAAGAATGAACTTGTTCCTACAAGAACAGTTACAGGGTGGCGCATGTGTATTGACTATAGAAGGCTCAATACAGTCACCAGAAAGGATCATTTTCCTTTACCATTCATAGACCAGATGCTAGAGAGACTAGCAGGTCATGAATACTACTGCTTTTTGGACGGCTACTCAGGTTACAACCAAATTGCAGTAGATCCTCAGGACCAAGAGAAAACAGCATTTACATGTCCTTCTGGAGTATTTGCCTACAGAAGGATGCCTTTTGGTCTGTGCAATGCACCTGCAACCTTTCAGAGGTGCATGCTCTCTATCTTCTCAGATATGGTAGAGAAATTTCTGGAAGTCTTCATGGATGACTTTTCAGTATTTGGAGACTCATTCAGCTCCTGCCTTAACCATCTAGCACTTGTTCTGAAAAGATGCCAAGAGACCAACCTAGTTTTAAACTGGGAAAAATGTCACTTTATGGTGACTGAAGGGATTGTCCTTGGGCATAAAATTTCAAACAAGGGAATAGAGGTGGATCAAGCTAAAGTTAAAGTAATTGAAAAATTACCACCACCTACCAATTTTAAGGCAATCAGAAGCTTTCTGGGGCATGCAGGATTCTACAGAAGGTTTATAAAGGATTTTTCAAAAATTGCCAAACCTCTGAGTAATCTGCTAGCTGCTGACACGCCATTTATCTTTGATAAGGAGTGTCTGCAGGCGTTTGAGACTCTGAAAGCTAAGCTGGTCACAGCACCAGTCATCTCTGCACCAGACTGGACATTACCATTTGAACTAATGTGTGATGCCAGTGACTATGCCATTGGTGCAGTACTGGGACAAAGGCATGGTAAGCTTCTGCACGTCATTCATTATGGCAGCCGTATTCTAAATGATACATAGAAGAACTACACAACCACAGAAAAGGAGCTACTTGCAGTGGTTTATGCCATTGACAAGTTCAGATCTTATTTAGTAGGATCAAAAGTGATTGTGTACACTGACCATGCTGCTCTTAAATATCTACTCACAAAGCAGGATTCAAAACCCAGGCTCATAAGATGGGTGTTGCTTCTGCAAGAGTTTGATATAGAAATAAGAGACAGAAAAGGGACAGAGAATCAAGTAGCTGATCACCTGTCCCGGATAGAACCAGTAGCAGGAGCATCCCTCCCTCCTACTGAGATCTCTAAAACCTTTCCGGATGAGCAATTGTTTGCTATTCAGGAAGCTCCGTGGCTTGCAGACAGTGCAAACTATAAGAATCAAGGTTCTCCTTCTGTAACCATGGAGAGGAAGCATGAAGAACTTCTCTCAAAACAGAGTCAAACAGAGCCCCCACAGTCAAACTCTAAGTTTGGTGTTGGGAGGCCACCACCAACTTCTAAGTTTGGTGTTGAACCCCCACATTCAAACTCTAAGTTTGGTGTTGAGAGGTTCCAACATTGCTCTGAACATCTGTGAGGCTCCATGAGAGCCCACTGTCAAGCTACTGACATTAAAGAAGCGCTTGTTGGGAGGCAACCCAATGTTATATTTATTATTTTCCTTTGTTATTTTATGTTTTCTATAGGTTGATGATCTTGGGAAGTCACAAATTCAATTGAAAAAGCAGAAACAGAATGAAAAATAGAAAGAAAAACAGCACACCCTGGAGGAAAACTTGCTGGCGTTTAAATGCCAGTAAGGGCAGCAAATGGGCGTTTAACGCCCAGTCTGGCACCTCCTGGGCGTTTAACGCCAGAAAGGGGCACCAGACTGGCGTTAAACGCCAGGAATGGGCACCAAGCTGGCGTTAAACGCCAGAAATGGGCACCAGCCCGGCGTTTAACGCCAGAATTGGCATAAGGAGCATTTTTGCTCGCCACGTGGTGCAGGGATGAATTATCCTTGACAACTCAGGATCTGTGGACCCCACAGGATCCCCACCTACCCCACCACTCTCTCTCTTCTTTATTCTTTTGCTCGAGGACGAGCAAACCTTCTAAGTTTGGTGTGGTAAAAGCGTTGCTTTTTGTTTCTCCATAACCATTTATGGCACCTAAGACCGGAGAAACCTCTAGAAAGAGGAAAGGAAGGCAAAAGCTTCCACCTCCGAGCCATGGGAGATGGAGAGATTCATCTCAAGGGATGCACTTTCCTCCACAAAACTATTGGGAGCAAATCAACACCTCCCTAGGAAAATTGAGTTCCAACATGGGACAACTAAGGGTGGAGCACCAAGAACATTCCATCCTCCTCCATGAAATTAAAGAAGAACATAGAATCATGAGAGAGGAGCAACAAAGGCAAGGAAGAGACATTGAGGAGCTCAAGCACTCCATAAGATCTTCAAGAGGAAGAACAAGCCGCCATCACTAAGGTGGACCCGTTCTTTAATCTCCTTGTTCTTTATTTTCTATTTTTCGAATCTTTATGCTTATGTTTATCCATGTTTGTGTCTTGTTACATGATCATTAGTATCTATGCCTTAAAGCTATGAATGTCCTATGAATCCATCACCTCTCTTAAATGAAAAATGCTTTAATCACAAAAGAACAAGAAGTACAGGATTTCGAATTCATCTTTGAAACTAGTTGAATTAGTTTGATGTGGTGACAATACTTTTTGTTTTCTGAATGAATGCTTGAACAGTGCATATGTCTTTTGAACTTGTTGTTTTAAGAATGTTAAAATTGTTGGCTCTTGAAAGAATGATGGAAAAGGAGAACTGTTATTGAGGATCTGAAAAATCATCAAAGTGATTCTTGAAGCAAGAAAAAGCAGTGAATACAAAAAAATGAAAAAAAAAGAACGAAAAGAAAAGAAAGAGAAAAAGAAAAGAAAAAAATAATAAAGTTGTGATCCAAGGCAAAAAGAGTGTGCTTAAGAACCCTGGACACCTCTAATTGGGGACTCTAGCAAAGCTGAGTCACAATCTGAAAAGGTTCACCCAATTATGTGTCTGTGGCATGTATGTATCCGGTGGTAATACTGGAGGACAGAGTGCTTTGGGCCACAGCCAAGACTCATAAAGTAGCTATGTTCAAGAATCATCATACTTAACTAGGAGAATCAATAACACTATCTGAGTTCTGAGTTCCTATGGATGCCAATCATTCTGAACCTCAAAGGATAAAGCGAGATGCCAAAACTGTTCAGGGGCAAAAAGCTACTAGTCCCGCTCATCTAATTGGAGCTAAGTTTCATTGATAGTTTGGAGTTTATAGTATATTCTCTTCTTTTTATCCTATTTGATTTTCAGTTGCTTGGGGACAAGCAACAATTTAAGTTTGGTGTTGTGATGAGCGGATAATTTATACGCTTTTTGGCATTGTTTTTAGTATGTTTTTAGTATGATTTAGTTAGTTTTTAGTATATTTTTATTAGTTTTTAATTAAAATTCACTTTTCTGGACTTTACTATGAGTTTGTGTGCTTTTCTGTGATTTCAGGTATTTTCTGGCTGAAATTGAGGGACCTGAGCAAAAATCTGATTCAGAGACTGAAAAGGACTGCAGATGCTGTTGGATTCTGACCTCCCTGCACTCGAAGTAGATTTTCTGGAGCTACAGAAGCCCAATTGGCGCGCTCTCAACGGCGTTGAAACGTAGACATCCTGGGCTTTCCAGCAATGTATAATAGTCCATACTTTTCCCGAGATTTGATGGCCCAAACCGGCGTTGCAAATCAGCTTCAGAATTCCCAGCGTTTAACGCTGGAACTGGCATAAAAATTGGAGTTAAACGCCCAAACTGGCATAAAAGCTGGCGTTTAACTCCAGGAAAAGTCTCTACACGAAAATGCTTCAATGCTCAGCCCAAGCACACACCAAGTGGGCCCGGAAGTGGATTTTTCTGTCATTTACTCATTTCTGTAAACCCTAGGTTACTAGTTCACTATTAATAGGATCTTTTGACATTGTATCTGTACCTCATGACATTTTACACGTTTCTTTGTGTATTTTCCACAGCATGAGTCTCTAAACCCCATGGTTGGGGGTGAGGAGCTCTACTGTGTCTTGATGGATTAATGCAATTACTACTGTTTTTCATTCAATCATGCTTGCTTCCATTCTAAGATATTACTTGTTCTTAAACCGGATGAATGTGATGATCCGTGACACTCATCATCATTCTCAACTATGAACGTGTGCCTGACAACCACCTCCGTTCTACCTTAGATTAAGTAGATATCTCTTGGATTCTTTAATTAGAATCTTCGTGGTATAAGCTAGAACTGATGGCGGCATTCAAGAGAATCCGGAAGGTCTAAACCTTGTCTGTGGTATTCTGAGTAGGATTCAATGATTGAATGACTGTGACGAGCTTCAAACTCCTGAAGGCGGGGCGTTAGTGACAGACACAAAAGAATCACTGGATTCTATTCCGGCCTGATTGAGAACCAACAGATGGATAGCCGTACCGTGACAGGGTGCGTTGAATATTTCCACTGAGAGGATAGGAGGTAGCCACTGACAACGGTGAAACCCTTGTATACAGCTTGCCATGGAAGGAGCCTTGTGTGCTTGAAGAAGAAGACAGTAGGAAAGCAGAGATTCAGAAGATGGAGCATCTCCAAAACCTCAACCTGTTCCCCATTACTGCAAAACAAGTACTTATTTCATGTTCTTTTACTTTTCACAATCAACCTTGATAATTATTGATATCCTGACTAAGACTTACAAGATAACCATAGCTTGCTTCAAGCCGACAATCTCCGTGGGATCGACCCTTACTCACGTAAGGTATTACTTGGACGACCCAGTGCACTTGCTGGTTAGTTGTGCGGAATTGCAAAAGTGTGATTGCAATTTCGTGCACCAGTCATCAATCAAACCATCAAGTTTGATCTTGAAATCTCGACATAATATATCAGGATGGTCTTCTGCCTTCAATCCAATGGAAGTCACTTCTCTTTTTATCTCATCCCATTCAGGGTTACTGGCCATGGTGATAAAATAGCTATGATATCCTGCATATCTGCAAATTACAAATGCATCTTTACAATTATTCATCATATACCTAGGTCCACCGGTAAAAGTACAAGCCTTGCAGCATCTACATCCCCGTTTATAAGACTTTCATGCAGACATTTATATTTATCAACCCTCAAATGTGGTTGTTTACACCTAAAGAATGTTAAACTCTCTGATTCCACCATTGTGTAGGCATCTACCAGAAACCATTGGAATAATCTCTTTGATCTCAAAATTAACGGAGATTCACCTGTCCTTTTTTGTAGTCGAAAAGCAAAGAATTGTCGCATGTGATTGTTTTTGTTTTTCTTTGTAGGCCTAGCAGAGATAGAATTTGATGTTGCAATACCCAAACGAAATCCATCCTGCCCATACGGAAACAATAATGGATATTGCAAGGCTAAATAAGATGGATGAAAAATATCAATCCACTGGAGCTTTCTAGATTGACTCTCTATAATAATATCTCTATCTTTGCTAAGTTGTTCGACATCGCCATCAATCAATACAGCCACTTCAGATGCAAATGGCAAATTGTATGTCCTGCCATCTGTAGTCTTTTTACTAATCAACATAAGCTTTATGTTTGTACAATTTTTCTGTTGGTACCTATCTCTTGCATAGCGAAAACTCTTTTCCAAACTATTATATTTGTCTAGCATGTTTCTTAATATTGTCACAATTTTTCTATCCCGCTCATTTATAGCTTCATTGGAACTGCGGAAAAAAATCAATAAAATTTATATTATTTTCTCTCATAGATAAGAAACGACTAAAAAATTTGACTAGTTGCATGAAAATTACCAAAGTGTGCCTATTCGATTATTAATCTCATTTTCTGTGTCATAGATATATAGCTGGGCAAATGTTGGTCGCAAACTATCAGGAGGAAGTAAGCTACCAATGCTATGGTACCCTCAAGCTTAAAAATTGGAGGAGCAGTCCCATTGTTCACCCCACAGTCAATTTTTTCGGCCATTGATGTAAAACAAAACATTGAATTAAATGTCCTTATATTTTTTAGGAAATGAATACTTCTTTGATCTCCTCCAGTATGAAGCTGAATGAGCTCATCAGGAGGCACAGAAAGTAGAGGAAGCTCGATCTTTCCTTCCATACAACATAATGAAAACTTTGGTTGGGGCGACTATTTGGATTTAGCAAGCCTTTCTCCAGACCACATCCATGCTTTACAGTGTTGACATTGATAAATAGGATTTCCTATATCCCAAACATCTGCCGAATGAACTCTCTTTAGATACTCAGTTGTCATATCGATGCAATTTAGTCCATGATGTACACAAAGATGCAAATAAACATACAGATAAAATTTTTACATACCGTCTAAGGTTTCTGATGATGGTATAAAATTATCTTCCATATCTACATCCAACATTGAATCATCATAACCATTCAAAACTACAATAAATAAAAATTATAAAAAATGTAAACATATATGTTGATGTATTACTAATAATTCATATCTCATGCAAACTACAAACTTAAATTCTTGGTATAATGAAAAATTACCTTCATCATCAACAAAAGGGTCAACATTTTGGCCACTTTGTATGTCACTACTTGGTGGGTGCGTCTTAACAGTCGATAAATTTACATCTTCATAAAGTTGTGCCAAATTAATAGCCACCGAAGCAACAACAGAGGAAGATTATCTTTTTTACACCCCAATTATAGTAGAATTTCTTTACAAAAAGTTTAATTTTATTCAATTAAGCATTAGACACTATACGAAAGAAAAGAATATAATAATGATGATCATCTTTTCTATATTACCTTTCTGTTAGGCATGATCTGTGGGAACCGCAGTGTGATGGAAGTTGATTTTGCGGAATGACTTTCGTTAGATTATTGGTGGGTCTTTATACACTGGAGTATGCTAGAATTGTAATAAATCTATGTTATATAAATGATTTCTAATGAAGTATACTTTTTGTTAAATATTGGTGTATGAATCATGTGGCAATCATTAATTATACGTACTATTTGTTAACACGGACAGTGGAGTTCTTGTCAATGAAGGATCCATCCGTAGAATTAAAAATTTAGATCTTATCTCTGATGTAGAAGGTCTTACATAATTAGGAGCAGTATTTTTCTGTCCAATTCCATGCGAGGCACAGTGTATACCATACATAGATAGTTGCTTCCCTATGAATTAGTAATGAGAAATATATAGAAAATTTTAGTCATTAAACTGATATAAATTAAATTTAGAGAAACATGAGTCAATTACAGTGAAAAAATGTCACCTTTATCTTCATTTGATTGTAAACTGTGAATATTAGATAGGTATCAGTTTCTCGACACACTGTTCTTTGAATTGTAGTAATATGATGCACATTTTTATGTACGTCAAAATTTGTATTATTGTTGTTCTTCGACACTGTTATGTCAAGAAAAATAAATAAAACACAAATAATAATTATTCAATTAACTAATCTCGTATTTGATTTTATACAATTTTAGTAGTATACTTTCGTAGTTAAAATTTTTTTTGTATTGGTTTAGTTTTTATTGAATTATTTTTTAAATTATTAAACTAAATCAATGAGTATCTATATCATAATATTTAAATATACCCAGTCATGACTTAAAAATAAATACTATTCAATTTAAATAATAAATAAAACTCTAAATTTAAATATAATTTTAAAATTTTAATTTATTTAAATCGAGTTAAATAGATCTACACAAAATCATTAAATTTTATATTTTCTCAATTAGTATAGAATTTTATATATTAATTTAGATTAAATAGTACATTATTTTAAATTATGACAGAGTATATTTTTAATAATATTAAATAATTAATTAACTTAAATAGTACATGAAGATTTGAAGATTGCATAATTTTTATGTAATTTATAACTTACTAAATATGAATTAAAAAAAAGTTATAAAGATGAATAGTTATTTACAGTTTTTCAATCACTAAATTAAAATATTTAAAAAATTATATATAGTACAAACTACTTTACTAATATTCTCAACAATGATGATAGTTTAAATTGTATTTCTCATAAAAAAATAGAAATTAAAAAAGTTTAACAAGAACACTTACTAGAAGCACAAAAAAAGCAAACTCATTATCACTAAGTCTTTTTCGTTTTCGTTTTTTTGCCAAAACTATCTTTCGTTTTAACCTTGCAACCTTGGATTATGTGATCGGAGTGGGTTACATTATCCTTGTTAAGTCACTTATCTACAATGTACTTCTCCCGCAACAATGAGCTAGGAATACAAATTTTTAAATTTTAATACTTATGTTGAAGTTAAATTTTAAATATCCATTAATTTATAATACTGATTATTTATTAATTAATTTATGAGGTATCATTTTTTACTTAAAAAATAAAAAATTTAATTTTTAAATATGTAAAAATATATTAATAGTGACTTTTAATTCATAAATTAATAATCTAATTAAAAGGGGTATATATATATATATATATATATATATATATATATATATATATATATATATATATAAGCTAAACTAATTTAAATATAGCTGTCTTAAATAAACTAATTTTTATATTATATTATTAAATAATTAATGAAAAACATACACTCATGCACAACAATTTTAAATTTGAATTTAGAAGTGATTAATAAATTACATTTTTTTAATCTAACGTATAACAAAAAAAATTAGTTAAAGGACAAAATATTTAACATAGAATAATTTTAGTCATTTAAAATTTAAGTATTAAAAATTGAATTATGTATTAAAAATTAAATACAACTTTGTGGTAATAATAATAATAATAATAATAGTAATAATATACTTTTAAAAGGTAGTACTGTATGTTCTCCGTAACATGTAATTTTTAAATTTATTTTATAAATAAATAAAATAATTTTTTTGAATAATTAGATTAAGTGAATAATAAAAATTAGTATCCAAATTCACAAATTTTAATCTATCTCATAAAAGAAAATAAAACTTACATAAAATATATGAAACTTACATAAAACATAGTGTATCGTGTAGTAATAGTACTTTTAGAGAGTGCTAATAGTCTTATTTTTTTCAAATATTTAACAATTATATAAATATTATTTATTTTCAATTACTAAGCTAATAAGTTTATAACATGTAAACCGTAAAAAAATAAAATTGCAAAGAAGTTAAACAAAATAAAATGAAAACACTAATCAATAGAAAACTAATCGACACTTAAAAAATTTATTTGAAATGAAAAAAAATAAAACTTACAAAAAGATGTGGTGCAATGTGCAACAGGAACACCTTCAAAAAATATCTAATAAATAAATACTGAATATGATAATTATATGTAATTATAGAGTTCTTATATAGAGCTATTGTATTTTTGGTTGGGCTAAAATTTTAATGTGTATATGTTATAATTTGTTGGAAAGAATCAAAGAAATTATTTTATTTCAAATCAAAAGTTTCCTTTTTTGAACGAAATAAAAAATTTCTATTTACGAAGTCATAAATATAATATAACCTACTTTAGTGAGCCACAACAGTATACAACACCAACACCCTAACAATTACTCTCATTCAGTAACTACTCTCATTTAATAATATTTTTTATTTGATAATTTAACGTTCAATGACTAATTAATAATAAATTAAAAGCACTTTTTTTTATTGTTATTATTTTATTTCGAAAAAATTCATATACTAATTTTTATTTGCGGATTTTGAGTTTCAGGTTGAAGAATTTAGAATATGAATAATATATATCGGTCTCATGTATCTCATGATTGTTTAAAATTTGTGCCATTGTCTTCGTGAACCACTCCTATTTCAACAAATCTGTGGTCTTCTCATCCTCTTATTTTTGTTTTCTAAACCAGACATTATACGCAGCAAATTTAAGATAGTTTTTATCTCATTCATATGCCTTTTTTATGAGCTCAAATTATTAGAAAAAATAATTTTATAACATAGTATCATATTTTCTATAATTTAAAATTTGAGACTTTGATTTTTATTGACTCCAAAAAAATTATTACAACACAAGACAAATAAAAAAATACAAAATTTAGACAAAATAAAAAAATGTGAAAAGACGTATTAAAAATAGGATCAATTGTATGATAAAATTAATTATATATGAGTCGCATGCAATTTGGGATTAGGGTTTTAAATTACATATATTAATGAATTAGCTCATAAATACAAAAAAATATTGTAGGAAATTTAAATTATTTTTGTATTAATTTTTATATAAAATACCCATATCATTATAATTATTCAGAAGTTTCATATAATTTGAACCTTATGAATTCAATTTACTACATATTTACCTAAATCGAATTGAATTATATGAAAATACAAATTCGATTTATTTAATTTAATTTATTTTTATATGTGGTATGATTTGATTGAAAGAGCAACAATTTATACTACTTCATAGATTCTTCTATAATTTTATCTAGCATTAATAAAATTTCACTATCACTGGTTTTAAAAAAAATTAAAATCTAAAACGATGGTTAAAAATAAATAAAGAGAATAGATTTAATTCTTCTATAATTGTATGCATTTTTTAGAGTCCACAAGTTCTATGTTTTATAAATTAACGTTAATGCATATATAGTATATAAATAAATTTAATTAGAATAAATAACAATTTATTTATTTTATTTTAGACTTTATAAATGAAACGACTAATTCACTAATATAACGATTTATAATTAATGTAATATAATTAATTAAGTAATATAAATTATAATAAATTATATTAATTATATTAATATTTAAATATCTAATCAAATCAATTATTTGATATAATTAAGTTAGTACAATAAATGATATTAAATGAGTTAAAATAATTAAATCGGGAAACATTCTCCGAAACATGCCACGTCAGCTTCATCATTAAGCGTAGACATCCGATTTTTATATAATAGAATAGATGTAAGGCCTTTCCCTCAAGGCGGTGAAACTGACGTTGGGCTGTTTCATTGGCAAAGGTATCCGGCTTGTCAGAAGGACAAGGGAGACTGCCGGTTGGAGCTGATGATGATGATGGCTCCTTGCCCTTACGGCGTATCCTGAAAGGGAATGAATGGAGTACAATTCAAAATCATAAAGTAAATGGTATAAGAAGGCAAAAAAGGAAGTAATTACAATGCAACTTGGAGCCAATAACAGTAAATAAACACTTAATTGAGGCGAACATCATAAAAGTGTGGTTTAATCAAGAAAAAGAATGTGCTTCTCAATTAAGTAGCCTAAGGTTGCAAGTAATGAATGAGAAACAATTAAAGTACACTCAAGCTTAGGCATTCACATTAAGAGTGAATTGAATTTTTAAAAGAGTGGATAGTGAAGTTATGTCTGTTAATGCACAAGGTTACAGAGAAATTGACATAACCAACAATATCCAACTCAACAGTGATCAACTACTTATTTACCCAAAAGTAACAAGATAACCACAGGAACAAGGTACTTGTTACAAAACAAAATGACAAGCTTGATAAAAATAAAGTGAAGTCACTCAACCAAATGAAAAGCATTAAAGAACAAGCACTTGTTATGTGATTAAATGGTTTTAATTTGGAAACCATAATGAGCAAGTTGTTTAGTTCAATTCGCTAGGTTTAATTTGCACTTATTAACATTTCACCCTATATGTTACCAAATTGAAATTTTCAAACCAATTTGGTGCTAGCAACTCAAAGTAATAAATTAGTGCATTATTGAAATTCAGTTTCAAATATCATCACAACAATTCGAAAGTGCACAATTTTTAATTAGAATGCCTAACAAGGATAAAATTTAAGACATATGGTGGCCAAAACACATGAATTAAACAAAAAGTTCATTGAGGTATTATGTCAAACAGTTGGTATGCAGTTAAGATGCTTATGAATTTCAATCTAATTCAAGTAATCAGTAACCCAGATATCAGCAACACACTTACAATCAATATAACAATCAACAATTAACTAATCTAACCTAACCTAGTTACTAAAATCATTATGAAAACACAATTAAAAGTGACCAAAATAAGCATGAAATAGGGCAAGAAAATGGAACCTGCATTGATGATGTACATAAAATGGAGGGAGAGGGGTGGATAGAGAGCAGCTGCGGCGGTGCAGGGATTGCCACTGCTGGGATCGTGGTGGAGCTGCATCGCTGGATTTAGAACACGTGGCTGACTGGGGGCAGAGGAGAGGAGCTGGAAGACGGGGAGAAGAAGAGAGAGAGAGACAGAGAGAGAGAGACAGAGAGAGAGAGAGAGAGAGAGAGAGGGACCGATGGTTGTTGCCAGCCGCCACGGCGGTGATTGTGGATGTCGGACAGAGGTGGCTGGATGGTAGTATGGTGGTTTAGGGGTTGGGACGGGGTTGTGGTAAACGAACAAGAGAAGAGAAGGAATGGAGGTGGGTAGGGCGCTGATAAAGAGGATTTATGCCAATTCGGAATTTAGATAAAATAGAACTTCTTCCGTTGTAAGTATAGTCTGAACCGGCAATGGATACTCTCAATCAAATGTTAGTTCAATACAAAATAACCGAGAGTAGTTCAACCTCGGGTCGTTCTCCTTAGGAACGCAATTGAGGTGTTACTTCCTTGGTTGTTACAGCCAAAAAGGGGTTTTCAAGTGAGAAATCAAAGATTAAAAGAACCAAGAAATCAAAGAACTAAGTAATGAGCAAAATTGTAATTGATGCATAAAAGGGGCCTTGACTCGGGAGGGAAGATCCAAGGAATCCTATCATCGTCCTAACCATGACTATGGCAATTATGAGAGTTCTTATAGGATCTAGTGCATTAGTGCTGGTATGATCGCACCTATTAAAGTGGCGCACACAATTATCATAAGCATGGGGTGCGGCAGAGAATAACTCGATCCGTGAACCCTTGTGGGGACCGCGGGTACCTACGAAAGATCAGGCCATTGAGGATCGCTTTAAGGTATCCTTCTCGGGATAGAATCGTTTAAAGAAAGAGGGTCAGTACGACGTAAAAAAAAAAAAAAAAGAGGTGCAATACGAGGACTTCCCAAGAGGTCACCCATCCTAGTACTACTCTCACCCAAGCACACTTAATTATGGAGTTCTGACGGAATCCGATGCATTAGTGCTGGTATGATCGCACCTATCAAAGTGTGCGCTCACAATTATTATAAGCATGGGGCGCCACATAGAGTAACTCGAGCCGCAAAGTCTTGCGGGTACCGTGGGATCCTGCGGAAGATCAGGCTATTGAGAATCACTTTAAGGTATCCTTCTCGGGATAGAATCGTTTAAAGAAAGAGGGTTAGTACGACGTAAAAAAAAGAGAGGTACAACACGAGGACTTCTGAGGAGGTCACCCATCCTAGTACTACTCTCGCCCAAGCACACTTAACTGCAGAGTTCTGATGGGATCCGGTGCATTAGTGCTGATATGATCGCACCTACTAAAAGTGTGCGCACACAATTATCATAAGCATAGGGCGCGACATAGAGTAACTCGAGCCGCGAAGCCTTGTGGGGACCGCGAGAGCCTGCGCAAGATCAGGCCATTGAGGATCACTTTATGGTATCCTTCTCGGGATAGAATCGTTTAAAGAAAGAGGGCCAGTATGACGTAAAAAAAAAGAAAGGTGCAACACGAGGACTTCCATGCACGCTTAACTACGGAGTTCTGATGGGATCTGGTGCATTAGTGCTGGTATGATCGCACCTATTAAAGTGTGTGCAGACGATTATTATAAGCATGGGGCGCGACATAGAGTAACTCGAGCCGCAAAATCTTACGGGTACCGAGGGATCATGCGGAAGATCAGGCCATTGAGAATCAGTTTAAGGTATCCTTCTCGGGATAGAATCATTTAAAGAAAGAGGGTCAGTACGACGTAAAAAAAAGACGTGAAACACGAGGACTTCCGAGGAGATCACCCATCGAAGTACTACTCTTGCCCAAGCACGCTTAACTGCAGATATCTGATGGGATCCGGTGCATTAGTGCTGGTATGATCGCACCTATTAAGGTGTGCGCATAGAATTATCATAAGCATGGGGCGGGAAATAGAGTAACTCTAGCCGTGAAGCCTTGCGGGTACCGTGGGAACCTGCGAAAGATCAGGCCATTGAGAATCGCTTTAAGGTATCCTTCTGGGAATAGAATCGTTTAAAGAAAGAGTGTCAGTACGACGTAAAAAAAAAGAGGTGCAACACGAGAACTTCCCAAGTGGGCACCCATCCTAGTTCTACTTTCACCCAAGTACGCTTAACTGGAGAGTTCTGATGGGATCCGGTGCATTAGTGCGGGTATGATAGCACCTGTTAAAGTGTGCGCACACAGTTATCATAAGAATGGGGCGCGGCATAGAGTAACTCGAGCCGCAAAGCCTTGGCGGTACTGTGGGATCATGCGGAAGATCAGGCCATTGAGAATTACTTTAAGGTATCCTTCTCGGGATAGAATCGTTTAAAAAAAGAGGGTCAGTACGACGTAAAAAAAAGAGAGGTGCAACACGAGTACTTTTGAGGAGGTCACCTATCCTAGTTCTACTCTCGCCCAAGCACGCTTAACTGCAGAGTTCTGACGGGATCCGGTGCATTAGTGCTGGTATGATCGCACCTATTAAAGTGTGCGCACACAATTATCATAAGCATAGGGCGCGACATAGAGTAACTCGAGCCGCGAGGCCTTGCGAGGACCGCGGGAGCCTGTGCAAGATCAGGCCATTGAGGATCACTTTATGGTATCCTTCTCGGGATAGAATCGTTTAAAGAAAGAGGGCCAGTACGACGTAAAAAAAAAGAGGTGCAACACGAGGACTTTCCAGGAGATCACCCATCCTAGTATTACTCTCGCCAAAGCACGCTTAACTGCAGAGTTCTAATGGGATCCGGTGTATTAGTACTGGTATGATCGCACCTATTAAAGTGTGCAAACACAATTATCATAAGCATGGGGTGCGGCATAGTGTAAGCTGAGCCGCGAAGTCTTGCGGGGACCTTGAGAACCTGCGGAAGATCAGGTCATTAAGGATCACTTTAAGGTATCCTTCTAGGGATAGAATCGTTTAAAGAAAGAGGGTCAGTACGGCGTAAAAAAAAAGAGGTGCAACACGATGACTTCCCTAGAGGTCACCCATCTTGGTAGTACTCTCACCCAAGCACGCTTGACTACGGAGTTCTGGTAGGATCCGGTGCATTAATGCTGGTATGATCGCACCTATTAAAGTGTGTGCAGACAATTATTTTAAGCATGGGGCGCGACATAGAGTAACTAGAGCCACACAGCCTTACGGGTACCGTGGGATCCTGCGGAAGATCAGGCCATTGAGAATCACTTTAAGGTATGCTTCTCGGGATATAACCGTTTAAAGAAAGAGGGTCAGTACGATGTAAAAAAAAGACGTGCAACACGAAGACTTCCGAGGAGGTCACCCATCGTAGTACTACTCTCACCCAAGCACGCTTAACTGCAGATTTCTGATGGGATCCGGTGCATTAGTACTGGTATGATCGCACATATTAAAGTGTGCAAACACAATTATCATAAGCATGGGGCGCGAAATAGAGTAACTCTAGCTGTGAAGCCTTGCGGGTACCGTGGGAACCTACGAAAGATTAGGCCATTATGAATTGCTTTAAGGTATCCTTCTCGGGATAGAATCGTTTAAAAAAAGAGTGTCAGTACGACGTGAAAAAAAAGATGTGCAACACGAGAACTTCCAAGAGGACACCCATCCTAGTACTACTTTCGACCAAGCACGCTTAACTGCAGAGTTTTGATGGGATCTGGTGGATTAGTGCCAGTATGATCGCATCTATTAAAGTGTGCGCACACAATTAACATAAGCATAGGGCACGACATAGAGTAACTCGATCCGCAAAGCCTTGTGGGGACCACGGAAGCATGCGGAAGATCAGGCCATTAAGGATCGCTTTAAGGTATCCTTCTCATGATAGAATCGTTTCAGGAAAGAGGGTCAGTACGACGTAAAAAAAAAAAAAAAGAGAGGTGCAACACGAGGACTTCCCAGGAGGTCTACCATCCTAGTAATACTCTCGCCTAAGCACGCTTAATTGTGGAGTTATGATGGGATCCGGTACATTAGTGCTGGTATGATCGCACCTATTAAAGTGTGCGCACATAATTATCATATGCATTGGGCGCAGCATAGAGTAACTCGAGCCACGAAGCCTTGCGGGGATCGCGGGAACCTGCGGATGATCAAGCCGTTGAGGATTGCTTTAAGGTATCCTTCTCGGGATAGAATCGTTTAAAAAAAGATTGTCAATACGTCGTAAAAAAAAGAGGTGCAACACGAGGACTTCCCAAGAGGTCACCCATCCTAGTACTACTCTCACCCAAGAATGCTTAACTGTGGAGTTCTGATGGGATCCGATGCAATAATGCTGGTATGATCGCACCTATTAAAGTGTGCGCAGACAATTATCATAAGCAAGGGACGCGACATAGAGTAACTTGAGCCGCGAAGCCTTGCGGGTACCATGGGATCCTGCGGAAGATCAGGCCATTGAGAATCACTTTATGGTATCCTTCTCGGGATAGAATCGTTTAAAGAAAGAGGGTCAGTACAACGTAAAAAAAATGACGTGCAACACGAGGACTTCCGAGAAGGTCACCCATCCTAATACTACTCTCGCCCAAGCACGTTTAGCTGTAGAGTTCTGATAGGATCCGGTGCATTAGTGCTATTATGATCGCACCTATTGAAGTGTGCGCACACAATTATCATAAGCATAGGGCATGGCATATAGTAACTCGAGCCGCGAAGCCTTGCGGGGAACACGGGAGCCTGTACAAGATCAGGCCATTGAATATCGCTTTAACGTATCCTTCTCGGGATAGAATCGTTTAAAGAAAGAGGGTTAGTACGACGTAAAAAAAAAGAGGTGCAACACGAGGATTTCGCACGAGGTCACCCATCCTAGTACTACTATCACCAAAGCACGCTTAACTACGGAGTTCAGATGGGATCCGGTGCATTATTGCTGGTTTAATCGCACCTATTAAAGTATGCGCACACAATTATCATAAGCATGGGGTGCGACATAGAGTAACTCGAGCTGCGAAGCTTTGCGGGTACCATGGGATCCTGTGGAAGATCATGCCATTGAGAACCGGTGAGAACCGGTTTAAGGTATCTTTCTCGGGATAGAATCGCTTAAAGAAACATCGTCAGTATCACGTAAAAATAAAAGACGTGCAACACGAGGCCTTTCGAGGAGGTGACCCATCCTAGTACTACTCTTGCCCAAGCACGCTTAACTATAGAGTTCTAATGGGATCTGATGCATTAGTGCTGGTATGATCGCACCTATTAAAGTGTGCGCACACAATTATCATAAGCATAGGATGCGACATAGAGTAACTCGAGCTGCGAAGCCTTGGGGGGACCACGGGAGCCTGCGCAAGATCAGGCCAATGAGGATCGCTTTAAGGTTTCTTTCTCGGGATAGAATCGTTTAAAGAAAGAAGGTCAGTACGACGTAAAAAAAAAGAGGTGCAACACGAGGACTTCCCAGGAGGTCACCCATTCTGGTACTACTCTCGCACAAGCACGCTTAATTGTGGAGTTCTGATGGGATTCGGTGCATTAGTGCTGGTATGATCGCACCTATTTAAATGTATGCACACAATTACCAAAAGCATAGGGCACGAGATAGAGTCACTCGAGCCGCGAAGCCGTGCGGGTACCATGGGATCCTGCGGAAGATTAGGCCATTGAGGATCACTTTAAGGTTTCCTTCTCAGGATAGAATCGTTTAAAGAAAGAGGGTCAGTACGATGTAAAAGAAAAGAGAGGTGCAATACGAGGACTTCCGAGTAGGTCACCCATCCTAGTACTACTCTCGCCCAAGCACGCTTAACTACAGAGTTCTGATGGGATCCGATGCATTAGTGCTGGTATGATCGCACCAATTAAAGTGTGCGCACATAATTACGATAAGCATAGGGCACGTCATAGAGTAACTCGATCCGCGAAGCCTTGCTAGGACCACGGGAGCCTGTGCAAGATCAGGACATTGAGGATCACTTTAGGGTATCTATCTCGCGATAGAATCGTTTAAAGAAAGAGGGTTAGTACGACATAAAAAAAAAGAGAGGTGCAACACGGGACTTCCCAGGAGGTCACCCATCCTAGTACTACTATCGCCCAAGCACGCTTAACTACAGAGTTCTGATGGGATCCGGTACATTAGTGCTGGTATGATCGCACCTATTAAAGTGTGCGCACACAATTATCATAAGGATGGGGAGCGACATAGAGTAACTCGAGCCGCAAAGCCTTGCGGGGACCCCGGGAGTCTGCGGAAGATCAGGCCATTGAGGATTGCCTTAAGGTATCGTTCTCGGGATTGAATCGTTTAAAGAAAGATGGTCAGTACGACGTAAAAAAAAGAGGTGCAACACGAGAACTTCCCAACATGTCACCCATCCTAGTACTACTGTCACCCAAGCACGCTTAACTGCGGAGTTCTGAGGGGATCCAGTGCATTAGTGCTGGTATGATCGCACCTATTAAAGTGTGCGCGACAGTTATCATAAGCATGGGCCGCGACATAAGTAACTTGAGGCGCGAAGCCCTGCGGGTACCGTGGGATCCTGCGGAAGATCTGGCCATTGAGAATCACTTTAAGGTACCTTCTCGGGATAGAATCGTTTAAAAAAAGAGGGTCAGTACGACGTAAAAAAAAAGGCATGCAACACGAGGCCTTCCGAGGAAGTGACCCATCCTAGTACAACTCTTGCCCAAGCACGCTTAACTACAGAGTTCTGATGGGATTTGGTGCGTTAGTGCTGGTATGATCGTACCTATTTAAGTGTGCACACACAATTATCATAAACATAGGGCGTGACATAGAGTAACTCGAGCTACGAAGCCTTGCGGGGACCACAGGAGCCTGCGCAAGATCAGGCCATTGAGGATCGCTTTAAGGTATCCTTCTCAAGATAGAATCGTTTAAAGAAAGAGGGTTAGTATGACGTAAAAAAAAAAGAGGTGCAACACGAGGACTTCCCAAGAGGTCACCCATCCTAGTATTACTCTCACCCAAAAATGCTTAACTGTGGAGTTTTGATGGGATCCGGTGCATTAGTGCTAGTATGATCGCGCTTATTAAACTGTGCGCACATAATAATCATAAGCATGGGGCGCGACATAGAGTAACTTGAGCCACGAAGCCTTGCGGGTACCGTGGGATTCTCCGAAAGATTAGGCCATTGAGAATCGCTTTATGGTAATCTTTTTGGGATAGAATCGTTTAAAGAAAGAGGGTTAGTGTGACGTAAAAAAAAGACGTGCAACACGAGGACATCCGAGGAGGTCACCCATCCAAGTACTACTCTCGCCCAAGCACACTTAACTGCGGAGTTCTAATGGATCCGGTGCATTCGTGCTGGTATGATCACACCTATTAAAGTGTGCGCACACAATTATCATAAGAATGGGGCGCGACATAAAGTAACTCGAGCCACGAATCCTTGCAGGGAACGCAGGAGCCTACGGAAGATCAAGCCATTGAGGATCGCTTTAAGGTAACGTTCTCAGGTTAGAATCGTTTAAAGAAAGAAGGTCAGTACGACATAAAAAAAAAGAGAGGTGCAATACGAGGACTTCCCAGAAGGTCACCCATCCTAGTACTACTCTCGCCCAAGCACGCATAACTACGGAGTTCTGATGGGATCCGGTGCATTAGTGCTGGTATGATCGCACTTATTAAAGTGTGCACACACAATAATCACAAGCATGGGGAGCGGCATAGAGTAACTCGAGCCGCGAAGCCTGGCGGGGACCGTGGGATCCTGCGAAAGATCAGGCCGTTGATAATCACTTTAAGGCATCCTTCTCGAGATAGAATCGTTTAAAGAAAGATAGTCAGTACGACGTAAAAAAAAAAAGGTGCAACACGAGGACTTCCCAAGAGGTTACCTATCGTAGTACATCTCCTACACAAGCATGCTTAACTACGGAGTTCTGATGGAACGGTGCGTTAGTGCTGGTATGATCGCACCTATTTATATGTGCGTACACAATTATCATAAGCATGGGGCGCGACATAGAGTAACTCGAGCCGCGAAGCCTTGCGGGGACCGCGAGAGCCTGCGGAAGATCAGGCCATTGAGGAGCGCTTTAAGGTATCCATCTTGGGATAGAATCATTTAAAAAAATAGGGTCAGTACGACGTAAAAAAAAAGGAGGTGTAACACAAGCACTTCCCAGGAGGTCACCCATCCTAGTACAACTCTCGCCCAAGCAAGTTTAACTGCGGAGTTCTGATGGGATCCGGTGCATTAGTGCTGGTATGATCGCACCTATTAAAGTCTGCGCACACAATTATCATAAGCATGGGGCGCGATATATAGTAACTCGAGCCGCGAAGCCTTGCGGGGACCGCGGGAGCTTGCAGAAGATTAGGCCATTGAGGATCGCTTAAAGGTATCCTTCTCGAGATAGAATCCTTTAAAGAAAGAAGATCAGTATGACGTAAAAAAAAAGGAGGTGCAACACGAGGACTTCCAAGGAGGTCACCCGTTCTAATACTACTCTCGCCCAAGCACGCTTAACTGCGGAGTTCTGATGGGATCCGGTGCATTAGTGCTGGTATGATTGCATCTATTAAAGTGTGCGCACACAATTATCATAAGCATGGGGAGCGCGATAGAGTAACTCGAGCTGCGAAGCCTTGCGGGGACTGCGGGAGCTTGCGGAAGATCAGGCCATTGAGGAACGCCTTAAGGTATCCTTCACGGGATAGAATCATTTCAAGAAAGATGGTTAGTACGATGTAAAAAAAAAGGTGCAACACGAGGACTTCCCAAGAGGTCACCCGTCCTAGTACTACTATCGCCCAAGCACGTTTAACTGCGGAGTTCTGATGGGATCCGGTGCATTAGTGCTGGTATGATCGCACCTATTAAAGTGTGCGCACAAAATTATCACAAGCATGGGGCACGACATAGAGTAACTCGTGCCACGAAGCCATGCGGGGACCGTGGGAGCCTGCAAAGATCAGGCCATTGAGGATCGCTTTAAGGTATCCTTGTCGGGATAGAATCGTTTAAAGAAAGTGGGTCAGTACAACGTAAAAAGAAAGAGGTGCAAAACGAGGACTTCCCAGGAGGTTGATTGGTGGATAACAATCCAACACCAAAACTCACGGGCAAATGTACCGGGTCGCATCAAGTAGTAATTACTCACATGAGTGAGGTCGATCCCACAGGGATTGAAGGATTGAGCAATATTAGTTAGATGGTTGATTTAGTTAAGCAAACAGTTGATGAGTTGAGTGAATTTTGATAAACAGAAGCTAAATTGAAAGAAACTAAAAAGGAGAGGGAGAATTGACAGTAAATTAAAGAGCAGAAAAAGTGAACGAGCTAAATCTTAAAGTGCAAGTAATGTAAATGACTGAAACTTAGATTGCAAGAAATGTAAATGGCTGAAGCTTAAAGTGCAAGAAATGTAAACTACTGAATATAAATTGCTGTGAAACTTAAATTTCTGAAAGATTAAGGAGATTTGGGGAGTTGGGATTCAACATTAAGCAAGAAAATGTAAAGAGCAATCAAGAAGAGAAGTAGAAAATGAAGTAAAGTGTAGAAGATCTTAAACAGAAAAGGAAAATTTCTTGAAAGAACAAAATAGAAAGTAAACTTAGCTCAATTGTTAAATCGAAAGGAGAAATTGAAGATCTCAGGGGATCAATGAGACTAGAAAGTAGATCCAGATTTCAATTCCTTCCTTGATCAAACAGAAGCTAAATTGCAGAAGAAATGTAAATGAAACAGCAAATGAAACTCAAATCCAATTCCTCAATTCTCAGAATTATGCAGAAGAAGAACAAGATGAATTTCAGATCAAGTATTGAAACAGAATTCCTTCAATCTCAATCCAAAATTCAAAACAGAAGCTGGAAGAGGAAAATGAAAACTAGAGAGGAAGACTGAGATCCAATCTCAATTCTTGAGCTCTCAATGAAAACTAATTTTTAAGAAAAATGAAAAATGAGCTAAGAGTAAACTAGAAATAAAAAAAAAGTCCTCTACAAATCAAACTAACTCCTATTTATACACTTTCTATTTCTTGATCTTCAGAATTTGGAGTGGGCTTTTCAACTTATGAAGAATTGGATCCAATTTGGCCTTTGCTTTAAAAATGGAACAAGGGACACCTCCCAGGGAAGCGCTCAGTTAAATGCAACAACACAACGCTCAATTTGCTTGGTCCCAGGCTCATGCATAGCTCAATTGTTCATGGCGCTACGTTAAGTAATGTAACGTAGCGCCCCTCCTTGTGTCAAGCCCATGTCAACCTTCTTCAAACCAGCCATGTTCATGGTGCCACGTTAAGTGAGTGAACGTTGCGCCCTTTGTGCGCAAGGTGAGGCTCCCTTTTTCGAGCCTTGGTGAGTTCATTTTGCCAATTTCCTTTGTGAAGAGTAGCGCTCAGTTAGTGCTTCTAACGTAGCACCCCTTTGTTGTTTGCCTCGTTCCCCATATCAAGCCCTGGTGGTTGCATTTGTGCCAACAATTCCTTTGTAGTAGTGCTTCTCTTGGTTCCCTTATCTGCACAGTTCGATTCCTGGCTCCTTCACTAGCAAATGTTGTGCCTTGATTTTCTTTGGGGAGGCCACGAAAAAGTGAAAACTTTTAACGTAGCGCTCTATCCAATTGAGTGCTACCCTTGTTTTCCTTGGCTCCCTTGAGTACGTAGCGTCATGCCTTTGCTTCCTTGGCCTTGTTGCTTTGGTGCTGGGCGCTTGGTGTTGGCGCTAAATTAAAGAGCGCTGCGCTAAATTGGGGAGTGCTATACTTGGTTCCTTGAGTGTGTGACTCTTACTCCTTTAGTGAGCGCCACGCTTTTGTGCCTTGGGTCACGCTTTTCAAAGTGTGGCCTAAGGTCCAAAGTGTGCTCTAAGGTTCATTTTATTCCTTTTTTTCATCATTTCTTTACCTACAAGTAATCAAAACAACCAATCAAAGCATCACCAAATTCACAAGGTTTATAAATCATTCAAAAACCAACTAATTCTAGCTTAAACCTTATGATTTTGTTTCAAATAAAGGATGGTTGATTGATTTACCATAACCTTG
Source organism: Arachis hypogaea (assembly GCF_003086295.3). NCBI lineage: Eukaryota > Viridiplantae > Streptophyta > Magnoliopsida > Fabales > Fabaceae > Arachis > Arachis hypogaea. The sequence goes on from NC_092041.1 coordinate 53,691,310, forward strand.
CAAATCCACTCCAAACCACTTACTTATGGTGCAAGAAAGTGCATAAAACCTAATGAAACAAGTGAAAAATGCTCGAAAAGCTAGCATAAGATGACTTGCCATCACAACACCAAACTTAAACCTTGCTTGTCCCGAAGCAAGCACTAAACATAAGAGAAAATGAAATGAAATAGAGAAGTATGCATGTCCTTATTTAGCAAATAGTTGAACTTGGTTCATGGGGTTTTATGCAGACAAATGTAGCTTATTTATTCCTTGCTGATAAATAAAAAATGTTTCCTTAAAGGTTCACTAGAGTTGCTGCTATAATGTCTTGCTTTTGATTGATCTCTTGCTAGCTTTTTCTTTCTTTGTTTTGCTTAGCTAGCTTGTTTATTAGTGAAAGCTTGGTGGCAAGTGTTGCAGCGGTCTTTTTGCTTAATTTTGCTCAACACTTTCTCACCACAGACACATGTCTCACAATTTCTTCCTAGGAACATTGATGCCACCAGCATCTCTTTGGATCACTAAATACTTTGTAGCTAGGTTGTTCTTGATAGTGGAATTTTGGTTGGCAATCCCAGCTTAGTTGATCTAAGTGGCCAAGTTTCAAAATACTCCTCAGAACCTACTTGTCCAAGCATATCCTAGTACAAAAACACCACATGCATATGTCCAAGGGTCCAAGCTATTGGTGTCTAGTGATGTGTGGAAAACGATCCAACACAAAACTCACCGGCAAGTGTACCGGGTCGCATCAAGTAATAAAAACTCACGGGAGTGAGGTCGATCCCACAGGGATTGAAGGATTGAGCAATTTTAGTTTAGTGGTTGATTTAGTCAAGCGAATCAAGTATTGGTTGAGTGATTTATCTTTAACAGAAACTAAATTACTTGGAATGTAAAGGGAGAGGGGAGAATTGCAGTAAATTAAAGGGCAGGAAAGTAAAAGAAGCTGAATCTTAAAGAACAAGAAATTAAATGACTGAAACTTAAAGTGCAAGAAATGTAAATTACAGTAACTTAAAGTGCAAGAAATATAAATTGCTTGAATGGAAAAGGGATTTAAGGATTGGGAATTCAGAATTTTAGCAAGAGAAAGTAAGTTGCAGTAATTAATAAAGCAGAAATTGAATTAGGAATAACTAGAATCCAAACAGAAATGGAAATTAACATGCAGCTGAGGTTCACAGAAGAACCAAAAAGAAAATTGGGATCTCAGGACTCAAGAGACTAGATAGCAAAGTCTAGATCTCAATTACCTTCCCAGATCCAAGTTCACAAAGCAATTAACAAGAAATTGAAGAAGAAGCAGTAAAGGAATTGTAATTAAACTCAATTGTGCAGAAAGATGTTTAAAGAGATTTTGAATGGAGATTGAGACAGAATTTCCTCAATTCTTCACACCCAAAACTCAAAACAAGGAAATTAAAAAGGCCTAAGCAAGAACGAGGAAGAAGAGAGATCAATTCTCCTCCCCAATTCTCTAAAATCTCAGTGAAGTCCCCAAGAGAAGTTCCAAAGTGCAAAAATAAAATTCAAAGCTCTAAGAAAGTGCAAAATTCAAAAGTCAAGTTAAAGTCCTAATTACATCAAACTAGCTCCTATTTATACACTTTCTATCCTTGGATCTTGGGATTTTGGATGGGCTTTTTATTTGGTGAAGAAATGAATTTTATTGGATTTTTAATCCAATTTTAGCCCAAAAATAATAGCTTCCAGGAGGCTGCCCTGCCCTTGTGGAGGGCAGGGCAGAAATTTGATGTGTGGTGCGTGCGTGGTGCGGCTTGGTGCGGCTTGGTGCGCAGGATGCTGCCCTGCCCTCGCGGAGGGCAGGGCAGAAAAAATTGGTGCGCCAGATTGGTGCCTTGGTGCGCCAGATTTGTGTGCTGGCCGTGCCACAACAAAATGCTGCCCTGCCCTCGCGGAGGGCAGGGCAGTGTTTCCAACATGAAGTCCTGCGTTCGAAACTTGGATGCTACACACGCTACCCATTTTCCTTGGCTTTCTTGGTACCAAAGTGAGGCTTAATTCCTTGCTTCCTCATGGTCCCGTGTTCAACTCTTGTGGCAAGCATTGTAGGCATTTTCCTTTGATTTTCTTCCCTTGGTGAGCCTGATACTGCTCTTGAGGAGGGCAGGGCAACATTTTGTTCTTCTTGATTCCAAGGCACAGATTTGTGCTCTGCCCTTGTAGTGGGCAGGGCAGAGTTGCCTTTCATGCTTTGTTCCCTTATGTTGCCCTCCTGGAGGGCAGTGTGCCCTTGTGGAGGGCAATGCTTGCTTCCCTCCTTCATAAGCCACGCCTTTTTCTCCTTTGGCCACACTTTCTTAGGCCACGCTTTCCTCTTTTCTTATTTTCTTCACCTACATTAAATCAAAACAACCACTCTAAGTATCACTAAATTCACAAGGCTTATAAATCAATTAAAATTCAACTAAAATTAGCTTAAACCTCATGAGTTAACATTAATTTCATGGTGGTTGTTTGATTTAAAGAAGTTATGCATTTTCACTCCAAATCACTTACTTAAGATGCAAGAAAGTGCATAGAGACTAATAAAACAAGTGAAATTAGCTTGAAAAATGGGTATATGATGACTTGTCATCACAACACCAAACTTAAATCTTGCTTGTCCCCAAGCAAGCATCAAAATTGAGAGCAATTGAAATGAATTAAGAAAAGAACACATATCCTTATTAGGCATATAGCAGAACTTGATTTATAGGATCTTTATGCAGACAATGATAACTCAATTATTGTTGTTGTTACATAATATACATCTTTCCTCAAAGGCTTGCTAAACTTGCTGTTATAAGACTTACTTTTTAATTACTCCCTTGCTAACTTTTCTTTCTTATAATGCTTAACAAGCTTATTATTCTTTTGGAGGTTTGGTGTCAAATGTTGCAGTAGTAGCCTTTGGCTTTATTTTTTTTTCTTTTGCTCAACATCTTTTCACCACAAACACATGGCTTACTAATTCTTCCTAGGATCATTGATGCCCAGCATCTCTTTGGATAACTAAATGTTCTGTATCTAAGTTGCTCTTTATTGTGGACTTTCAATTGGCCATCCCAAATCAGTTGATCTAAGTGACCGGGTTTTAAAATACCCCTTAGAATTTACTCATCCAAGCATATCTCAGTACAAGAACATCACAGGCATATGTCCTAGGGTCCAAGCTATTGGTGTCCAACCTTTATTCTTTGTTTTTCTTGCCATTTTGGCTTTTTCTTCTTCCTTTTCTTTCTGTTTTTGTTCTTAAGGGCTTTTTCTTTATTGATGAGAGTCTTTACAACAGCAAGCTAACTCACACTTGAATGAGAATGATATTATGCAACAATTATTTCATGAGTCATGCATTTAATCAAACACATATACCACCATTAACTTCCATTCTTACTTATGCAACATTGGATATTTCACTTTTCAATTCAAACAAAATCTCTTTTATTCAAGCATGTGGGAAACAAAACAAAATTTCAAGCTAAGTGATGGATAACAAGCATTATGCAGATTTAGCATTTTTAACAAACAATTTCACTTGCAACTAGATAAACACTTTAGCAAGACATACAATGGTTTCCAGCTTCAAAACATTTCACAGCAGCAAGGATTAAGTTTAGATACAACCTTTGAAGTTGCAGCCCTTTGATTCTTCCTTCTGTTGTGTTCTCTTTGAGTTAAGATGCATAATATCTTCAATTGTTGACTTATGTCCTGCATAATTCTCAAAGTTGCTTGCTTCTCAAGCCCTTAATTATATGGTTAGTATGCATAAACTGAGTGTGGTTCCTGGATTGATTTTGGTGTGGGAACACCAAACTTAATCGTTTGCCACTGCCTCTTATGCAACAATTTTAACCATATGTGAAACCTTGTGTCCTTGCTAAAAGTTAATGAAATTAAAGCTAGAAAGCAATTAAACAGTCAAATAATGTGTTTGGTTGCTTGGAGCTAGCATCATGCAAGAGGTGAGAATGTGTTTTTAAATGATATTTTTGGTGGAACACCAAACTTAGAATCTTTCATTCTCCCTTAAATTGTTTTGGTGTGCAACACCAAACTTAGCTCCTTGCAATGCATACCAATTATTCAACATTTTTATTAAAAGAGCTATGAAAAGAAAACTACCTCAGCTTGGGTTGCCTCCCAACAAGCGCTCTTTTATTGTCACTAGCTTGACATCTTCTGTTCTGCTGATCATGGAGGTTGAAAATCACAGTGCCTTAGCTTGTCTTTCTTTACTGTGAACTTCCTTCCGGTTTCCTCTTTGATGACCTCTATAAATTCTTGTGGAAGGATCTTAGTCACAATGTAGTGATCAGACAACTGTGGGGAGACACCTTCATGGTTTGAATATTGATCATCACTCGATCCCCTAGTGAAAATTTTCCAGTGGGGATTTTCTGCTTTTCTTTAGTTCTATCCTCTGTCTCTCCTTGAAAGAATTCCTTGTTGTGTTCTTCTTGGCTGGTACTTCCTTTGTCCAGTATTTTCTCATTGTCCTCTATGATCCTTTTCCATCCTTCCTTCTTTGTAGCATCTTCATTGTTGGTTGGTTTGTCTTCAATGGTTTTGAGGAAAGTATTTGGTTTCTTCTCACCCATTTCTGCAAAGTACTTCGCCAGTTGAGCTATCTGCTCCTCAATTCCTTTGATTAACATCTCTTGGTTCCTTGTTGTTTCCTCTTGGTGTTTCATCATTCTCTCTATTAGGATCTCCAAGTCTGTGATTCTCTGAGAGTCTTGTGAGATTGGTTGGTTATGAGATGTTAAAGGTTGGAAGAGTGGGTGTGATGGTGGCATGTAGTGGTTGTTATTGCTGTAATGGTGTTTTTGTTGGTTTGTGAAGTTGGGGTTGTTATAATTGAAGTCCCTTGGTTTGTGATTTTGGTACTCGTTCCTTCTCCAGTTGAGATGAGTCTGGGAGTGTCTGTGTTGTGAGTATTGGCTTTGAGTGGTATTAGTGGGTGGGTGATGTTGATTGTTTGTGGTCATGGAGTTGCCCTGGTGGAAACTTCCTTGTTCTTGATGTTGAGACTCCCTCATTCTCAGATAAGAATGGGGTCTCCATGGTGGAAATTTGGCATTCCCTGCAGCAGATAGCTCCATGTTTTGCTGTGGTTGATGGTGCATTTGTCTGTTTAGGTCCTTGAACGCATTCACCCCTTCAATATTCATCACTTTTTTTTCTGAGATTGCATTCTGTGGTTTCTCAAATGAATGTTGGTTGTTGACTCCTTTGTCATTGAAGTCTGCAATTCCTTGGGCAGTTGTTGTTGCTTTGAGTAGGCCATCTGAGAAGTAGTCCACTACTTTTCTTGTTTCTGGGGTCAATCCTTCATAGAAAGCTCGGAAGCCCACTTTATCAGTCGCTTTCTTGTATCTTTCCCAGGCCTTGAAGAGTGGTTCTTCGTCCCCTTGTGTGAATAGATGTTCCTCCTCTTTCAGCTGGATGATCTGTCTGGATGAGGTGAATTTGGCCAGAAATTTGGTGACCAAATCATCCCAACTAGTGATACTTCCTTGGGGAAAAGTTTCAAACCATTGTGCAGCTTCACCCTTTAATGAGAAAGGGAATAACAGGATCTTATAAGTGTCATGATCTGGACCATCGGTTTTGACTGCATTACAAGTCTTCAGAAAAGTGGATATGTGCTGCTGAGGATCTTCCGATGGATTTCCGTCATAAGAACAATTGTTCTTGATGAGTGTAATAAGTGGTGGCTTCATGTCATGATACCCTTTGTCTGTAGAAACTCGTACGCAAACAATCAAGATGACCAAACAACAGCACGCTTGAGAATTGAGTGCAGTTAATTGAGATAAATTGTTAGCGAGTTAATAGAGGCAATTTCTCAAACAGTTAGTATGTTAGTAAAAAAAAATAAAAAAATAAAGAAAAAGTGCTTGATCTAGATCTCCACTTCACTTAATCATTGTCAATCTGTTTCAATCCCCGGCAACGGCGCCAAAAACTTGATGTGTGGAAAACGATCCAACACAAAACTCACCGGCAAGTGTAACGGGTCGCATCAAGTAATAAAAACTCACGGGAGTGAGGTCGATCCCACAGGGATTGAAGGATTGAGCAATTTTAGTTTAGTGGTTGATTTAGTCAAGCGAATCAAGTATTGGTTGAGTGATTTATCTTTAACAGAAACTAAATTACTTGGAATGTAAAGGGAGAGGGGAGAATTGCAGTAAATTAAAGGGCAGGAAAGTAAAAGAAGCTGAATCTTAAAGAACAAGAAATTAAATGACTGAAACTTAAAGTGCAAGAAATGTAAATTGCAGTAACTTAAAGTGCAAGAAATATAAATTGCTTGAATGGAAAAGGGATTTAAGGATTGGGAATTCAGAATTTTAGCAAGAGAAAGTAAGTTGCAGCAATTAATAAAGCAGAAAATGAATTAGGAATAACTAGAATCCAAACAGAAATGGAAATTAACATGCAGCTGAGGTTCACAGAAGAACCAAAAAGAAAATTGGGATCTCAGGACTCAAGAGACTAGATAGCAAAGTCTAGATCTCAATTACCTTCCCAGATCCAAGTTCACAAAGCAATTAACAAGAAATTGAAGAAGAAGCAGTAAAGGAATTGTAATTAAACTCAATTGTGCAAAAAGATGTTTAAAGAGATTTTGAATGGAGATTGAGATAGAATTTCCTCAATTCTTCACACCCAAAACTCAAAATAAGGAAATTAAAAAGGCCTAAGCAAGAACGAGGAAGAAGAGAGATCAATTCTCCTCCCCAATTCTCTGAAATCTCAGTGAAGTCCCCAAGAGAAGTTCCAAAGTGCAAAAATAAAATTCAAAGCTCTAAGAAAGTGCAAAATTCAAAAGTCAAGTTAAAGTCCTAATTACATCAAACTAGCTCCTATTTATACACTTTCTATCCTTGGATCTTGGGATTTTGGAAGGGCTTTTGATTTGGTGAAGAAATGAATTTTATTGGATTTTTAATCCAATTTTAGCCCAAAAATAATAGCTTCCAGGAGGCTGCCCTGCCCTTGTGGAGGGCAGGGCAGAAATTTGATGTGTGGTGCATGCGTGGTACGGCTTGGTGCGGCTTGGTGCGCAGGATGCTGCCCTGCCCTCGCGGAGGGCAGGGCAGAAAAAATTGGTGCGCCAGATTGGTGCCTTGGTGCGCCAGATTTGTGTGCTGGCCGTGCCACAACAAAATGCTGCCCTGCCCTCGCGGAGGGCAGGGCAGTGTTTCCAACATGAAGTCCCGCGTTCGAAACTTGGATGCTACACACGCTACCCATTTTCCTTGGCTTTCTTGGTACCAAAGTGAGGCTTAATTCCTTGCTTCCTCATGGTCCCGTGTTCAACTCTTGTGGCAAGCATTGTAGGCATTTTCCTTTGATTTTCTTCCCTTGGTGAGCCTGATACTGCCCTTGAGGAGGGCAGGGCAACATTTTGTTCTTCTTGATTCCAAGGCACAGATTTGTGCTCTGCCCTTGTAGTGGGCAGGGCAGAGTTGCCTTTCATGCTTTGTTCCCTTATGTTGCCCTCCTGGAGGGCAGTGTGCCCTTGTGGAGGGCAATGCTTGCTTCCCTCCTTCATAAGCCACGCCTTTTTCTCCTTTGGCCACACTTTCTTAGGCCACGCTTTCCTCTTTTCTTCTTTTCTTCACCTACATTAAATCAAAACAACCACTCCAAGTATCACTAAATTCACAAGGCTTATAAATCAATTAAAATTAGCTTAAACCTCATGAGTTAACATTAATTTCATGGTGGTTGTTTGATTTAAAGAAGTTATGCATTTTCACTCCAAATCACTTACTTAAGATGCAAGAAAGTGCATAGAGACTAATAAAACAAGTGAAATTAGCTTGAAAAATGGGTATATGATGACTTGTCATCATCTAGCCTTATTGTTTGTTTCTTTGCCCATTCTTGGCTTTTCTTTCTTTTTCTTTTTTGTTTTGCTTCATTCTTAAGGGATTTTCATTAATTAACATACTTTATAGCAGCAAACTAATTCACACTTCAAAAAACATGTTATTATGCATCTTTTGTTATTTGAGCTAACCATTAAATCAAACAGATACCACCACTGAATTTCATTCTAACTTCTACAACATTGAACATTCACTTTCTATTTCAAACATTTTTCTTTTATTCATGCAACAGGGAAACAAAACAAAATTCAAGCTAATGAGGAATAACAAACATAATGCAAGCTAGCATTTTTGGCAAACATCTCCACTTACACCTAGTTAAACACTTCAGCAAGATATATAGGAATCTCTAAGTTAAAACACTTTACAGCAATCAAGGATTAAGTGTCAATACAACCTATTGGGAATGCCTCATAACTTTTCCTTCTGTCATCATTATTTCTCTCTGTTGCTCCTCTTTTGGATGATGATGCAGATCCCTTTCACAGGTTGAATGTTTTTCTGCATAATCCTTGGAAGTTGCTTGTCTCTCAAGCCCTTAGGCACATGGTTAGTATGCAAAAATTGTTTGTGGGCTTTTGAACTTTGGTGTGTGAACACTAAACTTAATCCCTTGCCAATGTTTCTCATGCATCAAAACAACCATATGTGAAACCCTTTTGTCTTTGCTTAAGGTTATAAAACTAAAAACAAGAAAACAAACAATGGTTAAATGGTTTATCTGATTGCTTGGAGCTAGCAACCCTTTATGCAGAAGGTGAGAATGTGTTTTTAAATGAGATTTTGGTGGAACACCAAACTTAGCATCCTTCACTCTTCCTTAAATTGTTTTGGTTGCAACACCAAACTTAGTTCCTTGCACTATAGATAAAACTACTCAACCCTTTTTTTATTGAAATAGCTATGAAAAGAAAACTATCTCAGGTTGGGTTACTTCCCAACAAGCGCTTCTTTATTGTCACTAGCTTAACATCCTTCATTAGGGTGGTTGATAGTTTTGATGTCTCAGTTTGTCTCCTCTCACAGTAAGCTTCCTTCCAGTGCCTTGATGTTTGAACTCTGCATGCTTCAGTGAGAGTATCCTGTTGATTGTGTAGTAATCATTAGATTGTTGATTTGTCCCCAACTGCTGGTAAATTAGTTGCACTTTATCTCCCTTTGAAAATCTTTCAATTGGGATCTTTTTGTTTTTCCAACCTTTTTTACCCTTTTTTTTGCTTTTCTTCCCCCTTTTTTGGTGATTCTTCTCCTTTCATAGTGGGCTGTGTTTTGGAATTTGTCTTCTTAGTGATCTACTTCTCACTTTCTTCTTGCTTTCTCTTATCATTCTTTAGAGTCTCATTCTCCTTTTGCCCTGCTTTGCTGCTTGTTTCTTCCCCTGGAAGAGAACTAATGAGTGTCTTGTTGGTTTCTTCCTTCCACTTCAAGTCTTCTTTGTCAACCTCCATGCATTTTTCCTTTTCATCATTATGCTGTGCTTCTGGAAAGACATTCAGAGTAATGCTTTTATCATGTACCCTTAGGGTCAGGTCTCCTTGTTCAACATCTATGATGGCCCTTGCTGTGGCCAAGAAGGGTCTTCTCAAGATAATAAAGTCACTCTCTTCTTCTCTTAGATCCAGGATCACAAAGTTTGCTGGGAATATGAATGTCCCTACTTGGACCAGGAGATTTTCAATCACTTCTCTGGGAAATACCAATGATTTTTCCACAAGCTCTAGTGACAATTGTGTGGGCTTTACATCCTCTATACATAGCCTTCTCATCATAGAATAGGGAATTAGATTGATGCTTGCTCTTAAGTCATATAGTGCCTTATCAATGGTTAGACTACCAACGGTGCAAGGCAAGAAGAATCTCCCAGGATCCTTGAGTTTTGGTGGGATGACCCTTTGAATCACAACACTGCATTCTTCGGTGAGCATAATGGTTTTCTTCTCATGCCAACTTCTCTTTTTATTGATAAGTTCTTTCAAGAACTTTTCATATAGAGGCATCTGCTCTAATGCTTCAGCCAGGGGGATATTAATCTCCAACTTCTTGAAGACTTCAAGGAATTTGGGGAAGTGCTGATCCTTTATCTCCTTGTTGAACCTTTGAGGGTATGGTAAGGGAGGTGTGGAAGTCTTCTCTAACTGCTTCTATCTTTGAGATGGTTCCTCCATTACTTGCTTCCCTTTGCTTGATTCTTGTGGCTGCTCATCTTTCTCTTTAGGCTTCTCTTTTTCTTGCTTGCTTGCTGTCATCTCTTCCTTGTTGTTAGCCTCATTTTTTTCAGCTGGCTTCTTGTCATTCTCCATGGGTTTTTTGTTAGCTTTCTTGTTATTTACTAAGGTCCTTCCACTCCTTAATTGAATAGCTTTGCATTCTTCTTTAGGATTTGGAATGGTATCACTTGGAAGTGAGCTTATTGGCCTTTCAATCACTGTCTGTTTGGACAGTTGTCCAATCTGTCTCTCTAAGTTTCTCATTAAAGCTTCATGATTCTTGCTTGTTAGTTCCTACTGTTTCATCATCTTTTCCATTAGTATCTCCAAGTTGGAGATCCTTTGAGTATCTTATGGTATCTGTGGCTGATTATGAGATATTGAGGGTGGATGATAATTGTTTTGGTTAGTGGCTAGATGATTGGATGGATAATAGTTGGAATGGAATGATTGTTTTGGGTTTTCTGTATGGATTAGCGTTAGTGTTTTGCTGGTTGTTGTTGTTTGTGTTTCTTGAGTTGTTGTGGTTTGAATTTCTTTGCCATGGCTGCTGGTTTTGATTGTGGTTATCTCCCCATCTGAGATTTGGGTGGTTCTTCCAGGAGGGGTTGTAGGTGTCACCATAAACTTCATTTGATCCAGAACCTTGGTTGTGCACATATTGAACTTGTTCCTACTGCTGATCCTCTTGGTTTTCTTTATTTGATCCCTACCCAGTTGATGGTTGATTGGTGACATTCACTGATGTAACTTGTAAACTGTCAATTCTCTTTAGCCATTTGCTCAAATTGTTGCTGGATTTGCTGCTGCATCACCTTATTTTGGGCTAGGATAGTGTCCACACCTTCCAACTCCATGACTCCTTTCCTTTGGGCTGGTTGCCATTGCCTTTGATGAGCAAAAAAATATTGATTGTTTGCCACTATATCAATGAGGTTTTGGGCCTCCTCTGCTGTCTTCATCAATTGCAAAGAACCTCCTGCTGAGTGATCTAGTGCTTCTTGAGCTTTTAAGGTCAAGCCTTTATAGAAATTCTGGAGTATGTCCCATTCATTGAACATTTCAGGGGGACACTTTCTGATCAAGGTCTTCTATCTCTCCCAAGCCTCATAGAATAACTCTCCATCCATCTGAATGAATGTTTGGACCTCTATTTTGAGTCTAATGATCCTTTGAGGAGGATAGAACTTGGCTAAGAACTTATTCACTAGATCTTCCCAATTGTTGATGCTATCTCTTGGAAATGACTCCAACCATTGAGTTGCTTTGTCTCTGAGGGAAAATGGAAATAACAACAGCTTGTAAATGTCAGGATGTATCCATTAGTTTTGACAGTGTCACAAATCCTAAGAAAAGTGGATAAGTGTTGGTTTGGATCTTCAAGTGGACCTCCTCCATAGGAACAATTGTTTTGTACTAAGGTGATGAGTTGTGGCTTTAATTCAAAGTTATTTGCATTAACATTTGGGGTAAGGATGCTACTCCCACAATGCCTTGGATTAGCAAATGTGTAAGAAGCCAAAACTATCCTCTGAGATTGACCATTGTTGTTGGCTACTCCCACTGGTGGATTTATTGGATTCTCCTCCATTTATTAGTACTATTCTTTAGAAGTTTCTTCACCAATGACATTTTTTCCTCTTGCTTCTCTTCTTAATCTCCTGAGAGTCCTTTTGTCTTGGTCACACAAATTAGGAATCTCTCTTCTTGCCTCTGTCATACAAATAAAACACAAAAAACACACAAGACCAGAAAAACCAGGAACACTGCACTCTACTACTAGAGTGAGGGCATGGTTAGCTTAAGCAAAAATTCAAACAGTTAGTGTGTTAGTCAAAAATAAAGAAAACAAAGAAAAAGTGCTTAATCTAGAGCACCACCATACTTAATCATTGTCAATCTAGTCAATTCCCGACAACGGCACTAAAAACTTAATGGGTGGAAAATGATCCAACACCAAAACTCACCGGTAAGTGAACCAGGTCGCATCAAGTAGTAATTACTCACATAAGTGATGTCGATCTCACAGGGATTGAAGGATTGAGCAATTTTAGTTAGATGATTGATTTAGTTAAGCAAATAGTTGATGAGTTGAGTGAATTGTGATAAACAGAAGCTAAATTACATGAAACTAAAAGGGAGATGGAGAATTGACAGTAAATTAAAGAGCAAAAAAAGTGAACGAGCAAAATCTTAAAGTACAAGTAATGTAAATAACTGAAACTTAGATTGCAAGAAATGTAAATGCTGAAGCTTAAAGTGCAAGAAATGTGAACTACTGAATCTAAATTGTTGTGAAACTTAAATTCTGAAAGATTAAAGGGATTTGGGGAGTTGGGATTCAACATTGAGCAAGAAAATGTAAAGAGCAATCAAGAAGAAAAGTAGAAAATGAAGTAAAGTGCAGAAGATCTTAAACAGAAAAGGAAAATTTCTTGAAGGAACAAAATAGAAGTAAACTTAACTCAATTATTAAATCTAAAGGAGAAATTGAAGATCTCAGGGGATCAATGAGACTAGAAAGTAAATCTAGATATCAATTCCTTCCTTAATCAAACAGAAACAAAATTGGAGAAGAAATGTAAATGAAACAGCAAATAAAACTCAAATCCAATTCCTCAATTCTTTGAATTATGCAGAAGAAGAACAAGATGAATTTCAAATCAAGTATTGAAACAGAATTCCTTCAATCCCAATCCAAAATTCGAAACAAAAGATGGAAGAGTAAAATAAAAACTAGAGAGCAAGACTGAGATCCAATCTCAGTTCTCGAGCTCTCAATGAAAACTAATTTTTAAGAAAAATGAAAAATGAGCTAAGAGTAAACTAAAAATTAAAAAAAAAAGGTACTCTTTAAATCAAACTAATTCATATTTATACACTTTCTATTTTTTCATCTTCATAATTTGGAGTGGGCTTTTCAACTTATGAAGAATTGGATCCAATTTGGCCTTTGCTTGAAAATGGAACAAGGGACACCTCCCAGGAAAGCGCTCAGTTAAAGTCAAAAACGCAGCGCTCAATTTGCTTGGTCCCAGGCTCGTGCTTAGCTCAATTGTTCATGGCGCTACGTTAAGTAATGTAACGTAGTGCCCCTCCTAATGTCAAGCCCTTGTCAACCTTCTTCAAACCAGCCTTGTTCATGGTGCTACGTTAAGTGAGTGAACGCAGTGCCCTTTGTGCGCAAGGTGAGGCTCCCTCTTTCGAGCCTTGGTGAGTTCATTTTGCCAATTTCCTTTGTGAAGAGTAGCGCTCTGTTAGTGCTTCTAAAGTAGCGCCCCTTTGTTGTTTGCCTCGTTCACCATTTCGAGCCCTGGTGGTTGCATTTGTGCCAACAATTCTTTTGTAGTAGCGGTTCTCTTGGTTCCCTTATGTGCACGGTTCGATTCCTGGCTCCTTCACTTGCAAATGTTGCACCTTTATTTTCTTTGGGGAGGCCAGGAAAAAGTGAGAACTTTTAACGTAGCGCTCTCTCCAATTGAGCGCTACCCTTGTTTTCCTTGGCTCCCTTGAGTGCTGCGCTTTGTAACTCAACGTAGTGCCATGCCTTTGCTTCCTTGGCCTTATTACTTTGGTGCTGGGCGCTTGGTGTTGGCGCTAAATTAAAGAGCGTTGCGCTAAATTGGGGAGCGCTATACTTGGTTCCTTGAGTGAGTGACTCTTACTCCTTTGGTGAGTGCCACCCTTTTGTGCTGTGGGTCACGCTTTTCAAAGTGTGGCCTAAGGTCCAAAGCGTGCTCTAAGGTTCATTTTTTTCACCTACAAGTAATCAAAACAACCAATCAAAGCATCACCAAATTCACAAGGTTTATAAATCATTCAAAAACCAACTAATTCTAGCTTAAACCTTATGATTTTGTGTCAAAGAAAGGATGGTTGATTGATTTACCATAACCATGCAAATCCACCCCAAACCACTTATTTATGGTGCAAGAAAATGCATAAAACTTAATGAAACAAGTGAAAAATTCTTGAAAAGCTAGCATAAGATGACTTGTCATCTGAGCTCACCCATCCTAGTACTACTCTCGCCCAAGCACGCTTAACTGTGGAGTTTTGATGGGATCCAGTGCATTAGTGCTGGTATGACCGTGCCTATTAAAGTTTGCGCGCACAATTATCATAAGCATGTTGCACGACATAGAGTAACTCAAGCCGCGAGGCCTTGCGGGGACAGCGAGAGCCTGCGGAAGCTCAAGCCATTGAGGATTGCTTTAAGATATCCTTTTCGGGATAGAATTATTTAAAGAAAGAGGGTCAGTATGACATAAAAAAATAGGTGCAACATGAGGACTTTCCAGGAGGTCACCCATCCTAGTACTACTCTCGCCCAAGCACGCTTAATTGCGGAGTTCTGATGGGATCCGGTGCATTAGTGCTGGTATGATCGCACCTATTAAAGTGTACGTACACAATTATTATAAGCCTGGGGCGTGACATAGAGTAACTGGAGCCGTGAAGCCTTGGGGGGATCGCGGGAGCTTGCGGAAGATCAAGCCATTGAGGATCACTTTAAGGTATCTTTCTCAAGATAGAATCATTTAAAGAAAGAGGGTCAGTACGACGTAAAGAAAAAAAAGAGAGGTGCAACCCGAGGACTTCCTATGAGGTCACCCATCCTCGTACTACTCTCGCCCGAGCATGCTTAACTGCGGAGTTCTAATGGGATACGGTGCATTAGTGCTGGTATGATCGCACCTATTAAAGTGTGTGCACACAATTATCATAAGCATGGGGCGCGACGTAGAGTAACTCGAGCCGCGAAGCCTTGCGGGGATAGCGGGAGCCTGCGGAAGATTAGGCTATTAAGGATCGCTTTAAGGTATCCTTCTCGGGATAGAATCGTTTAAAGAAAGAGGGTCAGTACGACGTACAAAAAAAAAGAGGTGAAACACGAGGACTTCCCAAGAGGTCACCCATCCTAGTACTACTCTCACCCAAGTACTCTTAACTGTGGAGTTCTGATGGGATCCGGTGCATTAGTGCTGGTATGACCGCACCTATTAAAGTGTGCGCACACAGTTATCATGAGCATTGGGCGCGACATAGCGTAACTCGAGCCGCAAAGCCTTGCGGGGACCGTGGGAGCCTGTGGAAGATCCGGCCATTGAGGATCGCTTTAAGGTGTCCTTCTTGGGATAGAATCGTTTAAAGAAAGAGGGTCAATACAATGTAAAAAAATGCGGTGCAACACGAGGACTTCCCATGAGGTCACCCATCCTAGTACTACTCTCGCCCAAGCATGCTTAACTGTGGAGTTCTAATGGGATCCGGTGCATTAGTGCTGTTATTATCACACCTATTAAAGTGTGCGCACACAATTATCATAAGCATGGGGCGCGACATAGAGTAACTTGAGCCGCGAAGCCTTGCGGGGACCGCCGGAGCCTGGGGAAGATCAGGACATTAAGGATCACTTTAAGGTATCCTTCTCGGGATAAAATTGTTTAGAGAAAGAGGGTCAGTACGACGTTAAAAAAAAAGAGGTGCAACACAAGGACTTCCCAGGAGACCACTTGACCTAATACTACTCTCACCCAAGCATGCCTAACAGCAGAGTTCTGATGGGATCCGGTACATTAGCGCTGGTATGATCGCAACTATTAAAGTGTGCGCACACAATTATCATAAGCATGGGGCGCGACATAGAGTAACTCGACCCGCGAAGCCTTACGGGGACTGTAGAAACCTGCAGAAGATCAGGCCATTAAGGATCGCTTTAAGATATCATACTTGGGATATTATTATTTAAAGAAAGAGGGTTAGTATGACGTAAAAAAAAAAGAGATGCAACACGAGTACTTCCCAGGAGGTCACCCGTCCTAATACTACTCTCTCCCAAGCACGCTTACTTGCAGAGTTCTGATGGGATCCGGTACATTAGCGTCGGTATGATCGCAACTATTAAAGTGTGCGCATACAATTATCATAAGCATGGGGCGCGACATAGAGTAAATCGATACGCGAAGCCTTACGGGCGCACCACAGAAACCTGCAGAAGATCAGCCCACTGAGGATCGCTTTAAGATATCCTACTTGGGATAGAATTGTTTAAAGAAAGAGGGTTAGTACGACATAAAAAAAAAAGAGGTGCAACACGAGTACTTCCCAGGAGGTCACCCGTCCAAATACTACTCTCGCCCAAGCACGCTTACTTGCAGAGTTCTGAGGGGATCCGGTACGTTAGCGCTGGTATGATCGCAACTATTAAAGTGTGCACACACAATTCTCATAAGCATGGGGCGCGACATAGAGTAACTCGACCCGCGAAGCCTTTCGCGGACCGCAAAAACCTGCAGAAGATCAGGCCATTGAGGATCGCTTTAAGATATACTTCTCGGGATAGAATTGTTTTAAGAAAGAGGGTCAGTACAACGTACAAAAAAAAGAGGTGCAACACGAGGACTTACCGGGAGGTTACCCATCCTAGTACTACCCACGCCCAAGCATGCTTAACTGTAGAGCTCTAATGGGATCTGGTGCATTAGTGCTGGCATGATCGCAACCATTAAAGTGTGCGAACACAATTATCATAAGCATGGGGCGTGACATAGAGTAACTTGAGCCGCGAAGCCTTACGGGGACCGCCAGAACCTGCGGAAGATCAGGCCATTGAGGATCGCTTTAAGATATCCTTCTCAGGATAGAATCGTTTAAAGAAAGAGGGTCAGTACGACGTACAAAAAAAAAGAGGTGCAACACAAGGACTTCCCAGGAGGTCACCCATCCTAGTACTAATATTGCCCAAGCACGCTTAACTGTGGAGTTCTGATGGGATCCAGTGCATTAGTGCTGGTATGATCGCACCTATTAAAGTGTGCACACACCATTATCATAAGCATGGGGCGCGACATAGAGTAACTCGAGCCGCAAGCCCTTGCAGTGACCGCGGGAGCCTGCGGAAGCTTAGAACATTGAGGATCGCTTTAGGGTATCTTTCTCGAGATAGAATCGTTTAAAGAAAGAGGGTCGATACGACGTAAAAAAAAAGAAAAAAAAGAGTTGCAACACGAGCACTTCCCAAGAGGACACCCATTCTATTACTACTCACGCCTAAGCACGCTTAATTGCAGAGTTCTGATCAGATCCGGTACATTAGTGCTGGTAAAATCGTACATATTAAAGTGTGCGCCCACAATTATCATAAGCATAGGGCGCGACATAGAGTAACTCGAGCCGCGAAGTCTTGCGGGGACCGCGGGAGCCTGCGGAAGATCAGGCCATCGAGGATTGCTTTAAGGTATTCTTCTCATGATAGAATCGTTTAATGAAAGAGGGTCAGTACGACATAAAAAAAAGGGGGAGGTGTAACATGAGGACATCCCAGGAGGTTACCCATCCTAATACTACTCTCGCCCAAGCACGCTTAACTGCGGAGTTCTGATGGGATCCGATGCATTAGTTCTGGTGTGATCGCACCTTTTAAAGTGTGCGCACACAATTATCATAAGCTTGGGGCGCGACATAGAGTAACTCGAGCCGAGAAGCCCTACGGGGACCGCGGGAGCTTGTGAAAGATCAGGCCATTGAGGATCGCTTTGAGGTATCCTTCTCGGAATAGAATCGTTTAAAGAAAGAGGGTCAGTACGACATAAAAAAAGAAAGAAGAGGTGCAATGCGAGGACCCATCCTAGTGCTACTCTTTCCCAAGCACGATTAATTGCGGAGTTCTGATGGGATCCGGTACATTAGTGCTGGTATGATCGCACCTATTAAAGTGTGCGCACACAATTATCCTAAGCATGGGGTTCGACATAGAGTAACTCGAGTTGCGAAGCCTTATGGGGACCGCGGGAGCCTACGGAAGATCAGGCCATTGAGGATCACTTTAAGGTATCCTTTTCGGGATAGAATCGTTTAAAGAAAGAGGGTCAGTATAACATAAAAAAAAGAAGAGGTGCAACGTGAGGACTTCCCAAGGAGGTCACCCATCGTAGTATTACTCTTGCACAAGCACGTTTAACTGCAGAGTTCTGATTGGATCCGGAGCATTAGTGCTGGTTTGATCATACATATTAAAGTGTGCGCACACAATTATAATAAGCATGTTGCATGACATAGAGTAACTCGAGCCGCGAAGCCTTGCGGAGACCGCGGGAGCCTGCGAAAGATCAGGCCATTGAGGATCGCTTTAAGGTATCCTTCTCGGGATAGAATCGTTTAAAGAAAGAGGGTTAGTACGATGTAAAAAAAAAAAGAAAAGGTGCAACACGAGGACTTGCAAGGAGGTCACCAATGCTAGTACTACTCTCACCCAAGCACGCTTAACTACAGAATTCTGATGGGATCCGGTGCATTAGTGCTGGTATGATTGATGAGTTTCTAATTCACACTCCCATTCAAAAATTAGTGAATTAGTTCTTTTGGCAAGCGCACTAAAATTATCGCCAAGTAATAACCCACAGTGGAGTGGGATTGTATCCATAAAGATTGGCAAATTCAAGCAGTTTTAATTGATTGATGAATTAGTCAAGTGGATCAATAAGATTGTGAAGTGCAGAATTGTAAATGAGATAAATGTAAATGACTAGAATATAAAGAAAAGCAATAAAGTGTAGAAATGGAAATTACAGAATGTAAAGTGCTGAATCATAAATGACTTGAATGTAAATGGGAGTGGGGAATTGCTGAATGTAAAAATTAAGCTGTAAAGAAATGGATAGATAAAAATGGGGAAATTCATTGAGATTGGGAGATGTTGTCTCTTTGGATCAAATCTAGCTTATATCTTCTTCAATCATGCAACTCATTGACCTCTTGGCAATCATGATTGATTGAGCCCCAATTCCTTGGTGACTCAATCTCTCAAATCTTGATCAATAGCCAATTCTTTGGTCTAATTGCTCATGAAGAGAGATATGCTTGGTCCCTGATTATACCACACACCCTCATAGGTCCAGGTAGAGGGAGGATTATATGTCACGTATCCAACCACCAAAACCCAGAATCTACTCAAGTGTGAGAAGGGATTTCACGCATGATTTCATGTTTCCTTTCCCAAGGTTCCCATGAAACCCAGTTGCATTCAATCTCTTTCCCAAGATAATTGAACACTAAGCATTAAGAACGAAATTCCTTCAAGCAAATCAAAGAGAAGGTGAAGAGAAGAAGAATTTCACTATTATCAATCTATCAAGTACAACAGAGCTCCCTCTGTCAATGAGAGGGAAGTTAGCTACTCATAGCTTGAAAAGTACTCAAAAGTGGAGTGTAAAAGTGGATCTAAAACTAAATGCTTAACCCCTCTTCAGTACTCCTTGGGGGTATTTATACTACTCCTATTAAAATAAAAGAATTACAAAAGTGAAAAGGGAAAATTACATTTTGGAGGGAAAAGAAAACACTCAATAAGCGTGACTTCTTAGCTGGCGTGTGGCTGGCGCTTTACCGGCGTGTCACGTTCCCTTCAAACTAGCTTGGCGTGCCACGCTCAATCCTTCAAGTGGCACGCTCGTCCCTTTGTCAACCTTGGCGTGCCACGCCTTCGAACTCAAGTGGCACGCCATAGTGGAATTCTTGTGTTGGCGTGCCACGCCTTCGAGCTCAAGTGGCATGCCCTTTGCTTTTTCCACTTTCCTTTGCCTCTGGAAACTTGAACTAGCGTGGCACGCCCAGGGTTTGGCGTGCCACACCCTTGTTGTGTGCTTGGCTAAGCTCCTCTGGAAAGTTGCACTAGCGTGGCACGCCCAGGGTCTGGCGTGCCACGCCCCTTTGTGAGTGAGTGGTTCCTCTGTTTGGCGTGCCACGCCACGAACTCAAGTGGCACGCCCCAATGCTTCTTTGCCCTCTGAATGACACTGGCGTGCCACGCCTGGTTGCTCAAGTGGCACGCCTAAGTGAAGAATAGTGAATGGCGTGCCATGCCTTTGATACTAAGTGGCACGCCCCATGTAATTGGCCTCTTTAATCCTCTCTGAAAACTTGTACCAGCGTGCCACGCCTAAAGGCTGGGGTGCCATGCCCATGATCTTGCCTTGATTCCAATGGTTGGCGTGCCACACCTCAGCTTCAAGTGGCACGCCAAAGTGAGATGCTTGGGTTGGCGTGCCACGCCTTCGATACCAAGTGGCACGCTTGGTGCACAAAATTGGAAATCACAATTCTTAACAACTTCGCACAACTAACCAGCAAGTGCACTGGGTCGTCCAAGTAATACCTTACGTGAGTAAGGGTCGAATCCCACGGAGATTGTTGGTTTGAAGCAAGCTATGGTTATCTTATTATTCTTAGTCAGGATACCAACAACAGTGTTTTTTAGTTCAATTGTAAAAAGTGAAAGGGCATAAAATAAATAATTGTTACTCAATAATGGAGAATATGTTGGAGTTTTGGAGATGCTTTGTCTTCTGAATTTCTGTAACATAATGCTTCCTCACTTTCATAAATGCAAGGTTCCTTCCATGGCAAGCTGTATGTAGGGTGTCACCGTTGTCAATGGCTACTTCCCATCCTCTCAGTGAAAATGGTCCAAATGCTCTGTCACAGCACGGCTAATCATCTGTTGGTTCTCGATCATGTCGGAATAAGATCCATTGATCCTTTTGCGTCTGTCACTACGCCCAACACTTGCGAGTTTGAAGTTCGTCACAGTCATCCAATCCCAGAATCTTATTCGGAATACCACAGACAAGGTTTAAACCTTCTGGATCCTCATGAATGCCGCCAATAATTCTTGCTTATACCACGAAGATTCTGATTAAGGAATCTAAGAGATACTCATTCAATCTAATGTAGAATGGAGGTAGTTGTCAGGAACACGTTCATGGATTGAGGAAGGTGATGAGTGTCACGGATAATCACCTTCTTCATAGTGAAGCGCAAATGAACATCTTAGATAGAAACAAGCATGTTTGAATGGGAAACAGAAATAATTGCATTAATTCATCAAGACGTAAAAAAAAGGTATCCTTCTCGAGGTAGAATCAGTTAAAGAAAGAGGGTCAGTACGACGTAAAAAAAAGGTGCAACACAACGACTTCCCAGGAGGTCACCCATCCAAGTACTACTCTTGCCCAAGCACACTAAATTACAGAGTTCTGATGTGATCCGGTACATTAGTGCTGGTATAATCACACCTATTAAAGTGTGCGCACACAATTATCATAAGCATGGGGCGTGACATAGAGTAACTCAAGCCTCGAAGCCTTGTTGGGACTGCCGGAGCCTGCATAAGATCATGCCATTGAGGATCGCTTTAAGGTATCCTTTTCAAGATAGAATCGTTTAAAGAAAGAGGGTCAGTACGACATAAAAAAAAGGTGCAACACGAGGACTTCCCAGGAGGTCACCCATCCTAGTACTACTCTCGCCCAAGCATGCTTAATTGAGGAGTTCTGATGGGATCCGGTGCATTAGTGTTTGTATGATTGCACCTATTAAAGTGTACGCACAGAATTATCATAAGCATGGGGCGCGACATAGAGTAAATCAAGCCGCGAATCCTTGTGGGGACCGCGGGAGCCTGCGGAAGATCAGGCCATTAAGGATCGCTTTAAGGTATCCTTCTCGGGGTAGAATCGGTTAAAGAAAGAGGATTAGTACGACGTAAAAAAAAAGAGGTGCAACACAAGGTCTTCCCAAGAGGTCACCCATCCAAGTACTACTCTTGCCCAAGCACGCTTAATTGCAGTGTTCTGATGGGATCCAGTACGTTAGTGCTGGTATGATCACACCTATTAAAGTGTGCGCACACATTGATCATAAGCATGGGGCGCGACATAGAGTAACTCAAGCCGCGAAGCTTTACAGGGACCGCAGGAGCCTGTGGAAGATCAGTCCATTGAGGACCGCTTTAAGGTATCCTTCTCATGATAGAATCGTTTAAAGAAAGAGGGTCAGTGTGAGGTAAAAAAAAAAAGAAGAGGTGCAACGCAAGGACTTCCCAGGAGGTCACCCATCCTAGTGCTACTCTCGCCCAAGAACGCTTAACTGCGGAGTTCTGATCGGATCCGGGGATTAGTGCTGGTATGATCACACTTATTAAAGTGTGCGCAAACAATTATCATAAGCATGGGGCACGACATAGAGTAACTCGAGCCGTGAAGCCTTGCGGGAACCGCGGGTGCCTGCGGAAGATCATGCCATTGAGGATCGCTTTAAGGTATCCCTCTCGGGATAGAATCGTTTAAAGAAAGAGGGTCAGTACGATGTAAAAAAAAAGAGGTGCAACAAGAGGACTTCCCATGAGGTCACAAATCCTAGTACTACTCTCACCCAAGCACGCACTGCGGAGTTCTGATGAGATCCAGTGCATTAGTTCTTGTATGATCGCTCCTATTAAAGTGAGCGCACACATTTATCATAAGTATGGGGTGTGACATAGAATAACTCAAGCCGTGAAGCCTTACGGGGACCGCGGGAGCCTACGGAAGATCAGGCCATTGAGGATCGCTTTAAGGTATCCTTCTTAGGATAGAATCGTTTAAAGAAAGAGTGTCAGTACGACATTAAAAAAAAGAAGAGGTACAATGTGAGAACTTCCCATGAGGTCACCCATCCTAGTACTACTCCTGATCAAGCACGCTTAACTGCAGAGTTCTGATGGGATTCGGTACATAAGTGCTGGTATGATCGCACTTATTAAGGTTTGCACACACAATTATCATAAGCATGGGGCGCAACATAGAGTAACTCGAGCCACGAAGCCTTACGGGGACCGCGGGAGACTACAGAAGATCAGGCCATTGAGGATCGCTTTGACGTATCCTTCTGGGACAGAATCGTTTAAAGAAAGAGGGTCAGTACGACATAAAAAAAAGAAGAGGTGCAATGTGAGGACTACCCAGGAGGTCACCCATCCTAGTACTACTCTTTCCCAAGCACTCTTAATTGCGGAGTTCTGATGGGATTCAGTACATTAGTGCTGGTCTGGTCACACCTATTAAAGTGTGCGCACGCAATTACCAAAAGCATGGGGCGCGACATAGAGTAACTCGAGCCGCGAAGCCTTACTGGGACAATGGGATCCTGCGGAAGATCAGGCCATTGAGGATCGCTTTAAGGTATCCTTCTTGGGGTAGAATCAGTTAAAGAAAGAGGGTCAGTACGACGTAAAAAAAGAGCTGCAACACAAGGACTTCCCAGGAGGTCATGCATCCTAGTACTACTCTCGCCCAAGCACACTTAATTATAATGTTCTGCTGGGATTCGGTACATTAGTGCTGATATGATCACACCTATTAAAGTTTGCGCACACAATTATCATAAGCATGGGGCGCGATATAGAGTAACTCGAGCCGCGAAGCCTTGTGGGGACCGCGGGAGCCTACGGAAGATCAGGCCATTGAGGATCGCTTTGAGGTATCCTTCTCAGGGTAGAATCGGTTAAAGAAAGAGGGTCCGTACGACGTAAAAAAAAGAGTTGCAACACAAGGACTTCCCAGGAGGTCACGCATCCTAGTACTACTCTCGCCCAAGCACACTTAATTACGGTGTTCTGCTGGGATTCGGTACATTACTGCTGATATGATCGCACCCATTAAAGTTTGCGCACACAATTATCATAAGCATGGGGCGCGATATAGAGTAACTCGAGCCGCGAAGCCTTACGGGGACCGTGGGAGCTTGCGAAAGATCAGGCCATTGAGGATTTCTTTAAGGTGTCCTTCTTAGGATAGAATCGTTTAAAGAAAGAGGGTCAGTACGATGTAAAAAAAAAAGAAGAGGTGCAACGCAATTTTAGGATAGAATCGTTTAAAGAAAGAGGGTCAATACGACGTAAAAAAAAATAAAGGACAGGTTCAACGTAAGGACTTCCCAAGAGGTCACCCATCCTAGTACTACTCTCGTCCAAGAACGCTTAACTGCGGAGTTCTGATCGGATCTCGGGCATTAGTGCTGGTATGATCACACTTATTAAAGTGTGTGAAAACAATTATCATAAGCATGGGGCGCGACATATAGTAACTCGAGCCGTGAAGCCTTGCGGGGACCGCGGGTGCCTGGAGAAGATCAGGCCATTGAGGATCGCTTTAAGGTATCCTTCTCGGAATAGAATTGTTTAAAGAAAGTGGGTCACCAATCCTAGTACTACTCTCACCCAAGCACGCTTAATTGCGGAGTTCTGATGGGATCCGGTGCATTAGTGCTGGTATGATTGCACCTATTAAAGTGTGCGCACACATTTATCATAAGCATGGGGCGCGATGATGAGCGGATATTTTAGTAGGAGCTAGCTACTTTTTAGTATATTTTTATTAGTTTTATGCAAAAATCACATTTTTGAACTTTGCTATGAGTTTGTGTGTTTTTCTGTGATTTCAGGTATTTCCTGGCTTAAATTGAGGGACCTGAGCAAAAATCTGATTCCGAGGCTGAAAAAGGACTGCAGATGCTGTTGGATTCTGACCTCCCTGCACTCGAAATGAAATCTTTGGAGCTACTGAAACCCAAATGGCGCGCTCTCATTTGCGTTGGAAAGTAGACATCTAGGGCTTTCTAGAAATATATAATAGTCCATAATTTCCCCGAGTTTAGATGATGCAAATTGGCATTCAACGCCAGCTTTCTGCCCTATTCTGGCGTTAAACGCCAGAAACAAGTTGCAAGCTAGAGTCAAACGCCAGAAACAAGTTACAAACTGGAGTTCAACTCCAATGAAGGCCTCTACATATGAAAGCTTCAATGCTCAGTCCCAACACACACTAAGTGGGCCCCGGAAGTGGATTTCTGCACTATCTATCTTAGTTTACTCATTTTCTGAAAATCTAGGTTACTAGTTGAGTATAAAAGCTACTTTTAGAGATTTATTTTGTACCTCATGACATTTTACATCTGAATTTGTATCTTTGACGGCATGAGTCTTTAAACCCCATTGTTTGGGGTGAGGAGCTCTACTGTGTCTCGATGAATTAATGCAATTATTTCTGTTTTCTATTCAATCATGCTTGTTTCTATTCTAATATATTCATTCGCACTTCAACATGATGAATGTGATGATCCGTGACACTCATCACCATTTTCAACCTATGAACGCGTGCCTGACAACCACTTCCGTTCTACCTTAGATTGAATGTATGTCTCTTGGGTTCCTGGTTCACGAGTTTGACTGCCTCTCCTGACAACAGAGCATTCAAATCCGTGAGATCAGAGTCTTCGTGGTATAAGCTAGAATCAGTTGGCAGAATTCCTGAGATCCGAAAAGTCTAAACCTTATCTATGGTATTCCAAGTAGGATCCAGGAAGGGATGACTGTGACGAGCTTCAAACTCATAAATGCTGGGCACAGTGACAGTGTACAAAAGGATCAATGGATCCTATTCCAGCATTAGTGAGAACCAACAGATGATTAGCCATGTACATGGACCCTTTTCACTGAGAGGACGGCTGGTAACCATTGACAACGGTGATCCACCATTATACAGCTTGCCATGGAAGGAGACCTGCGTGCGTGAAGAAGAAGACAGTAGGAAAGCAGAACTTCAGAAGACAGAGCATCTCCAAAACCTCAACCTGGTTTCTATTACTGCATAACAACTATCATTTAATTCATGCTCTTTTACTCTTCGCAATTAAAATAAGATAACCATAGCTTGCTTCAAGCTGGCAATCTCCGTGGGATCGACCTTTACTCACGTAAGGTATTACTTGGACGACCAAGTGCACTTGCTGGTTAGTTGTGCGTTATTACAAAGTGTGATTGTAATTTTCGTGCACCAAGTTTTTGGCGCCGTTTCCGGAGATTGTTCGAGTTTGAACAACTGATGGTTTATTTTATTAGCTAGATTAGGAAAAATTTGTCTTTTTAGTTTAAAGTCTTTTACTTTCTTTTCAAAAAAATTGTCTTCAAAAATATTATTTTTCTTTATTAATTGTTAGTTTCTCATTGGGTCTAGTTGCATGTTTTAAGTTTGGTGTCCTATGTGTTTTTGTCATCTAAAAAATAGTTTTTCTCTATTCAATCATTGCATTTGTTGAATGTGTCTATGTTCTTGGGAATAGTTGCCCCTTTGAGTCTTCTTTTCTAAAATCTTTTTAAAAATAATTTTTCTTTGATTAAATATTGTGCCAAATTTTAAATTTGGTGTTCTCTTGTTAATTTTTCTTTAGTTTTTGAAATATTTATTTTGGTTTTCTAAAAATTTTAAGTTTGGTGTTCTTTCTTTTGTTCTTGTTGTTCTTGTGAGTCTTCAAAGTGTTCTTGAGTCTTCTTTGTGTTTTGATCTTAAAATTTTTAAGTTTGGTGTGCCTTGGTGTTTTCCCTCCAAAATTTTCGAAAACAATGAGCATTGGATCTAAAAGTTTTAAGTCTTGTGTCTTTTGTGTGTTTTTCTCTTTCATAATAAAATTCAAAAATCAAAAAAATATCTTTTCCTTTAATTGCTCATAATTTTCGAATTCAATAGGTTGATTTAGTCAAAATTTTTAAAAATCATATCTTTTTCAAAAACTCCTAACCACTTTCTCTCTCCTCATTCTTTTTAAAAAAAATCATCATAAAATATTTTCAAATTTTTTTATTTTATTTTATTATTTTAATATCTATTTTCTTATTCTTATTATTTCGAAAAAAATTAATAAATAAATATAATAAAAAAAAATAAAATAAATCCACATCATCTCCCTTTCTCCATCATGGACCTAAGTAGAAATGAACAGTCCAGAATGACTCTGGGGTCATATGCTAACCCACTACTGCTTCACATGGGAGTAGTATCTGTATACCTTCCATCGGAGTCAGTAGTTTTGAGTTGAATCCTCAGCTCATTATCATGTTGCAGCAAAATCCAGTATTCCGGTCTTCCACAGGAAGAACCTACTGAATTTCTGGCACAGTTCTTATAAATTGCTGACACAGTACATGATAAGGAAGTAGATTAGGATGTCTATAAATTGTTGTAAAAGACCAAGCTAAGAGGTGGTTAAATAACCAACCTAAAGCTAGCATAAGAACATGGAAACAGTTGTCAGACAAATTCCTGAATCAATATTTCCCTCCTAAGAGGATGACACAGCTAAGGCTGGACACCCAAGGCTTTTTAAACAAGAGGATAATGAATCCCTTTACAATGCCTGGGAGAGGTACAGAGAGATGCTAAGAAAATACCCCTCTGAAATGTTTTCAGAATGGGTGCAGTTAGACATCTTCTACTACGGGCTTACAGCAAAAGCTCATATATCTCTAGACCACTCAGCTGGTGGATCTATACACATGAGAAAGACAATTGAAGAGGCTCAAGAGCTCATTGATACCGTTGCTAGAAATCAGCATCTGTACTTAAGTAGTGAGTCCTCCATAAAAGAAGAGGCTAAGGCAGTATCCACTTAACTTAGTCCTTTAGAATAAGTTGCTGAAATCAATCAGCAATTATGTTATCTGACAGAACAGTTGGCAGAATTTAAAGAGATGTTACAAGCCACTAAGGATGCTAACAAGAACATGAAAGCACAACTTGACCAGACAAGACAGCAGTTATCAAAACAGATAACAGAAGAGTGCCAAGCAGTTTAATTAAGGAGTGGAAAAACATTAAATACCTCAACTCAAAGCAGCAGAAAGCCAAGAAAAGAACAAATAATAGAGGATGAGCAGATTGCTACCCAAAATCCCTCTGAGGACAATAAGAGCCAAGGGAGGAATGATTCTAGCGTTCAAACACCAGAAAAGGGTGAAAAACTGGCATTAAATGCCCAACCCATGTTCAGTTCTGGCGTTCAAACGCCAGAAAAGGGAGGGAATATGGCGTTAAACGCCAATCCAACCCCCAATCCTGGTGTTGAAACGCCTATGAGGGGTCAGACACTTGCAAGTGCTGATAATAGCTCTCTTAAGAAGGCTTCTCAACCTACCTCTATAGGAAATGAACCTGCAGCAACCAAGGTTGAAGAATACAAAGCCAAAATACCTTATCCTCAGAAACTCCGCCAAGCAAAACAGGATAAAAAATTTGCTCGCTTTGCAGACTATCTCAGGACTCTTGAAATCAAGATTCTTCCTGGTCGATCCCAACACACAAATCCAACCGGCAAGTATACCAGGTCGCATCAAGTAATAATAACTCACTTAGAGTGAGGTCGATCCCACAAGGATTGATGGATCAAGCAACTTTAGTGGTTGATTATTTTAGTCAAGCTAACATTGAGTGAATTGTGTGAAGTTAATCAACAGAAAGTTAATTGCAAGGAATTTAAAAGATGCAGAAAATAAAATTGCAGGAAACTTAAAGAACAAGAAAGTAAAAGAGCTGAAACTTAAATTGCACGAAATGTAAATTGCATTAAATGTAAAGGAGATTGGGTGCAGGAAATTTAAAATTCAACAAGAAAATGTAAAGAGCAATCAAGCAGAGAAGTAAAAGATGAAGTGCAGCAGATTTAAACAGAAATGAAAAATTGCTTGAAGAAGCAACACAGAATGTAATTAAGCTCAATTGTGAAATTTAAAGAGACAAGATCTTAGGGAATCAATGAGACTAGAAAACAAGTCTAGATCTCAATCCATTCCTTGATCAAAGTAGAAAGCAGATTGAAGAAGAAAGAAAGATGGAAGCCGTAAATGAGAATGCAGATTCAACTTTCAATTCTTAGAAATTATGCAGAAGATGAACAAAGATGGATTTCAGATTAAAGATTGAAACAGAATTCCTCCAACCTCAATCCAAAATTTCAAAACAGAAATGAAAACTAAGAGAGAGAGAGCTCTCAAATCCTAATACTCCCTAGTGGAGCTAGCCTCTTTCTAATTCAGCTCCTTTTAGAGCCAATCTCCCCTCCAAAATGAGGATGATGCCCTTTATATAGGCTTCTTTTACAAAATGAAAATAAAATGAAATTGAAATTAAAAACAAATTCACAAAAATGAAATTCCTAATCTAGCTTCTCTGTGTGCCTTTGAGTCATGTTGAGTGGGCTTTTGCTTGCTTTGGATTTGAGGGAGAATGGGTCTTGGATGGCCTTGATTCAATTTGGTGAGGAATTGAATTTATATGAAATTGAACTTTTGGCCCATGATTATTTGCTCCCAGGAGGCTGCCCTGCCCTTGTGGAGGGCAGGGCAGAAAATGGTGCATGCGTCCCTTGGTGCGTGCGTGTTGGTGCTGCAGGATGCTGCCCTGCCCTTGTGGAGGGCAGGGCAGAGTTTTTTGGTGTGCCAGATTCTGCTGCCCGTGCGTGCTGATGCTGCCGAGACCCCCTTGGTGCGCCAGATTCTGCCCGCTGGCCGTGCACCACAAAATGCTGCCCTGCCCTCGCAGATAGCAGGGCAGTGTTTCCAAAAGTGAAGTTCCAAGTTCGAAACTTGGTGGATGCACACGCTACTTCTTTTCCTTGGTTTTCTTGGCACCAAAGTAAGGCCTAGTTTCTTGCTTCCTCATGGTGCCGTGTTCGATTCTTGTGGCAAGCAATTGGGGGAGCAATTTTCCTTGATTTTCCATGAAGAGCACGACATTGCCCTGCTCTCCAAGAGGGCAGGGCAGAAAATTGAGCGCTACTTTGCTCTGGAGTGAGGCTCCAGCTTCGAACCTTAGTGGAAGCACATTGGTTTATTTTTGCTTTTTTTTTGCCCTTAAAGATGCCTTTCGTTTCTGCCTCAATTGTACGCCAAATATAGATTGCTATATATCATTGGAAAGCTCTGAATGTCAGCTTTCCAACGCAACTAGAAGCACATCAATTGAACGTCTGTAGCTCAAGTTATAGCCCTTTGAAGGAGGCATGGTCATGCTGTGAGCGCCCAGATTTTACCTTAGCGAAAATTTGCTTCCAACCTCACTTTGTTTCATCATGATATTGCCCTGCCCTTGGCAAGAGCAGGGCAGTGTGTGCTGATTGCTTATTCACCTTTGATTTGGTCATGGGCCACGCTTTTAAAAGCGTGGCCTAAGGCTCCAAAGTGTGCTCCAACTTCAAAGTGTGTCCCAAAGCTCTTTTTTTCTCCTTTTTTTGTGCTTCTTTGCTTCTTTTTCTTCTTATTTCCTACAAGATTTATAAAATTAAAATATCAAGAAAATATATCATTTAAGTACAAAAGCATTCAATATTTAAGCACAAATCATCAGTTTCTTGTATGAAAAAGCATAGAAAAATAGGTATATGATGACTTGTCATCACAACACCAAACTTAAACCTTGCTTATCCCCAAGCAAGAAAAGAATCATGCAATAAAGATTGACAATCCAAGGTAAGAAGAATAGCAACTCAATGTTCATGGTAAGCTAGTTTTCTATGCATGCTTCAATCACAAAAGAAATGTAAATGATTGATACTTCCATCTAGCTCAATTTATGAAATCTCTTTCTTATAATTCTTCCTTGAAACAAGCTTTTGAATTTTTTTTTTTAGCTTCTCCTTTTGGGTGCTTTGCCCCATGAGTTAATAACAAAGCTACGACTTCTAAATGCTTTGTTTTCAAGTATTACCACTTGATACATAAGCACCACAAGCATTTAATTAGAGGACTTCATTAAGCTCTTTTGTTTCTTTTCTTAACTCTCTAATCATTGATGCTCAGAGCCTTGAGCTTTGAGGGAGTGCTTTTGCACTTGAGCCTAGCCTTGACTTCTAAGTGTTTTGTTTTCAAGCATTTGGCTTGATATATAAACACCACAAGCACTTAACAAATAAATTGCCATTGGTACTCAGAGCCTTCAGCTTTCTCATTCTTTCCCTTTTTCTTTTCTTGCTTTACTTGTATTTGCTTCTTCAAGGTTTTCATGATTTCAAAAGATTTCACAAAATATACTAGATGAAAAACTTCAATTAAATAAAATCCAATGCAATTGAGCAACAATCAATCACACTAGCTTTCCAATACTTGTATGCACATGCTAAATTCTTCTTTAATTCCTTGTTTGTTTATGATCATGATGCTTTTTTTTGCTTTTGAATTCACAAAACTCAAGTTGGTAGTCATAATGTTACAACAACATATTTCAAATCAAATTCAAGCTATGCTTAGTCATACCACACATGTATACAGAAAATATAAAGACAATCATGCAATTTAAAGTGCTGGAAATAAATGAGAAGAAAAGGAACTCTACAACCTTGTAGTTCATCTTCATTATTGTTGTCCTTTTTCCTCTATTTTTCCTCTTTCCCTTGCCAAACTTAGTATGCTTGTTCATCCTCAAGCAATAATTAGAACAGTGGCTATGGGGCTAAGATATATCATGGATGTCTTACATAATGAAATGTTAGCATTACATGTGTTGCAAGCAAGCAAAAATGAAAAATAACAATCAAGGCACAAGAGGCAGCGACATTTTGATTGCAAGCATAAGAAGGTGTGCACAATACTTTGCATAAAGAATAAGTGGCACATCAAACTTAGTGTGACACTTTCACTTGGAATTGATGCAAGTATCTAATAGATATTGGAACCAAATTTTGTTGCATAGCAACACCAAACTTAGAATGCAGTCATATGTCAATTTATTTGAATTAAAACTAAGCAGGTGAAACTGTTATTTGTTAAGTACAATCACCAAGCCAAGAATCTGTCATGAATAAAGCTCTCTTGGTAATGTATTAACAAACACAGTAAATAAGCAAACTAAAATGAAAGCATTTAAAAACAGAAAAATGACTAAAGAAAGTAGAATGACAAAGTGTCAAATTAAAAGAAAGAAAAAAAATAACACTATAGAGGCATTATGATTATGCAGACAAGTAGTGTTGCTTGAATGAATTGCATAGAAAATAAGTGGCACACCAAACTTAAAATCTTGGTGTGTCACTTTCATTTTTGATTTGATGCAATCATCCAAAAAGATTGAAAACAATTTGTTGCAACGCAACACCAAACTTAGAATGTAACCATATGCCAATTTATTGAATTTAAACAAAGCATAGATAGAAATGTACCTACTGTCTACCGTTCTTCATTTTCTTCCTCTTCTTCCAGTTTGTTAAGAGGAATGACCTCAAAGGAGGAGAAGTTTCAGCTATTGTCCCTTCTCTTGGCCTCTTCTCAGCAAGCTTCCTTTTGAATTTGGCTTGATTGAGCTTGCTTGCTGGTTCAGGGACAGGATTGGTGCTTTTGTTAGTTGCCTTCACTTCTTTGGATTCATGAATTGGTTGCTGTGTGATTTTTGGAGTTTGATCTTCATCCAGAGCATTTTGAATTGGTGGTTCAATGAGTTTGTCCTTCATGTGCCTCTCTGTTTCCCTTGAGTTTGGACGTTCTTGATTGTCCTTCTCACTAGCTTGTTCTTCCACTTCCTCTTTTACACTCAACATTTGCTTTAATAGCTCTTTCATGGAGGAGGTTTGTTGATCTTCCCAAGCTTTCTTCATCTCCTCTTCATACCTTTCAATCATGGATTCAAATGTTGAGGTATTTTGGTCCAGGGAAGTTTGTGAGAGTTGTGAGTTGTCATGTGCTCTTGTCATCTCAAGTGGCTTCTGTGAATATGCAAGTTCAGGTTCAAATGTTTCCACCACCTCTTTTTTCTTCACTAAAAATCCACTTGACTCAGTAGCCTCTTCCTCTTGTTTTTCCTCCTTCTTCGTTGCACTCACCAATTGAGCTAGCTGCACTTCCATGTTTTTGAGGGAGTTTTCTTGTTTTTTCCAAACTTTTGTTGTCTTCTCCTCATATCTTTTGAGCATGGACTCAAGCTTTGAGAACCTTGAGTGGTTCATGGAAGTTTGTGTGAGTGGTGAGTTTTGAAAGGGGCTTTCTGTTGAAGCATGGTCAAGTGATGATATCTTTGGATGAATATCATATGGAGCATTAGAATTCCCTTCCCAGCCTCCATTAGAATCATGACTTGCATCATTTTGTGTTGGAAGGAAATATCCCATATGGTTCTCTTGCTCATCTTGTGTTTCTGAAGCGAATCTCCATGAATTGGAGTGCTCAGAATGTGTATTCTCTTGGTGATATTCCCAGCCATCATTAGAGATCGGTGATGGTGGGTGATATCCCATAAAATTTTGTTTGAGCATAAGATGAGTTGAACTCCATTTGTATTTTGTAGACATCAATGAAATTTGAAATTCATGTCACAGAGATAGAATTTCTTAGTGAGGCAACAACTCAAACACCTTGCTATCAATTTAAAATAGAGAACAAAAACAAAAAAAAATGCTTGATCTAGACCTCTCACCCACTTAATCATTGTTGATCTAATCAATCCCCGGCAACGGTGCCAAAAACTTGATGGTGTTTTTGTGGAAAAATAAATTTCCAACACACAAATCCAACCAGCAAGTATACCGGGTCGCATCAAGTAATAATAACTCACTTAGAGTGAGGTCGATCCCACAGGGATTGATGGATCAAGCAACTTTAGTGGTTGATTAGTTTAGTCAAGCTAACATTGAGTGAATTGTGTGAAGTTAATCAATGGAAAGTAAATTGCAAGGAATTTAAAAGATGCAGAAAATAAAATTGCAGGAAACTTAAAGAACAAGAAAGTAAAAGAGCTGAAACTTAAATTGCACGAAATGTAAATTGCATTAAATGTAAAGGAGATTGGGTGCAGGAAATTTAAAATTCAACAAGAAAATGTAAAGAGCAATCAAGCAGAGAAGTAAAAGATGAAGTGCAATAGATTTAAACAGAAATGAAAAATTGCTTGAAGAAGCAACACAGAATGTAATTAAGCTCAATTGTGAAATTTAAAGAGACAAGATCTCAGGAAATCAATGAGACTAGAAAATAAGTCTAGATCTCAATCCCTTCCTTGATCAAAGTAGAAAGCAGATTGAAGAAGAAAGAAAGATGGAAGCCGTAAATGAGAATGCAGATTCAACTTTCAATTCTTAGAAATTATGCAGAAGATGAACAAAGATGGATTTCAGATTAAAGATTGAAACATAATTCCTCCAACCTCAATCCAAAATTTCAAAACAGAAATTAAAACTAAGAGAGAGAAAGAGCTCTCAAATCCTAATACTCCCTAGTGGAGCTAGCCTCTTTCTAATCCAGCTCCTTTTAGAGCCAACCTCCCCTCCGAAATGAGGATGATGCCCTTTATATAGGCTTCTTTTACAAAATGAAAATAAAATGAAATTGAAATTAAAAACAAATTCACAAAAATGAAATTTCTAATCTAGCTTCTCTGTGTGCCTTTGAGTCATGTTGAGTGGGCTTTTGCTTGCTTTGGATTTGAGGGAGAATGGGTCTTGGATGGCCTTGATTCAATTTGGTGAGGAATTGAATTTATATGAAATTGAACTTTTGGCCCATGATTATTTGCTCCCAGGAGGCTGCCCTGCCCTTGTGGAGGGCAGGGCAGAAAATGGTGCATGCGTCCCTTGGTGCGTGCGTGTTGGTGCTGTAGGATGCTGCCCTGCCCTTGTGGAGGGCAGGGCAGAGTTTTTTGGTGCGCCAGATTCTGCTGCCCGTGCGTGCTGATGCTGCCGAGACCCCCTTGGTGCGCCAGATTCTGCCCGCTGGCCGTGCACCACAAAATGCTGCCCTGCCCTCGCAGATGGCAGGGCAGTGTTTCCAAAAGTGAAGTTCCAAGTTCGAAACTTGGTGGATGCACACGCTACTTCTTTTCCTTGGTTTTCTTGGCACCAAAGTAAGGCCTAGTTTCTTGCTTCCTCATGGTGCCGTGTTCGATTCTTTTGGCAAGCAATTGGGGGAGCAATTTTCCTTGATTTTCCATGAAGAGCACGACATTGCCCTACTCTCCAAGAGGGCAGGGCAGAAAATTGAGCGCTACTTTGCTTTGGAGTGAGGCTCCAGCTTCGAACCTTGGTGGAAGCACATTGGTTTATTTTTGCTTATTTTTTTTCCCTTAAAGATGCCTTTCGTTCCTGCCACAATTGTATGCCAAATATGGATTGCTATATATCGTTGGAAAGCTCTGAATGTCAACCTTCCAATGCAACTGGAAGCACATCAATTGAACGTCTGTAGCTCAAGTTATAGCCCTTTGAAGGAGGCATGGTCATGCTGTGAGCGCCCAGATTTTACCTTAGCGAAAATTTGCTTCCAACCTCACTTTGTTTCATCATGATATTGCCCTGCCCTTGGCAAGAGCAGGGCAGTGTGCGCTGATTGCTTATTCACCTTTGATTTGGTCATGGGCCACGCTTTTAAAAGCGTGGCCTAAGGCTCCAAAGTGTGCTCCAACTTCAAAGTGTGTCCCAAAGCTCTTTTTTTCTCCTTTTTTTGTGCTTCTTTGCTTCTTTTTCTTCTTATTTCCTACAAGATTTATAAAATTAAAATATCAAAAAAATATATCATTTAATTACAAAAGCATTCAATATTTAAGCACAAATCATCAGTTTCTTGTATGAAAAAGCATAGAAAAATAGGTATATGATGACTTGTCATCAGGGGCAAGTATCAACCTAATCCCTACATCCACTATCAGAAAGCTTAGCTAGACTGAAAAGGTCAAACCAACCAGGATATGTCTTCGTTCACCTTTTCCACTGACTTTGTAGTGCTGGAAATGGAGGAGCACAAGAGTGTAACTCTCATTCTAGGAAGACATTTCCTAGCAACTAGACGAACTCTCATTGACGTCCAAAAAGGGGAAGTAACCTTGAGAGTCAATGAGGATGAGTTTAGGCTGAATGCTATTGAAGCAATGAAGCACCCAGACACATCAAAAGACTGCATGCGTGTTGATATTATTGACTCCCTGGTATAGGAGATCAGCCTAATCTCGAATCAGAGCTAGAGGATATCTTTAAAGATGTTCAGCCTAATCTGGAAGAACCAGAAGAAATAGAAGAACCTCTGAAAATTCCTCAAGAAGAGGAGAAACCTCCTAAACCCGAGCTCAAACCATTACCACCATCCCTAAAATATGCATTTTTGGGAGAAGGTGAAAATTTTCCTGTAATCATAAGCTCTACCTTAGAGCCACAGGAAGAGAAAGCACTAATTCAGGTGCTGAGGACACACAAGATAGCTCTTGGGTGGTCCATTAGTGATCTCAAGGGCATTAGCCCAGCCAGATGCATGCACAAGATCCTACTGGAGGATAATGCCAAACCAGTGGTTCAACCACAAAGGCGGCTGAATCCAGCCATGAAGGAGGTGGTGCAGAAGGAGGTCACTAAATTATTAGAGGCTGGGATTATTTATCTCATTTTTGATAGCCCCTGGGTGAGCCCTGTCCAAGTTGTACCCAAAAAGGGAGGCATGACAGTGGTTCATAATAAAAAAATGAACTGGTTCCTACAAGAACAGTTACAGGGTGGAGTATGTGTATTGACTACAGAAGACTCAATACTGCCACAAGAAAGGATCATTTTCCTTTACTATTATAGACCAAATGCTAGAAAGGCTAGCAGGTCATGACTATTACTACTTTCTAGATGGCTACTTAGGCTACAACCAAATTGCAGTAGATCCCCAGGATCAAGAGAAAACAGCATTCACATATCCATCTAGAGTATTTACCTACAGAAGGATGCCATTTGGTCTGTGTAATGCACTGGCAACCTTTCAGATATGCATGCTATCTATTTTCTCTGATATGGTGGAAAAATTTCTGGAAGTCTTCATGGACGACTTCTCAGTATTCAGAGATTCATTCAGCTCTTGTCTTAACCATCTAGCACTTGTTCTGAAAAGGTGCCAAGAGACCAACCTGGTTTTAAACTGGGAGAAATGTCACTTTATGGTGACTGAAGGAATTGTCCTTGGACACAAAATTTTGCAAAACCCCTAAGCAACCTGCTTGCTGCTGATACGCCATTTAGCTTTGACACAGAATGTCTGCAAGCTTTTGAGACTCTGAAGGCTAAGTTGGTCACAGCACCTGTCATATCTGCACCAGACTAGACATTACCATTTGAATTAATGTGTGATGCCAATGACCATGCTATTGGTGTAGTATTAGGACAGAGGCATAATAAGCTTCTACACGTCATTTACTATGCTAGCCATGTTCTAAATGACGCACAGAAGAATTATACAACCACAGAAAAAGAGCTGCTTGCAGTGGTTTATGCCATTTACAAGTTTAGATCCTATCTAGTAGGATCAAAAGTGATTGTGTACACTGACCATGCTGCTCTTAAATATCTACTCACAAAGCAAGATTCAAAACCCAGGCTCATAAGATGGGTGTTGCTTCTGCAAGAGTTTGATATAGAAATAAGAGACAGAAAAGGGACAGAGAATCAAGTAGCAGATCACCTGTCCCGGATAGAACCAGTAGAAGAGATGTCTCTCCCTCTAACTGAGATCTCTAAAACCTTTCCGGATGAGCAACTCTTTGTCATTCAGGAAGTGCCATGGTTTGCAGACATTGCAAACTATAAAGCTGCAAGATTCATTCCCAAGGAGTACAGCAGGTAGCAAAAGAAAAAATTACTTTCTGATGCGAAGTACTACTTGTGGGATGAACCATATCTCTTTAAGAGATGTGCAGACGGAATAATCCATAGGTGCGTGCCTAGAGAAGAGGCACAGAAGATCCTATGGCATTGCCATGGATCACAATATGGAGGACATTTCGGAGGTGAGCGAACAGCCACCAAAGTCCTCCAATGTGGCTTCTAATGGCCTACACTTTATAGAGACTCCCGAGAGTTTATACGTAACTGTGACAGTTGCCAGAGACCTGGTAATCTGCTTCATGGTTACACCATGCCTCAACAAGGGATCTTAGAGATTGAGTTGTTTGATGCATCGGGTATTGACTTCATGGGCCTTTCCCACCATCATATTTAAACACTTACATTCTGGTGGCAGTAGACTATGTATCTAAATTGGTGGAGACAATTGCAACACCCATTAACGATACTAAGACAGTACTGAAGTTCATCAAGAAACATATCTTTAGCAGATTTGGTGTCCCTAGAGCACTAATCAGTGATGGAGGCACTCATTTCTGTAATAAACAGCTTTATACTGCCATGGTCTGATATGAAATTAGCCACAAGGTGGCAACTCCATATCATCCAAAGACCAATGGGCAAGCTGAAATCTCTAATAGAGAACTAAAAAGAATCCTAGAATGGACTATAATTACCCGTAGAAAGGATTGGGCAAAGAGCTTGGATGATGCTCTATGGGCATACAGAGCAGCATTCAAGACTCAATGGAAAGCAATTTTGAGCAAGAATGCTTAGAACTGAGACTAGATTAAAGCTCAGAAAGGTCCAGCTAAAGACAATAAAGAAGCGCTTGCTGGGAGGCAACCCAGCCATTACTATAGTTTATTTGTCATTTAAATAATAATTATAGGAGTTTAATAAATTATCATCAAAATTAATTCTCATTTACAGGAGGTCACAGAATTATAGAAGGGTTCAGAGCAGAGAGCAGAGAAAAGAAGCTCACTGGCACGAAAATGCCAGTAAGAGGCACTTCTGGGCATTTAACACCAGTAAGAATAATCTCATTTCATCATTGCAATTCATGCTTTAATTGATGAATATCATAGTACATTGCTTTGAAATGAGTTTGTGCTGGATTTCAGGTGGAGAAGACATCAAAAATGGGAAGGAAAACAACAAAACAAGTGGGGCATGTGAAGCAGGCGTGCCACTTGGAACAAATGCCACAAAAATCTATTGGCGTGGCATGCCAGAAGCTGGGCATGGCATGTTGGTACAACATTCCAGAGAGCAAAATTCAAGGCCATCAAACGGGCGTGGCACGCCAGGAGCAGGGCGTGGCACGTGAACTCGTTATTAGAAGAGCCATCACTATAGCGTGCCACTTTGTGTCGAAGGCGTGGCACGGCAGCCCATAGTTCACTTGGGCATGCCACTTAAGGACCAAGGCGTGGCAGGCCAAGCTTATAAGACCCACAATTGAGTGGGCGTACCACTTGTGCAAGGCGTGGCACGCCAGTGAACAAGGAGACAATGCAAAAGCTGGGCGTGCCACTTGGTATCGAAGGCGTGGCATGCCAGCTCAAGAAGTCCCACTAAGGCGTGCCACTTGAGCAACAAGGCGTGGCACGCCAGCATCTAAGGAGGCCAAATAAAGCTGGGCGTGCCACTTGGTATCGAAGACGTGGCACGCCAGCTTAATTATCTCACTTTGGCGTGCCACTTGAACATCCAGGTGTGGCACTCCAACATCTGGGACCATGGCAAATGACGGGTGTGACACACCGGTTTCATGGCGTGGCACGCTGGTAGTATTTTCCAGAGGAGGAGTTAAAGGGCCAGTGAACTCAGGTGTGCCACTTGAGAGATGAGGCATGGCACGCCAGTAGGAAGATGAAGCAAATGAAGGGCGTGACATGCCAGTCTCATGGCGTGGCACACTGGTAGTATTTTCTAGAGGGGAAGAAGAGGAGCCAATGAACTCCGGCGTGCCATATGGATGGCGAGGCGTGGCACGCCGGCAAGGGTGTGAAGCTTTAAGAAGGGCGTGGCACGCCAGACCCTGGGCGTGCCATGCTGGTACAAATCTCCAGAAGCATAGAGATAAGGGAAGTGACCTTGAGCATGCCACTTTGGTTCAAAGGCGTGGCACGCCAGGATGTTTTGCCCTTTTAAAATGCCTTGGACGTGCCACTTTGGTTCGAAGGCGTGGCACGCCAGGCCACTTTTGCCTTTAAAATGTCTTGGGCGTGCCACTTAGGCTCGAAGGCGTGGCACGCCAGGATTGAAACAGAGGACGGCGTGCCACTTGAATGGAGAGGCGTGGCACGCCAAATCAGAAACAGAAGGAGCGTGACACGCCAGAGAAGCGCTAGTCACATGCTAGCTGGAAGATCACGTTTGTTGAGTATCTTTTCCCTCCAAATTGTAATTTTCTTTTCACTTTTGTAATTTTCTTTTATTTTCTAGATCTGTGAGTAGTATAAATACCATTGGAAGTATTGGAAAATGGGTTAGCAAGTCACAAAGTTTAGTTTTGGGGGATTTTACTTTTAGTTTTCACACTTCATCTCTTCCATCTTTTGTACTTTCTCTCTGAGCTATAAGTAGCTAAATTCCCTCTCTCATTGTACTTGATGGATTAATGATAGTGAATTTCTTCTTCTCTTTGATTTACTAGAAGGAATTTCGATTTTAATGTTTAGTGTTCAATTAACTTAGAAAAGGGATTGAATGCAAAATGGGTTTCATGGGAACCTTGGAAAAGGAAACATGAAACCATGCGAGAAATCCCTTCTCGCACTTAAGTAGAATCTGGGTTTTGGTGTTTGGATATGGTGACATACAATCCTCCCTCTACCTGGACCTATGATGATGTGTGGTATAATTAGGGACCAAGCATATCTCTCTTCATGAGCAATTAGACCAAGAAATTGGCTATTGATCAAGATCTGAGAGATTGAGTCACCAAGGGATTGGGGCTCAATCAATCATGATTGCCAAGAGGTCAATGAGTTGCATGATTGAAGAGGATATGATCTGGAATTAATCCAAAGGGACAATATCTCCTGATCTCAATGAATTCCCCATTCTTATCTCTCCCATTCTTTTATAGCTTTACTTACATTCTGTAAAATCCTATTCCCCTTTACATTCTTGTTATTTCCATTTTTGTATTTTATTGCTTTCTTTTATTTCTTTTTCCATTTATGTTCCTACCATTTATAATTCTGCACACACAACTTATTCTATTCAGCTTGACTTTCACCAATTGATTAAAATTGCTCAAATCTACCAATCTTTGTGGATACGATCCCACTCCACTGTGGGTTAATACTTGATGATAATTTTGGTGCGCTTGCCAAGAGCAGATTCATCAATATTATTGGGGAAGGGTAGTAAATTCCGACCATCAAGTTTTATGGCGCCGTTGCCGGGGATTGGTTTGAATTTGACAATGATTAAACCAATTGGAGAGCTAGATTAAGCATTTTTTTATTTTTCTTTATTCATTTCCTAGTGTAACCTTTAAATTCCTTTCTAATATCTATTTTTTCTTTCTTGTCTTTCTGAGATTTCTTTAGTTATTCATTGTTTATACTTTCTGAGATTTCTTTAGTTATTTTGAGATTTCTAATCACTAATTTTAACTAAGGAGATTTCTTCACTTGCTCTTTTCTTGTTGTGTGTTGGCTGTATGACAGGTAGAAGAGGAGAACTTCATCCTCTCTTGATAATGAACCTGAGAGAACCTTCCTTAGATTGAGGAGGGAGGCTAGAGGCAAGGGTATAGTTGGAGAAGAACTAGTAGAAGAAAATCTAACAACCACCATGGAAGACGAAGTGCACGAAGATGTTGGAGGAGGAGCTAGAAATCAAGCTGGGTAAGAGAGGAGAGTCTTAGGCTCCTATATCAACCCAAATCCAGGAAACTGTGGCAACAGCATCCTCAAGCCAACAATATATCCCACCAACTTTGAGTTGAAACCTCAACTCATCACACTAGTCCAGAATAACTGCTCATATGGAGGAGGTGCTCAAGAAGATCCAAATCAACATCTCAACACATTCTTGAGGATATGCGATACTATAAAGTCCAATGGTGTACACCCTGACACCTACAAACTACTTCTGTTCCCTTTCTCACTCAGAGATAAGGCAATAAAGTGGTTAGAATCATTCCCCAAGGAGAGCCTAACCACATGGGAGGATGTTGTGAACAAGTTTCTAGCGAGATTTTACCCTCCACAGAGGATCAACAGGCTAAGAGCTGAGGTGCAAACCTTCAGACAGCTAGATGGTGAAACACTCTATGAGGCCTGGGAGAGGTTCAAAGATATAACAAGGAAATTCCCACCAGATATGTTTAATGAGTGGGTGCAGCTTTGCATTTTCTATGAAGGATTAACCTATGAATCGAAGAAGGCTGTAGACCACTCTTCAGGGGGTTCACTCAACAAGAAGAAGACCATCGAGGAAGCTATAGATGTCATTGAAACTGTAGCTGAGAATGACTACTTCTATTCTTTAGAAAGAGGCCAAAAGAAGGGGGTGCTGGAACTCAATTCTATGGATGCCCTGTTGGCATAAAACATGGCAATTGCAGCACAATTGGCAGCCTTAACCAAGAAAATGGAAAACAATCAAGTTGCAGTTGTCCAAGCTCAAGCACCACCCCAAGAAGAAAATGAACCAGAAGTTGAATGTGAGCAAGCAAACTATGTGCATAATCCCTCTCGACCACCATATGACCCTAACTCTAAGACATATAACCCAGGATGGAAGAACCACCCAAATTTTGGGTAGGGGAACCAACAAAATCACAACCAAGAGCACAACAAACCCTACCAAGCCAATCAATACCAGAATCACAACTCCAACCATTAGTCAAATAACAACAGACCTTACCAAAATCCACCTCACATTCATATCCTTCCAACTAGCAAACACACCA
The DNA here is from genome assembly GCF_003086295.3 of Arachis hypogaea. Taxonomy (NCBI): domain Eukaryota; kingdom Viridiplantae; phylum Streptophyta; class Magnoliopsida; order Fabales; family Fabaceae; genus Arachis; species Arachis hypogaea. Next base: position 53,733,567 of record NC_092041.1, read on the forward strand.
CCATCAAGATACACTAACCCCAACCTCACAACCATGTGAAATCAAAGGTAACTTTGAGAGAGTAGAGGCCGCCATAGCACAGCTATCATCACAGCTCACAAAAGCCATTTCCACCCTCTTTGAAAGGCAAGCACAAGCTGAAAAGAAGATAGATACCAACCAAGAAGAATACAGGTTGAATTTGAAGAACCAAGGTGCAGCAATCTCAAAACTAGAAGCACAAGTGGGGTTCTTATCCAAGCAAATCCCAATGCCTACACACACATTTCCAAGTGATACCATGGTCAATCCAAGAGGGGAATGCAAGGCCATCACACTTAGAAGTGGAAAAGTGATAGAAGAAGCCACCCAAAACCAGGAAAACAATGAAGAAGAAGCTGCAGAAAAGCCTGAAAACATGAAGAAAGAAAAGGCCCCTAGCCTGTCTTCGCCAAGCCAATCTTGAAGCCTTATGTACCAAAGGCACCATACCCATAAAGGCTAAGGAAGGATGGGAAGGACAGCCAGTTCTCCAGATTTTTGGAAAACTTCAAAAAGCTCCAAATCAACACACCATTTGCTGAAGCATTGGAGTAAATGCCCCTCTACGTAAAGTTCCTGAAGGAGCTCATGACAAGAAAAAGAAACTGGGGTGAAAAGGAGACTGTAGTCCTAACTGAGGAATGTAGTGCCATCATACAAAAGAAACTCCCCCATGAAATGAAGGACCTAGGAAGTTTCAAAATCCCCTGCATCATAGAGAATATCACTATTGAAAAGGCCTTGTGTGACATGGGAGCTAGCATCAATCTAATGTCCTTGAACATGATAAGAAGGATGAGAATTGAGGAAGCCAAACCAACAAAAATGGCACTCCAACTAGTTGACAGAACATTCAAGTTTCCACATGGAGTGGTGGAAGATTTATTGGTGAAGGTGGGAGAATTCTTCTTCCCAACTGACTTTGTTGTGCTGGATATAGAAGAAGAGGCAAACACTTCAATTATCCTAGGAAGGCCATTCCTAGCTACTGCTGGAGCCATCATTGATGTGCAAAAAGGAGAACTAGTCTTGAGATTACATGAGGAAAAGATGGTCTTTAATGTCTTCAAGGCAATGAGTTATTCCAAGGAAGCAATAGGAGAATGCATGATGGTGGATGATGACAAGTCATCATATGCCCATTTTTCAAGCTAATTTCACTTGTTTCACTAGTTTTTATGCACTTTCTTGCATTCTAAGTAAGTAATTTGGAATGGAAATGCATGGTTTCTTTGAATCAAACAACCACCATTTAATTGATGCTAAATCATGAGGTTTGAGCTAAATTTAATTGATTTTTAATGATTTATAAACCTTGTGAATTTGGTGATACTTTGGTTGGTTGTTTTGATTAATTGTAGGTGAAGAAAAGAAGAAAATAAGAAAGCGTGGCCTAAGAAGTGTGGCCCAAGGAAGAAAATAGTGTGGCAAAATGAAGGAGGGAAGCTACACTGCTCTCCCCAAGAGCACACTGCTCTCCAAGGGAGCACAACAATGAACCAAGCATGCAAGGCTTCACTACACTACCCCCCTTGAGAGCGGAGCACAAATTCAAGCCAAGAAACAAGGAAGAGCAAAAATTATGCTCTGCTCTCCACAAGAGCAATTTCGGGCTCCTCATGGAAAAATTGAAGAAAAATTAACTCCAAGTGCCACCCATGGGTTTCGAACCCAAGCTCAAGAGGGAAGGAAGTAGCGCTCAAATGAAAGGAATTGGCTTGTTTTCAACTTCCATGGTTCGAACACAAGGCCTCCAAGAAAGTAAAAGTCTAGGCACTACTTTGGTGCCAAGAAAACCAAGGAAATTTGCTCCAAAGAGCCATCCAGCAAGTTTCGAACTTGGGACTCCCCTTTGGAAGCCCCATTGTGCTGCCCATAAGGAGAGCAGAGCGCTACTCCTTGGCACGCACATGGGCATGCTTGACACGGCCAGAAGGGAGCTTTGGCGCATCGGCAGGATGCACACATGACACCACTGCTCCGCTCTCCACAAGAGCGGAGCAGCATCCTGATGTCTCACCAACCTTGGCACGCAACAAGGATCCCCACACAAGGCTTCAATGCTCTGCTCTCCACAAGAGCACAGCATCCTCCTGGGAGCAAGTTGGGCTGAAATTCAATTAAAAATCCAACTTAAATCATTTCTTCACCAAATTTAAAAGCCCATCCAAATTCTAAAATCCAAGAATAGAAAGTGTATAAATATAGGTTAGTTTGATTTAGTGAGGACCTTTTTACGAACCTCTAGACTTTACTTGAGAATTTTTCTTTGATTTTTCATTTTTGAGCTTTTACTTTGGATTTGAGATCTTAGGGAATTGGGAAGGAGAATTGATCTCTCTTCTTCCTTGTTCTTGCTTGAGCACTCTTTACTTCTGGCTTTGGATCTTGGGTGGAAAATTGAAGAACTTCTGTTTCAATCTCACCTTGACATCTCTTGTTTACTTTTTTCTGCATAATTGAATTTCAATTTCTGTTTACTACTTTATCTTTTCTTTTCTTCTACAATTCACTTTTCCATTCTCCTTTGCAATTGTTCTTGTTGGATCGAGGAATGATTTGAGATCTAGACTTGTTTTCTAGTCTCTTCCACTCCTGAGATCTTCAACCATCTTTTAATTTTCTGCAATTAAGCACAAGTCATTTTCTGTTTTATATTTCAAAGCATTCTATCCTTACTTTTTGAGATCTGTTTCAATTCAATTCATCTTCTACTCTTCTGTTTAATGCAATTTACTTCTGCTTGTTTAAATTCTGCAGTCCCAGTCCCTCAATCCCCTTTACCATTCAAGCAATTTATATTTCTTGCACTCTAAGTTACCATAATTTACATTTCTTGCACTTTAAGTTTCAGTCATATAATTTCTTGTTCTTTAAAATTAAGTACCTTTACTTTCAGTTCTTTTTTATTTCTGTAATTCATCCCTTTCCCCTTTATAATTCATGCAATTTACCTTCTGTCTGCTACAAATCACTCAACCAATACTTAATTTGCTTGACTAAATCAACCACTAAACTAAAATTGCTCAATCCTTCAATCCCTGTGGGATCGACCTCACTCATGTGAGTTATTATTACTTGATACGACCCGGTACACTTGCTGGTGAGTTTCGTGTTGGATCGTTTTCCACACATCAAGTTTTTGGCACCGTTACCGGGGATTGAAATAGATTGACAATGATTAAGTGAGGTGGTAGTTTAGATCAAGTATTTTCTTTATTATTCTTTTACTAACATACTAATTGTTTGAAGATTTGCCACTATTAACACACTAACTGTTTGAAATTTTGTCTCAACTAACTGCACTCAATTTTCAAAAAAATACCACTATGTGTTCCTTATACTAGTTTGCATGTTGCAGGAAAGAAGAGAGGTTCCAAATTCTGAAGGTCAAGACGAACAAACTATCAGAAGGTTGAGAAGAGAAGTCAAAGGGAAGGCTATTATTGGAGAAGAATATCATGACATGAAGCCACAACTCATTAAAGTAATCAAGAACAATTGTTCCTATGGCAGAAATCCATTGGAAGACCCTAAACAGCACATATCCACTTTTCTAAAAACCTGTGGTGCTGTTAAACCCGATGGTATAGATCATGACACCTATAAGCTCTTGTTATTACCCTTCTCACTAAGGGATGAAGCTGCACAGTGGCTTGAAAGCTTTCCCCAAGGAAGTATCACTAGTTGGGACGATTTGGTTACCAAGTTTTTAGCCAAATTCTCCTCATCCCAACAGATAATCAAGCTGAAAGAGGGGGTACATCCATTCACACAAGGAGAAGAAGAACCACTCTTCAAGGCATGGGAAAGATACAAGAAAGCAATTGACAAAGTGGGTTTCCAAGCTTTCTATGAAGGATTAACCCCAGAAATAAGAAAAGCGGTGGATTACGTCTCAAATGGCCTACTCAAAGCGACAACAACTGCCCAAGGAGCTGCAAATTTCAATGACAAAGAAGTCAGCAACCAACACTTATCTGAGAAACCACAGAATGCAATTTCAGAAAAAGAAGTGACGAATCTTGAAGGAATGGATGTAGTCATGAACCTAAACAAACAAATGCACCATCAAACCCAGCAACACATGGAGCTGAGAGCTAGAAAAGTTGATTGCCTGCGTTCTGTTGCAGTGAATGCACAATTTTCACCATGGAGGCCCCATTCTTATCTGAGAATGGGGGAGTATCAACATCAAGAAAAAGAAGTTTCAATCAGGGCAAATCCATGACCACAAACAACCAACGTCACTCATCCAATAATGCCAATCAAAACCAATACTCACAAAACATGCACTCCCGGCCTCATAACAACTCACAAAATCACCAGAATACCTCTGCAACACCCACATCTTACCCGCACAATACCTATGCAATTCCTTCACAAGGTTTGCCACATCAACCAGTTCATCTTATACACTTACAACTTTTTCAGAGAATCTCAGACTTGGAAATGATGATAGAGAAACTCATGGAAGTTCAAGCCCATGAGACCAAAAACCATATGGATGCACATAAGAAGCTTGGAGAACAAATACTGCTATTGGCCTAGCTTTTTCAAAAACAACCAAGAAAGAGGAAATCCCTCTCAACATCACTGAAGACAAACCAAATAACAACGAAAATGTTGCAAAAAGGGAAGAATGGAAAAAGATCATAGAGGAAAGTAAGAAAACCTTGGACAAAGAAAGTACCAGCCAAGAAAAACACAACAAGGAAGTCTTACAAGGAGAGACAGAGGATAGAATTAAAGAAGATCAGAAAATCCCTACTGAGAAATTTTCACTAGGGGATAAAGTACTGCTAGACATTCAAACCATGAAGGTTTCCCCACAGCTGTGTGATCACTATATTGTGACTAAGATCCTTCCACGGGAAGTCATAGAAGTCATCAAAGGGGAAACCGGAAGGAAGTTCACGGTAAAGAAAGACAAGCTAAGGCACTGTGATCTTCAATTTACATGATCAACAGAATGAATGATGTCAAGCTAGTGACAATAAAGAAGCGCTTGTTGGGAGGCAACCCAACCTGAGGTAGTTTTCTTTTCATAGCATTTTGAATAAAAATGTTGAATAATTGGTATGCATTGCAAGGAGCTAAGTTTGGTGCTGCACACCAAAACAAATTAAGGGAGAATGAAGGATTCTAAGTTTGGTGTTCCACCAAAATCTCACTTAAAAGCACATTCTCACTTCCTGCACAATGCTAGCTCCAAGCAATCAGACAAATTATTCAACTATTTAATAGCTTTCTAGATTTAATTCCATAACCTCTAGCAAAGACACAAGGATTTCACATATGGTTAACTTGTTGCATCAGAGGCAGTGGCAAGCAATTAAGTTTGGTGTTCCCACACCAAAATAAAACCAAAAGACACACTCAATTTATGCATACTAACCATTCATTTAAGGGCTTGAGAAGCAAGCAACTTTTGAGAATTATGCAGCAAATTAGCCAACAATTGAAGACAATTTGCATTGTGACTCAAAAAGGATACAACAAGAGGAAGAATGAAAAGCTGCAACCCAAAAGGTTGTATCTACACTTAATCCTTGTTGTTGTGAAATTTTTTAATTTAGGAATTCTTGTATGTCTTGCTAAAGTGTTCATCTAGTTGCAAGTGAAGTTGTTTGATTAAGTATGATGATCTGCATAATGTTTGTTATCCATCACTTAGCTTTGAATTTTGTTTTGTTTCCCCTGCTATTTGAATAAAAGAGAGATTTTGACTTAGAAAAGTAATTGTTCAATGTTGCAAAAGTTAGAATGAAAGTTAGTGGTGGTATGTGTTTGATTCAATTATTAGCTCATAGAATAATTGCTGCATAATGACATGTTACTTGAAGCTTAAGCTAGTTTGCTGCTATGATCCTTCAATTAATGAAAGTCCCTTGCAAATAAATCAAAACAAAAAGAAAAAGAAGAAGAAAAGCCAAAAGCTGGCAAGGAAACAAATAATAAGGCTAGACACCAATAGCTTGGACCCTAGGACACATGCATGTGGTGTTTTTGTACTAGGATATGCTTGGACAAGTAAGTTCACAATAAAGAGCAACCTAGCTACAAAACATTTAGTTATCCAAAGAGATGCTGGGCATCAATGATCCTAGGAAGAAAAAGGTGAGTCATGTGTCTTGTGGTGAAGGAATGTTGAGTGAAATTAAGCCAAAGGCCACTACAACATTTGCCACCAAGCCTTTAATAAGCAATAAGCTCTCTAATGCAATAGAAAGAAGAAAAAGCTAACAAGGGAGATAAGCAAAAAAATAAGGTATTGTAGCAGCAACCTTAGTGAACCCTTTAGGAGACATTGTTTGTTTTGACAGCAAGTAATAAATGAACTACTATTGATCTGCATAAAACCCTAAAAACCAAATTTAACTATCTGCCTAATAAGGACATATATACTTCTCTATTTCATTCTATCTTCTCTTATGTTTAGTTCTTGCTTGGGGACAAGTAAGATTTAAGTTTGGTGTTTTGATGACAAGTCATCATATGCCCATTTTTCAAGCTAATTTCACTTGTTTCACTAGTTTTTATGCACTTTCTTGCATTCTAAGTAAGTAATTTGGAATGGAAATGCATGGTTTCTTTGAATCAAACAACCACCATTTAATTGATGCTAAATCATGAGGTTTGAGCTAAATTTAATTGATTTTTAATGATTTATAAACCTTGTGAATTTGGTGATACTTTGATTGGTTGTTTTGATTAATTGTAGGTGAAGAAAAGAAGAAAACAAGAAAGCGTGGCCTAAGAAGTGTGGCCCAAGGAAGAAAATAGTGTGGCAAAATGAAGGAGGGAAGCTACACTGCTCTCCCCAAGAGCACACTGCTCTCCAAGGGAGCACAATAATGAACCAAGCATGCAAGGCTTCACTGCCCTGCCCCCCTTGAGAGCGGAGCACAAATTCAAGCCAAGAAACAAGGAAGAGCAAAAATTCTGCTCTCCTCTCCTCAAGAGCAATTTCGGGCTCCTCATGGAAAAATTGAGGAAAAATTAACTCCAAGTGCCACCCATGGGTTTCGAACCCAAGCTCAAGAGGGAAGGAAGTAGCGCTCAAATGAAAGGAAAACAAGCCAAAATTGGCTTGTTTTCAACCTCCAATGTTCGAAAACAAGGCCTCCAAGAAAGTAAAAGTCTAGGTGCTACTTTGGTGCCAAGGAAACCAAGGAAATTTTCTCCAAAGAGCCATCCATCAAGTTTCGAACTTGGGACTCCCCTTTGGAAGCCCCATTGCGCTGCCCACAAGGAGAGCAGAGCGCTACTCCTTGGCATGCACATGGGCATGCTTGACACGGCCAGAAGGGAGCTTGGGTGCACGGGCAAGATGCACACATGACACCACTGCTCCGCTCTCCACAAGAGCGGAGCAGCATCCTGATGTCTCACCAACCTTGGCACGCAACAAGGATCCCCACACAAGGCTTCAATGCTCTGCTCTCCACAAGAGCACAGCGTCCTCCTGGGAGCTACTTGGGCTGAAATTCAATTAAAAATCCAACTTAATTCATTTCTTCACCAAATTTAAAAGCCCATCCAAATTCTAAAATCCAAGAATAGAATGTGTATAAATATAGGTTAGTTTGATTTAGTGAGGACCTTTTTACAGACCTCTAGACTTTACTTGAGAATTTTTCTTTGATTTTTCATTTTTGAGCTTTTACTTTGGATTTGAGATCTTAGGGAATTGGGAAGGAGAATTCATCTCTTTTCTTCCTTGTTCTTGTCTGAGCACTCTTTACTTTTGGCTTTGGATCTTGGGTGGAGAATTGAAGAACTTCTGTTTCAATCTCACCTTGAGATCTCTTGTTTACTTTTTTCTGCATAATTGAATTTCAATTTCTGTTTACTACTTCATCTTTTATTTTCTTCTGCAATTCACTTTTCCATTCTCCTTTGCAATTGTTCTTGTTGGATCGAGGAAGGATTTGAGATCTAGACTTGTTTTCTAGTCTCTTCCACTCCTGAGATCTTCAACCATCTTTTAATTTTCTGCAATTAAGCACAAGTCATTTTCTGTTTTATATTTCAAAGCATTCTATCCTTACTTTTTGAGATCTGTTTCAATTCAATTCATCTTCTACTCTTCTGTTTAATGCAATTTACTTCTGCTTGTTTAAATTCTGCAGTCACAGTCCCTCAATCCTCTTTACTATTCAAGTAATTTATATTTCTTGCACTCTAAGTTACCGCAATTTACATTTCTTGTACTTTAAATTTTAGTCATTTAATTTCTTGTTCTTTAAGATTCAGTACCTTTACTTTCAGTCCTTTTTTATTTCTGCAATTCATCCCTTTCCCCTTTATAATTCATGCAATTTACCTTCTGTCTGCTACAAATCACTCAACCAATGCTTAATTTGCTTGACTAAATCAACCACTAAACTAAAATTGCTCAATCCTTCAATCCCTGTGGGATCGACCTCACTCATGTGAGTTATTATTACTTGATGCGACCCAGTACACTTGCCGGTGAGTTTCGTGTTGGATCGTTTTCCACACATCAGTGGACACCATAAAACAAATAGTCCAAGGAGTTTTGGAAGAAGTGCAATATGAAGGAAGTATGGAATTGGAGCAACAAGCACCACGTGAAGAACCACCACAAGGAACCATGGAAAGTTCAATCATGACAAACCACAAAGACAACAATGAAGAAGAGGCACCGAAACTAGAGCTACAAACCTCACCTCCAAGATTGAAATATGCCTATCTAGGTGACAACAGCACCTACCCAATGATCATCAACTCAAGCTTGAGCAAGGAGCAAGAAGAGGAGCTCATCCAAGTGCTGAAACAACACAAGGATGCTATAGGCTGGACACTCACAGACTTAAAAAGGATCGGCCCTTCAATGTGTATGCACAAGATCCTACTTGAGGAGGGTGCCAAGCCCTCAAGGCGACAACAAAGAAGGTTGAATCCGGCCATGAATGAGGTAGTCCAGAAGGAAGTGTTGAAGTTGTGACAAGCTGGGGTGATCTACCCCATCTCAAACAGCCCTTGGGTGAGCCCGGTACAAGTAGTTCCAAAGAAAGGAGGAATCACTATTGTACCAAATGAGAAGAATGAGCTGATACCAACAAGAACAGTGACCGGTTGGTGCATGTGCATCGACTACAGGAAACTCAATGAAGCCACCAGGAAGGACCACTTCCCCCTGCCATTCATGGACCAAATGCTCGAGAGGCTGGCTGAACATGAATACTACTGCTTTCTTGACGGTTATTCGGGTTACAACCAAATAGTTGTAGACCCAAAGGACCAGGAGAAAACTTCATTTGCTTGTTCATATATTATTTTTGCTTACAGGAGGATGCCCTTTGGACTGTGCAATTGATGAATGGATTTTTGATGGTATAGAATTTCACAAATGAATTCTCGTTGCAAGTATAGTTTCTAAACCAATCACTAATCCTTTCATACAAAAAGTTGTTTATCACTAAAACAAACCCTTAAAATTTATAAACCGAAGTATTCAAACCTCGGGTCGTTCTCCCTAGGAATTACAATAAAGTGTTTTGTTATTGGTTAGAAGTGTGTTTTGGGGTTTTGGATAAGAGGCATGAAAGTAAATGGCAATGAAAATAAACTAACAACTATAAAAGGCTCTTGGCAAGGTATGAAAATTAGAAGTCTTAGCCTAGTTATCCTTCTCAATTGTGATGAGAATTGTTCATTACTACCACTTAGTTAACCCTTACTAAATAAAGGAAAGTCAAGTGGATGAATTGACTTGAGCCACAAGTCCTAGCCAACTCCCAAGGAAAGACTAGCTTTAGTGCACTCCAAACGAATTAGCAATCTCTCCAATTACCAATCAACAAAGGAATAAGATAACTCAAGTGTCACCAATTACTCTACCTAGACCAAGAGGAACAAAATCTATACTATATCTAGAAGAGGCATTTCAACAAACACATAAAAGGCAATAAAAGTAAACAACATAAATTGCAAGAATTAAAGAGAGATCTAACTACAAAGGTAAGATATCAACAATAGAAAAGCAAAGAAGAACAATTATTATGGATTACCTCTTATTGAATTGAAAGAAAATGGAAGGAACAATAGTAGATCTACAACAAAGTATAAGAACAACATAAAGGAAATTACAACAAAAGAATAGAAGAAGAATGAATCTAACAAACAAGGAATTGAGAAGTAGAAGTAGAAGAATGAATGAATGAAAACCTAGATCTAAGAACTAAGCCTAATCCTAATCCTAATCCTAGAGAGAAGTGAGAGCTTCTCTCTCTAGAAACTACTTCTAAACTAATCCTAATGAGTGGGAATGAACTAATGTCCCTTTGCTCTTCAATCCTTGGCTTTAAATAGCATCTTTGGTGCCAAAGTTAGTTGAGATTGGGCCCCACAACCCTTGAGAATTCATTGGTCACGTTTTCATTAAAAAATCATAAACCATCACCGACGCATACGCGCACAGCACGCGTACGCGTCCATGGGGTGATTCGCAAGGTGCGCGCAACTGGCAGTTGCGCGCGCGCGTCCATGGGCGAGTTCAACTTCTTTGCCTTTTCATGATTTCTCTACTTTTCATGCTTTCCTCTTCACTCCTTTGATCCATTCCTAGCCTTTTCAATCTGAAATCACTAACAAACACATCAAGGCATCTAGTGGAATCAAGGAGAATTAGATTTAGCAATTTTAAGTCCTAAAAAGCATGTTTTCACATCTAAGCACAAATAAGGAGACAATCACAAAACTATGCTAATTCAATGGGTAAATGTGGGTAAAAGGTGATAAAATCTCTTAAAATTAATACAAGATAAATCGTCAAAACGGGGTTTATCAGCAATCCACCTGCAACATTCCAAAGGTGCATGCTCTCCATATTTTCAGACATGATTGAGAGGTTCATCAAGGTGTTTATGGATGACTTCTCTGTATTTGGTAACACATATTCTGATTGCTTGCATCACTTAGCCTTGGTGCTAAAGAGATGCCAAAAGACCAACCTTGTTTTAAACTGGAAAAAATGCCATTTCATGGTTACAGAATGAGTGGTCCTTGGTCATAAAATCTCAAAGAAGGGCATAGAAGTAGACAGGGCAAAGGTAGAGGTGATTGAAAAGTTACCTCCACCTAGCAATGTCAAAGCAATCAGAAGCTTTTTGGGACACGTTGGTTTTTATAAGAGGTTTATTAGAGACTTCTCTAAGGTTGCCAAGCCATTGAGCAACCTACTTGTCTCTAATGTGCCTTTTGTTTTTGATAATGAATGCATGTTAGCCTTTGAGGAGCTTAAGAACAAACTTTCCTCTGCACCTATCATAGTACCACCATGTTGGGATCTACCCTTTGAGTTGATGTGTGATGCATTAGATTTTACTGTAGGTGCTGTTTTAGGACAGAGGAAGGATAAATTGGTGCATGTCATTTATTATGCCAACAAGGTCCTCAATGAAAATCAAAGGAAATACACCACTATAGAGAAGGAATTACTTGCCATTGTCTTTGCTTTTGATAAATTTAGATCATATCTCATTGGTTCTAAAGTAATTATATTCACTGATCATGCAGCACTCAAATACTTGCTTACAAAACAAGAATCCAAGCCAAGGCTAATAAAATGGATCCTGTTACTCCAAGAGTTTGACATCAAAATTAAGGATAGGAGTGGAGTAGAGAACAAAGTTGCTAACCACCTCTCAAGGATCCTACAAGAGGAAGAAGGAGTACACCATCTTGCAGTGAATGAAAGCTTCCCAGATGAATAATTGATGATGATACAAGAGACCCCTTGGTTTGCTGACATAGCCAATTTCAAGGCCATTGGGGAACTACCAACCAACATCAACAAACATATGAAGAGAAAGCTCATCAAAAATGCCAAATACTATATCTGAGATGAGCCATACTTGTTCAAAAAGTGTACTGATGGGATCTTGAGGAGGTGTATATCCCATGGAGAAGGACAAGAGGTGCTTTGGTAATTTCATGGATCTGCATATGGAGGCCACTTTAGTGGAGAAAGAACAGCAGCCAAGGTGCTTCAATGTGGATTCTACTAGCCAAGCATTTTTAAGGATGCAAAGGACTTGGTGTCAAGGTGTGATGAATGCTAGAGGGTTGAAAATTTACCCAAGAATAATGAGATGCCACAGAGATTTATAATGGAGCTAGAACTATTCGATGTATGGGGGATTGACTTCATAGGGCCTTTCCCATCCTCCTACTCAAATAGTTATATACTTGTGGCTGTAGATTATGTGTCAAAGTGGGTGGAGGCTATTGCCACCACCACAAATGACAACAAGGTTGTAATGAGCTTCTTAAGAAAGAACATTTTCAGCAGGTTCGGAGTTCCCAGAGCACTCATTATTGATGGAGGGACACATTTCTGCAATAAACTGGAAGCACTCCTTCTCAGATATGGAGTCAAACACAAGGTGGCAACCCCTTATCATCCGCAGACCAACTAGTGACGATAAAGAAGCGCTGGTTGGGAGGCAACTCAACACTTTATATACTTTTGATTCATTGCTTTATTAGAAGTAGATTGTAAATATTAGCTTAGGAAGTTAATTTCAGTTTTGATAGTTAAGATAGCTTTGTGAGTAAATTGTGTGCTATTTTCGGAAGTGCAGCTGGATGAAAGCATTTACTAATGATGATGAGTGATTGGGCTAAAGACTAGCTAAAAAGCTAAGTTTGGTGTGGCCACCCACCAACTTGATCTAGGCTTACAAACATTTGGATAAATTAAATTTTTAAGGAGTAAGCCCATGGATTAAGTTTGGTGTGGCCACTACCATACAAGAATCAATCAGCAAGCCCAATACCACTCAACTTGGAAGCATTTAATACATTGGTGGAGTTCTTAAATGAGGATTTTAATGTGTTCAAGGGAGATTAGATGCAAAGAATGTGAAAGGATTGGAATTATTTCTTCCCCATGAACATATTAAATACCCAATGATGAACCCAATTTATTGAGATGCAAATGAATTAAGTTTGGTGTCCCAAGGGACACCCATCAGTTGCAACTCCATTCACTAGCATTGAAAAGGAATGTGGAGGATCATTTTGTCATTACTAATGGGGTTTTCATTTTCTTTTTTTTAGGAGATTGAATAGGGCCCACTTGATAGATAACAAGGAGGTCAAAGTGTACTTACACTTTGGAACTCAACATATTCAGAGAGCACAGCGGGATAAGGGTTGGCGCCTCTTCCCATGCTAGGTGCCACTCCCCAAGTGAAAAACATTGAATTCCCTTTTTTTCCCACCATCAAACCACACTCTTCACTCCTATAAATCCCCTACCCCCCCATTCCCTCCACATAACAAACTCACAGAGCCCTTTCTTTCTTCTCTCGTTCTTCTTTTTCTTTATCTCTCTACTTGATTAGGACAATCAAGTGCTAAGTTTGGTGTTGGGGCAAAACCTTATTTTGCTTGTGTTTCTTCGCAACACTCCACTAATATCTCAGAACCCTCAAACACACTATCTCTCCACCCAATGGCACCACCAAGATCCTCAACCTCAAAGAAAAGAAAGACCAAAGAACCAACCTCAGGTTCCTCAAGCTCAAACTTTAATGAGTACAAATTCCTCTCAGCATTCAACCAAAACCAATTCTATGGTTGGGTGAGTGAGAGAGGGAACATCCCAGAGGTCGGCTTTTAACTAGGAAGGAATGAGCAGCTTGAGATCAACATTGAGATCAACAACAAGGACTGGGCACTCTTCTGCAACCCACCAAAGAAAGTGGTGAAAAGTGTGGTAAGGGAGTTTTATGCCAATGCCGTGCCACAGCCAGGGTAAACATATGGGTATATCAGCTATGTGAGGGGGATGACCATTGACTATATAGTCCCTCTAACATAGAAAGGCTGTTGATGGTGAAAAGGGTCAACTCCACTCGAAGTTATGAGGAGAGGATGAAGCAACCAGACCCAGGTTTTGATGAAATCCTGAATGAAATTTGTGTACTAAATGTGTAGTGGATCAATGATAAAGATGGAAAACCCAACCATCTGAAAGGAAGGGATTTGAGCCCCCAAGCTAGGGGGTGGTTAGACTTTGTGAGAAGGTCTTTGATCCCTACATTGAACACATCAGAGGTGACCAAGGAGAGGGATGTACTTATATACAGCATAATGAAGGGGGAGAACGTGAATGTTGGGGAGTTAATTGCCAACAACATAAACAAGATATTGAAAAGCACTAATGAGAGCACAAGATTGGCATTCCTCAGCAACATACAAGAGCTATGTGATGACGCTAGAGTTGAGAAGGTGATTGATGAGGTGTTGGTGAAGCAGGATAAGTCTATAACTGCCAAAAAGATGGCCAAGGTGTTGACCATCAATCCACTTCAAAGGGCTAGAGAGCATAGAGCTCATGTTCATGTGCCACACCCACAACAACAAGAGGAAGAGGAGGCAAAGGAGCAACCACAATTTCTGGTGCTTCAACCACCACCACACCAACAATACCAACAATTTCCTGAAGGAATGAACTGGGAGCAGCTGCAAGGAGACTTGCACCAAATGAAGGGAGACCTGCATCAATTGAGGGAAGATGTCAACCAATTTCAAAGTAGCCAAAGGAAGCAATGGAACCAAGTGAATGAGAAAATACATAACCTCCAAGGAAGTTTTGAGCAAGTAAGAAAGGAGCAGTAAGAGAAGTTTGATTGGGGTGAGGTGCGAAGTGCACTTAACAAGGTGGTGGAGCAAAACAAATGGCAAAAGAGGAACCTTGCTGAGTTCAGGCATCTCTATGATGCCCGGACCATTTCAAGGAGACAATATGATATCAACACACAGGCGATGCTGAATCACCTGTGTAATGCTGTGGCCGCCATCAACCCCGGATACCCAACTTTCATGCAAGGGCTAGAAGAATTAAGTGCTAGACAAGAAGAGATCCTAGCTAAGCATAAGGAGGATGAAAGAAATTATATGGTGAGGCTGGGTTTCTGGAAGCCCAAGGATAAGAAAGCACAAGAAGGATCCTCCAAAAAGGGTGAAGATGACTTCTCCCCCTCCAAGAAGAAGGACAAAGGCAAGGGGCCAATAAACTGAAGAAGTTGCATAAGGTTGTTGAGTTCCATGGTTGACATTTCCCAAATTTTTTAATTCTGCTTAAGTTTTTTTTTATCTATTTACTTTATGTTTGAGAATAATTGATAATTGGTGCACGAAATTGTGATCTCTAATAATGGCATTCAACTTGGTATGCATGTTTATAACTCAGCACTTTCTTCACAACCTCGCACAACTAACCAGTAATTGCACTGGGTCATCCAAGTAATAAACCTTACGTGAGTAAGGGTCGATCCTACGGAGATTGTTGGTATGAAGCAAGCTATGGTCATCTTGGAAATCTCAGTTAGGCGAATAATAATTGGTTATGGATTTTTCGAATAATAATAATAAATAAACAAAAAATAAAGATAGAAATACTTATGCAAATCATTGATGGGAATTTCTGATAGGCGTATGAAGATGCTATGTTCCTTCTGAATCTCTGCTTTCCTATTACCTTCATCCAATCCTTCCTACTCCTTTCCATGGCAAGCTGTATGTAGGAAATCACCGTTGTCAATGGCTACATCCCATCCTCTCAGTGAAAATGGTCCAAATGCTCTGTCACAGCACGGCTAATCATCTGTCGGTTCTCGATCATGCCGGAATAGAATCCATTGATTCTTTTGTGTTTGTCATCACGCCCAACAATCGAGAGTTTGAAGCTCGTCACAGTCATTCAATCCTTGAATCCTACTCGAAATACTATAGACAAGGTTTAGACTTTCCGGATTCTCATGAATGCCGCCATCAATTCTAGCTTATACCACGAAGATTCTGATTAAGGAATCCAAGAGATATGCTCCCGGTCTAAGGTAGAACGGAAGTGGTTGTCAGTCACGCGTTCATAGGTGAGAATGATGATGAGTGTCACGGATCATCACATTCATCATGTTGAAGTGCAACAAATATCTTAGAACAGGAATAAACTGAATTGAATAGAAAATAATAGTAATCGCATTAAAACTTGAGTTACAGCAGAGCTCCACACCCTTAATCTATGGTGTGTAGAAACTCTACAGTTGAAAATACATAAGTGATGGTGGTCCAGGCATGGCCGAATGGCCAGCCCCCATGAATGATCAATAGTCTCCTAAGATGAATAATAGAATAAAACCGAGACCAAAGATGTCTAATACAATAGTAAAATGTCCTATTTATACTAAACTAGCTACTAGGGTTTACAGAAGTAAGTAATTGATGCAGAAATCCACTTCCGGGGCACACTTGGTGTGTGCTTGGGCTGAGCTTGAGCTTTACACGTGTAGAGGCTTCTTTTGGAGTTGAACGCCAAGTTGTAACGTGTTTCTGGCGTTCAACTCTGGTTCGTGACGTGTTTCTGGCGTTTGACTCCAGAATGCAGCATGGAACTGGCGTTGAGCACCAGTTTACGTCGTCTAATCACAAATAAAGTATAGACTATTATATATTATTGGAAATCTCTAGATGTCTACTTTCCAACGCTGTTGAGAGCGTGCCATTTGGAGTTCGGTAGCTCTAGAAAATCCATTTGGAGTGCAGGGAGGTTAGAATCCAACAGCATCAACAGTCCTTTGTCAGCCTTTTATCAGAGTTTTGCTCAGGTCCCTCAATTTCAGCCAGAAAGTAACTGAAATCATAGAAAAACACACAAATTTATAGTAAAGTCTAGAAATGTGAATTTAGCATAAAAACTAATAAAAACATCCCTAAAAGTAGCTAGATCCTACTAAAAACTACCTAAAAATAATGCCAAAAAGCGTATAAATTATCCGCTCATCACAACACCAAACTTAAATTGTTGCTTGTCCCGAAGCAAATGAAAATCAAATAGGATAAAAAGAAGAGAATATACTATAAATCTCAAAATATCAATGAATATTAGTTCTAATTAGATGAGCGGGACTTGTAGCTTTTTGCTTCTGAACAGTTTTGGCATTTCACTTCATCCCTTGAAGTTTAGAATGATTGGCATCGATAGGAACTTAGAATTTCAGATAGTGTTATTGATTCTCCTAGTTAAGTATGCTGATTCTTGAACACAGCTACTTTTATGAGTCTTGGCCGTGGCCCTAAGCATTTTGTTTTCCAGTATTACCACCGGATACATAAATGCCACAGACATATGACTGGGTGAACCTTTTTAGATTGTGACTCAGCTTTGCTAAAGTCCCCAGTTAGAGGTGTCCAGAGCTCTTAAGCACACTCTTTTTGCTTTGGATCACGACTTTAACCACTCAATCTCAAGCTTTTCACTTGGACCTGCATGCCACAAGCACATGGTTAGGGACAGCTTGATTTAGCCGCTTAAACCTGGATTTTATTTCCTTGGGCCCTCCTATCCATTGATGCTCAAAGCCTTGGATCCTTTTTACCCTTGCCTTTTGGTTTTAAGGGCTATTGGCTTTTTCTGCTTGCTTTTTCTTTTTCTTTCTATTATTATTTTTTTTTTCGCAAGCTTTTGCTATTCACTGTTTTTTCTTGCTTCAAGAATCAATTTCATGATTTTTCAGATTATCAATAGCATTTCTCTTTGTTCATCATTCTTTCAAGAGCCAACAATTTTAACATTCATAAACAACAAGATAAAAAATATGCACTGTTCAAGCATTCATTCAGAAAACAAAGTATTATCACCACATCAATATAATTAAACTAATTTCAAGGATAAATTCGAAACTCATGTACTTCTTGTTCTTTTGTATTAAAAACATGTTTCATTTAAGAAAGGTGAAGGATTCATGGAATTATTCATAGCCTTAAGACATAGTTACTACATACTAATGATCATGTAATAAAGCCACAAACATAGATAACATAACGCTTAAAAATCAAAAAACAGAGAAATAAGAACAAGGAATGAGTCCACCTTAGTGATGGTGGCACTTTCTTCTTGAAGAACCAATGATGTCCTTGAGCTCTTCTATGTCTCTTCCTTGCCTTTGTTTCTCCTCCCTCATTGCTCTTTGATTTTCACTAATTTCATGGAGAATGATGGAGTGCTCTTGATGTTCCACCCTTAATTGATCCATATTGTAACTGAAGTCTTCTAGAGAAGTGTTGAGTTGTTCCCAATAATTGTTGGGAGGAAGTGCATCCCTTGAGGCATCTCCGGGATTTCTTGGTGATGAGCTTCCTCATGCGTCTCTTGGGCTCCATGAGTGGGCTCTCTTGTTTGCTCCATCCTCTTCTTAGTGATGGGCTTATCCTCCTCAATGGGGATATCTCCTTCTATGATAACTCCAGCTGAGTAACATAGATGGCAAATAAGATGAGGAAAAGCTAGCCTTGCCATGGTGGAGGACTTTTCGGCTATTTTGTAGAATTCAAGGTAGATGACTTCATGAACTTCTACTTCCTCTCCATTCATGATGCTATGAATCATGATGGCCCGATCCACAGTAACTTCGGATTGGTTGCTAGTGGGAATGATAGAGCATTGGATGAACTCCAACCATCCTCTAGCCACAGGCTTGAGGTCCAGTCTTCTTAATTGAACCGGCTTGCCTTTGGAGTCTCTTTTCCATTGAGCTCCTTCCACACATATGTCCATAAGGACTTGGTCCAACCTTTGATCAAAGTTGACCCTTCTTGTGTAGGGGCGTGCATCTCCTTACATCATGGGCAAGTTAAATGTCAACCTTATATTTTTCGAACTGAAATCTAAGTATTTCCCCTGAACCATTGTAAGATAATTCTTTGGGTTCGGATTCATACTTTGATCATGGTTCCTAGTGATCCATGCATTGGCATAGAACTCTTGAACCATTAAGATTCCAACTTGTTGAATGGGGTTGGTAAGAATTTCCCAACCTCTTTTTTGGATTTCATGTTGGATCTCCGGATACTCATTTTTCTTGAGTTTGAAAGGGACCTCGAGGATCACCTTCTTCTTGGCTACAACTTCATAGAAGTGGTCTTGATAGGCTTTTGAGATGAATCTTTCCATCTCCCATGACTCGGAGGTGGAAGCTTTTGTCTTCCCTTTTCTTTTTTTAGAGGTTTCTCCGGCCTTAGGTGCCATCAATGGTTATGGAAAAATAAAAAAGCTATGCTTTTACCACACCAAACTTAGAATATTGCTCGTCCTCGAGCAAGAGAAGAAAGGATAGAAGAAGAAGAAGAAAATATGGAGGAGAGGGAGAGAGGGTTGTGGTTCGGCCAAAGAGGAGAAGAGAGGGTTGTGTTGTGTGAAAATAAAGGAGAATGGAGGGGTTTATATAGTGGAGGGAGAGGGAGTAGGTTCGGCTATTTAGGGTGCGTTTGGGTGGGAAAGAGATTTTGAATTTTGAAGGTAGGTGGGGTTTATGGGGAAGAATGGAAGGATGTGAGTGGTGAAGAGGTGATGGGGAAGAGAGATTGAGGTGATTGGTGAAGGGTTTTGGGGAAGAGTGTTATTGGATTGTGTGAAGAGGAAAGAAGGTGAGTTGAGGTAGGTGGGGATCCTGTGGGGTCTACAGATCCTGAGATGATTCTGTGGGGTCCACAGATTCTGAGGTGTCAAGATTTACATCCCTGCACCAATGAAGCGTGTAAAATGCCCTTTTCATGCAATCCTGGCATTCAGCACTAGATTGATGCTTGTTTCTGGGGTTGAACGCCAGCTTCATGCTTGTTTTGGGCGTTCAATGCCCATTTGCAGCATGTTTCTGGCGTTGAACGCTAGTTCCATGCTTGTTTCTGGCGTTCAGCGCCAGCTCTCCTCAGGGTGTTTTCCTGGCGTTTAAACGCCAAGATGTTGCTTGTTTCTGGCGTTTAACGCTAGATCCATGCTCTGTTCTGGCATTGAACGCCAGCCAGATGCTCCTTACTGGCGTTTAAATGCCAGTAAGACCTTCCTCCAGGGTATGCTTTTTCTTCTGCTATTTTTTATTCTGTTTTTAATTTTAGTATTTATTTTGTGACTCCACATGATCATGAACCTAATAAAACATAAAAGAAAAGTAAAAATAAAAATAGAATTAGATAAATAAAAATTGGGTTGCCTCCTAATAAGCACTTCTTTAATGTCAATAGCTTGACAGTGGGCTCTCATGGAGCCTCACAGGTGATCAGGTCAATGTTGTAGACTCCCAACACCAAACTTAGAGTTTGGATGTGGGGATTCAACACCAAACTTAGAGTTTGGCTGTGGCCTCCCAACAGCAAACTTAAATTTTGATTATGGGGGCTCTGTTTGACTCGATATTGAGAGAAGCTTTTCATGCTTCCTCTCCATTGTTACAGAAGAACACCATTCTGTAAGAAAGGTCTTCCAAGGATGATGCATTCATCCTCCTCATTCCTAGTGTCTAAGATTATGAAATCAGCAGGGAAGTAATGGCCTTCAACCTTTACCAACACGTCCTCTACCAATCCATAAGCTTGTCTTACTGACTTGTCTGCCATTTACAATGAGAATATGGCAGGCTGTACCTCAATGATCCCCAGCTTCTCCATTACAGAGAGTGGTATAAGATTTATGCCTAACCCTAGGTCACACAGAGCCTTTTCAAAGGTCATGGTGCCTATGGTACAGGGTATTAAGAATTTACCATGATCTCGTTTCTTTTGAGGTAAAGTTTGCTGAACCCATGTATCTAGTTTACCAATGAGCAAGGGAGGTTCACCTTCCCAAGTCTCATTACCAAACAATTTGGCATTCAGCTTCATGATAGCTCCTAGATATTAAGCAACTTGCTCTCTAGTTACATCTTCATCCTCTTCAGAGGAAGAATAGTTTTCAGAGCTCATGAATGGCAGAAGGAGGTTTAATGGGATCTCTATGGTCTCTATATGACCTTTAGATTCCTTTAAGTCCTCAATAAGGAACTCCTTCTTGCTTGAGAGACGTCCCCTGAGGTCTTCCTCATTGGGATTCACGTCCTCTCCTTCCTCTCTAGGTTCGGCCATGTTGATTATGTCAATGGCCTTGCACTCTCTTTTTGGATTCTCTTCAGTATTGCTTGGGAGAGTAGTAGGACCAGTTTCAGTGACTTTCTTACTCAGCTGGCCCACTTGTGCCTCCAAATTTCTGATGGAAGACCTTGTTTCACTCATGAAACTTAAAGTTGTCTTAGACAGATTAGAGACTATGTTTGCCAAATTAGAGGTGCTCTACTCAGAAGTCTCTGTCTGTTGCTGAGAAGATGATGGAAAAGATTTGCTATTGCTAAACATGTTTCTTCCACCATTATTAAAGCCTTATTGAGGCTTTTGTTGATCCTTCCATGAGAAATTTAGATGATTTCTCCAAGATGAATTATAGGTGTTTCCATAAGGTTCACCCATGTAATTTACCTCTACTATTACAGGGTTCTCAGGATCATAAGCTTCTTCTTCAGAAGATGCCTCTCTAGTACTGTTGGATGTATTTTGCCATCCATACAGACTTTGAGAAATCATGTTGACTTTCTGAGTCAACATTTTGTTCTGAGCTAATATGACATTCAGAGCATTAATTTCAAGAACTCCTTTTCTCTGAAGCGTCCCATTATTCACAGAATTTCTCTCAGAAGTGTACATGAACTGGTTATTTACAACCATGTCAATAAGTTATTGAGCTTTTGCAGGCGTTTTCTTTAGGTGAATGGATCCACCTGCAGAATGGTCCAGTGACATCTTAGAGAACTCAGATAGACCATAAAAGAATATATCTATCATGGTCCACTCTGAAAACATGTCAGAAGGACACTTTTTGGTCATTTGCTTGTATCTTTCCCAAGCTTTATAGAGGGATTCACCATCTTTTTACTTGAAGGTCTGAATATCCACTCTAAGCTTGCTCAGCTTTTGAGGAGGAAAGAATTTAACCAAGAAGGCTGTGACCAGCTTATCCTAAGAGTCCAGGCTATCCTTAGGTTGTGAGTCCAACCATGTTCTAGCTCTATCTCTTACAGCAAAAGGGAAAAACATGAGCCTGTAGACTTCAGGATCTACTCCATTAGTCTTAATAGTCTCACAAATCTACAAGAACTCAGTTAAAAACTGGTAGGGATCTTCTGATGGAAGTCCATGAAACTTACAGTTTTGTTGCATTAGAGCAACTAGTTGAGGTTTCAGCTCAAAATTGTTTGCTCCAATGGCAGGAATTGCGATGCTTCTTCCATCAAACTTGAAAGTAAGTGTAGTATAATCACCAAGCATCCTCCTTGCATTATTGTTGTTGGGTTTGGCTGCCATATCCTTTTCTTGTTCGAAAATTTCAGTAAGGTTGTCTCTGGATTGTTGTAATTTAGCTTCTCTTAGTTTTTTCTTCAGAGTCTTTTCAGGTTTAGGATCAGGTTCAACAAGAATGCCTTTTTCCTTGTTCCTGCTCATATGAGAAAGAAGAGAACAGAAAAGGAAGAGGAATCCTCTATGTCACAGTATAGAGATTCCTTTATGTTAGTAGAAGAAGAAAGGAATAGAAGAAGAAGAATGAATAATCCAAACACAAGGGTGATGATAGGAGTAGAGATTTGAGATGAAGAGAAGTGTTAGTAAATGAATAAATAAATAGAATCAGATGAGAGAGAGAAGTTTTCGAAAATAAATTTTGAAAAAGAGTTAGTGATTTTCGAAAATTAAAGGAAGAATTAAAATTAAAATTAAAATTTAAAACAATTAGTTAATTAAAAGAATTTTGAAAAAGAGGGAGATAATTTTCGAAAATTAAAGAGCTAAAATTAGTTAGGTGATTTTGAAAAAGATAAAAAAAATAAACAAAAGTTAATTGGTTAGTTGAAAAAGATTTGAAAATCAATTTTGAAAAGATAGGAAGTTAGAAAAGATATTTTGAAATCAAATTTTTGAAAAAGATATGATTTTAAAAGATATGATAAAAAGATATGATTTTTAAGAAAAATATATTTTGAAAAGGATTTAACTTTTAAAATTAAAATTGATTACTTGACCAACAAGAAACTAAAAGATATGATTCTAGAATTTAAAGATTGAACCATTTCTTAACAAGAAAGTAACAAACTTCGAATTTTTTAATCAATCACATTAATTGTTAGTAAAGTTTTAATTTTGAGATAAAGATAGGAAAAAGATTTTGAAAATAAATTTTAAAAATTTTGAAAATAATAAAAAAAATGAAAAATATTTGATTTTTGAAAAAGATTTTGAAAAGATAAGATTTTTAAAATTGAAATTTTGACTTGACTAACAAGAAATAACTAATTTTAAAATTTTTTTGACCAAGTCAACCCAAAATTTCAAAATTTTTGAGCAAATTAAGGAAAAGATATTTTTTATTTTTTTAAATTTTTAATGATGAGTGAGAAAAACACAATTATGACACAAAACATGAAAATTTTGGATCAAAACACATTATGCATGCAAGAACACTATGAATGTCAAGATGAACACCAAGAACACTTTGAAGATCATGATGAACATCAAGAACATATTTTTGAAAAATTTTTGATGCAAAAAAAACATGTAAGACACCAAACTTAGAAATCTTTAATGCTTAGACACTATGAATGCAAAAATGCACATGAAAAACCATAAAAGACACAAAACAAGAAAACATCAAGATCAAACAAGAAGACTTACCAAGAACAACTTGAAGATCATGAAGAACACTATGAATGCATGAATTTTCGAAAAATGCAAGAACAAGATGAATATGCAATTGACACCAAATTTAAAATTTGACTAAGGACTCAAACAAGAACACAAAAAATATTTTTGATTTTTATGTTTTTATGATTTTATAAATTTTTTGGATTTTATTTTATATTTTTTGAAAAACATATAGGAAAAAGAAAATAAGAAATTCAAAATTTTTAAGAAGAATTCCAGGAATCTTTCAATGTTAGCCTAAAGCTCCAATCCAAGGGTTGGACATGGCTTAATAGCCAGCCAGCTTTAGGATGGCATTACATGCATTGAGGTGATTAATTGAAGTCTCATTCCAAAAGGATTTGGATATGGCTTTACAGCCAGCCAGACTTCAACATGTTACATGAAACTCTAGAATCCATTCGTAAAAATTTTGAAAGATTTTCAAAAACAGAAGTAAAATTTTTGAAATATTTTTGAAAAAAATTTTTTTCAAAAATAAAACAAAAAGAAATTACCTAATCTGAGCAACAAGATGAACCGTCAGTTGTCCAAACTCGAACAATCCCCGGCAACGGCGCTAAAAACTTGGTGCACGAAATTGTGATCTCTAATAATGGCATTCAACTTGGTATGCGCGTTTATAGCTCAGCACTTTCTTCCCAACCTCGCACAACTAACCAGCAAGTGTACTGGGTCGTCCAAGTAATAAACCTTACGTGAGTAAGGGTCGATCCCACGGAGATTGTTGGTATGAAGCAAGCTATGGTCATCTTGGAAATCTCAGTTAGGCAAATAATAATTGGTTATGGAGTTTTCAAAAAATAATAATAAATAAACAGAAAATAAAGATAGAAATACTTATGCAAATCATTGATGAGAATTTCAGATAAGTGTATGAAGATGCTGTGTTCCTTCTGAATCTCTGCTTTCCTACTACCTTCATCCAATCCTTCTGACTCCTTTCCATGGCAAGCTGTATGTAGGGCATCACCGTTGTCAATGGCTACATCCCATCCTCTCAGTGAAAATGGTCCAAATGCTCTGTCACAGAACGGCTAATCATCTGTCGGTTATCGATCATGCCGGAATAGAATCCATTGATTCTTTTGCGTTTGTCATCACGCCCAACAATCGCGAGTTTGAAGCTCGTCACAGTCATTTAATCCTTGAATCCTACTCGGAATACCACAGACAAAGTTTAGACTTTCCGGATTCTCATGAATGCCGCCATCAATTCTAGCTTATACCACGAAGATTCTAATTAAGGAATACAAGAGATATGCTCCCGGTCTAAGGTAGAACGGAAGTGGTTGTCAGTCACGCGTTCATAGGTGAGAATGATGATGAGTGTCACAGATCATCACATTCATCATGTTGAAGTGCAACGAATATCTTAGAACAGGAATAAACTGAATTGAATAGAAAATGGTAGTAATTGCATTAAAACTTGAGGTACAGCAAAGCTCCACACCCTTAATCTATAGTGTGTAGAAACTCCACCGTTGAAAATACATAAGTGATGGTGGTCCAGGCATGGCCGAATGGCCAGCCCCCATGAATGATCAATAGTCTCCTAAGATGAATAATAGAATAAAACCGAGACCAAAGATGTCTAATACAATAGTAAAATGTCCTATTTATACTAGACTAGCTACTAGGGTTTACAAAAGTAAGTAATTGATGCAGAAATCCACTTCTGGGACCCACTTGGTGTGTGCTTGGGCTGAGCTTGAGCTTTACACATCTAGAGGCTTCTTTTGGAGTTGAACGCTGAGTTGTAACGTGTTTCTGGCGTTCAACTCTGGTTCATGACGTGTTTCTGGCGTTTGACTCCAGAATGCAGCATAGAACTGGCGTTGAGCGCCAGTTTACGTCATCTAATCACAAATAAAGTATAGAATATTATATTTTGCTGGAAAGCTCTAGATGTCTACTTTCCAACTCCATTGAGAGAGCGCCATTTAGAGTTCTGAAGCTCCAGAAAATCTATTTCGAGTGTAGGGAGGTCAGAATCCAACAGCATCAGCGGTCCTTTGTTAGCCTTTTATCAGAGTTTTGCTCAGGTCCCTCAATTTCAGCCAAAAAGTACCTGAAATCACAGAAAAACACACAAAATCATAGTAAAGTCCAGAAATGTGAATTTAGCATAAAAACTAATAAAAACATCCCTAAAAGTAGCTAGATCCTACTAAAAACTACCTAAAAACAATGCCAAAAAGCGTATAAATTATCCGCTCATCAATAATGTTAGGATAGTTTATGTTTTATTCTATTGAAGTCTTTTGTGAGTCCTTTGATATGCAAAAAAGAAAATGCAATGATAACTGTAGTCTTCATCTTCATCAATAAAGTAGAGTTTGTTTCCATAAGAGTTGTTGTGAGTGTGAACAAAAGTAAATGAGACTAAGACCAAGAAAGCTTATTCAAAAGAACTAAGGAACAAAAGACTAAGTGAAAAACCTTGAATGAAGTGAAAGGAGAAAAATGAGTCATGAGAAGTAACTAGTCCTAGAAGGCATGACAAGTAGAAGTTGAGGTGTGTTCCTTAAATATCTATAGAACCAAGAAGTAGTAAGCAACAAAGACCCAAGGCTCTGAGCATCAACTACTAAGGAGGGAAAAGAAATATTGAAAAAATCAGAAAGAGTTAGAACTCCTAGTAAATGCTTGAGACAAAACACTTAGAGTTGTGGTTAATATATAGAAAAGAAGCACAAAAGAGAGAGAAAGAGTTAACCCTTACTACTTCAAGGTGACAATCAATGAAAAGGACCCCTAAGACGCATACTTTGAAAAAAAAACCTTTAAGGATCTAGGAGCTCTTTGTGATATTCAAAGCACTCATGCATGTGTTGAGCACTTAGTCCAATTCCTAGTTATAGTGCATACATTCAAGGTCAAGTCTCAATTCACCAAAAAGACCACTCACATTGATTTGCTTAGGACAAGCAAAGCTTAAGTTTGGTGTTGTGATGACTTACATCATCTACCCTTTTTCTTGCATAAAAAGGACCATAAAAGAGGCATAATCTCATTTGATCATTGCAATTCATGCCTTAATTGATGAATATCATAATACATTGCTTTGAAATGAGTTTGTGCTGGATTTCAGGTGGAGAAGACATAAAAAATGGGAAAGAAAACAACAGAACAAGTGGGGCGTGTGAAGCAGGCGTGCCATTTGGAACAAACGCCACAAAAATGTGTTGCCGTGGCACGCCAGAAGCTAGGCGTGGCACGCTGGTACAACATTCCAGAGAACAAAATTGAAGACCATTAAAGGGGCGTGGCAAGCCAGGAGCAAGGCGCGGCACGCGAACTCGTTACTAGAAGAGCCATCACTATGGCGTGCCACTTTGTGTCAAAGGCGTGGCACGCCAGCCCCATAGTTCACTTGGGCATGCCACTTGAGGACCAAGGCGTGGCACGTCAAGCCTATAAGACCCACAATTGAATAGGTGTGCCACTTGAGCAACAAGGCGTGGCATGCCAGTAAACAAGGGGAGAATGCAAAAGCTGGGCGTGCCACTTAGTATCGAAGGCGTGGCATGCCAGCTCAAGAAGTCCCACTAAGGCGTGCCACTTGAGCAACAAGGCATGGCACACCAGCACCTAAGGAGGCCAAATAAAGCTGGGCGTGCCACTTGGTGTCGAAGGCGTGGCACGCCAGCTTAATTATCTCACTTTGGCGTGCCACTTGAACATCCAGGCGTGGCACGCCAACCTCTGGGACCATGGCAAATGAAGGGCGTGACACGCCAATCTCATGGCGTGGCACGCTGGTAGTGTTTTCCAGAGGAGGAGTTAAAGGGCCAGTGAACTCAAGCATGCCACTTGGGAGATGAGGCGTGGCATGCCAGCAAGAAGATAAAGCAAATAAAGGGCGTGACATGCCAATCTCATGGCGTGGCATGCCAGAGAGGAAGAAGAGGAGCCAATAAACTCAGGCGTGCCACTTGGATGACGAGGCGTGGCACACCGGCAAGGGGGCGAAACTTTAAGAAGGGCATGGCACGCCAGACCCTGGGTGTGCCACGCTGGTACAAATCTCCAGAAACATAGAGATAAGGGAAGTGACCTTGGGCGTGCCACTTTGGTTTGAAGGCGTGGCACGCCAGGTTGCTTTGCCCTTCGAAATGCCTTGGGCGTGCCACTTTGGTTTGAAGGTGTGGCACGCCAGGCTACCTTGCCCTTTAAAATGTCCTGGGTGTGCCACTTAGGTTCGAAGGCGTGGCACGCCAGGGGTGAAACAGAGGACGGCATGCAACTTGAATGAAGAGGCGTGGAATGCCAAGTCAAAAACAGAAGGAGCGTGACACGCCAGAGAAGCGCTAGTCACGCGGCAGCTAGAAGATCACGTTTGCTGAGTTTCTTTTCCCTCCAAAATGTAATTTTCATTTCGCTTTTGTAATTTTCTTTTATTTTCTAGATCTAGGAGTAGTATAAATACCCTTGGAAGTATTGAAAAAGGGGGTAAGCAAGTCACAGAGTTTAGTTTTGATTTTATTTTTTACTTTTCACACTTCATCTCTTCCATATTTTGTACTTTCTCTCTGAGCTATGAGTAGCTAAATTCTCTCTCATTGAGAGAGGGAGCTCTAACGTACTTGATGGATTAATGATAGTGAATTTCTTCTTCTATTCATCTTCTCTTGGATTTGCTAGAAGGAATTTCGATTTTAATGCTTAGTGTTCAATTAACTTGGAAAAGAGATTGAATGCAAAATGGGTTTCATGGGAACCTTGGAAAAGGAAACATGAAACCATGCTAGAAATCCCTTCTCACACTGGAGTAGAATCTAGGTTTTGGTGTTTGGATATGGTGACATATAATCCTCCCTCTACCTGGACCTATGATGATGTGTGGTATAATTAGGGACCAAGCATATCTCTCTTCATGAGCAATTAGACCAAGGTATTGGCTATTGATCAAGATCTGAGAGATTGAGTCACCAAGGGATTGGGGCTCAATCAATCATGATTGCCAAGAGGTCAATGAGTTGCATGATTGAAGAGGATATGAGCTGAATTAATCCAAAGAGACAATATCTCCTGATATCAATAAATTCCCCCATTCTTATCTTTCCCATTCTTTTATAGCTTTACTTACATTCTACAAAATCCCATTCCCCTTTACATTCTTGTTATTTCCATTTCTATATTTTATTGCTTTCTTTTATTTCCTTTGCCATTTATGTTTCTGCCATTTATAATTCTGCACACACAACTTATTCTGTTGAGCTTGACTAATTCACTAATTGATTAAAATTGCTCAAATCTACCAATCTCTGTGGATACGGTCCCACTCCACTGTGGGTTAATACTTGATGATATTTTTGGTGCGCTTGCCAAGAGCGGATTCATCAATATTATTGGGGAAGGGCAGTGAATTCAGCCCATCACGCGACATATAGTAACTCGAGCCGCGAAGCCTTGCGAGGACCGTGGGAGCCTGCGGAAGATAACGCCATTGAGGATCACTTTAAGGTATCCTTCTCGGGATAGAATCATTTAAAGAAAGAGTGTCAGTACGACATAAAAACAAGAGGTGCAACACGAGGACTTCCCAGGAGGTCACCCATCCTAGTACTACTCTCGTCTAAGCACGCTTAATTCTAGAGTTCTGATGAGATCCAGTACATTAGTGCTGGTATGATCGCACTGATAAACCATTATGTTATGGATTATATCGTGTTTAATTGAGTGGTTTTTATCAAATTCTTACCCACTTATTCATATAATTTGCATGATTTTACAATTCCTTTCTAGT
This sequence comes from Arachis hypogaea, assembly GCF_003086295.3. Lineage (NCBI taxonomy): Eukaryota > Viridiplantae > Streptophyta > Magnoliopsida > Fabales > Fabaceae > Arachis > Arachis hypogaea. Next base: position 53,762,935 of record NC_092041.1, read on the forward strand.
TTAGTTCTATGGTTGAAAACCTGCTTCCTAAGCCTTTAAATTGCGTATTTTAAATTCTCCCTTATACCATTCAATGCCATGATATGTGTGTTAAGTGTTATCAGGCTTTATAGGGCAGGAATGGCTTAGAGAATGGAAAGGAAGCTTGCAAAAATAGAAGGAACACAAGAAACCAAGGAGAAAATAGATCACTCGTGAACTCGAAATAGAGAAAATCACAGCAACGCGTATGCGTGCCTGACGCATACGCGTGGATTGGATTTTGCGCAAATGACGCGAGCGCTGCCTGGCACACACGCGTGGAGAGGAAAATCGTCAAATAACGCGTATGCATGACCGACGCGTACGCGTGACATGCGTGATCTGCAGAATTAACAGAAATCGATGGGGGGCGATTTCGGGCCGTGTTTTGACCCAATTTTCGGTCCAGAAAACACAGATTATAGGCTATAAAGTGGAGGAATGCATCTATTCATGAGGATACCAACACAACTTCTTATTCACACAATTTTAGGTTTTAGATGTAGTTTTCTAGAGAGAGGCTCTCTCCTCTCTCTTAGGTTTTAGGATTAGGATTTCTCTTCTACTTTTAAACCTTCTAGTACTCTTAGCTTTGGTTGAGTAATTGGAGACACTTGAGTTATCAAACTCCTTGTTGATTGAAAATTGGAATTCTTTACTGATTGATTTGAATTCCCCTAACACTAGTCTTTTCTTAGGAATTGACTAGGACCTGAGGAATCAAATTGATTTATCCACTTAACATACCTTCATAGTTAGAGGTTGACCAAGTGGGAGCAAAAGCCAATTCTCATCACAATTGATAAGGATAACTAGGATAGGACGTCCAGTTCTCATACCTTGCCAAGAGCTTTTCTAGTTATTAGTTTATTCCTTTTGCCATTTACTATTCTTGCTTCTTATCTAAAAAAAAAACCCCCAAACATACTTTTCCATAACCAATTATAAGCACACCTCCCTGCAATTCCTTGAGAAGACGACCCGAGGTTTGAATACTTCGGTTATAAATTTTGTTAGGTTTTGTTACTTGTGACAACCAAACTTTTGTACGAAAGGATTCTCTGTTGGTTTAGAAACTATACTTAAAACGCGATTATAATCTTGTGAATTTTTTTACCGATAGAAATCAGTTTGTAAAAATGGCACCGTTGCCGGGAATTGCAAACGTGTGCCCTATTATTGGTTATTGTAAATATTTTCTTTTTCTTGTTTATTTATTTTTCTTTTTGTTTTTAATTTTTATTAGTTACTATGAGTTCTCACCCCCATCGCTTTAAGTTTGGTTCCAATGTTGTTGTAAGGAATGGAAGCTATAATGAGAACAGGCATCAAGGTTGGAATAATCAAAGATGGGAGGAGCCACAAGGATTTGATCAACCCTCTTGGCAACAACCCCCTCCAATGCGCTATAACCAACAACTATTCTGTGATGCATACCAAGACAATAGTTATGGTGGACCCTTTCGTGACAACTAACCTCCACCAAATTACTATGGTCAAGAGCCATTCCAGGGAGCGTACCAAGATGATGAATATGGTGGACCCCCTTGTAGTTACCAATAAGCCCCATCATACGCTTATGAACCACCTCCTCAACATAGCTTTGAACCACCATATCCACAATCCCCCTTCCACCATTCACCTCCATATGACCCTAACTCATATCCACCCCAATTCCAATCCAATTACTCCCAAGAACCACCACTTTCCTATGCACCATGTCCATATCCATCGACCCGAGAATCACAGGAGCGTCTTAAGGAAATAGTGGAAAAATTTCATGCAACTCTTCACCAACTGGAGCAATCGATCAATCAATTACCTTCCCAATGTTCGGACACTCAAGGAACTCCCATGGCTTCATGTGGAGAATCTACTAAAGAACGCAGCATGAAAGAGAAGCTAGAAACTCCAGTGGACAGTGAGCAGCATGACTTTGTATTAGAACAATTGGAGGAAGCCGTAATCGTTGAAGAGGAAGAAGTGGTCGAAGATTTAGGAGATGCAAAACCTCCATGGGAAACTCAAGTCATAGAGCCCCCTTCTAAAGAGTTTGAATTTGATGTTGAGGAGGGTGTACAACCTCCAAGGCATATCATGGTTGAAGACTTTGAAGGGGACGATCAATAGATGGATTCAATCATTAATGAATTCTTATCTACATTTGAATCCTCTCCCATTGGACTTGTCATGGAGATTAAAGAAGAAGAAGCACAACCTCCCATGCCCTTGGTGAACAATGAAGAAGAGATCAAATTGTTAAGAATGCTACCAAGAGGAAGAGGTTGATATTGAAGAAGCTTGCAAAGAGGTGGAAGTTGTCAAAGAAGAGCTCAAGGGAATGGAGCTGGAAATTACCTTGCCAAAGTTGTTGGAGACCTCTCCCCCAAAGCCATCACTGTCCATTCCTTCATTCAAGTTGGTAAATCTCTCATCTCTAAGCTTAATTAGCTCACTTGAATATGCTTTACTTGAGACAGATGGTCAGCTTAAAGCTCTTTGTGGCCATAAGAGCAAGCAGGAAATGGTTAGTAGTAGGAAATGTCATGCAAGGTTCAATATGGTTGCATGCTCCAAATTGAAGTACAAAGGTTGGTACAATTCTCAATTGAATGGGTCTAGGAAGCTGTTTGGATGTCTCAGTGAGAATGTCAATTGCGTGCCACTCGAATGGAATCATGATGATCAACAAGAAGACGGGTGCAAAAGTAAGGTCTGGGACCCCAGAATTCATTCTAGCAATCAACACTATTGGGGCCTTGTCACTTACTTTAGATTGCTTGACAGCTGTGTGCGCCTAGTTTGGATCCCAGAGGCCATTGGAATTACAATCATTGGTGGGGATTTCTGGATGAGTTCAAGCACAAGCCACCATAACAAGGGATTCACCAAATGTCCAACTTAAGGACTTTAACTAAAAGTGTTAGGTGGGAGACAACCCACCATGGTATATTCTTTCCTATTTGTTCTTAGCTTTATTTTATTTATTTTCATTCGTGTTCATTCATAATTTCTGCATAGTCATCTGCATTCTGCATTCTGCATTTTGCATACTGCATAAAAAAAATCGCACGCGACGCGCAAGCGTCGTTGACGCGTCTACGTCATAGGTGCCTTGGACACGAGAAGAAAGAAGCAGAGAGTCACGTGAAAGCATTGCTGGAGGCGTGCCTCAGGCACAAACATACCCACACAAACGCGTCCCTGACACATCCGCTTTCTTTGCGAATCCAGCCTTCCACGCGTGCGCGTCACCCACGCGCACACGTGACCCCGTGAAATTGACGTAAATGGGTGTATGGCAACAAGTTGTGATGGAGTGGGGCTAGAACCATGCTAGAAGCACAAGCCCTACCACGTGAACGCGTGCCCCACACGTCCGCGTCATTTTAAAAGAAAGGCCATGCACGCGTGCGCGTCACCCATGTGCACGCGTGCGCGTCACCCATGTGCACGCGTCACCCTAAATTTTAGCAATATGCGTTTGAGACAGAGAGTTGTGCGAACGCGAGGCTACTCTCATGCTACTAGCACAAATCAAGTCACGCATTTGCGTGACCGACGCGTCTGCGTCACTTGAAAATATTGCAACTCACGCGAACGCGTGACCCACGCGTCCGCGTCACCTGCACCGCACAGCTTATCTAGATCAGCGCCAAAAAAATCTTATCTTGTCTTTCCCAATCCTAATTTTTCCTTATTCCTTTCTTACTTACTTCTTCTTCCTTTCTTTCAATTCTCATTCTTATTATCTCTCATTCTATTATACTTAATTTATTTGCATACTTTCATTTATTGTATTTTAATTTTGTGCATATTTTTATTTTTTTCCTAAATTTATTATTTTACCGTTGATGTTAAATGTTCTTATTCAATTGTTGTATCTTTTCTGGTATTGTTTTGGTGCTTAGTGACTTGTTTTAATCTGTTGGGTAATATTATTTAAGTTAATGCTAATCTTTTACGATACTTGTACTCATTTTGCATTGCCATGAATTTATATTGTTTTTCATTACCCATTATCTCTTCCCCTTTGTTGCAATGTCTGCACCATTGATATGCCATGTGCTTATAGTGTTTCCTCACTTACATGTTGTAGCTACCATGTAATTGAGACCCTTATTATTTGGCATTACCCACTCATAATTTTATTTGTTTTCTATCATTATTTTTAGGTTACTGTTCTTCTTTTTTCTCTTCTTTCAGGCTGGCCACCAAAGAAGGAAAAAGGGAGAAACTTCTATATGGGGCAACAAACAAGTCCATCTGCACAATCTCTGGAGAAAAGTGCCAGTTGAAACCGCCCGTCCACCTGCACATCTCAGCATGCACCGAGGACGGTGCAATCTTTAAGTGTGGGGAGGTCGATACCGATCTCCGTGGGTTAGGTATTCTCTTCTCAACACCAATGTCTTATTTTCTTTATTAGTTCATTGTTGCATTGCATAATAGATTGCATGTGTAGTTGATTGTTTGTATTTAAGTACTACTTTGTTGAAAAATAATAAGTTTCTTTCTAGGACCCTATTTTTGAAAATTTCACTAATTTAAATTAAAAATTAAAATTATTTCACTAATTTAAATTAAAAATGAAAATTTTTTATGTGTTAAATTTGTTTGAAGTTGTATTTGGAACATAGTTTTTGAGCCAAATAACACACAACCCGTGAGATTTTGAGCTTATTATATGGTTATATTATTTAACCATAATATTTTATTCTTGCGTGTTTCCTTCTCTATAATTGCAATATAGATTTTGTTCCATTCTATATGTCCATTGTTTAGTGTATTTACATGCTTGCATATGATTGAGGCCATCATTTGATTATTAGCTCACTTGTCCCCAAAAAGCCTACCCTTTCATTTACCTTTGTTAGCCACTTTGAGCCTTTTATCCCCATTTGTTTAATATTTTACCACATCACTAGCCTTAAGTAGAAAAACAAATTAATTATCCCAAATTGAATCTTTGGCTAGCTTAAGATAAAGATTGTGCATCAACTAAGTGTGGGGAAAACCGTGGGAACATGGGTCAATAAGGGAATGTATCATGTTTCTAATTTTGAATATTGGGAATTTGGGAACCTACTCATGTAAAACCAGAAAAATTAAAAGTCTATGTGCATTGATAAGTTATGTTTAGTTTTCAGATTTAAAAAAAACCAAAAATATTCAATAAATAAGTAAATAAACAAGGGGACAAAATTACCCCAATGTTAAGCTTTAATAAAAGATCAATGCACATGTGATAAAAGTAAAGAAATATCAAAATTTTGGTACATGAGTAAGTGATACAAAAGTAGGAATTATGGGTAGCTAAGTATGATTTTAGAATTACATAGAGTGTATGTGTGTGTTAGGTAAGAGCTTAGGTTAGTCAAAGCTTCATATTATAGCTCACTTGACCATACATGCATCCTTACCTTTACCTCAGCCCCATTACAACCTGGTGGACGAAATTGTGATCACTGTTCTTTAAGTTGTATGAAATTATTATTGTGGCACCAGTTGTTATCACAACTCCGTTCAACTAACCAGCAAGTGTACTGGGTCGTCCAAGTAATAAACCTTACGTGAGTAAGGGTCGATCCCACAGAGATTGTTGGTATGAAGCAAGCTATGGTCACCTTGTAAATCTCAGTCAGGCAGATTAAAATGGTTTATGGGTTTTTGAAAATAGAAATAAGAGAACAGATTATAAAAAGGATAGAAGACTTATGCAGATTCATTGGTGGGAATTTCAGATAAGCATATGGAGATGCTGCATGGCTCAAGGACGCCTGCTCTCCTACTGCTTCTACCCAATCCTTCTTACTCCTTTCCATGGCAAGCTTTGTATAGGGGTTCACCATCAGCGGTGGCTACTTTCAATCCTCTCGGGAAAATGATCCTATGCGGCTGTCACTCGCACGGCTAATCGTCTGGAGGCATCACCCATGGTTGATGGCTACATCCCATCCTCGCAGTGAAAACTAATGCTCACGCACTCTGTCACAGTACGGCTAATCACTGGTTGGTTCCCGCTCCTACTGGAATAGAATCCCTTGATTCTTTTGCGTCTGTCACTAACGCCCAGCACTTGCAAGTTTGAAGCACGTCACAGTCATTCATTACCGGAATCCTACTTGGAATACCACAGACAAGGTGAGACTTTCCGGATTCCCAGGATCCTACTCGGAATACCACAGACAAGGTGAGACTTTCCGGATCCTCATAAATGCCGCCATCTATCTAGCTTATACCACGAAGATTCTGTTGGGGAATCTAAGAGATACGCATTCAAGCTCTGTTGCATGTAGAACGGAAGTGGTTGTCAATCACGCGCGTTCATAAGTGAGAATGATAATGATCGTCACTTTCATCATTACATTCATCATGTTCTTGGGTACGAATGAATATCTTGGAATAAGAATAAGAGAGATTTGAATAAAAGAAAATAGAATTGCATTAATACTTGAGGTACAGCAGAGCTCCACACCCTTAATCTATGGCGTGCAGAAACTCCACCGTTGAAAATACACAAGTAAAAGGTTCAGGCATGGCCGAATGGCCAGTGATGCCAAGGCATCTTAGGCTAGTTTCACTAGCACTTTTCTGTTAGTTTTAGTTGTTTTATGCATTTTCTTGAGTTTAAAGTAACCAAGAATGGTTAAATGAACAACAAGCAATGAATCATCCAAACAATTATGATTTTGATGCAAATTCCATGAGTTTTTAGTGTTATTACTTGAATGCTATGAATGGATGATTTCTCATGAAATTTTGCAAGACTTTGATGCAATTGTTTGGATGATTTCAGGGAAGAAGAGGCTAGGCAAGGAAGCAACAAAAATCAATAAAGGAAGTTTAAAAATCAAATGGGACGTTTAAGCTCCAGTTTAAGGTTAAACTGGAGCTTAAACGCCAAAATCATGAGAAGAGAGGAAATGCTATAACTGGCGTTTAACCTCCAGTTTGACCTCAAACTGGAAGTTAAATGCCAGAATGAGAAAGGGCACCAAGAAGCATTCCACGTTTAACCTCCAGTTTGACCTCAAACTGGAGGTTAAACGCCAGAATGATGATTTGAACCAAGGGAGCATTCCACGTTTAACCTCCAGTTTGACCTCAAACTGGAGGTTAAACGTGTTCGACACTTCTCCTCACCAAGAAGCATTTCCACGTTTAACCTCCAGTTTGACCTCAAACTGGAGGTTAAATGCCAGAAGTAAGAAAGGCACCAGGAGCATTTCCACGTTTAAGCTCCAGTTTAACCTTAAACTGGAGCTTAAACGTGTTATATGGAACAGCTTGACCATGCCTTTTTCAAACATAAATAACTTGAGCTACAAAACTTCAAATGAGGTGATTCAAAATGCATTGGAAAGAAGACATCTAGAGCTTTCCAAGCATATATGGCATGCATGGTGGATACTAAAAATTGAGGGAGAAAACAGCCCCGTAATGTGCATAGAAGAGCATAGTACCAACATGCAATCAGGCCAGCTGACCTCTTCACCTTCCATGGAGTATAACTCGAGTTGTAGAACTCCAAATGATGCGCTTCCAGTTGCATTGGAAAGTAGACATCCATAGCTTTCCAACGAGGTATAATAGTCCATATTTGGCATCAAATTGGCAAGGTTGACAAGAGAACAAAGTGACGACTCAAGAAAGGGAAGTGTTTCCACGTTTAACCTCCAGTTTGACCTCAAACTGGAGGTTAAACGTGTTCGACCATTTTCTGCCTCCAGGGTGTGATTTCTTCATTCCACGTTTAACCTCCAGTTTGACCCCAAACTGGAGGTTAAACGTGTTCGATGGCTTCTCTCCTCCAGGGTGTTTTCTTCATTTCCAAGTTTAACCTCCAGTTTAACCTCAAACTGGAGGTTAAACGTGGTCGACCCAAATTGCCTCCAGGGTGTGCTTTCTTTATTTCCAAGTTTAACCTCCAGTTTAACCTTAAACTGGAGGTTAAACGTGCTCGACAATGCACACCCCTGGGTTGCTTTCTTCCAATTCCACGTTTAAGTTTTAGTTTGACCTTAAACTGAAACTTAAACTTGAACTTAAACACCACCATTTAAAAAGGTTTCTGGGCCAATTATATTGAAGTTTAAGTTAGCAAATGAGCACAAAGATTAACTTAAACTTATTATGGCATGAAACCCAATTGAATATCATGGTTTGTGGGATTTGGGCTTGAAGAATTGATGAGTCTGAAACTTCAATTTGTTGAGCCTTGTGTCATTACTTGTTTATTACTAAGTTTGCTCAATGAATGTTGCAGAATTGGATCACAGTCTCATCAGGATTATGGACCATAAACCCAAAGCAAAAGGAAATCAAGGAAAGGCCTCAAGGCCCAAGGAACACAACAGAAGCTCAATTTAGAAAGTGTATAAATAGGGTAGAATTTAAGTTAGTGGGAACTTTTTTTGACACTTTAGAACTTTTCATATTGTGTAATTGAACTCTGAGCTATGACTAACTAAACCCCTTTCATTGGGTTAGGGAGCTCTATTGTAGTTCAATGAATCAATAATAGTTTATTCTTCTTCTTCAATCTTTTCTCTTGAATTTTGTTAGAAAGCTTCTCGATCTAATTCCATTGGGTAGTTGTCTTGGGAAAGAAACTACCCATAATTGGAATCCTTCGGAACCTTGGGAAAGGAATGATGGATTCATGCTAGAGAAGCTTTCTCACAGTGAATTGGATTGGGGTTTGGATGGATATTGTGACATGTAATCCTACCAAATTGTGGTCCATGAAATTGTGTGGTATAATCAGTGATCGAGCTTCATCTCTTCTTATGAACATTTAAACCAAGGGATTGGGAATTTGTTTGTTTTTAGAGAGAATTGGTGAGCCAAGGGATTGGGATCCAATCATATAAGATTGCCAAGCAAAATTCAATGAATGCATTGGTTGAGGAAGAGATGAAATGTTCTGATTCGGAGATCTCAATATCTCCTAACACCCAATGAATTCCCCATCTCTCTGATCTATCCTTTTCCATTTACATTCTGAAATTTCAATTTATGCAATCACCCCAATTCCTTTTAATTTCAGCAATTTAACTTCTCGCACTTTAATTCTGAAATTTAAGATTCAGTCATTTCAATTCCTTGCAATTTACATTTCCCGCCAATTTACTTTATGCAATTCACACCCAATTCTCGATTCCGCTCAACTAATCAAACCTCTAATTCGAATTGCTCATTCAACCAATCCTTGTGGGATTCGACCTCACTCTATTGTGAGTTTTTACTTGACGATAACCGGTGCACTTGCCGGAAGGAATTTTGCCGTTCGTGCAATTTCCCTTAATCGTAGCTATACCCAGTTATAGCACATCAGCCAGCCCCCCCTAACGTGATCAATGATCTCCTAGGATGAAGAATAAAACAAAACTGAGACCAAAGATGTCTAATACAATAGATAAATGTCCTATATATACTAGACTAGCTACTAGGGTTCACATGAGTAAGTAAATGATGCATAAATTCACTTCCGGGGCCCACTTGGTGTATGCTTGGGCTGAGCTTGATCAATCCACGAGCTGAGGCTTCTCTTGGAGTTGAACTCCGAGTTTTGACGTGTTTTGGGCGTTCAACTCCGGATCATGACGTTTTTCTGGCGTTTAACTCCAGACAGCAGCATGAACTTGGCGTTTAACGCCAAGTTACGTCGTCATTCTTCGAATAAAGTATGGACTATTATATATTGCTGGAAAGCCCTGGATGTCTACTTTCCAACGCCGTTGAGAGCGCGCCAATTGAAGTTCTGTAGCTCCAGAAAATCCATTTCGAGTGCAGGGAGGTCAGATTCCAACAGCATCAGCAGTCCTTTTGTCAGCCTTCTTCAGAGTTTTGCTCAAGTCCCTCAATTTAAGCCAGAATTTACCTGAAATCACAGAAAAACACACAAACTCATAGTAAAGTCCAGAAATGTGAATTTAACATAAAAACTAATGAAAACATCCCTAAAAGTAGCTCAAACTTACTAAAAACTATATAAAAACAATGCCAAAAAGCGTATAAATTATCCGCTCATCACAACACCAAACTTAAATTGTTGCTTGTCCCCAAGCAACTGAAAATCAAATAGGATAAAAGAAGAGAATATACTATAAATCTCAGAATATCAATGAATATTAATTTAATTAGATGAGCGGGACTTGTAGCTTTTTGCTTCTGAACAGTTTTGGCATCTCACTTTTTCCTTTGTAGTTTAGAGTGATTGGCTTCTCTAGGAACTTAGAATTTCGGATAGTGTTATTGACTTTCCTAGTTAAGCATGTTGATTCTTGAACACAGCTACTTATGAGTCTTGGCTGTGGCCCTAAGCACTTTGTCTTCCAGTATTACCACCGGATACACAAATGCCACAGACACATAACTGGGTGAACCTTTTCAGATTGTGACTCAGCTTTGCTAGAGTCCCCAGTTAGTGGTGTCCAGAGCTCTTAAGCACACTCTTTTGCCTTGGATCACGACTTTAACCACTTAGTCTCAAGCTTTTTACTTGGACCTTCATGACACAAGCACATGGTTAGGGACAGCTTGATTTAGCCGCTTAGGCCTGGATTTAATTTCCTTGGGCCCTCCTATCCATTGATGCTCAAAGCCTTGGATCCTTTTTACTCTTGCCTAGTGCTCATGGCTTGCTTTTTTTTTTTTTCGCACAAGCTTTTGCTTTTCACTGCTTTTTCTTGCTTCAAGAATCAATTTCATGATTTTTTTCAGATCCTCAATAACATTTCTCTTTGTTCATCATTCTTTCAAGAACCAACAATTTTAACACTCATAAACAACAATATCAAAAGACATATGCACTGTTCAATCATTCATTCAGAAAACAAAAAGTATTGTCACCACATCAATATAATTAAATTAAATTCAATGATGAATTCGAAATCTATGTACTTCTTATTCTTTTGAATTAAAACATTTTTCATTTAAGAGAGGTGAAGGACTAATGGGTTTTATTCATAGCTTTAAGGCATGGTTACATACTAATGATCATGAAATAAAGACACAAAACATAGATAAACACCATACTAAAAACCGAAAACAGAAAGAAATAAAGAACAAGGAATGAATCCACCTTTAGTGGCGTCTTCTTCTTGAAGGTCCAACAATGTCCTTAAGCTCTTCTATGTCCCTTCCTTGCCTTTGTTGCTCCTCCCTCATTGCTCTTTGATATTCTCTTATTTCTTGGAGAATGATGGAGTGCTCATGATGTTCCACCCTTAATTGTTCAACATTATGGCTCAAATCTTCTAAGGAGGTATTGAGTTGCTCCCAATAGTTGTTGGGAGGAAAGTGCATTCCTTGAGGCATCTCAGGGAATTGTTGATGATGAGCTTCCTCATGCATCTCTTGAGGGCCGTGAGGAGCTTCTCTTGCTTGCTCCATCCTTTTCTTGGTGATGGGCTTGTCTTCTTCAATGGAGATATCTCCATCTATGATAACTCCAGCTGAGTAACATAGATGGCATATAAGGTGAGGGAAGGCTAGCCGTGCCATAGGTGAGGACTTGTCGGCTATTTTGTAGAGTTCATTGGATATGATCTCATGAACTTCTACTTCCTCTCCAATCATGATGCTGTGAATCATGATGGCCCGATCCACAGTAACTTCAGATCGGTTGCTAGTAGGAATGATGGATCTTTGGATGAACTCCAACCATCCTCTAGCCACAGGCTTGAGATCCAGTCTTCTCAGTTGGACTGGCTTTCCTTTGGAGTCTATTCTCCACTGAGCTCCTTCCACACATATGTCCATAAGGACTTGGTCCAACCTTTGATTGAAGTTGACCCTTCTAGTGTAGGGGCGTTCATCTCCTTGCATCATGGGCAAGTGAAACGCCAACCTCACATTTTCCAGACTAAAATCTAAGTATTTCCCCCGAACCATTGTGAGATAGTTCTTTGGATTCAGGTTCATACTTTGATCATGGTTCCTAGTGATCCATGCATTGGCATAGAACTCTTGAACCATCAATATTCCGACTTGTTGCATGGGGTTGGTTATGACTTCCCACCCTCTTCTTTGAATTTCATGTCGGATTTCTGGATATTCATTCTTTTCGAGCTTGAAAGGGACCTCGGGGATCACCTTCTTCTTTGCCACAACATCATAGAAGTGGTCTTGATGGCTCTTGGAGATGAATCTCTCCTTCTCCCATGACTCGGAGGTGGAAGTTTTTGTCTTCCCTTTCCCTTTTCTAGAGGATACTCCGGCCTTAGGTGCCATTGATGGTAATGGAAAAATAAAAAGCTTATGCTTTTACCACACCAAACTTAAAATTTTGCTCACCCTCGAGCAAGAAAGAAAAGAAAAGTAGAAGAAGAAGAAGAGAATAGGGAAGAGATGGAGAAGAGTTGGTTCGGCTATGTGGGGGGATGTGGGTTTGTGATGTGTGAAAATGAAGAAGAGTGGAAGGGTATTTATAGGGAGAGGGGAGGGTATAGGTTCGGCCAATTTGGGTGGGAATGGGTGGGAAAATGCATTTGAATTTTATGAAGGTAGGTGGGGTTTATGGGGAAGAGGAGGTTGATGTGAATGGTGAATGGGGTAATTGGGAAGAGGAATTGAGGTGATTGGTGAAGGTTTTTGGGAAGTGTGACATGGGAAAGAGTGAAAATGAGATTTGGATTAGGAGAGTGTGATTAGGATTAAAGAAAAGGTGGGAATGTGGTAGGTGGGGATCCTGTGGGGTCCACAGATCCTGAGGTGGGAATCCTGTGGGGCCCACAGATCCTGAGGTGAAAAGAAATACCATTCCTTCACCATATAGGCATGTAAAATGCCTTCATGCATCATTCTGGCGTTCAAACGCCCATTGGTGCATGTTCTGGGCGTTCAACGCCCATGTAATGCATGTTTCTGGCGTTGAACGCCAGTTTCATGCTTGTTCCTGGCGTTCAGCGCCAGCTTGTCCTCTCTGTGCGTCTTCCTAGCGTTTAACGCCAGGTTGTTGCTTGTTTCTGGCGTTCAGCGCCAGAATGGTGCTCTGTTCTGGCGTTGAACGCCAGCCAGATGCATCTTACTGGCGTTGAACGCCAGTCTGCGCTGCCTCCAGGGTGAACAATTTTTTTCTTCTGTTTTTGACTCTGTTTTTAATTTTTTTGATTTTTTTCGTGACTCCTCATGATCATGTACCTAATTAAACACAAAAATAACAAAGAAACAAAATAAAATAAAATTAGATAAATAAAATTGGGTTGCCTCCCAACAAGCGCTTCTTTAATGTCAATAGCTTGACAGTGGCTCTTATGGAGCCACAAGGTGATCAGGTCAATGTTAGTGTGGTCCCAACACCAAACTTAGAGTTTGGATATGGAGTTTGAACACCAAACTTAGAGTTTGGTTGTGGCCTCACAACACCAAACTTAGAGTTTGACTGTGTGGGCTCTTCTTGACTCTGAACTGAGAGAAGCTCTTCATGCTTACTCTCTTTTGTCACAGAGGGATGGCCATGTGCTTTAAACACAAGGTAGTCCCCATTCAATTGAAGGACTAATTCTCCTCTGTTGACATCTATCACAGCTCCTGCTGTGGCTAGGAAAGGTCTTCCTAGGATGATGCATTCATCATCTTCCTTCCTAGTGTCTAGAATTATGAAATCAGCAGGGATGTAAAAGCCTTCAACCTTTACTAGCACGTCCTCTACTATTCCATAAGTTTGTCTTACTGACTTGTCTGCCAATTGTAATGAGAACAAGGTAGGTTGTACCTCAATGATCCCCAGCTTCTCCATTACAGAGAGTGGCATAAGATTTATCCCTGACCCAAGATCACATAGAGCTTTTTCAAAGCTCATGGTGCCAATGGTGCAAGGTATTAAGAACTTGCCAGGATCTTGTTTCTTTTGAGGTAGAGTTTTCTGAATCCAAGTATCTAGTTCACTAATGAGCAAGGGAGGTTCACTTTCCCAAGTCTCATTACCAAACAGCTTGGCATTCAGCTTCATGATAGCTCCTAAATATTGAGCAACTTGCTCTCCAGTGATATCTTCATCCTCTTCAGAGGATGAATAGTCTTCAGAGCTCATGAATGGCAGAAGGAGGTTTAATGGAATCTCTATGGTCTCTGTATGAGCCTCAGATTCCTCAGGATCCTTAATAGGAAACTCCTTCTTGCTTGAAGGACATCCCAGGAAGTCTTCCTCACTAGGAATTTCGTCCTCCTCCTCCCTAGTGCATTCGGCCACTTTGATCAAATCAATGGCCTTGCACTCTCCTTTTGGATTCTCTTCTGTATTGCTTGGGAGAATGCTGGGAGGAGTTTCAATGACTTTCTTACTCAGCTGGCCCACTTGTGCCTCCAAATTTCTAATGGATGATCTTGTTTCATTCATGAAACTGAAAGTGGCCTTTGACAGATCAGAGACTATATTGGCTAAATTAGAAGTGTTTTGTTCAGAGTTCTCTGTCTGTTGCTGAGAAGATGATGGATATGGCTTACTATTGTTCAGCCTATTGCGTCCACCATTGTTAAAGCCTTGTTGAGGCTTTTGTTGATCCTTCCAGGAGAAATTTGGGTGATTTCTCCATGATGGGTTATAGGTGTTTCCATAAGGTTCACCCATGTAATTAACCTCTGCCATGGCAGGGTTCTCAGGATCATAAGCTTCTTCAGAAGCAGCCTCTCTAGTACTGTTGGATGCATGTTGCAATCCATTCAGATTTTGAGAGATTATGTTGACCTGTTGAGTCAACATTTTGCTCTGAGCCAATATGGCATTCAGAGCATCAATTTCAAGAACTCCTTTCTTCTGAGGTATCCCATTATTCACGGAATTCCTCTCAGAGGTATACATGAACTGGTTATTTGCAACCATGTCAATGAGCTCTTGAGCCTCTTCAGGCGTTTTCTTCAGGTGAATAGATCCACCTGCAGAATGGTCCAATGACATTTTCGAAAATTCAGAGAGACCATAATAGAATATATCTAATAAGGTCCATTCTGAAAACATGTCAGATGGACATCTTTTGGTCAGCTGCTTGTATCTTTCCCAAGCTTCATAGAGGGATTCACCATCTTTTTGTTTGAAGGTTTGAACATCCACTCTTAGCTTGCTCAACTTTTGAGGAGGAAAGAATTTATCTAAGAAAGCAGTGACCAGATTATCCCAAGAGTCCAGGCTATCCTTAGGTTGTGAATCCAACCATATTCTAGCTCTGTCTCTTACAGCAAAAGGGAAAAGCATGAGTCTGTAGACTTCAGGATCAACTCCATTCGTCTTTACAGTCTCGCAGATCTGCAAGAACTCAGTTAAGAACTGATAAGGATCTTCAGATGGAAGTCCATAAAACTTGCAGTTTTGTTGCATTAATGTAACTAGTTGAGGCTTAAGCTCAAAGTTATTGGCTCCAATGGCAGGAATAGAGATGCTTCTTCCATCAAACTTGGATGTTGGCTTTGTGAAGTCACCAAGCATTCTCCTTGCATTATTATTATTATTATTTTCGGCTGCCATCTCCTTCTCTTGTTCGAAAATTTCTGAAAGGTTATTTCTGGATTGTTGTAATTTAGCTTCTCTTAATTTTCTCTTCAGAGTCCTTTCAGGTTCTGGATCGACTTCAACAAGAGTGCCCTTTTCCCTGTTCCTGCTCATATGAAAGAGAAGAAAACAAGAAAAGAAAAAGGAATCCTCTATGTCACAGTATAGAGATTCCCTTATGTTAGTAGAAGAAGAAAGGGGTAGAAGAATCCAAATACAAGGGATATAAGAAGTTCGGATTCTTAGATGAAGAGAGGTGAAGAGAAGTGTTAGTAATTAATTAATTAAATATAAGAAGAGAAGAGAGAGGGAGAAAAATTCGAAAATAATTTTTGAAAAGAGGTTAGTGTTTTCGAAAATTAATGACAAAATAAGTTTAAAATTAAAAGTTAAAACAAAAAGAATTTTTTTAAAAGAGAGGGAGAATTTTCGAATTTTAGAGAGGGATAGGTAGTTAGTTGGTTTTGAAAAAGATAAGAAACAAACAAAAAGTTAGTTAGTTGATTTGAAAAAGATTTGAAATCAAATTTTGAAAAAGATAAGAAGATAAGAAGTTGGATAAGATATTTTGAAATCAAATTTTGAAAAAGATAAAATTTTGAAAAAGATAAGATAAAAGATAAAAAGATTTAATTTTAAAATTGACTTAACTAACAAGAAACTACAGGATAAGATTCTAGAACTTAAAGATTGAACCTTTCTTAACAAGAAAGTAACAAACTTCAAATTTTTGAACCAATCACATTAGTTGTTAGCTAATTTTCGAAAATTTGATATAAAGATAAGAAAAAGATTTTGAAAATGTTTTGAAAAAGATTTTTGAAATTTTCGAAAATTATAGAAAAAATGAAAAAGATATGATTTTTGAAAAAGATTTTGAAAAGATAAGATTTTTAAAAATTGAAATTTTGACTTGACTTGTAAGAAACAACTAATTTTAAAAATTTTTAACCAAGTCAATCCCAAAATTTCGAAATTTTGGAGGGAAATAAGGAAAAGATATTTTTTGATTTTTGAATTTTTAATAATGAGAGAGAAAAACAACAAAAATACTCAATGCATGAAATTTTTAGATCAAAACAATGAATGCATGCAAGAATGGTATGAATGTCACGATGAACACCAAGAACACTTTGAAGATCATGATGAACATCAAGAACATATTTTTGAAAATTTTTTTATGCAAAGAAAACATGCAAGACACCAAACTTAGAAATCTTTAATGCATGAAAAACATGAATGCAAAAATGCACATGAAAAACAACAAAAGACACAAAACAAGAAATCATCAAGATCAAACAAGAAGACTTGTCAAGAACAACTTGAAGATCATGAAGAACACTATGAATGCATGAGATTTTCGAAAAAAATGCAAGAAAAATTTTAAAAGCATGCAATTGACACCAAACTTAAAATTTGACTCAAGACTCAAACAAGAGACACAAAATATTTTTGATTTTTATGATTTTCTAATTTTTTTTTTTTGTATTTTTATTAATTTTTTTCGAAAAACATTATTAGAAAAACGAAAAAGAAAAGAAAAATTTTGAAAAAGATTTTTGAAAAGAAAATTACCTAATCTGAGCAACAAGATGAACCGTCAGTTGTCCATACTCGAACAATCCCCGGCAACGGCGCCAAAAACTTGGTGGACGAAATTGTGATCACTGTTCTTTAAGTTGTATGAAATTATTATTGTGGCACCAGTTGTTATCACAACTCCGTTCAACTAACCAGCAAGTGTACTGGGTCGTCCAAGTGATAAACCTTACGTGAGTAAGGGTCGATCCCACAGAGATTGTTGGTATGAAGCAAGCTATGGTCACCTTGTAAATCTCAGTCAGGCAGATTAAAATGGTTTATGGGTTTTTGAAAATAGAAATAAGAGAACAGATTATAAAAAGGATAGAAGACTTATGCAGATTCATTGGTGGGAATTTCAGATAAGCATATGGAGATGCTGCATGGCTCAAGGACGCCTGCTCTCCTACTGCTTCTACCCAATCCTTCTTACTCCTTTCCATGGCAAGCTTTGTATAGGGGTTCACCATCAGCGGTGGCTACTTTCAATCCTCTCGGGAAAATGATCCTATGCGGCTGTCACTCGCACGGCTAATCGTCTGGAGGCATCACCCATGGTTGATGGTTACATCCCATCCTCGCAGTGAAAACTAATGCTCACGCACTCTGTCACAGTACGGCTAATCACTGGTTGGTTCCCGCTCCTACTGGAATAGAATCCCTTGATTCTTTTGCGTCTGTCACTAACGCCCAGCACTTGCAAGTTTGAAGCACGTCACAGTCATTCATTACCGGAATCCTACTCGGAATACCACAGACAAGGTGAGACTTTCCGGATTCCCAGGATCCTACTCGGAATACCACAGACAAGGTGAGACTTTCCGGATCCTCATAAATGCCGCCATCTATCTAGCTTATACCACGAAGATTCTGTTGGGGAATCTAAGAGATACGCATTCAAGCTCTGTTGCATGTAGAACGGAAGTGGTTGTCAATCACGCGCGTTCATAAGTGAGAATGATAATGATCGTCACTTTCATCATTACATTCATCATGTTCTTGGGTACGAATGAATATCTTGGAATAAGAATAAGAGAGATTTGAATAAAAGAAAATAGAATTGCATTAATACTTGAGGTACAGCAGAGCTCCACACCCTTAATCTATGGCGTGCAGAAACTCCACCGTTGAAAATACATAAGTAAAAGGTTCAGGCATGGCCGAATGGCCAGCCCCCCTAACGTGATCAATGATCTCCTAGGATGAAGAATAAAACAAAACTGAGACCAAAGATGTCTAATACAATAGATAAATGTCCTATATATACTAGACTAGCTACTAGGGTTTACATGAGTAAGTAAATGATGCATAAATTCACTTCCGGGGCCCACTTGGTGTATGCTTGGGCTGAGCTTGATCAATCCACGAGCTGAGGCTTCTCTTGGAGTTGAACTCCGAGTTTTGACGTGTTTTGGGCGTTCAACTCCGGATCATGACATTTTTCTGGCGTTTAACTCCTGACAGCAGCATGAACTTGGCGTTTAACACCAAGTTACGTCGTCATTCTTCGAATAAAGTATGGACTATTATATATTGCTGGAAAGCCCTGGATGTCTAATTTCCAACGCCGTTGAGAGCGCGCCAATTGGAGTTCTGTAGCTCTAGAAAATCCATTTCGAGTACAGGGAGGTCAGATTCCAACAGCATCAGCAGTCCTTTTGTCAGCC
Organism: Arachis hypogaea; assembly: GCF_003086295.3. Lineage (NCBI taxonomy): Eukaryota > Viridiplantae > Streptophyta > Magnoliopsida > Fabales > Fabaceae > Arachis > Arachis hypogaea. The sequence continues at coordinate 53,781,697 of NC_092041.1, forward strand.
TTCTTCAGAGTTTTTCTCAAGTCCCTCAATTTCAGCCAGAATTTACCTGAAATCACAGAAAAACACACAAACTCATAGTAAAGTCCAGAAATGTGAATTTAACATAAAAACTAATGAAAACATCCCTAAAAGTAGCTCAAACTTACTAAAAACTATATAAAAACAATGCCAAAAAGCGTATAAATTATCCGCTCATCACAACCCTGAAAAGACCTCATGATGTTTGCATTGGTATGCTAAATATTTGTTGATTGGTTAGATGAAGAACAAGGTTTAGAAAGCATGACTAGGGAAGAGTAGAGTGATTGACCCTAGACACTTGAGAGTTAGAGTGATATACACTACCAGTAAAGGTTCAGTGCTTGATTCTATGTTCCCTGCTTTCATGAGCTATCTTCTTACAAGTTTACTTGCTTTTTATTGTACGATTTGAATTAGTGGAATTTGGTTTGTATTTGTCTTGGAGAACGTGTTTGCTTTTAACCAAGTAGATAAAAACGTCTTAGCATATAGTTGTATTCACATTCATAGGTTGCATTGCATGAGTCTTGCTTTTCCCTACTCATTTATTTTATCTCCTTAAGCTAAGCATGAGGACATGTTAATGTTTAATTGTGGGGAGGTTGATAAACCATTATTTTATGGTTTATATTGGGTTTACTTGAGTGGTTTTTATCAAATTCTTACCCACTTATTCATATGATTTGCATGATTTTACAATTCCTTCATAGTTTAGTTCTATGGTTGAAAACCCGCTTCCTAAGCCTTTAAATTACGTATTTTAAATTCTCCCTTATACCATTCAATGCCATGATATATGTGTTAAGTTTTTTCTGGCTTTATAGGGCAGGAATGGCTTAGAGAATGGAGAGGAAGCTTGCAAAAATGGAAGGAACACAAGAAACCAAGGAGATAACCAGCGAGCTTCGACGCGCACGCATGGCTCATGCGTGCACGCGAAATAGAGAAAATCACAGTGACGCGTACGCGTGCTTGACGCATACGTGTGGATTGGATTTCGCTCAAACGACGCGAGCGTGTGCCTGGCATGCACGCGTGGAGAGGAAAATTGCCAAATGTCGCGTACGCGTGACTGACGCATACGCGTGACATGCGCGATCTGCAGAATTAACAGAAATTGCTAGGGGCGATTTCAAGCCATGTTTTGACCCAGTTTTCGGCCCAGAAAACACATATTAGAGGGTATAAAGTGGGGGAATGCATCTATTCATGAGGATACCAACACAACTTCTTATTCACACAATTTTACGTTTTAAATGTAGTTTTCTAGAGAGAGAGGCTCTCTCCTCTCTCTTAGGTTTTAGGATTAGGATTTCTCTTCTGCTTTTAATTCTTCTAGTACTTTAGTTTATTGATTTTCCCTTATTGATTATTTGATGTTGCTACTTGGTTTATGAATTCTCATGTTTAATTTGATTTCTCTATTTAATGCAAGTTGAGGTATTTCATATTTATGATTTTGATTTAGCTCTTTACACTCTTAGCTTTGCTTGAGTAATTGGAGACACTTGAGTTATCAAACTCCTTGTTGATTGAAAATTGGAATTCTTTACTGATTGATTTGAATTCCCCTAACACTAGTCCTTTCTTAGGAATTGACTGGGACCTAAGAAATCAAATTGATTTATCCACTTAACATACCTTCATAGTTAGAGGTTGACCAAGTGGGAGCAAAATCCAATTTTCATCACAATTGATAAGGATAACTAGGATAGGACGTCCAATTCTCATACTTTGCCAAGAGCTTTTCTAGTTATTAGTTTATTCCTTTTGCCATTTACTATTTTTGCTTCTTATATTAAAAACCCCCCAAACATACTTTTCCATAACCAATTATAAGCACACATCCCTGCAATTCCTTGAGAAGATGACCCGAGGTTTGAATACTTCGGTTATAAATTTTATTGGGTTTTGTTACTTGTGACAACCAAACTTTTGTACGAAAGGATTCTCTGTTGGTTTAGAAACTATACTTACAACGCGATTATATTCTTGTGAATTTCTTTACCGATAGAAATCAGTTCGTCACGCACCTATTAAAGTGTGCGCACACAATTATCAAACGCATAGGGCGGACATAGAGTAACTCGAGCCGCGAAGTCTTGCGGGGACCACGGGAGCCTGCGGAAGATCAGTCCATTGAGGATCGCTTTAAGGTATCCTTCTCAGGATAGAGTCATTTAAAGAAAGAGGGTTAGTACGACATAAAAAAAAAGAGATGCAACACGAAGACTTCCCAGGAGGTCAACCATCCTAGTACTACTCTCGCCCAAGCACTTTTAATTGCAGAGTTCTAATGGGATCCAGTACATTAGTGCTGGTATGATCACACCTACTAAAGTGTGCGCACACAATTATCATAAGCATAGGGCGGACATAGACTAACTCGAGCCACAAAGCCTTGCGGGGACCGCGGGAGCCTGCGGAAGATCAGGCCATTGAGGATCGCTTTAAGGAATCCTTCTCGGGATAGAATCGTTGAAAGAAAGAGGGTCAGTACGACGTAAAAAAAAAAAGAGATGCTACACGAGGTCCCGGGTAAGAGCTCGGGATAGGATATGAACAGTGCCCCTGCTCGAGCTTCGACCTTTTTGTAGGTTGTATTCGAGCATAAGTGACTTCATCTTTGTTGGATTTTTTCCCTTGAGGTAGCTCGTGTAAGTGACCTTTCGTTGCTTTTTTGAAATTTGAAACATTGCTCTACTTTAAATGCGGAGCTTAGTTTGGCTCAACAATTTCCTTGATTCATTCGAGGGCTTTTAAGACCTATTGATTAGGTCTTTATTCCTTCGTCGTTTCATTCCGTTGGCGCTTATAAAAGTTTTGGCGCCTCTTCTTCTTTCTTTTCTTTTTTCTTTTCGTGACGCCTCTTCTTTTCATTTCTTTTCAAGTTTCTCTCCTTACTGCCGTTCAACTGCGCCTTGTGCCCAAGAATTTCTTTCTCTTAGTTTTCCTGGTGTTTTCATTTTCGGAGAGGGATGTTTGTGCCGCCACTGTTTAGCGAACTCTTTCTTTTGGCTCCCCCTTAGATTGATACTTCACCTTTTGTTTTATTTACTTGCTTCTTAATAGTAGCTTCTGGCTGATGATCGGTTGAATTTTTGCCTTACTTTGTCGTTAATGGACACTGGTAGTGTGTTCTTGTTTTGTATGATTCCATTTTTGATAACGACGTAGTTTATTTGGAAATGGACTTTTTTATTTGGCTTGGCTATTTTTGGTAATTTGTTTAGCAGTAATTTTTGTTCCTTTTAGGACTGTTGTGTCGTTTGGGGATAACATGTTTGGTTCTTGGTGTTTTTCATTCTTCTTTCATGGGGGGCTGTGTTTGTCTGTATGTTATTTGCACTTGTGTTGCCTCCAAAAGGTGCCGCAATGTTGCGACGTTGATGTTGTGAGGTGGGGGCACCTTTTAGCTAGTTGGGTATTTTTGTTGTGTTTTGTTAGTCTTCGTGGTTTTTACCCGATCTCTTTTGCCCCTGACCGAGCTACCCAGAGTGATGGTTTTTTGTTTCTTTTTGTTGTGCTTGTATGTGTATCCTTTATGTCTCGTAGGGACTTTACAAAGATGTCTTCGAAAGTTTTCCCTGGCCTTGCTGACTAGATAGATTCCGTAGTTTTGTGTTGTGTGACTGATGACTTGCATCATCTACCCTTTTTTCTTGCATAAAAAAGACCAAAAAGGAGCATAATCTCATTTGATCATTGCAATTCATGCAATATTTGATGAATATTATAGTACATTGCTTTGAAATGGGTTATGCTGAATTTCAGGTGAAAAAGACATCAAAAATGGGAACAAAACAATAAACCAAGCTAGGCGTGTGAAATTGGCGTGCCAGGAGCTGGGCATAAAAAGCAAACGCCACAAAAATGCACTGGCGTGGCATGCCAGGAGCTGGGCGTGGCACGCCAGTATTGAAGTCAAAAGGAGATTCTCAAGCATTCACATGGGCGTGGCACGCTAGAAGCTGGGCATGGCACGCCGGTACATATCTCCAGAGAACAACAATGAAGGCCATTGAAGGGGCGTGGCACGCCTAACCCATTAATTACTATAGGTTGTGCCAGTTGGTGTCAAAGGCGTGGCATGCCAGCTTCAAAAGTCACTTGGGCATGCCACTTGAAGAGCAAGGCATTGCACGCCAAGCATAAGAAAACCACAAACGAATAGGCGTGCCACTTGGGGCAGCACAGCGTGGCATGCTAGTACAAGATTCCAGAAAAGGGGTTGAAGGCTAACAAGGTCTGGGTGTGCCACTTGAGGTCGAAGGCGGGGCACGCCAAGCTCTCACCCTCACTTGGGCATGCCACTTGAGCATCCAGGCATGGCATGCCAATGTACAAGAAGTCAAAGCATGGGCTGGGCATGCCACTTGGTGTCGAAGGCGTGGCACGCCAGCTCAAAAATCTTACTATGACGTGCCACTTGAATGCTGGGCATGGCACGCCAGCTACTGGAACCAAGGCTAAATGATGGGCGTGGCACGCTGGTTGTATTTTCCAGAGAAGGAATTAGGAGGCAAACCATAAGGGCGTGCCACTTGGTGTCGAAGGCGTGGCACGCCAGCCACCATTCTCCACTCAGGCGTGCCACTTGAGCCTTAGGCATGGCATGCCATGATCACCAATCAACCAAGAAGGAACTGGGTGTGCCACTTGAATGTTGGGCGTGGCACCCCAGCGAAGGAACCAAGCACACAAATGGGCGTGGCACGCCAGACCCTGGGCGTGGCGCGCCAGACCTTGGGCGTGCCACGCTAGTTCAACTTTCTAGAGAGATGGATCAAGCACACAACATGGGCGTGGCACGCCAAACCCTGGGCGTGCCACACTAGTTCAATCTTCCAGAAGCAAGAAGAAGAGGGAGAAGACCTGGGCGTGCCACTTGGGCTCGAAGGCTTGGCACGCCAGGCTACACACGTGGTTAAAAAGACCCTGGGCGTGCCACTTGAGGTCGAAGGTGTGGCACGCCGGGATGATACTGAAGGAGGGCGTGCCACTTGACGAGCTGGGCGTGGCACGCTGGTGCACGAAATTGTGATCAATACTTTTCACAAATCAAATAATCCCCGGTAATGAATCCAAAAACTTGGTGTTCAATACCATGGCATAAACACAACTTCGCACAACTAACCAGCAAGTGTACTGGGTCGTCCAAGTAATAAACCTTACGCGAGTAAGGGTCGATCCCACAGAGATTGTTGGTATGAAGCAAGCTATGGTCACCTTGTAAATCTTAGTCAGGCAAACTCAAATGGGTATGGTGATAGACGCATAAAACATAAAGGTAAAGATAGAGATACTTATGTAATTCATTGGTAGGAACTTCAGATAAGCGTATGAAGATGCCTTCCCTTCCGTCTCTCTGCTTTCCTACTGTCTTCATCCAATCCTTCTTCCTCCTTTCCATGGCAAGCTTAAGCAAGGGTTTCACCGTTGTCAGTGGCTACCTCCCATCCTCTCAGTGGAAATGTTCAACGCACCCTGTCACGGCACGGCTATCCATCTGTCGGTTCTCGATCAGGCCAGAATAGAATCCAGTGATTCTTTTGCGTCTGTCACTAACGCCCCGCCCTCAGGAGTTTGAAGCACGTCACAGTCATTCAATCATTGAATCCTACTCAGAATACCAAGACAAGGTTAGACCTTCCGGATTCTCTTGAATGCCGCCATCAGTTCTAGCCTATACCACGAAGACTCTGATCTCACGGAATGGCTGGCTCGTTTGTCAGGCGAGCACTCGGTTGTCAGGCGATCAACCATGCATCGTGTATCAGGAATCCAAGAGATATTCACCCAATCGAAGGTAGAACGGAGGTGGTTGTCAATCACACGTTCATAGGTGAGAATGATGATGAGTGTCACGGATCATCACATTCATCAAGTTGAAGAACAAGTGATATCTTAGAACAAGAACAAGCGGAATTGAATAGAAGAACAATAGTAATTGCATTAATACTCGAGGTACAGCAGAGCTCCACACCTTAATCTATGGTGTGTAGAAACTCCACCGTTGAAAATACATAAGTACAGGGTCTAGGCATGGCCGAATGGCCAGCCTCCCAATGATCTAAGATAGCATCCGAAAATGAAGATAGCTACCAAGATATCTTAATACAATAGTAAAAGGTCCTACTTATAGAAAACTAGTAGCATAGGGTGTACAGAGATGAGTAAAAGACATAAAAATCCACTTCCGGGCCCACTTGGTGTGTGCTTGGGCTGAGCAATGAAGCATTTTCGTGTAGAGACTCTTCCTGGAGTTAAACGCCAGCTTTTATGCCAGTTTGGGAGTTTAACTCCCATTTTGGTGCCAGTTCCGGCGTTTAACGCTGGGATTTCTGAGGGTGACTTTGAACGCCGGTTTGGGCCATCAAATCTGGGGCAAAGTATGGACTATCATAAATTGATGGAAAGCCCAGGATGTCTACTTTCCAACGCCATTGAGAGCGCGCCAATTGGGCTTCTGTAGCTCCAGAAAATTCACTTCGAGTGCAGGGAGGTCAGAATCCAACAGCATCCGCAGTCCTTTTCAGTCTCTGAATCAGATTTTTGCTCAGGTCCCTCAATTTCAGCCAGAAAATACCTGAAATCACAGAAAAACACACAAACTCATAGTAAAGTCCAGAAAAGTGAATTTTAACTAAAAAATAATGAAAATATACTAAAAACTAACTAGATCATACTAAAAACATACTAAAAACAATGCCAAAAAGCGTACAAATTATCCGCTCATCACATGCCAAGCCAGAATCAGAGGAATGCGTGGCACGCCACTGAAGCGCCAGCCACACACCAGCTAGAAGATCACGTTTATTGAGTTCTTTTCCCTCCAAATTGTAATTTTCCTTTACATTTTTTGTATTTCTTTTATTCCTAGAACTAGGAGTAGTATAAATAACCCCAAGAAGTACTGAGAAGGGGGTTCAAGCAGTTAAAAAGCTAAGTGTAGAGTAGCTTTTAGATTTACTTTTTACTTCATCATCTTCTTCATCTTGAGCACTTTTCTCTGAGCTATGAGTAGCTAAATTCCCTCTCATTGAGAGAGGGAGCTCTGTTGTACTTGATGGATTGATGATAGAAAATTTTTTTTTCTCTTCATCTTCTCTTTGATTTGATAGAAGGAATTTCGTCTTCATGCTTAGTATTCAATTATCTTGGGAAAGAGATTGAATGCAAAATGGATTTCATGGGAACCTTGGAAAAGGAATCATGAAACCATGCTAGAAATCCCTTCTCACACTTGAGTAGGATCTGGGTTTTGGTGTTTGGATATGGTGACATAAAATCCTCCCTCTACTTGGACCTATGATGATGTGTGGTATAATCAGGGACCAAGCATATCTCTCTTCATGAGCAATTAGACCAAGTAATTGGCTATTGATCAAGATCTGAGAGATTGAGTCACAAAGGGATTGGGACTCAATCAATCATGATTGCCAAGAGGTCAATGAGTTGCATGATTGAAGAGGATATAAGCTGGATTTAATCCAAAGAGACAACATCTCCTGATCTCAATGAATTCCCCCATCCTCATCTATCACTTTCTTTATAGCTTTCTTTTACATTATGCAATTCCCCATTCCCATATACATTTATGTCATTTAAACTTCTGCCCTTTACATTCCTGCCATTTCCATTTCTGAACTTTATTTTCTTTCTTTACTTTTGAGTCATTTATAATTCTGCCCATTTACAATTCTGCAATTGCAATCTATTCTGTTTAGCTTGACTAATTCACCAATTAATTAAAGTTGCTCAAATCAACCAATCTCTGTGGATACGATCCCACTCCACTATGGGTTATTACTTGACGATAATTTTGGTGCGCTTGCCAAAAAAGCAGATTCACCAATTCTTTTGTGGGGGGGTGAATTCAGAGACATCAGTGATGGTGGTAGATCGGGAGTATTGTCACTGGTTTAGGAGATTTCATAGGGTTCGTGATAATAGGGAGGACGAAAAAAATTAGGAACTAGTTGCTCCTGATCCCAAGAGGGTTTGTTTCCTCCCCCCCCCCCTAAGTAGCTCAGAGCACCCGTTCTTCTATGCTTATGACTACTTTTTTTACCAAACTAGGCATCACTCTCCTTTCACTAAATTCGAGACTCAAATCCTTTGGACTTGCAATGTAGCCCCCTCCCAGCTCCCAATCTTGGGCGTTTATGAAAATTTTTCAACTTCTATGTCGAGATCTAGGTGTCCGGCCTTCCATTAGCCTTTTCTTGTATCTGTTTATTTTAATAAATCCCAGGTCACATAAAAGAAAAGCATCCTGGATTTCCTTTAAAGCCATCTAGGGTAGGAAAAGTCTTTTCAATTTTTGATGACTCCTTTCACGACTTCAAAAATTTTTTATTTTAAAGTTTGGGCTATAAAGGATGTCTGTCCATTCCTTTTTACGATAGTGATGAGCCCTCCTTTACTTTCTGGAGGCAAGAGAATTTGCTAGTGGTTAAGTATACTTTAGAGAATTTAGATGAGGTGGAGAAGGCTTTTGTTGGGGTCCTGGAAAAGCACTGGGGGCGAGCCTCTCACTTAGATACGAAGAAGTTCTTGGGGGGATCCCAGCCTTCTCCGGTCCGAATTAGGTAGTACCTGACCTCTTGTATTTGTTTCTTTCTTTCCTTGTAGTTGTGCCTTTAGTAACTCTTGTGTTTTCTTGTTATTTTTCGGAGATGCCTTCGGGTTCCACTTCTATAAAGTTCCTGCGCAAGACAAAAAATACCATGGCTGCCCAAAACCTACAGAGAAAGAGAGCTGGTGATGGCTCTTCTCAACTTCCTCCCAAGAAGCTGAGTTTGGGTCCTCAGAGTCAGAGGAAGGTTATCCGCACTCCTGGAGTACATTTGATCCCTCCCGATCTCCCTATGACGAGCTCGGGTGCGCCTCCATCTCCGACCTCTTCAGGTCTTGCCCCTAAGAAGCAGAAGACTGTTGGGGGATGGTGTACGAATTTGTGATCCGTACAACTAACCAGCAAGTGCACTGGGTCGTCCAAGTAATACCTTACGTGAGTAAGGGTCGATCCCAAGGAGATTATTGGTTTGAAGCAGACTATGTTTATTTTATTAATCTTAGTCAGGATGTCAATAAGATTAATTGGATTTAATTGTAAGAAGTCAAAGTATTTGGAATAAGAAATTGTTACTTTATTAATGGAGAATCTGTTGGAGTGTTGGAGATGCTTTGTCCTCTGAATTCATGCAATGTAATATTCAACTCAATTGTTTGTAGAGTTCCATCTATGGCAAGCTGTATGTAGGGTGTCACCATTGTCAGTGGCTACTTCCCATCCTCTCAGTGAAAACAGTCCAGATGCTCTGTCACAGCACGGCTAATCAGCTGTCGGTTCTCGATCATGTTGGAATAGGATCCATTGATCCTTTTACGTTTGTCATCACACCCAGCAATCGCGAGTTTGAAGCTCGTCACAGCCATTCAATCCTTGAATCCTACTCGGAATACCACAGACAAGGTTTAGACTTTCCGGATCCTCAAGAATGGCCGCCATCAATTCTAGCTTATACCATGAAGATTCTGATTAAAGAAGCTAAGAGATGCTCATTCAGTCTGATGTAGAACGGAGGTGTTTGTCAGGCACACGTTCATGGATTGAGGAAGGTGATGAGTGTCACGGATCATCACCTCCTTCACAATTAAGCGCAAATGAACATCTTAGATAGGAACACACACACGTCTGAATGAAATAGAAATAATTGCATTAATTCATTGAGACGCTGCAGAGCTCCTCAGCCCCAACAATGGAGTTTAGAGACTCATGCCATCAAAGTGTATCAAATTCAGATCTGAAAATGTCATGAGGTACAAGATAAGTCTCTAAAAGTTGTTTAAATAGTAAACTAGTAGCCTAGGTTTACAGAATATGAGTAAACTAAGATAATTGGTGCAGAAATCCACTTCTGGGGCCCACTTGGTGTGTGCTGGGGCTGAGACTAAAGCTATCCACGAGCTGAGGCTTTTTTTGGAGTTGAACTCCATGTTATAACGTGTTTTGGGCGTTCAACTCCGGATCATGACGTGTTTCTGGCGTTTAACTCCAGACAGCAGCATGTACTTGGCGTTCAATGCCAAGTTACGTCGTCTATCTTCGCGCAAAGTATGGACTATTATATATTTCTGGAAAGCCCTGGATGTCTACTTTCCAACGCCGTTGGGAGCGCGCCAATTGGCTCCTGTAGCTCCAAAAAATCCATTCCGAGTGCAGGGAGGTCAGGATCCAACAGCATCAGCAGTCCTTTTTCAGCCTAACTCAGATTTTTGCTCAACTCCCTCAATTTCAGCCAGAAAATACCTGAAATCACAGAAAAACACACAAACTCATAGTAAAGTCCAGAAATATGATTTTTGCCTAAAAACTAATAATATTCCACTAAAAACTAATTAAAACATACTAAAATCTACATGATATTACCCCCAAAAAGCGTATAAAATATCCGCTCATCACAACACCAAACTTAAACTGTTGCTTGTCCTCAAGCAACTAGATAAATAAAATAGGATGAAAAGTAATTAAGAAGCAATAATATCTTAGAGTTTTAAATGAAGCTCAGATTCTTATTAGATGAGCGGGGCTTGTAGCTTTTTGTTTCTGAATAGTTTTGGCATCTCTTTCTATCCTTTGAAATTCAGAATGATTGGCATCCATAGGAACTCAGAATTCGGATAGTATTATTGATTCTCCTAGTGTAGTATGTTGATTCTTGAACACAGCTACTTTATGAGTCTTAGCCGTGGCCCTAAGCACTTTGTTTTCCAGTATTACCACTGGATACATAAATGCCACAGACACATGACTGGGTGAACCTTTTCAGATTGTGACTCAGCTTTGCTAAAGTCCCCAGTTAGAGGTGTCCAGAGCTCTTAAGCACACTCTTTTTGCCTTGGATCACGACTTTAACCACTCAGTCTCAAGTTTTTCACTTGGACCTGCATGCCACAAGCACATGGTTAGGGACAGCTTGATTTAGCCGCTTAGGCCTGGAACTATTTCCTTAGGCCTTCCTATCCACTGATGCTCAAAGCCTTAGATCCTTTTCACCCTTGCCTTTTGGTTTTAAGGGCTGTTGGCTTTTATTCCCTTTTCTTGATCCAATGATTTCTTGTAAATATTTTTTTTGACTGCTTTTTCTTGCTTCAAGAATCAAATTCATGGTTTTTCAGATTATCAATAATATTTTTCGTGTTCCTCATTCTTTCAGGAGCCAATATTCAAAAAATTCAAGATAAAAATTATGCACTGTTCAAGCATTCATTCAGAGAACAAAAAGTGTTGCCACCACATATAATTAATTATAATTTTTATTATTAAGAACTCGAAAAAATAAATTACTTCTTCATTCTAATTATCTACTATTTTATTCAAGTTTGATAATGATAAGAAAAATAAATTATAGCTTAATTGGAGATAAAATCAAAATAGAGATACTAATTACTACTACTCCTATATAACTTCTAAGGTAAATTTCTCTAAAAATACTATCACAGAGTTAAAGCTTAAAATTAGAACTTAACAACCTGTATTTTGGGAAGTTGATGTTCTTCTAGTCTGTGGGGTGCTTGGTCCTTCAAGGAATAGCTTCTGACGCTTTAGTTCCTTCAATTCACATCCTTGCTCTTCCTGTTCCCTTAGGTGCCATGATCTTGATGAGTTTTAGCTCAGTGATCATGGCAAATCACACCAAACTTAGAGGTTTGCTTGTCCTCAAGCAAAAGAAAGGAAAGGAGAGGAATAGAGGGAGAGGCAATTTCGAAATCCAAAAGATATGATGAGTTGAAAAAGATTTGAAAAAGATTTGGATTAGAAAAAGATTTGTGTTTATGAATTAAAATACATTTGATATTTGTGAAAAAGGGATTTTAGAAATTAGGGTTTTTAGAAATTAGGATTAAAATTTTTGGAATTGAAGGATGATATTTTGAAACATGTTTATGCAAGAAATCATGAATTGAAACATAAAAATTAGAAAATTTGTGAAGAAAAACGAATTTTACCTCCTCCCCACCATCCTGGCGTTAAACGCCCAACTGCTGCATGTTTTGGGCGTTTAACGCCCAATTGTTGCTTCTCCTGGGCGTTCAACGCCCAGCTGTTGCTTCTTTCTGGCGTTGAACGCCAGGAAGTCCTTTGTCACTGGGCATTTTTCTGAACGCCCAGGACGCTGTCAATCTGGCGTTAAACGCCCAGAAGGTGCTTCTTTCTGGCGTTCAAGGCCCAGAAGATGCTCCTTTCTGGCGTTTAACGCCCAGATTGCCACCCTTACTGGCGTTGAACGCCCAGTGGGTGCTTCTTTTGGGCGTTCAACGCCCAAAACGTTTCTTACTGGCTTTTTCACGCCAGTGAGCTTCCAAATTTCCCTGTAACTCTGTGAATTCAATCAATTGCTATTTTACCTTTGAAGATACTTTGACATATACCTGTAAAAATCAATTAATTAGCCGAAACAAATAAAATTAAATTTTGTGAATGGCTGGGTTGCCTCCCAGCAAGCGCTTCTTTAATGTCATTAGCTGGACTATTACTGAGCTTTTAATCAAGTCTCAATTTTGAGCTTTCTTGCTCAAAATTGCTTTCAAGATAATGTTTAACTCTCTGTCCATTAACAATGAACTTTTTGTTAGATTCATTATCCTGAAGCTCTACGTATCCATATGGTGATACACTTGTAGTCACATATGGACCTCTCCACCGGGATTTTAATTTCCCAGGGAATAATTTGAGCCTAGAATTAAATAGCAGAACTTTCTGCCCCGGCTCAAAGACTATGGATGACAATTTCTTATCATGCCATCTTTTTGCTTTCTCTTTGTAAACTTTTGCATTCTCGAAAGCATTGAGTCTAAATTCCTCTAGCTCATTTAACTGGAGCAATCATTTTTCTCCAGCTAACTTGGCATCAAGGTTCAGGAATCTGGTTGCCCAGTAGGCCTTGTGTTCCAGTTCCACTGGCAAGTGACATGCCTTTCCATACACAAGCTGGTATGGAGAGGTCCCTATAGGGTTCTTGAATGCTGTTCTGTATGCCCACAGAGCATCATCCAAGCTTCTTGCCCAATCCCTTCTACGGTTAATTACAGTCCGTTCCAGGATTCTTTTGAGTTCTCTATTTGAGACTTCAGCTCGTCCATTAGTCTGTGGATGGTATGGAGTGGCTACCCTGTGGCTAACTCCATAACGAACCAAAGCAGAGTAAAGCTGTTTATTGCAGAAATGAGTGCCCCCATCACTGATTAATACTCTAGGGGTACCAAATCTGCTGAAGATGTGTTTCTGGAGGAATTTTAACACTGTTTTACTGTCATTAGTGGGTGTTGCAATAGCCTCCACCCATTTGGATACATAATCCACTGCCACCAGAATATAAGTGTTTGAGTATGATGGTGGGAAAGGTCCCAGAAAGTCAATACCCCATACATCAAATAACTCAATCTCCAAGATCCCTTGTTGAGGCATGGCATAACTGTGAGGCAGATTGCCAGATCTTTGGCAACTGTCACAATTAAGTACAAACGCTCGGGAATCTTTATAGAGAGTAGGCCAGAAGAAGCCACATTGGAGGACTCTTGTGGCTGTTCGCTCACTTCCAAAATGTCATCCATACTGTGATCCATGGCAGTGCCATAGGATCTTCTGCGCTTCTTCCTTAGGTACACATCTACGGATTACTCCGTCTGCACATCTCTTGAAGAGATATGGTTCATCCCAAAGATAGTACTTTGCATCTGTGATCAATTTATTTGATTGCTGTCTACTGTACTCTTTGGGTATGAACCTCACTGCCTTGTAGTTTGCAATATCTGTAAACCATGACACTTCCTAGATGGCAAAGAGTTGCTCATCCGGAAAGGTTTCAGAGATCTCAGTAAGAGGGAGGAACGCCCCTTCTACTGGTTCTATTCGGGACAGGTGATCTGCTACCTGATTCTATGTCCCTTTTCTGTCTCTTATTTCTATATCAAACTCTTGCAGAAGCAACACCCATCTTATAAGTTTGGGTTTTGAATCCTGCTTTGTGAGTAGATATTTAAGAGCAGCATGATCAGTGTACACAATCACTTTTGATCCTACTAAATAGGATCTAAATTTGTTAATGGCGTAAACCACTGCAAGTAGCTCTTTTTCTGTAGTTGTGTAATTCTTCTGTGCGTCATTTAGAACACGGCTGGCATAGTAAATGACGTGCAGAAGCTTGTCATGCCTTTGTCCCAACACTGCGCCAATGGCATGGTCACTGCCATCACACATTAGTTCAAATGGCAATGTCCAGTTTGGTGCAGAGATGATTGGTGCTGTGACCAATTTAGCTTTCAGAGTCTCAAATGCCTGCAGACACTCCTTATCAAAGATAAATGGCGTGTCAGCAGCTAGCAGGTTGCTCAGAGGTTTGGCGATTTTTGAAAAATCCTTTATAAACCTCCTATAGAATCCTGCATGCCCCAGAAAGCTTCTGATTGCCTTAACATTGGCAGGTGGTGGTAATTTTTCAATTACCTCTACCTTAGCTTGATCCACCTCTATTCCCTTGTTCGAGATTTTGTGCCCAAGGACAATTCCTTCAGTCACCATAAAGTGACATTTTTCCCAGTTTAAAACCAGGTTAGTCTATTGGCATCTCTTTAAAACAAGTGCTAGATGGTCAAGACAGGAGCTAAATGAGTCTCCAAATACTGAAAAGTCATCCATGAAGACTTCCAGGAATTTTTCCACCATATCAGAGAAAATTGAGAGCATGCACCTTTGAAAGGTTGCAAATGCATTGCACAGGCCAAATGGCATCCTTCTGTATGCAAATACTCTAGATGGACATGTGAATGCCGTTTTCTCTTGATCCTGGGGATCTACTGCAATTTGATTATAACCTGAATATCCATCCAGGAAGCAGTAGTATTCATGACCTGCTAGTCTTTCTAGCATCTGGTCTATGAATGGTAAAGGAAAATGATCCATTCTGGTGGCTGTATTGAGCCTTCTATAATCAATACACATACGCCACCCTGTAACTGTTCTTGTTGGAACCAGTTCATTTTTTTCATTATGAGCCTTCTATAAGGGTCGATCCCACGGAGATTATTGGTTTGAAGCAGACTATGTTTATTTTATTAATCTTAGTCAGGATGTCAATAAGATTAATTGGATTTAATTGTAAGAAGTCAAAGTATTTGGAATAAGAAATTGTTACTTTATTAATGGAGAATCTGTTGGAGTTTTGGAGATGCTTTGTCCTCTGAATTCCTGCAATGTAATATTCAACTCAATTGTTTGTAGAGTTCCATCCATGGCAAGCTGTATGTAGGGTGTCACCATTGTCAGTGGCTACTTCCCATCCTCTCAGTGAAAACGGTCCAGATGCTCTGTCACAGCACGGCTAATCAGCTGTCGGTTCTCGATCATGTTGGAATAGGATCCATTGATCCTTTTACATTTGTCATCACGCCCAGCAATCGCGAGTTTGAAGCTCGTCACAGCCATTCAATCCTTGAATCCTACTCGGAATACCACAGACAAGGTTTAGACTTTCCGGATCCTCAAGAATGGCCGCCATCAATTCTAGCTTATACCACGAAGATTCTGATTAAAGAAGCTAAGAGATGCTCATTCAGTCTGATGTAGAACGGAGGTGTTTGTCAGGCACACGTTCATGGATTGAGGAAGGTGATGAGTGTCACGGATCATCACCTCCTTCACAATTAAGCGCAAATGAACATCTTAGATAGGAACACACACACGTCTGAATGAAATAGAAACAATTGCATTAATTCATTGAGACGCTGCAGAGCTCCTCACCCCCAACAATGGAGTTTAGAGACTTATGCCGTCAAAGTGTATCAAATTCAGATCTAAAAATGTCATGAGGTACAAGATAAGTCTCTAAAAGTTGTTTAAATAGTAAACGCCTAGGTTTACAGAATATGAGTAAACTAAGATAATTGGTGCAGAAATCCACTTCTGGGGCCCACTTGGTGTGTACTGGGACTGAGACTAAAGCTATCCACGAGCTGAGGCTTTTCTTGGAGTTGAACTCCAAGTTATAACGTGTTTTGGGCGTTCAACTCCGGATCATGACGTGTTTCTGGCGTTTAACTCCAGACAGCAGCATGTACTTGGCGTTCAACGCCAAGTTACGTCGTCTATCTTCGCGCAAAGTATGGACTATTATATATTGCTGGAAAGCCCTGGATGTCTACTTTCCAAAGCCGTTGAGAGCGCGCCAATTGGACTCCTGTAGCTCCAAAAAATCTATTCCGAGTGCAGAGAGGTCAGGATCCAACAACATCAGCAGTCCTTTTTCAGCCTAACTCAGATTTTTGCTCAACTCCCTCAATTTCAGCCAGAAAATATCTGAAATCATAGAAAAATACACAAACTCATAGTAAAGTCTAGAAATATGATTTTTTCCTAAAAACTAATAATATTCCACTAAAAACTAATTAAAACATACTAAAATCTATATGATATTACCCCCAAAAAGCGTATAAAATATCCGCTCATCAGGGGACTGGGATTAACGATAAAAATTTTGATGGGTTCACTTGGAGTGAGGAGCATATTCTGCCTTATAGCTTTATGTCTACTAATTACGTGTCTATCCTTAACCATCTTCAGTACATAGCTCCGAATTGCATTTGAATGGCTAGTTTCAGAACAACCATTGCCAAGAAGTTTAAGAAGTCTCTTATCAATGCTACCGGGGCATTTCTGGAGGCTGCCCGAGCTGATGTGGAGAGGTTGAATTGCTTAAACACTGAATGGGAAGAAAAAATGCTAAGTTGGAGTCAAATTTAGAGAAGGCGAAAGCTCGGGCAACCAAGGCGGAGGCGGCGTCGAAGCTGGCAGAGAAGATGAAGAAAAGGGCTGAGGATAGCTACTTTCATACTTATGGGGAGTTGTTTGATGCAAATGAGAAGTTTCAATCAGCCTATGATGACTATGCTGAGCTTCAGGGTCATGTGGTGAAGGGGATGGCCGAAATGTATGAAAATCTGAAGGGTCAAGTCTGTGTCCTGGCTCCCGACCTCAACCATAACCTTTTTAGCAGGGATAATATTGTGGTTGAGGGGAAGATCGCTCCTGCTCCGAATGAGGATGAGATTCCAGTGCCCGACCCTAAGGCCCAATCCAGCCCGACTTCATCGGCTCAAGAGGTTCACTTTGAGGATGATTTGGAGGTTGTCTCTCTTGGCGCTTCTCCTAAGACGTCAACGCCGTCCTGATTTAAACAATTCCTCCTTTACCTCCAGTTGGGGATGCTGTGTCTGGGGAGAAGCTTGACCATTTATGATTGTTGTTTAAACTTGCTTTTGTGATGACCCGACTTGTGGGTCTTTATTGACGCTCCTATTTTGTAATAGTTTAGCAGTCCTTTTGAACAGTTAACTTTTATTTTTAGTTACCTATTTAACAACTTTTCGAGTAATGCCTAGGACTTGGTTTGAACCTGTTTTGCGTGTTCTTTTAGTCGTTGGTGTACGAATTTGTGACTTGTACAACTGAACTGGCAAGTGCACCGGGTCATCCAAGTAATACCTCAGGTGAGTGAGAGTCAAATTCCACGAGGATTGCCAGATTGAGCAAGTTGTGGTTATCCTACAGATCTTAGTCAAGCAAATAGAAAGATAGTTGTTGTTTGTTGTAGGCGCATAACAAGAAATAACAAAAGCGGTAAAGAATTAAGATAGAGACAGTGATGAGAAGTCAGTTATGGCTTCGGAGGTGCTTCTTCTTCTGGGTTAACACGTCATACTCACTATTCCAACGATGAATGATTCCTTCAATGGCAAGGCTGTCAGTAATTGAGCCATTGGTCATGGTCATTAATCTCCTCAGGTCCAAACCAAACATCCGAATGGACTAGATCAATTTGGGAGAGGGTGAAGCGCGCGCAATTCATTCTCTTGATGATCCTACTCAAAATGCCACAGATAAGGTCGGATCTTCCGGATCAAAGGCTAATGCTCTATGATTCTAGCCCTTAGATCCATAGGAACCTCAATTACCCCTGACTAATGAGGTTTTATGTCACATACTCCAATTATCCCAGATAACTTGTTGGAACCCATGATGCATTCTTAAGATGTAGCTCAATACTATCCAGGTCAAGACTCGTAAAGAACTCATGTAGAATCGAGATTCATAAGGATGAATAACAACAATGCATCATAGAATAGAATCAAACGTAGATTGAAGTGGAAAAGTAATTGCATTAATCCATAGGAATCAGCAAAGCTCCTAACCTTAACCTAGGAGGTTTAGTTGCTCATATTGTACAGAGAATAATGTGTCTAGTTCAAAAGTGGTGGAGAAGATCCTAAACAATGGTGATATTCCCTTATAAATACTGATGAATCCACATTTTATGGTATTTATTTGCTTTAATTAGGTGGATTTCATTGACTTTTCTTGCATTTATCCATTGAAATAGCATGATTTTCTGAATTCTCTCCTAATTGTGCTTAATTGTGAAAACATGCTATTTTGTGCCTAATTTAATCAATTTTATCCCACTTTCATTCCATTCGATGCCTTGATGGTTTTGATGAGTGATTTCAGGTGCAATAGGTTGGAATGGCTTGATAAGAGTGGAAGAAAAGCATGGAATTGGGAGAAATCATGAAGAAATCAAAGGAGAAGCACACACTGGCGTGTGCGTGCGCACAACCTACTGTGTGTATGCACAAGAACCACTCAGCCATGTGTGCGTACGCACAACCCCCTTTTTGGCATTGTTTTTAGGTAGTTTTTAGTATGATCTAGTTACTTTTAGGGATGTTTTCATTAGTTTTTATGCTAAATACACATTTCTAGACTTTACTATGAGTTTGTGTGTTTTTCTGTGATTTTAGGTATTTTCTGGCTGAAATTGAGGGACCTGAGCAAAACTCTGAAAGAAGGCTGACAAAGGACTACTGATGCTGTTGGATTCTAACCGCCCTGCACTCGAAATAGATTTTCTGGAGCTACAAAACTCCAAATGGCGCGCTCTCAACGGCGTTGGAAAGTAGACATTCAGAGCTTTCCAGCAATATATAATAGTCCATACTTTATTCGAGATTTGACGACGTAAGCTGGCGCTCAACGCCAGCTCCATGCTGCATTCTGGAGTCAAACGCCAGAAACACGTCACAAACCAGAGTTGAACGCCCAAAACACGTTAAAACTTGGTGTTCAACTCCAAGAGAAGTCTCAGCTCGTGGATAGATCAAGCTCAGCCCAAACATACACCAAGTTGGCCCCGGAAGTGGATTTATGCATCAATTACTTACTCATGTAAACCCTAGTAGCTAGTCTAGTATAAATAGGACTTTTTACTATCATATTAGACATCCTGGATTGTATTTTTGATCCTGTGATCACGTTTGGGGGCTGGCCATTCGGCCATGCCTGGACCTTTCACTTATGCATTTTCAACGATGGAGTTTCTACACACCATAGATTAAGGGTGTGGAGCTCTGCTGTACCTCAAGTTTTAATGCAATTACTACTATTTTCTATCCAATTCGATTTATTCCTGTTCTAAGATATTCGTTGCACTTCAACTTGATGAATGTGATGATCCGTGATACTTATCATCATTCTCACCCATGAACGCGCGTGACTGACAACCACTTCCGTTCTACCTTAGACCGGGCGCATATCTCTTGGATCCTTTGATCAGAATCTTCGTGGTATAAGCTAGAATTGATGGCGGCATTCATGGGAATCCGGAAAGTCTAACCTTGTCTGTGGTATTCTGAGTAGGATTCCGGGATTGAATGACTGTGACGAGCTTCAAACTCCTGAAGGCTGGGCGTTAGTGACAGAAACAAAAGAATCACTGGATTCTATTCCAACCTGATTGAGAACCGACAGATGATTAGCCGTGCTGTGACAGAGCATTTGGACCTTTTTCACTGAGAGGATGGGATGTAGCCATTGACAATGGTGATGCCCTACATACAGCTTGCCATGGAAAGGAATAAGAAGGATTGAATGGATGCAGTAGGAAAGCAGAGATTCAGAAGGAACATAGCATCTCCATATACCTATCTGAAATTCCCACCATTGAATTACATGAGTAACTCTATCTTTATTTTCTTTTTATTTACTATTATTTGATTTTTGAAATTCCATAATGAATTATTATCAGCCTGACTGGGATTTACAAGATGACCATAGCTTGCTTCATACCAACAATCTCTGTGGGATCGACCCTTACTCACGTAAGGTATTACTTGGACGACCCAGTACACTTGCTGGTTAGTTGTGCGGAGTTGTGACAAAGTGTAATGCATGTTTAAGAGCACCAAGTCTTTGGAGCCATTGTTGATGATCACAATTTTGTCCACCAAGTTTTTGGCGCCGTTGCTGGGGATTGTTTGAGTTTAGACAACTAACAGTTCATCTTGTTGCTCAGATTAGGTAATTTTCTTTTTATTTTGTTTTCAAAACTTTTTCAAACAAAATTTATCCTTTTTTTCGAAAATAATAAAAGAAAATACAAAAAAAATTCATAAAATCATAAAAACCAAAAATATTTTGTGTTTCTTGTTTGAGTCTTGAGTCAATTTATAAGTTTGGTGTCAATTGCATGCTTTAAAATTATTTCTTGCATTTTTCAAAAATTCATGCATTCATAGTATTCTTCATGATCTTCAAGTTGTTCTTGGTAAGTCTTCTTATTTGATCTTGATGTTTTCTTGTTTTATGTCTTTTATTGTTTTTCATATGCATTTTTCATTTGTTAGAGTGCAAGCATTAAAGATTTCTAAGTTTGGTGTCTTGCATGTTTTCTTTGCATAAAAAATTTTTCAAAAATATGTTCTTGATGTTCATGATGATCTATAAAGTGTTCTTGGTGTTCATCTTGACATTCATAGTGTTCTTGCATGCATCTTGGTTTTGATCCAAAATTTTCATGTTTTGGGTCATATTTGTGTTTTTCTCTCTCTTCATAAAAAAATTCAAAAATCAAAAAAATATCTTTTTCTTAATTTTCTCATAATTTTCGAAAATTTGAGTTGACATTAGTCAAAAAATTTTAAAATTAGTTGTTTCTTACAAGTCAAGTCAAGTCAAATTTTCAATTTTAAAAATCCTATCTTTTCAAAACTTTTTCAAAAATCAAATCTTTTCATTTTTATCTTATTAATTTCGAAAATTTTAAAATTATTTTCAAAATCTTTTTCTTAATTTTATTTCAAATTTTCGAAATTACACTAACAATTAATATGATTGATTCAAAAATTTGAAGTTTGTTCCTTTCTTGTTAAGAAAGGTTCAATCTTTAAATTCTAGAATCTTATCTTTTAGTTTCTTGTTAGTTAAGTAATTAATTTTAATTTTAAAAATAAAATCTTTTTCAACCATATCTTTTTATCATATCTTTTTATCTTATCTTTTTATCATATCTTTTTCAAAATTTTATCTTTTTCAAAAATTTGATTTCAAAATATCTTATCTAACTTCTTATCTTCTAATCTTTTCAAATTTGATTTTCAAATCTTTTTCAACTAACTATTTGACTTTTTGTTTGTTTCTTATCTTTTTCAAAACCACCTAACTACTTTTCTCTCTCTAATTCAATCTCATCTTTAATTTTCGAAAATCATTAACTCCTTTTCAAAATTAATTTTCGAAATTCTTCCCCTCTCCTCTTCTTCTATTTATCTATTTATTTACTAACATTTCACTTCACCTCTCTTCATCTCAAATCACTGCCCCTATCCTTACCCTTGTGTTTGGATTCTCCTTCCTTTATTCCCTTCTTCTTCTACTAATAATAAGGATCCTCTTTACTGTGACATAGAGGATTCCTCTTCTTTTCTTGTTCTCTTCTCTTTCATATGAGCAGGAACAAGGAAAAAGGCATTCTTGTTGAAGCTGATCCAAAACCTAAAAGGACTCTGAAGAGAAAACTAAGAGAAGCTAAATTACAACAATCTAGAGACAACCTTTCTGAAATTTTCGAACAAGAGAAAGAGATGGCAGCCAAACCCAACAACAATAATGCAAGGAGGATGCTTGGAGATTTCACTAAACCAACGTCCAAATTTGATGGAAGAAGCATCTCAATTCCTGCCATTGGAGCAAACAATTTTGAGCTAAAACCTCAATTAGTTGCTCTAATGGAATAGAACTGCAAGTTTCATGGACTTCCATCAGAAGATCCCTACCAGTTCTTAACTGAGTTCTTGCAGATCTGTGAGACTGTTAAGACTAATGGAGTAGATCCTGAAGTCTACAGGCTCATGCTTTTCCCTTTTTCTGTAAGAGACAGAGCCAGAACATGGTTAGACTCACAACCTAAAGATAGCCTGGACTCCTGGGATAAGCTGTCGCAGCCTTCTTGGATAAATTCTTTCCTCCTCAAAAGCTGAGCAAGCTTAGAGTGGATGTGCAGACCTTCAAGCAAAAAGATGGTGAATCCCTCTATGAAGCTTGGAAAAGATACAAGCAGATGACCAAAAAGTGTCCTTCTGACATGTTTTCAAAGTGGACCATATTAGATATATTCTATTATGGTCTATCTGAGTTTTCCAAGATGTCATTGGACCACTCTGCAGGTGGATCTATTCACCTAAAGAAAATGTCTGCAGAAGCTCAGGAACTTATCGACATGGTTGCAAATAATCAATTCATGTACACTTCTAAGAGGAATTCCGTGAATAATGGGATGCCTCAGAGGAAGGGAGTTCTTGAAATTGATGCTCTAAATGCCATATTGGCTCAGAACAAAGTGTTGACTCAGCAAGTCAACATGATTTCTCAAAGTCTGAATGGATTGCAATATGCATCCAACAGCACTAAAGAGGCATCTTCTGAAGAAGAAGCTTATGATCCTGAAAATCCTGCAATGGCAGAGGTAAATTACATGGGTGAACCTTATGGAAACACCTATAATTCATTATGGAGAAATCATCCAAATTTCTCATGGAAGGATCAACAAAAGCCTCAACAAGGCTTTAATAATGGTGGAAGAAATAGGCTCAGCAATATCAAGCCTTATCCATCATCTTCTCAGCAACAGACAAAGAATTATGAACAGAATACCTCTAACTTAGCAAACTTAGTCTCTGATCTGTCTAAGGCCACTTTAAGTTTCATGAATGAAACAAGGTCCTCTATCAGAAATCTGGAGGCACAAGTGGGCCAGCTGAGTAAGAAAATCACTGAAACTCCTCCTAGTAATATCCCAAGCAATACAGAAGAGAATCCTAAGAGATAGTGCAAAGCCATTGATATAGTCAATATGGCTGAATGCAAGGAGGAAGGGGAGGACGTGAGTCCCAAAGAGGAAGACCTCATGGGACGTCTCCCAACCAAGAAGGAGTTCCCTATTGAGGACCTAAAGGAATCTGAGGCTCATATAGAGACCATAGAGATTCCATTAAATCTCCTTTTGCCATTCATGAGCTCTGAAGATTATTCTTCCTCTGAAGAGGATAAAGATGTCACTGGAGAGCAAGTTGCTCAATATCTAGGAGCCATCATGTAGCTGAATGCCAAGTTATTTGGTGATGAGACTTGGGAAGGTGAACCTCCCTTGCTCATTAGTGAACTTGATACATGAGTTCAGCAAACCTTACCTCAAAAGAGACAAGATCCTGGCAAATTCTTGATACCCTGTACCATAGGCACCATGACCTTTGAGAAAGCTCTATGTGACCTAGGGTCAGGCATAAATCTTATGCCACTCTCTGTAATGGAGAAGCTGAGGATTATTGAGGTACAGCCTGCCTTATTCTCGTTACAATTGGAAGACAAGTCAGTAAGACAAGCTTATAGATTAGTAGAGGACATGTTGGTAAAGGTTAAAGGCCTTTACATCCCTGCTGATTTCATAATCTTAGACACTAGGAAGGAGGAGGATGAATGCATCATCCTTGGAAGACCTTTCCTAGCCACAGCAGAAGCTGTGATAGATGTTAACAGAGGAGAATTAGTCCTTCAATTGAATGGGGACTACCTTGTGTTTAAGACCCAAGGGTGTTCTTCTGTAAACATGGAAAAGAGGCACAGTAAGCTTCTCTCAATACAGAGTCAAATAAAGCCCCCACAATCAAACTCTAAGTTTGGTGTTGGGAGGCCACAACTAAACTCTAAGCTTGGTGTTGAGAAGCCCCCACATTCAAACTCTAAGTTTGGTGTTGGGAGGCCCTCATCATGCTCTAAACATCTGTGAGGCTCCATGAGAGCCCACTGTCAAGCTATTGACATTAAAGAAGCGCTTATTAGGAGACAACCCAATTGTTATTTATCTAATTTTATTTTATTTTCATTGTTCTTTTATGTTTTATTAGGTTCATGATCATGTGGAGTCACAAAAAAATTATTAAAATTAAAAACAGAATCAAAAATAGCAGAAGAAAAATCACACCCTGGAGGAAGGACCTACTGGCATTTAAATGCCAGTAAGGAGCATCTGGCTGGCGTTTAATGCCAGAACAGAGCATGGAGCTGGCGCTGAACGCCAGAAACAAGCATGGAACTGGCATTCAATGCCAGAAACATGCTGCAGTTGGGCGTTGAACGCCCAGAACATGCATCACCTAGGCGTTTAAACGCCAGAATTGCATGCAAAGGCATTGTACATGCCTAATTGGTACAGGGATGTAAATCCTTGACACCTCAGGATCTGTGGACCTCACAGGATCCCCACCTACCTCACCCTCTTTCTCTCCATTCACGGTCATCCCTTCTATTTTTCACCTCTCACATCCATCCATCTCTCTCCCTCTCCTCCATATCTTCTTCTTCTTCTTCTTCTATTCTTTCTTCTTTTGCTCAAGAGCGAGCAACATTCTAAGTTTGGTGTGGTAAAAGCATAGCTTTTTGCTTTTCCATAACCATTGATGGCACCTAAGGCCAGAGAAACCTCAAAAAAAAAAGAAGAAGAAAAAGGGAAGACAATTGCTTCCACCTCTAAGTCATGGGAGATGGAGAGATTCATCTCAAGGGTCTATAGCTCAATGGTAGAACATTTGACTGCAAATCAAGAGATTCCTAAGATACCTCAGGGGATACATTTTCCTCCACACAATTATTGGGAGCAACTAAAGGATAGGAGCACCAAAATCACTAGGGATCATGCAACAGAAGCAAGGAAGAAACATAGAGAAGCTCAAAGAGCACCATTGGTTCTTCAAGAGGAGGATTCCACCCTCACTAAGGTGGACTCATTCCTTAATCTCCTTGCTCTTATTTTTCTGTTTTTTTTTATTTTTATGCTTCATGTGTGTTTATGTTTTTGTGTCTCTACCTCATGATCATTAGTATTTAGTAACTATGTCTTAAAGCTATGAATAATTCCATGAATCCTTCACCTTTCTTAAATAAAAAATATTTCTAAATCAAAAGAACAAGAAGTACATAAGTTTCGAATTTATCCTTGAATTTGGTTTAATTATATTGATGTGGTGACAATACTTTTTGTTTTCTGAATGAAATCTTGAACAGTGCATATTTTTGATCTTGTTGTTTATGAATGTTAAAATTGTTGGCTCTTGAAAGAATGATGAACAAAGACAAATGCTATTGATAATCTGAAAAATCATGAAATTGATTCTTGAAGCAAGAAAAAGCAGTGAATAGCAAAAGCTTGCGAAAAAAATTGCAAAAAAAAAAGAGAAAAAGCAAGTAGAAAAAGCCAATAGCCCTTAAAACCAAAAGGCGAGGGTAAAAAGGATCCAAGGCTTTGAGCATTAATGGATAGGAGGGCCCAAGGAAATAAATCCAGGCCTAAGCAGCTAAATCATTTTTTTTGGCATTGTTTTTAGGTAGTTTTTAGTATAATCTAGTTACTTTTAGGGATGTTTTCATTAGTTTTTATGCTAAATTAACATTTCTGGACTTTACTATGAGTTTGTGTATCTTTCTGTGATTTCAGGTATTTTCTGGCTGAAATTGAAGGACCCGAGCAAAACTCTGAAAGAAGGCTGACAAAGGACTACTGATGTTGTTGGATTCTGACCTCCCTGCACTCGAAATGGATTTTCTGGAGCTACAGAACACCAAATGGCGCGCTCTCAACGACTTTAGAAAGTAGCCATTCAGAGCTTTCTAGCAATATATAATAGTCCATACTTTATTCGAGATTTGACGATGTAAACTGGCGCTCAACGCCAGCTCCATGCTGCATTCTTGAGTCAAACGCCAAAAACACGTCATGAACCAGAGTTGAACGCCCAAAACACGTTACAACTTGGCGTTCAACTCCAAGAGAAGCCTCAGCTCGTGGATAGATCAAGCTCAGCCCAAACATACACCAAGTGGGCCTCGGAAGTGGATTTATGCATCAATTACTTACTCTTGTAAACCCTAGTAGCTAGTCTAGTATAAATAGGACTTTTTACAATCATATTAGACATCCTGGATTGTATTTTTGATCCTGTGATCATGTTTGGGGGCTGGTCATTCGGCCATGCCTGGACCTTTCACTTATGTATTTTCAACGGTGGAGTTTCTACACACCATAGATTAAGGGTGTGGAGCTCTGTTGTACCTCAAGTTTTAATACAATTACTACTATTTTCTATCCAATTCGATTTATTCTTGTTCTAAGATATTCGTTGCACTTGAACTTGATGAATGTGATGATTCGTGACACTCATCATCATTCTCACCTATGAACACGCGTGACTGACAACCACTTCCGTTCTACCTTAGACCGGGTGCATATCTCTTGGATTCCTTGATCAGAATCTTCGTGGTATAAGCTAGAATTGATGGCGGCATTCATGGGAATCCGGAAAGTCTAACCTTGTCTGTGGTATTTCGAGTAGGATTCTGGGATTGAATGACTGTGACGAGCTTCAAACTCCTGAAGGCTGGGCGTTAGTGACAGACGCAAAAGAATCACTGGATTCTATTCCAACCTGATTGAGAACCGACAGATGATTAGCCGTGCTGTGACAAAGCATTTGGACTTTTTTCACTGAGAGGATGGGATGTAGCCATTGACAATGGTGATGCCCTACATACAGCTTGCCATGGAAAGGAATAAGAAGGATTGAATGGATGCAGTAGGAAAGCAGAGATTCAGAAGGAACATAGCATCTCCATATACCTATCTGAAATTCCCACCATTAAATTACATGAGTAACTCTATCTTTATTTTCTGTTTATTTACTATTATATGATTTTCAAAATTTCATAATCAATTATTATCCGCCTGACTGGGATTTACAAGATGACCATAGCTTGCTTCATACCAACAATCTCTGTGGGATCGACCCTTACTCACGTAAGGTATTACTTGGACGACCCAGTACACTTGCTGGTTAGTTGTGCGGAGTTGTGACAAAGTGTAATTCATGTTTAAGAGCACCAAGTCTTTGGAGCCATTGTTGATGATCACAATTTCGTCCACCACGCATCCTGCATACGCCTCAGCTTTCTGCATACGTAGAACCTCTGGGCAGAGCCCAATGGCTACGTCGCGAGCATGTCTGCGTACGGGAGCTATGTAGAGTAGGTAAAAAGTTGTTAAGTCCAAAAATTCAATTTTTCATACCTAACTTTGAATGCACATAACTTTTTCATTAAAACCATTTCTATTCTATTTTTCAAATGTTACGAACTTCACGGACCCAACTTTCATTCCAACAAAAGTTTCATCAAACTTAGAAATCTAGAAGCCGAGTTATGGCTCGTCGAAGTTGGTCAAAAATTAGATTTTTCCAAAAATACCAAACCTCAAATTTCCAAAACATTCCATTTTCAAATCCTTACCAATTTGCATCGAAATCAACCCTATCCACATACACCTAAGTTCTAGCCATTCCATAACCTTTTCAACACAAAATCTAACCATTAATTCAATATATTCCAACACTAATTTTTTTTATCAAACTCAATTAATTCATCATCAAACATCAAATCCCAATAATTCACATCAAACTCCACATTTTATGCTCATAACATAATTCATGAACCCAGCCATCTAATTCAACACCCATTTACATCAAGTTCAACAATTATCATCATTATTTACTAAACATAACAATTCATATATTCATCTTATCCTATAATCAACTAGTCTAAGTTTTCATAATACATCATATTTTAACTATGAGAAACTAAAAGCATACCTTGGCCGATTCCTCCCTAAGCTCAAAACCACCAAAATTCAAGTTTCAAGATTTCCAATCAACTCTAATAAATTCCAGCCACCAAAGCTCTATTCCAAGTGCTCCAATTTGCCATCTCAACACAATTTTAATCTAATCAATAAAATTCATCAAATTAATACTAAGGTTTACAAAATTGGACAAACTACAAGAGTTTAGAATTTTCTTACCTTATCCATTGAAGATTGGACAAAAATCCAACAATTATCAAATATTAGTATCATATTTATAGAAATTAAATGTAATACAGAAATTAATTATTGCAATATCAATTTACCACTATGAACATTAGTATCATATTTATAGCAATTAGAATTATAAATTTATGTTTAGTTTTTTATATAATTATAATTAAGATATTTTTTAAATTAGTATAATTATGCATTATTCATTAAATGTAAATTGTAATATAATTCTAATAAAGATATTTTATAAAATAATTTTAGAAAAGAGAATAGTGCTTTTATTTTGAAAAGAAAATAAATTCTTGAGAAATTGACACCTTACTTTCATTAGTTGGGAGAAAATCTAATTTTAGTATATTAAGTAGATTATTTGATATAATTATAATAAAGATATTTTTCTAAAAATAATTTTAGAAGAGAGAATAGTGCTTTCATTACATGAGAATAGTACTTTCTAAAAATAAAGATATTTTCTTAAATTAGTATAATCATACATTATTCATTAAATGCTAATTGTAATATAATTATAATAAAGATATTTTTCTAAAAATAATTTTAGAAGAGAGAATAGTGATTTCATTACATGATAATAGTACTTTCTAAAAATAAAGATATTTTCCTAAACTAGACACTCGTAACATTTTTAAGTGTTTCTAACTTTCTATCTACTACTTGGTGTCAACCAAATTTTGAATCTGGATGTAGCTATTATTTTTTTTTTTTTTTGGTCAAGCACCCTTAGACCTCTTTCCTTTTCTAATAGATTTCAAATATCAACTTTTTAGATATGGCTTGAATTTGAACCTGGACATAGCTGTTCACGGGGCAAATGAGTTGCTCGACAACACTAGTATTTGACTATTTGGATTTACAATTTTTTGGTATTATGTTATACTATTCTTTTTGTTTACTAACATTTTGTGGCCGAAAAACAAAACACCACAACTTAACAGGTAGATACATGGGCCGGACTAACTTAATGTGGTTTCTATTTAGTGAAGTGGCTTAATGGTGTATGGAAAATAGATAGTGGTCTGTCCAAAAAATTAGTGGCCCGTTGAAGAAGCCAGCAATGGAGGAGGGGGAAGATTTCAGCGAGCGCGAGAGGGAAGAGGGGTTCAATGTCGGGTCGGGTTTTTTGGTTAAGAATGGGTTTCTTTTTTGTTTGTGTTTGGGCCCGGTTGTTGGTTCAGTTCCTGACCAAAAAACAGAAAAAAGAATATAGATAGCTTCTCCGATTAGGGTTTTTATTTTTTAAGCAGAGGACGGACATTGAGCAGCCAAACCACCAGCAGCAACAGCCATGGTCCTCAAGTACGTTCCCTCTATCTTCTTCTTCTTCTTCTTCTTCTTCTCCGATTAGATCCTTTTCACTGATCTATAATCTATGTGTATAGTTCTATCTTCTGTGATGGATGAGCTTCTCCGAGCTCAAAAATTATTATTTTAACACAGTAGGAACGAGAGAACGACTTATATTTATTATGAATTTGCGCCATCTTTTTTCTCTTGGCTGATATGTATACTTCTTTGCAATAATGTAAAAAAGTACCTGCGATGGTTAGATTTTTTAGAGATTGCTTTTTGGTTCTTGCTAGGACTTTCAATTTCTTTTCAAAACTTTAAGAAATGGTGTTAGTAGGTGTTGCGAAATTGCCTTGAGTTTTCAAACTTCGAAAGATATCTATTTGTTTAAACTGCTCAAAATAGCTGGTGCTTAACATTTTATTTTAGTAAAAGAGTAACCATTTTGAGTATTTTAGTTTCAATATGCTTATTGATATTAAATACTTGTTATTGTCATATTAGGACGGAACTTTGCCGCTTTAGTGGCGCCAAGATCTACCCTGGGAAGGGCATCAGATTCGTTCGTGGTGATTCTCAGGTGATTTTGTGATTCTGATTTAATCTTGTTGCTATATGTTGCTGCTTTATTTAGCTGAATGTGCTGTTCTTTATGATGTTGATTGAACAGGTCTTTCTGTTTTCAAACTCGAAATGCAAAAGGTATTTCCACAATCGT
The DNA here is from genome assembly GCF_003086295.3 of Arachis hypogaea. NCBI lineage: Eukaryota > Viridiplantae > Streptophyta > Magnoliopsida > Fabales > Fabaceae > Arachis > Arachis hypogaea. The sequence goes on from NC_092041.1 coordinate 53,812,054, forward strand.
TTGAAGCCATCAAAGCTCACATGGACTGCCATGTATAGGAAGCAACACAAAAAGGTGGTTGTCTAATTTGATGCAAACGATTAAATGAACATCCAAGATGAACTTGTAATCCGGAATCATAATTAATGAACCTCCTTAGAAGCATCTGTGCTTTTTGTGATGTATAGGACATTGCTCAAGAAGCTGTGAAGAAGAAGCGTCGTGCTACCAGGAAGCCATACTCTAGGTCAATTGTTGGTGCTACCTTGGAAGTTATCCAGAAGAGAAGAACCGAGAAGCCTGAAGTTAGAGATGCAGCAAGGGAAGCTGCTCTTCGGTGTGTAATCAGTCACTCTTTCTCCCTCTGTGCTCTAGTATGCCCACTGACATTAATCTTATATGATATCTATTTCAATGATGCTATGCAGTGAAATTAAAGAGAGGATCAAGAAGACAAAAGATGAGAAAAAGGCTATGAAGGCAGAGGTATCGGCTAAGCAACAAAAGGCACAGGGCAAAGGCCATGTTACAAAGGTTGCTGCACCGAAAGGTCCCAAACTTGGTGGAGGAGGTGGCAAACGCTGAGTTTCTAGTTTTGTACCTTTTTGGATACCGTTTAAATAGAGTTGTTTTGAAGCTTCTGTAGTGATACTGTATTTGCTTTCTTCATTAATCGTTTCTTATCATGCTATTTGATCAAACGTAATCTTGAAACTTGAGTAACTTGTTATTGAGTGGATTACCCCACCCATTATATCGTTATGTTATACTCGAAACAACCTCTATATTTGTTATTTTTCTTTAAATTTAAGTTTGGTTATTGCATATTTGCTCTGTATTTTAAGGTTTGTTCTATTTTTATCGCTTACTGTTGCGGTCATAGCTATGGGTTTACGGATTATTACGCTCTGTGGCTAGTCAAATTGAGTAGGTCAACCCAATCAATGTATAAATTTCCAAATGAAATAGTGTTATGTGTTGTCATAAGATCAAATTGGATATGTATTAATATGGGCGGTTAATTTCTATTTCTAATAGGTTAATTTCTATTTCCAATACTGAATGAAGTTCCAATATTGAATGAAGTTGAAAAGCAAATTTCATACGCTCATAAATAGAGAAGCAAATTTCATACGCTTATAAATAGAGAAGCAATTTGAGAAATATAACACACATAACATAAGCAATAAAATATTTTTTTTCTCTTTTACTATAATATTCATCACTTTATACAGTGCTAATAAACTCTCTCTTTTATCTCTCAGTGGTTTTAAGCTATAATATTTATAATATTAGCAAATAGATAAACTACTTATATTATAATGAGATAAGAGCATATTTATATTTTTCTATTTTATATTTATTTCTCTTATTTATTTTACAACAAGTTATCAGTACGAGACTTTGATCAAATTTTTAGGAAGACTCAAGCAACAAATTTTTATTATATCGAAACTCTCTCATCTTGAATTCAATATTCTTGATATATCTGGAAACAACTATTTATCATGGATACTAGATGCTGAAATCCATCTTGATTCAATGGATCTTGGAGATACTATTAAGGCTAAAAATAATGCATCCAAAAAAGGATAAAGCCAAAGCCATGATTTTCCTTCGTCGTCATTGATGCGAGCGAAACCGTCAGTTAAGAATCTCTTCTCGGTGAAAGAGAGATAACCTCGTTGCAAGTATAGTTCTCAACCAACAAGTAATGCTCGATCAAAGTTTACAATTTCTAATTAAAACCAAGAGTAGTTAAACTTCGGGTCGTTCTCCCTAGGAATGCAATCGAGATGTTGCTCTTTCAGTTGATAGAAAAAAAAAAAGAAAAGCTGTTTTTGCAAAATCGAAGAACAAAAGATTAAAAGAACTAAAGAATGCTCAAAATTGGAAATTAATGCAAGTGAAAAGAGAACAAGATCAAAACTAGTGAAAGTGCTATAAATGCATAAAGAAGCCTTGACTTGAGAATTGAGGATCCAAGGAATCTTATCATTGCCATAACCACAACTATGGTGATTATCATGAGTTAGTCCTGCTTAGTTAACCCCAACCATCGATGAGTAAGTCAAACAAGCATAATTGACCTTAATCCATAGGTCCTAACCAACTTACCAAGCTAGTTGATAAAAGGCTAGCTTTAATGGAAACAAGAGTCAACTATCCCCAAGAATCACCAGTAAATGTCGGACATTATGACTCTAGTATCCTAAGAACTCAAATCTCAAACCAAGGTGTGAAAATCTACTCAAAATCTAAGGTTGGCATTTTCACAAACACCTTGTGTGCATAAAAGTAAAGCATGCAAAATTGCAAGGAAAATTAGGAAACTATAACTAACTATCAACAAAACCAAACATAAACAAGCAATCAAACAAAAAGGAAGCATGAAACATAAAATTCATTGATCAAAACTTCTAGAAACACAAAATTGCAATATGAACAAAGTAACTTGAACCAAAAGGAAATGAAAGTAAAAGTGCTTAAATTAAAGAGGAAATTGAGTATTTACAATTAAAGAAGCAAAATCCAAAATCAAAACTTGCTATAAAATGCTACATGAAAACTACATAAACCCTAGGAGAGCTCTCTACTCTACACTACTCCTACTCCTAATACTATAAAAAACTATGTAAAAATTATGTCTAAGTCCTCATGTATATCCCCCTTTGATATATGTTGAATTCGACTTCATATAGCACTCCAAAATAACATTCCAACCTTCCAAAATGGGCCAAGAGGCCTCCAAATTTGCGCAGTACATGTTTAATTAATGCAATCACGTGCAGGAACCTGTGCGGACGCACAGATGTGTGCGTCCGCACACTTGGCTGAAAGTTGACCTGTGTGTACGCAAAGGTGCTTGTGCGCACGCACACATGAAAATTCAGCCTTGTGCGTACACACGCGGGGTTGTGCGCACGCACACTTTGCTCTGTGTGTTTTTCTTTATTTTCTTCATGTTTCTCCTTTGTACATGCTTCCTTCCACTTTTGGCCACCCATTCTTGCCTCTAAGGCCTGAAATCGCTCATAAAACATATCACGGCATCGAATGGCATGCAAGTGGAATTAAAATTCATTAATCTAAGCATAAAAACGCATGTTTTCACATTTAAGTTCAAATTAGGGATCAAACACAAAAGTATGCTATTTTGGTGTTTAAGTGTGAGTTCATGTGCTAGAATCCATTCAAATCAAGCCAAAATATATCGAAAAATATGGACTCATCAGTCATCTTGATGAAGGATTGAAAAAAGAATATCTCACATTAAAAGATCCTGCAAATCTTTCAAAAGACATTGAAGAAAGGTACAATCATAAAAAAACGGAGATACTTCCTCAAGCACGATATGAATGGATGCACTTGCGTTTGCAGGATTTTAAATTCATAAATGAATATAATTCTGCAATGTTTCGAATCACCTCACGAATGAAATTATGTGGGGAAAAGATAATTGACAATGATATGTTAGAGAATACTTTCTCAACATTCCATGCCTCGAATGTGCTCTTGCAGCAGCAGTATCGAGAAAAAGGGTTTAAAAAATATTTTGAGTTAAAGAATGTGCTTTTATAGAATTATGAAGCACGCCCAACTAGCACTGTCCCATTTCCTGAAGTAAATGCTACAAATTACCCCCAGAAGAGGTAAATGGCAAGCTTTTAATATCAAGAAAAATTATGGAAGGAATAGGAATTATGTTCAAAAGAGAGGATCTCACCAGAAGTGGGATAAAGAAAGAAATATTGTGCAAAATAAATCAACAGAGGATAAGTGTTTCCGTTGTGGTGGAAAGGGCCATTGGTCACGTACCTGTCATACCCCAAAGCACCTAGTCGAACTTTACCAAGCATCATTGAAAAAGGATGACAAAGGAAAGGAAACAAATTTTGTTTCAAATGATGCTGAAAATTCCACCACTCATTATGATGTATCTAATTTCTTTGAGGATCCTGAAGGAAATATTGGTCATTTGATCAATGATGGAATAGTTTAAAATGTGAGATTGTTAAGTATTCATGTAAATAAATAATGTAAAGAACTTATTATTAAGTTTTATTTTCTATGTATTTAAGTTTCAAATATGATGTATGTAAATAATGAAATACTAATGTTATGAATTTTGAAATCATTAAATGTGTCATGTTTTAAAATAAAATTTTAGTGCATGACATTATTTTTACGTACAGTATTTCTTAAAAAAATAATTTCGATCAAGTATTCAATTTAACTGTGCATACTACTCATTTTATTATTATTTGTCTTTGAAAAAAATGGCAAAGATATATAATGAAGATGTATGCCTTGCGGATAGTACAAGTTCGCACACTATTCTCAAAAGTGATATATATTTTACCCACCTGGTGCCAAAAGAAGAATGTGTTAATACTCTTATTGGCTCAGGCAATGTGATAGAAGGCTCCAGAAGAGCTATAATTTTGTTTCCTCGAGGAACAAAATTTATAATAAATAATGCACTATTATCTACCAAGTCTCTGAGGAACTTGTTGAGTTTTAAAGATATTCGCCAGAATGGATATAATATTGAAACAATGAATGAAGAAAATCATGAGTATTTATGTATCACAACTCATGTTTCAAATAAAAAGGTTATATTGGAAAAGTTGCCCTCACTTTCATCTGGGTTATATTATACCAAGATTAGTGCAATTGAATCACATGCCACTATAAACCAGAAGTTTACTAGCCCAAATGAATTCATAACTTGGCACGACCGATTGGGTCATCTGGGAACAACCATGATGAGGAGAATTATTGAAAACTCCCATGGACATTCACTAAGGAACTAAAAGATTCTTAAATTTAGTGAATTTTGTTGTGCTGCATGTTTTCAGGGAAAGTTAATTTTAAGGCCACACCAGTAAAGATTAGATTTGAGTCCCCTAAATTCCTAGAAAGGATTCAAGGTGATATATGTGGACCTATTCATCTACCATGTGGATCTTTTAGATATTTTATGGTCCTGATAGACGCATCTTCAAGATGGTCACATGTGTGCTTATTGTCTTCTCGCAACCTGGCGTTTGCAAGATTACTGGCTCAAATTATTTGATTAAAAGCACAATTTCCAGAAAATCCAATCAAAGCAATTCGTCTTGATAATGCTAGTGAATTTACTTTCCAAGCTTTTGATGCTTATTGTATGGCTAATGGAATAAGTGTTGAACATCGAGTAGCTTATGTTCACACACAAAATGGGTTAGCAAAATCACTTATTAAGCGCCTCCAATTAATTGCTAGACCCTTACTTATGAGAACGAATCTCTCAACCTCGGTTTGGGGGCATGCTATTTTACATGCCACAACACTTATTCGTTTGAGGCCAACGAGTTATCATCAGTTCTCTCCTATGAAATTAGCTTTTGGCAAGCAGCCAAATGTTTCCCATTTAAGAATATTTGGATGTGTGATATATGTTCCCGTTGTACCACTTAATCGCACCAAAATGAAACCCCAAAGAAAATTGGGGATATATGTTGGATATGATTCTCCCTCTATTGTAAGGTATCTTGAGATACAAACTAGAGATGTATTTAAAGCCCGTTTTGCGGATTGTCATTTTGATGAATCAAAATTTCCAATATTAGGGGGAGAGAATAAGCTTCCTAAAAAGGAACTTAATTGGAATGCATCATCGTTGATGCATTTAGATCCTTGATAAGGGCAATGTGAACTAGAAGTTCAAAAGATTATACATTTGCAAAGAATAGCAAATGAATTGCCTGATGAATTTTCTGATACAAAGAGGATAACCAAATTTTATATACCAGCGGAAAATGCCCCAATTCGAATTGATGTCCCAGTAGGACAAGTAGCCACTGAAGCAAATTCAAGCCAGAAGCGTGGCAGGCTTGTCGGTTCCAAAGACAAAAATTCTCAAAATAGAAAAGAGGTAAATATGATTCTTGTTGAAAAAGACATAGTAGAGACACCTGCAGTTGTCCAAAATTCTGATATAGTTTTAATGCCAAAAGACGTTCAGGTACCTGAAAATTGTGAAAATGACGAGATCTCGATAAATTATGTCTTTACAGGAGAGAAATGGGACCAGAATAAGACAATTGTCAATAAAATATTTGCATATAATATGGCATTAAATATCATGCATGAAAATAAGGATCTTGAGCCAAGATCAGTCGAAGAATGTTGACAAAGGAATGATTGGCCAAAATGGGAAAAAGTCATGAAGGCTTAATTAGACTCACTTGCAAAACGTGAAGCCTTTGGACCTGTAGTCTGTACAACAGAAGATGTAAAACCTGTTGGATATAAGTGGGTATTTGTGAGAAAACGAAATGAGAAAAATGAAGTTATGTGCTATAAAGCCCGACTTGTGGCACAAGGTTTTTCACAAAGGTCTGGTATAGATTATGAAGAAAAGTATTCTCTTGTAGTGGATGCAATAACATTGCGTTATTTGGTCAGTTTATCTGCTTATCATAAACTGCATATGCATTTTATGGATGTCGTAACAGCCTATTTATATGGCTCATTAGATCGGGATATCTATATGAAAGTCCCTAAAGGACTAAAGATATCTAAACCATTCAATGAATATTCGCAAGGGTTATACTCAGTCAAATTGCAAAGATCTTTATATGGTCTAAAGCAATCTGGACGAATGTGGTATAATCGTCTTACTGAGTATCTGGCCAAAAATGGATTCAAGAATGATGATATCTGTCCATGTGTTTTCATAAAGAAATCTACATCTGGGTTCATTATAATTGCTGTGTACATTGATGATTTAAATATTATTGGAACTCCTGAAGAGATTCCAACAATTATAAAAACTCTAAAAGAAGAGTTTGAGATGAAAGATCTTCGAAACACTAAATTTTGTCTCGGCCTGCAGATCAAGCATACAAAAAATGGGATCTTTATTCATCAAACAACATACATAGAAAAGATCTCGAAGAGATTTTATATGGATAAGTCTCATCCATTAAGTATTCTAATGATTGTAAGATCTTTAGATTTGGAAAAGGATCAATTCCATCCTAAAGAAGAGAATGAAGATATCCTTGGTCCTGAAGTACCATATCTTTGTGCCATTGGAGCGCTAATGTATCTTGCTAATAATACACGACCCAATGTATCATTTACTGTGAACTTACTAGCAAGGTATAGTTCCTCTCCAACCAGAAGACATTGGAGTGGAATCAAGCAAATCTTTCGATATCTTCATGGAACGGTTGATACGGGATTGTTTTATCCCTATGGATCCAAGTCACAACTAGTTGGCTATGCAGATGCCAGATACTTATCTGATCCACATAAAGGGAGATCTCAAATAGGATACCTGTTTACATATGGTGGTACTGATGATTGGATTTTTGACGGTTTAGAATTTCACTAATGAAATCTCGCTGTAAAGTATAGTTTCTAAACCAAACAATAATCCTTTCATACAAAAAGTTGTTTGTCACTAGTACAAACCCCTAAAATTTATAAACCAAAGTATTCAAACCTCAGGTCGTCCTCCCTAGGAATTACAATAAAGTGTCTTGTTATTGGTTGTGAGTTATTTTGGGGTTTTGGATAAGAAGCATGAAAAGTAAATGGCACTGAAAATAAACTAACAACTATATAAGGCTCTTGGAAAGATATGAGAATTAGAAGTCCTATCCTAGTTATCCTCCTCAATTGCGATGAGAATTGTTCATTGCTCCCACTTAGTTAACCTCTAACCATGGAGGAAAGTCAAGTGGATGAATCAATTTGATTCCTCAAGTCCTAATCAACTCTTAAAGGAAAGACTAGCTTTGGAGGCATTCAAATCAATTAGCAACTTCTAATTATCAATCAACAAAGGAATTAGATAATTCAAGAGTCACTAATTACTCTACCTAGGCCAAGAGGAACAAAACCTACACTAAAATCCAACCAAGCATTTCATCAAACACTTGGAAGGTATATAAGAAAAGCATAGTAATTTGAGAACAAGAATAGAATCTAACAACAATTATTGCAAAGAATTAATAACAACAATCAAGGAAATCACAATTATCATGAATTACCTCAAATTGCATTATTGGAAGAGGAAATTGATGACAAGTCATCATATACCCATTTTTCAAGCTAATTTCACTTGTTTTATTAGTCTTTATGCACTTTCTTGCATCCTAAGTAAGTGATTTGGAATGAAAATGCATAACTTCTTTAAATCAAGCAACTACCATTAAATTGATGCTAATTCATGAGGTTTGAGCTAAATTTAATTGATTTTTAATTGATTTATAAGCCTTGTGAATTTAGTGATACTTTGAGTGGTTATTTTGATTATTTGAAGGTGAAGAAAAGAAGAAAAGAGGAAGCTTTGCCCAAGAGATAAGAAGTGTGGCGCATAGAAGGAGGAAGCAAGCATTGCCCTCCACAAGGGCACACTGCCCTCCAGGAGGGCAACATAATGAAACAAGCCTTGAGAAGCAACACTGCCCTGCCCACAACAAGGGCGGAGCACAATTTGATGCCAAGGATCAAAGAGAGCAAAAACTCTGCCCTGCCCTCCTCAAGAGCAATATCGGGCTCCAATCAAGAATAATTCAAAGGAAATTGCTTCCTAGTGCTTCCTATGGGTTTCGAACCCAAGGACAAGGAGGGAAGGAATAGCGTTCAAACAAAAAAAAAAAGCTTGCTTTCATTCTCCATGAATCGAACACGGCACTATGAGGAAGTAAGGAACTAGGCGTGACTTTGGTGCCAAGAAAACCAAAGAAAAGAAGCAGCGTGCGCCTCCACCAAGTTTCGAACTTGGAAATTCACTTTTGGAAACATTGCCCTGCCCTCCGCGAGGGCAGGGCAGCATTTTGTGGTGCACAGCCAGCGCACCAGATTGGCACGCACCAAGGACTCTCGGCAGCAGCAGCACGCACGCACAAGGCCGCACGCACATTTTCCTGCCCTGCCCTCCACAAGGGCAGGGCAGCCTCCTGGAAGCCAATTTTTCATGGGCTGAAATTGGATAAAAAAATCCAATTTAATTCAATTCTTCACCAAATCAAAAGCCCATCCAAATCCCAAGATCCAAGAATAGAAAGTGTATAAATAGGAGATAGTTTGATGTAATTAGGATCCTTTCTTTTGAGCTTTTGAACTTTTACTTTACTTTGAGCTTTTGAACCTTCTCTTGGAGACTTCATTGAGAGCTAGGAACTGAGATTTCAGAGAATTGGGGAGGAGAATTGATCTCTCTTCTTCCTCATTCTTGCTTGAGCATTTTTTACTTTTCTTGTTTGAGTCTTGGGTGTGAAGAATTGAGGAAATTCTGTCTCAATCTCCATTCAAGATCTCTTTAATTCCTCTTCTACATAATTGAGTTCAATTACATTTCCTGTATTTCTTCCTCTTTAATTTCTTGTTAATTGCTTTGTCAACTTGGATCTGGGAAGGTAATTGAGATCTAGACTTTGCTCTTTAGTCTCTGGATCCTGAGATCCCATTTTCCTTTTTGGTTCTTCTGTGAACCCCTGCTGCAATTTAATTTCATTTCCTGTTTGAATTCTAGTTACTTCCAATTCATTTTCTGCTTTATTAATTGTTGCAATTTAATTTCCCTTGCTGAAATTCTGAATTCCCAAACCTCAACTCCCTGTTTCCATTCAAGAAATTTATATTTCTTGCACTTTAAGTTACTGCAATTTACATTTCTTGCACTTTAAGTTTCAGTCATTTAATTTCTTGTTCTTTAAGATTCAGCACCTTTACTTTCAGTTCTCTTTAAATTCTGCAATTCATCCCTCTCCCTTTACATTTCCTGCTATTTACTTACTGTTGGATACAAAATCACTCAACCAATACTTGATTCGCTTGACTAAATCAACCACTAAACTAAAATTGCTCAATCCTTCAATCCCTGTGGGATCGACCTCACTCCCGTGAGTTTTATTACTTGATGCGACCCGGTACACTTGCCGGTGAGTTTTGTGTTGGATCATTTTCCACACATCAGAAATAAAAGAACAACAATCTATCCAAAACAAAATGAAGAATTACAATTAGTAAAGCACATAACTAGAAAGAGGAAGAGGAGAAGATTAAGAATTGATAAAGGAAAGGTGAATTAAAGCATGAATTAAACCTAGATCTAAGAAGAGAGATTAACCTAAACCTAATCCTAATTCTAGAGAAAAGTGAGAGCTTCTCTCTCTAAAACTACTTCTAAACTAAACTATGACTAATGATAACTAACTTCTAATGTCTTCCCCTTAAACCTTCATCCTTTTATTCCTTTCTCCTAGCAATTGGCGCCAAAAATGGGTTCAGAAACCCTCTTAAATCGCCAGGCACGTGTTGCTTTAATGAAGTCATGTGCGGTCATCGACGCGTGCACGCACGGTACGCGTGCACGTCCCTGGTCGATTCTACAATGTGCGCGCGAGCGCCTTGTGCGCGTGCGCGTGCTTGGCCGAGATCAATTCTTTTTCCTTTTTGTGTTTCTCTCCATTTGCATGCTTCCTTCCTTGCTCCTTTGATCCATGCCTAGCCTATTTCAATCCTGGAATCACTAGCAAACACATCAAGGCATCTTATGGAATCAAGGAGAAATTAGAATTCATCAAAATAAGGCTTAAAAAGCATGTTTTTACACTTAAGAACAAATATGGGAGAGATAACAAAACCATGCTAATTCAAGGGCTAAATATGACAAAAGGTTATCAAAACACTCTAAATTCAATACAAGATAAACCCTAAAAATGGGGTTTATCAACCTCCCCACACTTAGACCTTAGCATGTCCTCATGCTAAAATAAGAAGGAACTAAGGGGTGTGACATTTATTGAATGCAACTAACTATATGAGTCCTATCTAAATGCAACTACCTATAGTAAATGCAAATGCTTAGTTCAAACGAATCAATTCCCAAGAGACATGTGTAAGCACAATAGTTAGGGCAATAGGAGTTAAGTCCAACCACAATTGTATTGAATTATCAAAAAGAGTTCAAACTTGCAAGAATATAGATAATATGGGTGAATACATGTAATTGAACTTTTGAACCCTCACCGGATGTGTATCCGCTCTATTCACTCAAGTGTTTAAGAGTTAATTCACTCAATTCTCTTCTATTCAAGCTCTCCAAAATTTGATTTTCTTCTAACAATCAACATTCATTCAATGCATGCATGCATTCATCATGAGGTCTTCCATTTAGGTTGTAATGGGGTTAGGGTCAGGGTAGGATCATTTATGGTTAAGTGGGCTAGAGTTTGAATCTTGGATTAGTATAGACTTTCCCACCTAACCTACATAATGACCTATACAAATTCAAACTACTCTAACTACCCATTCTTCACTTTTTCTTACATACTCATGCATTCTTATTTGATTCATAACACTTATGCATTGATTCCTTTTTGTTGAACTTCACTTTGGGGCATTTTGTCCCCTTTTTATTATTTTTCTTCCTTTTTCTTTCTTTCTTTTCTTTTTTTTTCTTTTCTATTCTTTTGTTTTTCTCATTTTCACCTTTTTTTTCTTTTTCAACTATACACAAGAACATCAATGCATAAGGTCTTATACATTCAATCAATACATGAATATGTTCCCAATTCTAAAATATGAGAGTGTACTACCCTTTTTATCCCATCCAATGTTCCCAAGCCTCACCGACTTTGAATAATAAACACTCTCACTAGCCTAGACTAATCAAAGATCTAAACAAGGACTTTCATTCGTTTTCCGCCTTGGGCTTGTAATGTGCTAAAATGAGAATAAGTTGGTTAATCATAGGCTCAAAATTGGCTAACAATGGGGTGTAAAAGGTAGGATATTTGGGTAAGTGGGCTAATGAAATAATGGCCTCAATCATACAAATGCACAAATACAAGAAATAAATGGACATCTAGAATCAAGCAAATCAAGGATCACAATCATAGAAAGAGAACAATTTCACACAAGAATGGGAAATAAGTGGTTATAAAATGTAACCACATCAATAGGCTCAAGTCTCACAAGCTTGTGTTCTTAATTCAATACATGCTTCACAAAGTATGAATTCAAGCAAGTTTCACCAAAAATTTTCTTTCAATCAATTGGGTTAATGCCCTATATTTGAATTTCTTGCAAAATCTCAATATTTGACTAAGCATTGTTGTGATTGAAAAATTCAAAATTCAAAAATTTCCTTAGTTTACCCTTTTCTTTTCCGCTTAAAACCAATTTCTTATGCAAAAAGGGTGACTAAGTGTTTGCAATTCAAAGTATGAATTCTAATCACAACCACAAAGTAAAAAGAAAGATATGCAAAAATGTATAAAGAAAAATCCAACTAAAAGTATGGAATATATCATCTAAAACATCGAAAAATATCCATAAGCATCAAAATATCTAAAATCCAAAATAAGCAGTAAAAGTATCCAAAGGAAACTAAAAATGCATCAAAATATATATACAAAATATATGCAAAATACGGTAACTAAGAAAATGGCTAAAATGTAATGGCTAAAATGTTCACCGGTTCCCTCCCCATACTTAAGATCAAGCATCGTCCTCGATGCTAAATTGGAGGATCAGTGGAAGGTACAACGGTGGGCTCTGGCTCTAGCTGTGGTTGTGGCTGTGTCTGTGTCTCTGTGGTGTCTGGAGCAGCTGGAGGAGCATCCTGCTGAGTCGGTGCCTCCGCATCCTCCTCCTGATGATCCTGCTCATTGGAAGCCGGAGAGACGGGAAGCGGAGGTAACACAGCACCAAGAGAAATGAGCGCTTGGTCCATCCGATCCAATCGGCGTCTGACATGGAGCCTCTTGCGCTCTAAGAAACGAAACAGACGCTGGACCAGTAAGTAGGTAGGCTCAGGTGCTGCAGGAGGAACTGTAGATGAAGATGGAGCTGCTGCTGTGGAAGAGGATGGGGCTGCTGTAGGGGCTGATGGTGAAGGTGTCCCCACCACTGCTCTGGCCCTAGAACGGCGTCTAGCTGGGGGCTTCTCGTGCACCCAACCACCCCAGGGAATAGTAACCTCCTTGTCATCTGCATCAGGGGGTAGTGGTATCACATCATCATCTAGCCATGGGACCTCAGCTAGGGCCGCCATACTCGTGACCAAGGTAGGAAATGGAAGTAGGCCACGAATATGCGCCCGCCACATGCACTGTCGGATAAGTCGAGGAAAAGAGACGTCCTTCCCCTCCATAACACACCCAATCAGCAGAAGCATCTCCATAGGGATCTCAGAGAAGTGAGTGGTAGGCAAGACATAGTGGGCAAAGATCATCTACCAAGTCTTGGCCTCTCTAGTTAAGTGAGCGAACAGCATCCCCTTAGGCTTGGTGTTGGTTGCATCCATGACCCAAGTAGCATCTGGTAAACCGATCACGCGCCTAAGCGCTTCATAATCAAAAGTCATGGTATGGATGGCCATCTCTGCCTGCTGGTGGGCACACATGTCATTAGGAATGTGCGGACACTGTAATGCCTCCCCAATGGCAGTAATTTAAGAAAAGCATAGTAATTTGAGAACAAGAATAGAATCTAACAACAATTATTGCAAAGAATTAACAACAACAATCAAGGAAATCACAATTATCATGAATTACCTCAAATTGCATTATTGGAAGAGGAAATAAAAGAACAACAATCTATCCAAAACAAAATGAAGAATTACAATTAGTAAAGCACATAACTAGAAATAGGAAGAGGAGAAGATTAAGAATTGATAAAGGAAAGGTGAATTAAAGCATGAATTAAACCTAGATCTAAGAAGAGAGATTAACCTAAACATAATCCTAATTCTAGAGAGAAGTGAAAGCTTCTCTCTCTAAAACTACTTCTAAACTAAACTATGACTAATGATAACTAACTTCTAATGTCTTCCCCTTAAACCTTCATCCTTTTATTCCTTTCTCCTAGCAATTGGCACCAAAAATGGGTTCAGAAACCCTCTCAAATCGCCAGGCACGTGTTGCTTTAATGAAGTCATGTGCGGTCATTGACGCGTGCGCGCACGGTACGCGTGCGCGTCCCTGGTCGATTCTGCAATGTGCGCGCGAGCGCCTTGTGCGCGTGCGCGTGCTTGGCCGAGATCAATTCTTTTGCCTTTTTGTGTTTCTCTCCATTTGCATGCTTCCTTCCTTGCTCCTTTGATCCATGCCTAGCCTATTTCAATCCTGGAATCACTAGCAAACACATCAAGGCATCTTATGGAATGAAGGAGAAATTAGAATTCATCAAAATAAGGCTTAAAAAGCATGTTTTTACACTTAAGCACAAATATGGGAGAGATAACAAAACCATGCTAATTCATAGGCTAAATGTGACAAAAGGTTATCAAAACACTCTAAATTCAATACAAGATAAACCCTAAAAATGGGGTTTATCAGGTACAGCTATATCATGGAGGTCCACAAAACAGACGATAGCAGCAACCTCCTCTAATCATGCTGAAATACTAGCGATACATGAAGCAAGTCACGAATGTTTTTGGCTCAGGAGTTTGATCCAATATATCATGTCATCATGTGGACTGATTGATCACAAGATAGCTCCAACTGTCCTGTTTGAAGATAATACAGCATGCATTGATAAATTTAAGGGTGGATACATCAAAGGTGATAGAACAAAGCATATTTCTCCCAAATTCTTCTTCACTCATGATCTTCAAAATCAAGGGACAATTGATGTCCAATAGATCCGCTCAAGTGACAATCTGGCAGATTTATTCACAAAGTCACTCCCAAAATCCTCCTTTGAAAGATTGGTACATGAGATTGGGATGCGCCGATTTCAAGACATTAAATGATGTCGACAAGAGGGGGAGACTATACTCTTTTTTCCTTGGTCAGGTTTTTTCTTATTGGATTTTTCTTGATAAGGTTTTTAATGAGGCAGTTTCCATCACAAAGGATATTGTACTATTTTCCTTCACTAAGGTTTTTTTTTTCCTACTGGGTTTTTCTTTGGTAAGGTTTTAATGAGGTATAATCCTAAATGGGCATCCAAGGGGGAGTGTTGTGATAAGATCAAATTGGATGCCCATTAATATGGGCGGTTGATTTTTATTTCCAATACTGAATGAAGTTGAAAAGCAAACTTCATACGCACTATAACATTTTGGGTCTATGGCCATGGTTTTTTTGGTCATGATAAAAAATCGTGACCATAGACCCCTCTATGGTCACGGTTTTTAGGGTGACCTAAAAAAAAGCTATGGTCACGGTTTTTTTGGAAAGGGTGACCATAGAGTACCTATGGTCACGGTTTTTTAAAAAAGGGTGGCCTAAAAGGGTCTATGGTCACGGTTTTGAGGGGTGACCTAAAGGGGTCTATGGTCACGGTTTTTTACAGTGACAAAAAAGGGTCTATGGTCATGGCTTTTCAAAAAAGAGTGACCTAAAAAGGTCTATGGTCACGGTTTTGGAAGGTGACCTAAAGGGGTCTATGGTCACGGTTTTGGGAGGTGGCCTAAAATAGTCTATGGTCACAATTTTGGGGATGACCTAAAGGGATCTATGATCACGGTTTTTTTACAATGACAAAAAAGGGGCTATGGTCACGGTTTTTCAAAAAAAGATGACCTAAAAGGGTCTATGATCACGGTTTTGGGGGGTGACCTAAAGGGGTCTATGGTCACGGTTTTGGGGGTGGCCTAAAAGGGTCTATGATCACGGTTTTGGGGAGTGGCCTAAAGGTGTCTATGGTCACGGTTTTTTACAGTGACCAAAAAGCGGCTATGGTCACGGTTTTTCAAAAAAGAGTGACCCAAAAGGGTTTATGGTCACGGTTTTAGGGGGTGACCCAAAGGGGCCTATGGTCATGGTTTTGGGGGTGGCCTAAAAGAGTCTATGGTCACGGTTTTGGAGCGTGACTTAAAGGAGCCTATGGTCACAGTTTTGGGGTGGTTTAAAAATGTCTATGGTCACGGTTTTGGGGATGACCTAAAGGTGTCTATGGTCACGATTTTTTACAGTGACAAAAAAGGATCTATAGTCACGGTTTTTTAGAAGGGTGGCCTAAAGGGATCTATGGTCACGATTTTGGGGGTGACCTAAAGGCATCTATGGTCACGATTTTTTACAATAACCAAAAAAGATGTATGGTCACGGTTTTTTGGGGTGGCCTAAAAGGGTTTATGGTCACGGTTTTGGAGGGTGACCAAAAGGGGTCTATGGTCACAGTTTTAATAATTTAAGTTTTAATTAATTAAGATTTTTATGTATTTTTTATTATTTTAAATATTTTTTCTTTTTAAAATAAAAAATTTTAATAATTAAAAACTAATAATAATTTTATATAATTTACTTTAAATATTGAAATTTTAAATTTAATTTTATAAATATAAAATTAGGTTGAATACTATTAATAATTTTAAATTAAAAAATGATTTGAAACTTATTAAAATGATTGTAGAATATTAAAATGAAAGATTCATGATATCGTAATTAATTTAAATTATTTGAATGGTTAATTTTGTTCGTTTATTTAAAAGCGTAGGATAAATTAATTCTTGGTATGTTGGATAAAATAATACTATAAAAAATAAAAATAAAAGGCTCATTATTACAAAATTTGTAATTTATATAATATATCAATTTTATTATCTTAATTTAAAAAAAATTAAACACTCATTTTCTTATTAGTTTACTATTTTTTTAGGTAAATTGATATATATATATATATGTGTGTGTGTGTGTGTAAGAGCAGTATGATATATGCAAGAGCAAAGAAATAAATATGAAGTTAGATGCGGCGGTAGTCCGCACGCATATGCAGGTTAGATATGTAGTTAGATGTGGCGGTAGTCCGCACACATATGCAGTTGCAGAAATGTAAATATGGAAACACTTAAAATAAAGAATTGAATAAAAGATTTTTATTGAATGTATTGAAAAAGGGAGAAGAGGGAAGAAGAGCTGGAGAGCTTACAAGGGGAACTCTCAGAGCGTCTCTCACTAACTTCTCTCTGTGTTTTTGTAAAATGAAAAGGGTGCCTTACAATGAAACCGTGGCCTCCTTTTATAGTTGAGTAAATTACTGTTTCTACAGTGCCGGTTATGTTAACCGGTACTATTGGTACAGTACAAGTTGATACATTTTTGTTTTTTTTTTTTTTGCAAATTTGGCTTAAGATCTAATCTTCTCCTAGATTGATTCCAAAGCAATCGTCTTCATTTTGATTGTAATCACTTGATGATTCTTCTGAGGGAGTAGGATCATCTTTATGTTTTTTGTCTTCATCGATCATCTGCATGATTTGTTGAAGGTGTCTTGCTAAGGTTTCTTTTGATTGGGCCCCTGCAAGGGCTGCTGCAATTTGGGCTTTCTGGTTGAGGAATACTGATTCTTCATGGTCGAATGGTTTGGTGAACTTGGGGTGCTCTTTGAACCAATTTCGAACTTTTTCTGGATGAGCCATGGCGGCATCAAACTGAGACCACCATTTTACAAAGGCATTTCTTTGAAGCATAGGTGGTGCTTTTGGATGTTCTTGTTTGCCGTACCTGTACTGCCATGAGAATACCCAGGCCAGGGAGAAAACAGAGAAAAATTGAAGATCTACAGGAATGCTTGTTTCCTGTTGTTCAAATTTTTTTGTGAAAATTTTGAACCCCTCATCGGCAGGTGGGGGCAAGATTTCTGGTAGAGGACCAAAGTAATCCCACCATTGGAAGAACCAATTTGGGAATTGATAATTGGTATTTTTCTTGAAATAGATGAGCCAAGAATGTCTGTTCTGATTATTTTGTAACCAAAATACTCTTGTCCAGGCATCCACATAATCCCAATAAGAATATCCTATCGGGTCATAAGGATTAGAGAATTTTTTTGTAATGTTTGGGTTTTTACCAAATTGATTAGGGGTGAGTACTTTTAAAATTTGAATGGTTGAATGAGTTATGTTGGTGGCATCTTTAGGATCTTTGTAATGTTTTATTGAGACTGAATCTGAATCCACTAATATGAATTCATAAAACTGTCTGGTTTTGTTCAAGGCTGTTGGTCTAAAATGGAAACCTGGTGGAAAGACTTTAGGAATAACTTTAAAAGGTGATTTTTCCCAAAACTCTGGTTCCATTAGAAGGACAGATGAGAACTTGTTTTTTGAAATGTATGTGGTTGGTTGTTTTAATTGAGTCTTGATAGGCTGGGTTTGGTTTGATTGAAGTGGCATGGTTTGGGCAATTGTTTTTCCTTTTGGATCATTGCAAATGGTTTTTTGAGTTGCCATCTGTGAGATAAGTTTGGTAAGGTCTATTTCATCTTCATCTGAGCTGTCACATATGTCAGCCCAGGATTTTTTATGGAGTTTTGTAAGGCCTGCATCTTGTAAGGCCAACAAGGTTTGGATTGGGAAGGCATAATCTGCCTTTGTTTGTTTGGCTGTTTGACTACTTGGGGGTTGAGTAGATGACTCAACTACATTTTTTGTGATCTGAGTAGATGACCCAGTCGGCTCTTGGGCTATAGGGGAAGGTTGTTGGGTAGATGACCCAGTTGGGGTACTTGACCCAGATCTCTTAGTCGGCCCAGGAAGGGCTAGGCGAATACCTCTGCCTCTTACCGAGGCTAATGTTGCCTTTTTAGGCATCTTTTCCTTGATTATCTCCCTGCAAATATTCACGTGTGAGAAAGTCAGGGAGAGAGTTTGAGTTACCCTTGATATGCTCAATGTTGAAATCAAAGACACTTAGAATTGCTTGCCATCTGACAAAATTTTGTTTTGATGCAAGATTTTTTACATCATTTTGTAAAACATCTTTGGCTGATTTGCAATCAACTCGGACTAAAAATTTTTGATTGAGTAAGTCGGATTGAAATTTTGTGATGCATAAAACAATGGCTAAAATTTCTTTTTTGATTGTGGAATATTTTTGTTGAGTAGAATTCCAGTGTTTGGATGTAAATGCAATGATACATTCTTTATCATGCAGTTTTTGTTTTAAAATACCACCGTATCCTAAATATGATGCATCAGTTTCTACTATTTTGAATGCATGAGGAATGGGCAGGTAAAGACATGGAAGATTGCGGACTTTGGTTTTAAGAAATTTGATAATATCCGAATGTTTGTCTGTCCAAGGTGGGGGATTTTTCTTAAGCCTATCATGAAGGGGCTTAAGGAGATTGTTCAGATTCGGGATGAAATCTGAAACATAATTGAGACATCCTAGGAACCTCTGGAGCTGAGGTTTATCGAGGATATAATCTGGAAACTTTTCTGCAAACAAAATTGATCTTTCAATAGGAGTTATTGTTCCTTGGAAAATTATGTGACCAAGAAATCGGATTTTTGTTTGAAAAAGAACAATTTTTGGTTTAGAAACAGCAAGTCCATTTTTTGGATGATGTACATAAAAGTTTTAACATGTTTGAAATGTTCATCCAGAGTCTGGGAAAAAATTAAGACATCATCAATATAAACGATTGCAAAGTTTGAGTATGGTTGAAAATATCATTCATGATTTTCTGAAATTCGGAAGGGGCATTTTTCAGACCAAAAGGCATTACATTCCATTCATATTGCCCGAATGGAACGGTAAAAGCTGTTTTATATCGGTCTGATTCAGTGATTTGGATTTGCCAAAAGCCCGACTTCATATCAAATTTTGAAAAAATATTTGCTGAGTTTAATCTTTTAAGCAAATCCTTTTTGTTTGGGATGGGGTAACGAATCCACTGTAAAGCTTGATTCAAAGGTTTGTAATTGATAACAAGCCTGGGAGTTTCTCTTTCTATTTCAGCTTGTTTATTAACATAAAAAGCAGAGCAAGACCACGGACTTTTGCTAGGACGAATTAATCTTTTATCCAAGAGATCTTTAATTTCTTGTTGACAATGCTGCAAAAGCTACTCATTCATTTGAATGGGACGGGCTTTTGTAGGGATTTTTGATTCTTTGAAATCCTTTTCATATGGAAGATCAAATATGTGTTCTTTCCTATCCCAGAAGGCATGAGGCAAATCAGAACAAATAGATTTTTCAATTTGATTTAAAAGATTTTTTATTTTTTCTTGAATCTTTGGTTGCGAAAGCTGTGATTCAAGGGTTTTGAAAGAGATTTCTTCTTTTAGAAAACAAATCTGTTTGGTTTTGGATTCAATTAGGTTTAGAGATCTTTGCTTTGGTGATTCTAGAAACTCAAAGAAAGTTACTTGTCCTCCTACAAAAAAGGTGAGTCCAGGAAAATCTGCCAGGTATGGAAACAATAGATTTATGAAAGGTGTCCCCAAAACTACATCATTTTTTATATCTTTTGCTATGATGAAATCGGTGGGAATTCTGATATTTCCCTTTTCAATAAAGACATTGGTTATTTTAAAATTGATACTTAGCCTTTCACCCGTTATTGAGCTAAGGCGTTCAGTAGTTTTTTCGAAATATTTTGTGGGGGGCCAGACCTTCCCTAATACAATTTGAATCTGCACCTGAATCAAAGAGTGCAATGGTGTCAAAAACAAAATCTTTAACGACAATTCGGACATTAACACGATGCTTCATAAAGGAGAATACATTTATTATTCTCAAAATTTGTTTTACCTCATTGTCGTTAGAAATTTTATTTTCTTGTTCCTTAGCGCACTCAGTTTGGTTTAAAAGAGAACCAAGATCCTCATCACCAGATTCTTCTTCTTGTACTAATTGCGAGAGAATAAGATGATGATCGTTTTGGTTTCTTTTGATTTCCTGGATTTCTCTCTTAAGATTGTTAACCTCAGTTTGGAGGTCCTGAATGGTTATGGGACGAATAACTTGTTTTTCTAATTTTTTGAAAATAGGTTTGACATCATATTTATTGT
Organism: Arachis hypogaea; assembly: GCF_003086295.3. Classification (NCBI taxonomy): domain Eukaryota; kingdom Viridiplantae; phylum Streptophyta; class Magnoliopsida; order Fabales; family Fabaceae; genus Arachis; species Arachis hypogaea. Next base: position 53,832,796 of record NC_092041.1, read on the forward strand.
TAAGAACCAAATTTTTGGGTTTTTTCTCCTTTTGTAAAGATCTTTTTAGTTTCAAAAGAAAGTCTTTCTTTTGTTCTGGATTGTCATTAGCCTCGATAGCATCAAATAAGAGATCTTGATCTTTGGATAAAACATTGATTTGCTTGATATCTGAATCTGAGGATGACTCAACATCACCAACTTGGATATTGTTGATATTATCATCAGAAGATTCTGGTCCAGAGTTATCATCTGAACTCTCAATCATAAGATTATTAATCTGTTCCTCAATCTAAGGATCAAGGTTCAGATTATTAATCTTTCCTTTTAACCGACAATATTTGCTAACATGTCCTGGTTTTTTACATGTGTAACAAATAATGGGGTTTTTCTGGGGATACTTTTGGAAATTCTTTTGGAAACCTGTTTCATTTTTAGGTTTTTGAAAACCCTTTTTGAATCTTCTAAAATTCTTTTCAGGGTTAGGTTTAAAAACTTTTTGGTTGGGAGGTCTTTTAGATTTCCTCGGATGACAAGCAGAAAGACCGAATTGTTCACAGAAAGTTCCCAAATCGATATGATTTTGAGTTTTCTCACGAGCAAGTTGCCTTTGAATTTTATCATCTTGACAAATCTTTAGGGCAACCTTTTGGATAAAAGAAATGAGTTGGCCATAACTTAACTCATCATAGGTTATTATTCCGTCAGGGGTTAAGCTACGAATTTTGTCCCTTACTTTATCTCCAAGGCTTTTGGGGAGTCCAGCAAGGAATTTTTCTTTCTAGAAAGGTTGTTGACTGTCTTCTCTGGTATAGACCCTAGTAAGAAAGGTGTCTTTATACCATCGAAAGTCAGACAAAGTTTTGCATCTGAGATTGGAAAGCAGCTCAGCAGAACGGTCTTTCCAAAGAGATGGATCACCAATGAAGTGGCTTGCTATGGTAAAAATTAAGGTATTGACAGCATCGGGGATAGGTTCCCCGTCGTCACCAATGATGGGTTCGTTCTGGTCGTTGACTTTTATGGCAGAAAAGATTGAGTGTTTTTGGTTATCGGAAAGGTAGTTATCCCACCATCCCTTTAGTTGGCCACTAAACCCCGAAACAATAACATTGGCTATAGCTTCTTCAGAGGTATCATGGGCTGCTTGATAGGCTGTGCCTACCATTGTCATATGTTGGAGCATATTCATGATATTATATTCCGTTTTGCCATCTATATTCCATTCATAGACATTATTGGCGTTAAAGCTAACAAAACCTAGTTCTCTTTCTTCGAGAGCTAGATCTGGAGCGGATACACATTTATAACCATACGTAGAGGGTTTAGTTAAACCTTTCCACTTGGTTAGGGAGTTGGTCAAAATGGGGCTAATCTTGAGGGATGATTTGCCAGAATCATCACTTTGCTAGGAGCAAGATTCATTGGACTCAAGGCCGAGGGCATTAATAGCTTTAGATGAGCGTGTTTGAATACGAGAAGTAGATTCACCCGAGTTTGTAGGAGTTTCAGGGATAGTAGTAAATCGGTTCAAAAGTTGGTCAATCTTTTGAATAACTTCCGAATCACTAGATTGTTGTTTTAAAATGGAGGTTTTAAGACTTTGCTTAGCCTTGCTACTTATTTTGAAAGGTTTAAAAAGAGGTTTCTCAATACTTTTAGAGGTAGATGCTTCAGAAACATTTTTCAAAGAGAAAGTAGATCCTGAAGATGAAAGGTTGTCACCCAAGCATTGTAAAAATTTGTTGGTATAATTTGATTGTTCAATGAGATTTTTAATATCTTTAGGGGCGACAGCTTCATCCACATTCTTTGTTTTAAAGGGAGAGGCCATAACAGGATTATGTCGTTCCGTATTTGAGATAATAAAAGCTCCTTTTGGAGGAAACTCAGATCTAACTAAGTTCCCATCTTTGACTTTCCAAGTTGAAATAACATTTGCTGAAAATGAAGTTTGTTTATTTTTAAAAGGATACTCAATGTTGTTTTTTATGGAATAAGCATGAAACCATTCAAAAAAGGGAATATGTAATCTAACATCATTTAAAAATTTGTAATATTTTTCTTTGAATGATGAGATTTGAGAAGCTGTATAAGTACGTAAATACCATTCTCTTTGGAGGTCATACTCTTTAGAGTTAAGGTTTTTACGTAAGGCTTCTCTGTTTATAGTAAATTCTGTGTTATTCATTTACCATTCAAAGAAGAATATGTTGGAGATTGATGGGATGGAATAGAAGATTCAATTTCAAATTCTACATCACCATCATCTTCTTGGTAAACTCCTTGAGAAATGCTTGAATTATTTTGTAATTCGGAAATATGTATTTCAGAATTGGCTGGTCTCGACATTTTTGAAAATTGAGATTGGAAAGTTACTGAAAAAGATCTTCTTGCTGAAGCAAAATCATTAGATGTTCCTGCTTCAGATCTAGAAGAAAAAGAGTTTCATCTATCAAAGAAAATCTCTACTTTCCCTGATTCATCTTGTTTTACTTCTCGTAAAAGAGGTGCTTGTCTAGGTTGCGTTGGAATGGCTCGGTCAATTGACCATGATTGTGGGAGGTCAATTTCATCCCATTTTATGAGCCTTGGGATCATAACGTTGGCCTTTGTCATGTCTGTGACAAACAAAGTGGTTTCACGATCTTGGGACTTAAGAAGGACTCTAGAGTTACAAGTGTTCATGACCTTGTATTGAATCCTATAGATTAAAGTGGCTGGAATGGAACCTTCTTTCATGTTAAGACCATGAATTCGAATGTTTAGGAAAAGAGAGTCAAGAATGTTAAGGTCTAACAGGCTGACCGTCTTGTTTGGGAAACAGTTGAAGTAAACTGGACCATGTCCTAGACTTGTTTTAACTGTTCCGATTAAGGAGTCTTGGAAGTCATTGTGTCTGATGTCTCTAAGACACATGAGGATAGAGGCATTCAAACCTTCTCGGATGAGTGGTTTGACTGCAACTTGGACACACCCTATGTGAAGATATCTGTAGTGACGGGCATGTTCTCTAACAGATTGTTTAGTCAGGAGATGGAATTCCTCACCGGAATCAGGTCCTAGAGGAATATTATTTTCAGCGGTTTTGATTATATAATCAGATTTTCTCTTGTTATCATCAGGAACATATAACTCATCTTGTGGGATTTTGGGTATTTCCCAATTGTCAATGGCTTGATTGATATCTTCGAAGCAAACTTCTTCTTCAAAGATATTGTGTTTGGGGGAAAGTTCCTCAGGACGAGTAACTTTCTTAGTGAGAGGATTGGAAGAGGAATGGATCGGAGAGGAGGAAGAAGAGGACGGTGAAGAAAAGGAAAGGCGTCTAAAGAGAGAGCGAAAGAGTTTAGACATGATTACATAAAATCTGATATCATGGCCCTCCTTTGGTTCAGAGATAACATATATATATATATATATATATATCTGTGTGTGTGTGTGTGTGTATATATATATTTGGTTTTAAAATTACTCTATCCTTAAATTTTATCAAAATATCTATTTATATTTATTCTTATTCCTTTATAAAAATCCTAATTTTACCTTAATTCCCAAATTGGGAAAACCTAACCCTAATTTACCACTTTCCTCAGCCTCTGAAACACGCAGTCCCACCCCCTTTCTTCCTAAACCTAACATAGAAATGGAAAGAAAAATCAGACAAGGAAAGAAAGGAAATCAGATTATGATCTAGGGAAGGAGCGAAGGGAGACGCCGTGGCCACGTAGCTGCCATCCCGTTGCCCACACCGTCGCAAGGAAAGACCAGAGCCGAGGTAGAGAGTAGCGCCCAGAGGGAGAGAGGCCGACATCATCGTCGTTCGTACTCGTCGGAGGAAGCTGTCGCAAGCCTCTTCGCCATCATCGTCGTCATCATCCTCGTGAACTGTAGGGCCGTGCAGTCCAGCCACCGTGACCTTCGCGGAGCCCGCGTTATTACCGCCTTTGAGATCGTCATCGTCACTGTCACTGGAGGTCTGTGAAGAGAGGGAAGACGCTGCAGCCGTGGCACTGTCACACCATCACCGCTGTTACCCTGGAGCTTGCCGTTGTCATCGAGCAGGACGGAGATGAGAACGACGCGAGGGAGAGATTGTGCGCGCCTGAGGAGCTGCCACCGTCCTTATTGTTGCTGCCATGGTCGCCAGTGAGTCGTGCACCGCCATAAGAGTTCAAAACAGCACCAGCCTTCTTGTTCTGATTCTGATTCTCCTATTCTTGAACCTATAAGCTTTAATACTTACTCTGCTTCCATTTTATTTCTTAGACTTTTTCTGTTATGAGTAAGGAAAACCTATGTCTCTGTTTAACACTGCTGCTATGCCTTCCCTGCTTGCTGATGGAACTATCATAGGTGATAGTATTAATGATACTGAAGAACGGTTAGAGTTGCTGCTTCTTCTGAGATTAATAAAGAGGGGATCATCGCGTTTAAATTCAACGGGTTCAACTAACTGAGGTAGCAGGTTTAATTTAAATGGTTTCAATCTAAGAATGCCTACAAGGTTTATTGAATTACTGTAAATAGGATTAATAACTGTGAATAATTGATTGATTATATAAATGTTAGATTGTGGTTGCGATTGTGTTTGGTGTTGTGATTGAATTGATTATAACTAAGTGTGGTAGATGATTGGATTATTGACTGTTGGCTGTTGAAATGGTTGTTTGGTATATTGCTAAGGCTGTGAAAGTGACTCGAGACTAGTTGAGAATTGTGGTTTTGACTGATTATGTATAATTGGTTGAGGCTGAGATAATCATTCAATATATTGATATTGAATTGAGAATTGTTGAAGAATTAGGACCTAAAAGACTAAACTATTATTAAGAATCTGGTTTTCAAAATAGAATGGTAACTTTGAAGACGACCCAGTAATTTGCTAGTGATCAAAATGGTATGAGATTAAAAAATGAGTAAACTTTAACAAGTGTAGTTGTTATGATTTAAATTTGAAGGTTTCATATTAACTGAAGAATTAGTTATGATTTTTCAAAGTTAAGCCGTGAAATCTGATTTTCTGCATTACCTTTAGATAAAAATAGTAACTTTGAAAGGCTGTAACTAATTATGTAATTATCAGAATTGCATGAGACTAAGTCTGGGTTAAACTTGGAAATATAAGGAACTAAACTGAAAAATTTGAGACCTTTTTGTTAAATATACAATTTATGGTAAATTTTTAAAGTTAGATTGTTAAATCTGTCTTGCAGCAGAAAAGGTCAAACAGAGCAGCAACTTGTTTGTCTTGCTGCGACTTCTACGAGCTGAGTTTTGGAGCGAAACCAATTTTGTTATAAAATTTGATTAATTTGGTTTCTAAAGCTTCAGAATTTTAGGAGTTAAGGATTGGGAGTTGTAAATTTTTGAATATTGGTGGTCAAAGCTGAAAAGAAACAGATTTCAGCAAACTATGCATCAACTTCCAATGCTTGTAAATCTTAGAATTGAATAGAAATTGGGTTGCAACCAAGACAAACTTGTTTCTGGATGAGCTAGGAGTTCCCAAACCAAAATTTTGCTTAATTAGAGTTTTGTAATTGAAGTTATTCAAATCGAAAGGTACTAAGCTTGTTGGTTTCTAAAACAGATTTTGACTCATTTTTACTTAACTTCCAGGTTATGTAACTTCTTCATTAAAAATGGTATTAACCCAGAACCAATTGAGAAAGAAACCTGGATGAGTGAAGTTGAACTATATTAATTTTTATGGTCATTGGATTTTACTTGGATTATATATGGAATTTTGAATGTTGTACGCTACTGCTGTTTTCTGTTTTAAAGACACTGCAGAGCAGTCATGGTTTAACGAGCTTGATCAAATTTTATTGCAACAAGTTAATCCTGATATGAGTGCAGAACAAGTGCAAGTAATGATAGAAGCTGGCCAACATCTCCGCCTGATGCAAGTAGTGCACCAAATGATGCGAGACAAAGCATTCCTCCTTCACTGGGATTGAACCATGTGTCAAAAGATATGGAAGTAAGTACTGTCAAAATTAGTAATTAAATTAATAGTGGCTGATTGCTTAATAGTGGCTGATTGCTGTTGATGTTAATTTTATTGTTGATTTTATTGGCCTTAAGCGAATCTACAATAGAATCTAGTTTGTTATCAAATTAAAAATTTCAACCACTATATAAAATAATTGCACTTTTTTATCAAATTAAAAAGATGTTACATGGTCATCAAATTGGACATTTGGCTAATTGGCTCCATGAGTATGTATTGAATAGAAGAGTAAGAAACTAATTACGAACTAAGATGCATAACCTACCATTATTTCTTTTCAGAAGGTATGAAAAATAGATAAAGCAATAATAATACATGAAGGTGAAGGGGTAGCAATCAACATTGAATCAGTACTCAGTAATATATAGCAATCAGCATTATTATTATTTTAAATTTGACTTTGTCTATTGATTTCACACTCGATTTGATTTTTCTGTTTTGCTGGTGTTGATTACTTGATTTGTTTGATGGGTTGGAAGCTAATAATAGTATTTCGGTATTACCTTATTTTTTAAACTTCTATTTTAGTTGTGGTTTTTTCTTTGTGTTGGATTTTTTTCAGTTTTAAGCGACTTCAACAGGGAAATTGAAGTTCCACTCAAAGATAGATTAAAAACATAAACATTACCAAATGGCTCAAAATCTTAGCAAATGCTCCTTGTTATTTAGTGTGTACTAGCTATTATATGTGTGAAGTATATATGTTTTTATGATATGTTTTTTCCTAAGTTGAAGAAAAATAAATGCAGGTGTTTAAGTCTAATGTGACTTTATTTTGCATGTTAATAAAGCAAGTTCTGAGCTTTCAAATGGTAAAGTGGCTGAAACAAAAGTTTTCAAGTGTTGAGAAGAAAGAATAGCAATACCAGAAACAATCTATCCTAGCAAAATCTAAGTTGTATTGCTCTCACACCTGTGGAACAATTCTGCTAATAGTGTCTATTTAGTGATAGTGTATATATCACTGTATAAAACTAAGATTGAGACAAGTGTATTTACTCAACTATATTGATATGTTAGCTGGTTACTTTAATTATGTAACTAATCTTAATTGTTGATTATCTTATTTTATTTTTAGATTTATTTTGCATCATTTTGGGATGTGATTATGCTTTAAAAAAATTAAATCTCGTAAAACAAAATAGGCTATGGTCACGGTTTTGTGGGGTGACCATAGATAAGCTATGGTCACGGTTTTAAGGAGGGGTGACCATAGAGGCTATGGTCACGGTGAAAACCGTGGCCATAGATAAAGCTATGATCACGGTTTTAAGTGGGGTGACCATAGAGTTATGGTCACGGCGATAAGGCTATGGTCACAGTTTTAAGGAGGGGTGACCATAGAGTCTATGGTCACGGCCAAAATCGTGACCATAAATAGGACTATGGTCACGATTTTAAGGAAGGGTGACCATAGAGGCTATAGTCACGGCTAAAACCGTGACCATAGATATGGCTATAGTCACGGTTTTTATGCGTGACCATAGATTGCCCTATGGTCACGATTAAAAACCGTGGTCTAAAGTGTCAAAATTTGAAAATTGTAACCGTGACCATAGACCTATGGCCACGGCGGAATAGGCCACGGTAAAAAACCGTGACCATAGGTCCAAAACCGTGACCATCTATAGTCACCCTTTTCACTAGCTATACCGTGACCATAGGCCTTTTTTTTTGTAGTGATGCTTATAAATAGAGAAACAATCTGAGAAATATAACACACATAAGCAATAAAATATTTCCTTCTCTCTCTTTTACTATAATATTTTTCACTTTATACAGTGCTAATAAACTCTCTCTCTCTTTTATCTCTCTGTGGTTTTAAGCTATAATATTTATAATATTAGCAAATAGATAAACTAATTATATTATAGTGAGATAAGAGCATATTTATATTTCTCTATTTTATATTTAGTTTTCTTCCTTATTTAATTTACAACATGTGAAATATTGAATAATTTTAGAGAAGTTAACTGTGATTTTACTTTTCTTCACTTAACTTAGCAAATAGAATTAAACCCCATTGCATTACGCTATAGAATCTGGGTCTACTACCTTGCACAAGTTTTCTTTTCATTTTTTTTTTCACCTGTTTGGTTGATGAAGGAGTTCATAACATGCAGTTGAAACTTTCGTTGAAGTGGCAAATTATAGTACCTCTTAATACGCTGCACTTAAGTTTAAAATTTGGCGAGATCAAGTAGTTCATAAGAACTCTTTTAAGTGTTATGTCATGTGTGTGTGAATATATAATGTGAATGAGTTTGTGATATTATAATGTCTAGAATTAAATGTAGTCCAATTCATTTAAGAAAAAAAAAAAGGATCATGACATGCACAAGATTGATCCATACTCCATATTTTACAACATCTCATATTGACTGAGATTAAACTAAATCTCAAAATAATAAAGACTTAAATATGATAATGGAACTTAACAATACCGACTGAGATTAACTAATGCATACACTAATTAGCTGTCCGAAAACATTAGGGACAATATGGTGCAACGGCCCATCGAGGCAGTGGAACAGTGTTATGATGATCCTCCACAAGAAAGCAGCTGTAGCCATCTACAATCTGCTGATTATTATTATTATTATTATTATTATTATTATTATTATTATTATTATTATTATTATTATTATTATGAATCATTCCCTTGGATCCATGCAACATCTCTGACGTGCTTTCTACTGTTTCTGCCCCAGACATTTCTGTGTAAACACCAGATACATGTGCTCTAAATGCTTGCTCTCTTAGGCTTGCCTTCAACATCATAACCTGTAAGACTTCCAAAACAATAGAAAGATTAAAGACGGTTATTATTCAACAAAAAATAAATTTAAAGAGACAAGAAAAAGATTTAAGAGCAAAAATATTTTTCATATTTTTATATCTATCTCATCCTCTAAATAGATTTGTATCTTAGCAATGCCTCTATACCAAATGGGAGATAGTGCAGTGAAATCAAAGATCTACTACTACCTCTTCTTGAAGCTTGTGCTTCTCATTGGAGATGTGATCAAATTCGTGTTTAAGGGCAAAGTACAAGTGCTCAAGCTGCTTGGCCTTCCACCTTGTTCGCCTATTCTGGAACCAAACCGCGATTTGGCGAGGCTGGAGGCCAAGCTCCCTGGAAAGCTTTATCTTCCTGTCACTGTCCAACTTTATCTCCTCCTGAAAGCTTCTCTCCAATGACTCAATCTGGCTGCTTGTTAACCGCTTCTTCTTCTCGCGGTGGCCCGCGTACTTTACTTCCGCCATTGCATGAAGCGACTCTTGTGGTGTCTCCACCAATGCTGCTTGTTTCACTTCACTTCCTGAACCAGACAATAATGTAATTAAGATGGTCATGTTGCTTAATCAACGAACATCCTCACATGAAGACAAAACAAAAATAACTGCTTCCTAAATTGGATACGTTTTAGTATGTTAATTGTTACCTCAATATAAAACAGTAGTAACCGTAGTTTAACAAAAAAGAAAAAAGAAAAAAGAAAAGTTTAGAATAAAAAATCTATATCTCGATTATTTTTTTGGCTTAAAAAATAATGAGAAATTTTCATCCAAAAAATGTGCTTTGTCAAGATTTCCTTAGTTTATGAGTCGCTAAATCAATCGTGATCTGGTCGATTTCTTGTAGTAAACACAGTTGCTAGGATTCAAGTTATTACTATTCATGTGCAAGACACGGTAACCTTGGAAGAACCAAAAGAAATGCAACATGACATGACATTACATGATAAAAGTCAATTATTAGAAGACTAGTGCTTTTGTTATTTTCTTTTTTGTTTTACTTGGATATGATGGGTTGCTGCTATTGTTATTGTTGCTGCTACTGCTGCTATAGTTGTGAAAGAAGCTTAGTGAAGACTCAGCACGAGGAGCAAAGGATCTTGTGCTTTCATTCCACTCCATTACCTCTCCCTCTTCAAGTGTATTCATTTCCAAGTTCCAATCCATAATTCTGTCTGTTATAATAATATTGGTGCCTGAAGGCATCTCTCTCATGGGAATTGATATATATGGACCACAATGGCTTAGAGGTGTGGCGCTCTAGCTCTGGCTTGTTCAAATGCAAGGTGTCACGTGACGCTTAATTGGTGATCCAATAGCAAAATGTTCGCTTTTTAATTTACATATGGAGCCAAAGGTGGTGTATGCATATGATATGGGGGTGGGAAGTGCTTAACAAAAATGTGGTGTCAGGGAGGAAGCAACTCGGACCATCCGAGTTCTCCAAACAAAACGCACGATCCGAGAAGCCAACATTTGGCTCAGACCACACAGCAACTCGGACCATCCGAGTTTCATGAAGTTCACGGACCGTCCGATTTCCCTTGGACTAATTGCACGGTCCGAATTTGCCTTAGAAAGAACACGCGTCACTTCCCTGCATCTCCAAGAAACGGTTCCCCTAAAAAACACAAATAACCTCACCCTCTCTCACCACCCGAGTACACACTTCAGTCTCTCACATTTCACTCTCAGACTCCATACTTCTTTTTCCTTTCTCTGGTATTTGCATGGTGGAGAAGCAACAAAATGCCAAAAAATTATAAAATTAAAGATGCTGATCGATCTGAGCTTTATATTATTCATTATCTCAGTGATCCTGATTATGTAAGTATTTTTTTTAAAAATATTTAAATTTTATAGTTTTTTTATATTTATAATTATTTAAATTTAAAATTTAATTATTATGATTGTTGTTAGACATGCAGTTGAAGAATATAAATAGAATGATTATGACTAATTTGAATATTTGTTAGATTTTTTTAAAATTTTTGGACAGATTATTAGTTATATATATCATTATTAGAAAATTTTGTATGATTATTGTTGTTAGGTTTTATGTTTTTTCGACTGTAATAGAGAGGCAAATAGAATAGAATAGAATGGTTGTTAAGTTAATAAGTAGATAATGTAATTTATTTTTTAATTTTTTATTAATTTTTAGTATAATTTTGTGTAAGGAGATCTTATTTAAATGTGTTTTTAAAAAATTAACTATAACTGTTATTTGATGAAATTAAATGTTAATGTTATTGTTATTGTGATAAAGTGTTAATGCTGAATGATTATTAGGATTATTTTAATTAAGGCATGTTAGATTTTTCTTTATGAGAATATTTAAATGTTTTTAATTCTAGTAATTATTATTAGCAAGTTAATTATTACCGTTGTTAGAATATGAATGATGGCATTACTGAATAATAATTTTTTTTATTATGGAAGAAAAAATGTTTAACAAAAGAGTAATTAACATTCGATATTATTCTACATGTTGTAATATTGTTGAGAATTTTGATTAGGAATATATGTATTTGTAATGAGTTTCATTTGCAGTTATGAATAATTTTAAGGATTAATTATTATATGTATTTATAATGAGTTTCACTTTTTTCAGTATGCTACAACTCCAAACCTAATAACATGTTATGATGTCACTCTAGACAAAATAAGAATATCACCAACAAATATAAAAACCAGACCGAACTGGCCGGTTCGACCGACAAACCAAACAAACCAACCGGTCCGGCTGGTTTCAACCCACCAATCAAACAAACCGAACCGGTTCGGTCCGGTTCATGGGGTTTGAACCGTACAAAAGATATAGCTTACACAAATAATAGTTACAGACCCGTGCAATTCTTAATAACAATATCGTAGACAATGTAATTATTATTTTCTAATTAATACTTGTAGCATGTAAAGGTAAAAAAAATTATACTTTAACGGTTCGAGCACCGGTTCGATCCTAACGACTACCACATTCAACGCATGATTAAATAATGCTAAATAACGCTAAATAAAAAGTAGCTTATTTATAACTCAATCAATGTCTAAATTAAAAAAACGCTAATACCACGATTACATACCTGCAGTCATATATTTCGGAAATTTGGAAACATGCATGGCTTCCAAGTCTAAAACTTCCATGAAAGATGGCTCCTCAAATGGCACTTCGTTCGCAAGTGCATTTGCCACTTCTGTCGCATCTGGGGCCATGGTTCCGTCACCTTGATCTTCATCTCCATCTGGACCAACAAATTCATAGTTGCTTTCGAACTCTTCTTCACTGTCACTATTATAATCTTCTCGTAGAATATTCCGGTCAGCCTCAGATTGTTCAAACTCAACATACAACTCGATGAACGAGATCTGAGACCGGTTTTCAATATACATTGAAAACATCTCCTGCATGCTCGCTTCGTCCGTCACATATTTGGTTTGATACTGGACGAATCCACCAAACACAGGTATGGGATATCTGTATAGAATACATGATATCTTTCTTGCTCTCTCAGAATCAATCTTTTCACATATTACACCTTTCAACTCTTCAAATGAGATAATAAAAGGAATAACAACATCTAATGGATTTTCACAAATAAACTTTACTCCTTTAGTTATTTGTAACAAAATCTGACCAAAATAGTATATTTTTAGTAACACTCTATCACTCATTTTCTTCACTCAGCACAAAAGAAGCATAGCATTACTCTTAACTACTAGATTTTCAAGACTAAATCTGAAAAAACCTGATAGAAGAAATAGAAGAAGCTGCGCCGTTGAAGAACGAGGAAGACACTACTAAGCTCCCACCAGTTCACTTCACACTTTTATATCAGCATTTTCAACGAACTCGCACCCTTCGACTAGGTTAACCATGAAAAAAAAAACTTAAAGACTCGAATTCGGACCATCCGAGTTCCCTTACGCTTTCAGAAAACGTTGGGTCCGAGTTCATTCTTCCCCAACTCAAATTCTCATCTACGAATTCGGACCCTATGATTTGCACTCAAATTCCATACTTATGAAATTGTAGGGTCCGATTTCAATTTCGAGAATTCTTATCCTTTCCAAACAAATCGGACCGTGCGATTTGTTATTAAAAAATTGAAAGTCATAGAACACGCACGGTCCGACTTGTTCTTGCTCACACTGACAAAAAATCTGTCCCACATTTGTGTCTGTCCCTCAGAAATCCATATCCAAGCAAAGCACACACATGCCCCCCATTTTCAAAAAATTGAGCCGCAAAATGTTAAGTAAAAAGATTCATATTAATATCTTCCAAAACACCACAAAAAATATATATATCTGTCCCACATTTGTGTCTGTCCCCCAAAAATCCATATCCAAGCAAAGCACACACATGCCCCCATTTCCAAAAAATTGAGCCGCAAAATGTTAACTAAAAAGATTCATATTAATATCTTCCAAGACACCACAAAAAAAAAAAATATATATATATATCTTCTACGAGTAAAATTAAAATGATAAACCGAATACATGCATAATTTTTAAAGAAAAGCATTAATCCATAATTTATTATGCGGAGGTTAGTGAAAAAAAAATTCCAAATTTTTTTATTTAATATTTATTAATTATAATAATAATTAATATATACTAAATATGATAAATTTGGATTATTTTGTCTAATTTTTTATTGTCTCAAACATTATCAAAATAAAATAATCAATTCTAATACTAGCATTGCTTTCTTAATCAATATTAAATATTATAAGCTTTAAGACCCTAGGAGAGATAATAATAAATAGGTAAAATATATTTTTTTCTCTAAAATTTGACAAAATTTTTAAAAATATCCCTAAGTTTTATTTTGTTTTAATTTTGTTCTAAAAGTTTTCGATTTGCATCAAATATACCCTTGACAGCTAATTTTTCAAAAAATTTAAGACTAATTCAACAATAATTTCATAAGAACAACCTTTAACATAAGCAAATCAAGCATAATTTTCATGCTTTATTTTTAGATTGGTTTTAAATTTTTTGAAAGTTTATCCGTCGAGAGTATATTTAATGCAAATCGAAAACTTTTGGGGCAAAATTGAAACAAAATAAAACTTAGGGGTATTTTTGAAACTTTTGCCAAACTTCAGGGACAAAAAATATACTTTACTTTAATAAATATAACACCCAGAGCATTTATAATAAAATGGTGGTCTCATTTTTATTTGTGTTTTATTTATTATGTTATATTTTAAAGGCATATTATAAGATTATAAATTAAAATTTTTTTACTAAAAATTTAAAAAATTTAAATTTTAAATGTATTTAGTTTATATTTATTAAATAAAAAATATAAAATCTTTTACTAATGAGTTTATAATATCCTCATAAGTTACATGTTAACTAAACGATTTTTTTACTTAAATAAACAAAATTAATTGTTTACTCGATTAAATAAACTTTGATTTTTTACTATTTTAAAAATTTAAACCCAATTTTGTTGACACAAAAGAACAAAATCAAAAATTATATAAACGATGCTGTTATTGGCAGCAAAATCCAAAAAAAAAGAACATGTGCGATTGCGCGAGCAAAATTATGGTAATCGATGGCTATAAATAAAACACTGGGCAAAAAACTCAAATGAGCCAAGGCCAGCTCAAATTTATCCAAATCCGTCAAATGAAACTTTGCTACAACAATCCACCAGATTAGATATTTATATAATTCGAATCAATAGTATTCGAATTAGCCTCGCACATAATTCAAATTGATTGACTTCGAATTAATATTTGTCAATCTTTCAACGTAGTTCGAATTGAATTGGGCCGAATTATGCAAGCATAGTCACACGTAATTCGAATCGATTTGATTCGAATTATGCATGAAAACTAACACGTAATTCGAATCAATAAGATTCGAACCACCAAAATATAAATCGAACTATATTAATTCGAATTAGTATGAAATGGTGAAGAATTGCATATTTCGAGACATATTGATTCGAATTACTAATACTGGGTAATTCGAATGTAATTGATTCGAATTATATATATATGGTGCGAATGAAGTTGATGCGAATTAGTTTGGAGTGGTTTTCTATATATATGGTGGGAAATCATGTTGCTGTGAACAAAGAGGTGAGATGGCTAGTGAAGATAGTTTTCTAGTGCTAGTACACCACAGAGGATCGATTAAGAGAAAAACTCGGTCTGGCGTGAAGTTCATGGATATGGATCCTCTATGTATTATCGTGAGCCCAACGACCAGTTACGATGCTCTCGTTAGCTCCGTGCTTGGCAAACTTGGTCTGGAAGGAGTGAAAAGGGTTAAGAAGTTTTTCTATCGCATTCCAATCACGGTGCTCCACGATATGGTGAAGTATGATTATTTCACGATCGGGAGTGATGAGGACTTGCAGGTCATGTTTCTCTCTTGTAAGCAGTTTCCCAAGGTGAGGACACCAGAGCTGTTGGCGAAGTTCGTCGACGTGGTATCTAGCTCTGGTGGGTCGAACCGGAATGCCAACACTATAGCCACGGCGGCCGGTTTGAGCTCGAGACCTGCGGTTGCTTCTTCCTCCGTTCCAGTGTATGAGGCAACGGTCCAGGCTGCCGCCTCCCCATCGGTTGGGTATGGGGAACATCATCCGACTGAAGTACAGTGTCCTCCACCGGCTGGTGTTGGAGAGGGATTGTGTGATGATCCAGATGATGATGAAGTCGAGCCGGATATTATCGCTGATGAAAGCGGTGATGATGTTGGAGCGAGTGATCCGATAAGGCCTACTGGTGGTTCTAGTTCTGGCACACATCAGTACCCACCCCATTTTTCATCTTTGGATCTGGATGCCATGAGGCAGGACGAACATCCTGGGCAGCTAGCTGGATTTGGCGCTAGAGATACCGAAGGGTCTGCCGGTATGACAGAGTTTCAGATTGGTCAACAATTCCAGGATAAAGATGACGCGCTGTTGAGTGTCAAGACGTACAGCATCCACCGAGGGGTACAGTACAAGGTAGTTGAGTCTGACTATCGCAGGTACGTGGGAAAGTGTTCTGAGTTTGGTAATGGGTGCACATGGTTGATTAGGCTGAGCCTCCGACAACGCAAGGGCATCTGGGAAGTCAAGCGGTACAACGGGCCGCATACCTGTCTCGCTACCTCCATCTCCAGCGACCATAGGAGCTTGGACTACCACGTGATAGCGACATTCATCATGCCAATGGTTAGGGCTGACGCATCCGTGAACATCAAGGTGCTTCTAAATGCAACGGCAGCTCACTTTGGCTTCAGGCCTACATACAGGAGGGTGTGGATGGCGAAGCAGAAGGCGGTCGCAATCATATACGGGGACTGGGATGAGTCGTACAACGAGCTCCCTCGGTGGGTCTTAGGAGTTCAGTTGACTATGCCTGGCACTGTAGCAGTCCTCAGGACCTGCCCTGTTCGAGTGGGTGGACAGGTGGACGAGTCTTAGGCTTATTTTCATAGGATGTTCTGGACTTTTCTCCCTTGTATCGAAGCATTTCGTCATTGCAAGCCGTTGGTGAGTATTGACGGCACCCATCTATATGGCAAGTATGGGGGAACGTTGCTTGTGGCGATTGCACAGGACGGGAATTCCAACATACTCCCTGTAGCATTCGCACTAGTTGAGGGTGAGAATGCTCAATCATGGTCCTTCTTTCTCTCCCACCTCCGTCAGCACGTGACACCTCAGCCAGGTCTGTTAGTTATTTCAGATAGGCACAACGGCATCAAGGCAGCACTTGAGGCACCTGATGGGGGATGGCTACCTCCGTCTGCATACCGGGCATTCTGCATTCGACACGTTGCAGCGAATTTCGCCCTCACCTTCAAGGGCAAAGATGCCCGGAGGCTTCTTGTGAACGCCGCATATGCGAAGACCGAGGTGGAGTTTGACTACTGGTTTGACATCCTGTGCTCCGAGAATCCGGCAATGTGTGACTGGGCGAACCGAATTGAGTACTCGTTGTGGACACAATACTGTGATGAGGGTCGGAGATTCGGGCACATGACGACCAATATATCAGAGTGTGTCAATTCAATCCTGAAGGGGGTAAGGAACCTCCTGTGTGCTCGCTAGTGAAGGCCACATACGGAAGGCTGGCTGAGCTATTTATCCGTAAGGGTAAGGAGGCCGAGGCTCAGATGGGTACCGGACAACAATTCAGTCAATACCTAGTAAAGTGTATCGATGCCAACCTGAAGACAGCCAGGTGCTTCACGGTGACTGTTTATGAAATGGATAACTCGGAGTACACCGTGGCAGAGACGACGCCAACAGGTTCATTCTCACTTGGTACCTACAGGGTCTTACTGGGTCTCAGACTTGTGACTGTGGATACTTCCAAGCACTTCATTTCCCATGTCCTCATGCATTGGCATGCTGTGCTTATTCACGTCTTACTTGGCAGCCTTACGTCCACCAGGTCTATCACCTTAGTTCCGTTTTCGGTGTCTACTAGATGGGATTTACACCTCCCATTCCGGAGGGTTTCTGGCTATCCTATGCCAGGCCTACCGTTATACCGGATCCGAACATGAGGTGTGCAAAGGAGGGTCGTCCAAGGTCCACACGCATTCGCACCAACATGGATGATGCAGATCCGAACCGGCCAAAGAGATGCGGCCTCTGCAGGCAGCCCGGACACACTCGTCGGAGTTGTCCTCAAGCCGGACGACACACCGGGACAGTTGGGAATGAGTAGGAGCGTTGCAGCGTCTGGTTTTATTTATTTTACATTCAGAACATGTATTTTACTTTAGTTATCAACCAGTGTTCTACGTGGAACTAAGTTGTAACTTATAAGTTATGAAAGTTGAATGTTAGTCTAATTATGGATTTAAGTTTCTAAAACAAAGTTCATAAGCTAATGGGATGTTTGATAATACATAACATAATTAGAAAGTAACTGCTGCTTCAACAAATACCTTAATGAAAGCATACATATGAACGATAACCAACAAAGAAGGTACATAAGATAAACATAACAACACGTTATACACCAATGTCCCTAAGTCATCTAAAGAGGTGAAACCCCGTGAAACAACAGCGTGGAACCCGTGTCCTGTGTGGTCGCCGTATAAGTGGCTCCTCGTCCTCAATGGAGTCGCTGTCGTCATCAGGAGCTGCCTGTGTCGGGGTCCTCGGCGGGACATGGACGGGTCTGGATGATGACGGGCCGGCAACTGAATGTGACCCCAGTGACTGGGCTGATGCAGGTGTCCCACCAAGGGCAAAGGTATGCACAGGAGGCACCGTGGGTGGCTCGTTCAGATCTACGTCTAGCGGTGCCTGTGGCCCTGAAGTGTGAACCCGTCCTGGAGCAGCCTCATCCTCCTGCATGATGGTCCTGATATCCTCAAGGAAATGCGGTCCACCGAACTCGGCAACAACGCCATCGCTAGCAAGGAAGTCTGGAAACATGGAGCCCGGACTCACCCATGGAGTACTCTCTTGAAGGGTCTGATCGTCACCGGGAACACCGACAAAATAATCTCCAAGAAGTCCACCCACACCACCAGCATCAGCGTGACTCGTGAGATCTCCCATACCAGATCCATACCACTCACCATCATGACCCCCCTGATGGGGCCTATCAACCCCCGCTACATCACCTCCTCCAGCTGCATCGCCCCCAGGCTGATGGGCAGTCTCCCTAGGCGCAGCTCCTCTCCTCCTGCCTCCACGACCACGTCGTCTCCCGCCACCCCTAACTGCATCGTGAACGTCATCCATAGCTTGCTCCAACCAATCTACCTCACGCTGGCTACGACGTGTCCCAACTCGGGCTCTCCTCTCAATACGACGTCTGTCAGGAACATCGTCGACTCGGTCCATCTTTGGAACTCAGCCTGCACCCCTCTGCGTAGCCTCCTCCGGAATAGGAATACCTCTCGGATCTCCCAAGAGCATCTCCAGTGAAAGGAACCTCTTTCCATGCTGATGCCACCATGCCAAGAACTCATGGGAGGGGCCGGGATCGGGCACGATGTCGAACTGTAAAATGTGCTCCGCACGCTCCTGCCAGTGAAGATGCCAGTCAGGTAAGTGCGACGGGAACCAACGGTCACCTCCTCTCCCGTCCTTCGACATCAAGAAGTCGATGTTCAGGGCGGGACGCGGTGGGGGCTGAACGCCACCAAACTGCGGTAACACTCTATCAACCTGATGCCACTCGACCACCACAAAATAAATCAGGGACGTCACACACCACCATAACATTGTATGCTGAGGCTCCAAGACCTTCGGATGGACAACCTGGATGACGTCGAGTGCGCTATAGGGCATCCATATGAACTGTAAAATAACCAGATAAACACAATTTTATACTTCTCACACAAAATATAAACTGAAAGAACAGGTGGATATAGATATGGGCTCAGCGTACTTACATCCCGAGGCTGTAACAAGTCGATCTTCAGGCGAGCCATCTGTACGCGGGGTCCCTTGTTGCTAATCCCAGGATTGTAACCAGACCATCTGCATAACAAGTTAAATATTTTAATGCGTTCATGACTCACTCTACAATGCATGAAATTGCTTGCATAATCGAAAATAGATACAATAGGCATACATAATACAAAACAATATCGGTACCTCGAGGCAAGGGGCCAGCTAAACGCATCATACCTAGTAGGCCTAAAAGTAGGAAACCTCCAGAAGATCCAAGACTACAGTAACTGTAAAGGCCCAACTAACTTCACGACATGTCTGTTGGCGACCCGGCACATGCACCGGTACAACCACGCTAATGCCGCCGACCCCCAACTGTAGCCACCCATCTCCTCAAGCCGAGCAACATAAGGTAGCCATCTGATGTGTATACGATTGCCGGACTTATCGGCAAACAGCTGCGTGCCCAGTAACATCATCATATAGGCATGGGCAAAGCGCCTAACTGTCTCCTCGTCCGCCCCGTCGGGACACTCTCCAAATGTCTCCTGGAACCAGGTGCAGTTCACTGCGAATTTCTGAACTTGGTTCTCGGGAGGTAAAACACCAAGTAACTCATGGAACCACTGCCAGGCGGGCCTCCCACCCTCAATGTAAAGGTGGAAGTCTGTCAGGCAACCACTGACGTAATGTCCGTCAACTGGCAACCCCAGCTGGTATGCAACGTCCTGAAGCGTGATGGTGCACTCTCCGAACGGCATGTGGAAGGTGTGCGTCTCAGGCCGCCACCTCTCGATGAATGCACTGACTAGGGGCTCGTCTAGTCGAAACCATCTGTCGTTCAGTCTCGCAAGATGGTACAAGCCGGCCATCTGCAAGTACGGAACGTACCTCTCATCAAGACGCATCCCCTGCTGCCGCCTAACGCTGGATATGCAACGCCGAGGCTGGGCAGTAGATAAACCGCACAATTAGAACATATGCACAAACCACTAACATATACAATTTACTTCATAAGGAACCGAAAAATAAATCGTAAAACTCAACATATAATAAATGAATTATCAACATTGTCTTCAGAAACAGCTAACACAAACCACGTGAAAAAACCATTAACAAATACAACAATCACTAACAAGTAAAACCGTTAATAAAAACAGCTACCACATACCTCTATCATAAACCACTACCCTAAACCACTAACCGTCACTAAAACCACTATCAAAAACCATTAACAAAAACCCCTAACAAAAACCAATAACAAAACCCACTAACACAAAAACCATTAACAAAAACCACCTCCCTACACCACTATCGTAAACCGCTAACACTGACGTAAACTGCTATAAAAAACCATTAAAAAAAACCACTTGCCCACACCACTATCCTAAATCGCTAACACTAATATAAACTGCTATAAAAAACCATTAACAAAAACCACTTGCCTAAACCACCATCCTAAACCCCTATCCTAAACCGCTATCCCAAACCACTTCCCTAAACCACTATCCTAAACCACTAACAATAACATAAACCATTATCAAAAACCAATAACAAATACCACTATCACTAAACCACTATCATAAGACACGGACAAATGGCACTATCATAAACCGCTTTCATCAACCACTACCATAAACCACTAACAGAAAACACTATCAACAGCGCAACATCATAAACCACTAACCTCGTCGTTGATCACCCCGGCGATATGAGCAACTCCATCCAAACGATAAAGCCTCCCAGGATCGTCCCCCATCGCCTGAATATGCCGCTCCGGTCTTACTCGGCCCAAATGTTGGTTGTTTTCTCTGGGATTTGGTGGGGTATGGGAATGAGAAAGTGATTCGAATGAACTTGGTTCGAACTCCTTATATAACCGAAACCCTTGTAATTCGAATCAACTAGATTCGAATTACTAACTCCCACCAACTACACCTAATTCGAATCAATTTGATTCGAAAATTACTCGCGTGCCATTCTCCCACTAATTCGAATTGATATAATTCGAACTACACTATCCTAATTCGAAGCTTATCGTTTCGAATTACTATGAAAAAGTTCTTGCAAGTAATTCGAATAGAGTCAATTCGAATTACGTGGAAAGATGATTCGAATCCTATTGATTCGAATTACATAAATATGAGTTCTGGTAGATTGAGATATCAAAGTTTGATTTGGCTGATTTGGGTTAAAATGAGATGCCCTTGGCTCATTTGGGTTTTTTACCCTAAAACACCCATCAGTAATATTTTTGGAATCCATTCCTTATTAATTGCAACGCAATTCATGTAATTCTTGATTTTATTCTTTGTATTAATAAAATGGGGCTTAAATATTTAAAACAGTAAAAATAAAAATATATTTAATTGAGTAAATAATTAATTTCATTTATTTAAATAAAAAAATTGTTAGGTAAATCCTTATTTATTTATTTATTTATTTTTTGCTGACAAACCAAATTTAATTTAACAGAAGTTGAGTGATCCAATGCACTTGGTATACTTTAAGCCTTTAAGGTAAGGCTCTACACCTAGCTAACTAAAAAGCAGTTGAATGTTAATTAAGAGGACAGAAGCTAAGCATAGTTATGGTAGCGACTGAGAGAGTGTGGGCTAGAATGAATTGTTGTACGTGTGAGGTTGCTCCCATTCTTCGCTTTTAGGGAGCAGCAAAGTTGAGTGTTTATGGCTGAGAGACCGCTCAAGTTAAAGATAAGAATAGCAGAACAGCAATAATGATGTACCCTTCATGCGGACTATAGCTGCTACGCTTCATTTTTAGGCTGATTTTTTTGCTTATGGAAAGAAGCCATGTGTATCACCATGAAATGGAAGGAATGAAAAGTATTACACTGCTATGGGTCAGAGCAAAATGTAACTTACGTTTTGTGTTTATTTTTTTTTTTTTTGAATTTTAAAATATACCAAACGTAGCTTACGTTTTGGTTTTGTTTTTTTTTTTTTTAATAGTAAACGCAAGTTGCGTTTTACTATGTCAGAAAAAGGAAAAATTTTTTGAAGCCCACAAAACGTAAGTTGCGTTTTGTTAGGGTCAGAAATTTTTTTTTGGAAGTCCCAAAACGCAGGTTGCGTTTTGTACACAAAATAATATTTAAATCCACAAGTTTGCCTATAAATATGAAGTCCGGTGATGTTCATTTTCATCTTCACTTCTCCTCTTGTTTTTTCTTGCATAAAGTCTTTAGAGAGGTGTTTTTTTGGCAGATAACTGTGTCAAAAAAATATAGTTAGTTAAGGCTGAAGTTATGGAAGGTGTTGCAAACTTGCGAGTATATTATAATAACAAGGCGACTGAGTGGAACACATGAACATATGGGGTTCGAGGCCATCCGGAATCCCCACTCCCATATATGGCCGCCATATAAACTGCATAATAGTTACCAAGAGGTCGATTAGAAAAACTGTTGTTCTGAATAAAAACATTGGACATTAATGGTACAACTTACGTCGTCAAGTCCCATGTCGTCGAGACCTCGCCTAAAATGCGTAGTGGGCCGCCGTATATATCTCGTATATCGGCGCCAATGACTCCACCTAACGAAAACATAATAACATTATTAATAAGAAGAACAAAATAATAATAATAATAATAATAATAATAATAACAATATGAATAAGCTTAATAATAATAATAACAATAACAACGCCGCTAAAAGCCAATACCGTCGCGCTAGTGGAACACCAATATTGCCGAGTTGATCGCGGGGTATAGGTGCCAGGAACGGCATACGCTCCCACGCCCAAACAAAAAGCAGTATCAGTGGGCCATCCATTTCCTTGCAGGTGTATCGTGAGGCACGACACAACGATCTGTATAGGTGTGCCAGACTGGCTGCTCCCCAACTATACCCTGAAATCCGGTGGAAATCCCTAAGTAGCGGTAGAAACTTCGAGTTCAGTGAAACGGTCGACTTATCCGGAAACACAACTGTACCGAGCATGCAGAAAATGTGCGCTCGGACGTACCGCTCGAGAGACTCTTGAGTATCACACGGCTCGGTGTCTCTGCACCGCCGGACCCAAGCAATATTAACCTTTCCCAACACATGATCGTCCGGACCGGGCTCCCGACCAAAACACGCTATGCAGTTCTCCACCAAAAACTGGTGGCTGCTATCTGATCTACCCGTAACAGCATCCCCATTAATCGGGAGACCAAGAATATAGCTCACATCTTCCAGTGTTACCGTCACTTCACCGACCGGAAGATGAAACGTGTGAGTCTCCGGCCTCCAGCGTTCCACCAAAGCACTCAGTAGTGCAGAATGACCTCTCATTTCGCCCACTTGCGAAACATGTTGAAAACCAGTCAATGCCAATGTCGCTGCAGCTACCTCATTCAACGTATCTGGCGGATCCAGTTTTCTGGGCAACAAATTTCTGATAGCCTGCAAAAAAAATGATAATTATTAAATTCTAAATAATACCGATTAAAACATAATAATAATAATAATAAACTGTTAAAAAATCACGAATATTTATCTATTATTTATTAAACAGTATTATTAATTATTAAAAATTAATAATAATTTTTTCTCACTATCATAACTAGTATTATAAAATAATCATAAAAACACTCTAACTATAATAATAGTTATCCAAATATAACAATAATAACAATAATAATAACCATTTATTATAATAACTATAACCTACAGGCTTGTTATTAATAACATACAGTATTAATTTTTATTACAAAATATTACTGAAAAAAAACCATTTATTATAATATCTATAATAATAATTTTTTTCCAACATAAACATTATTAACAAAACCGTTTACTGTTGATGACAGTATTATTATTATTATTATTACTATCATAAAAAATAATAGTAAATCACTAAAAAATAATAATTTATTACACATTATTCTTATTAAATATTATTAATAAATTATTTTCTAATAATAATAATAATAATAATAATAATAATAATAACAACGTTACTAACAATAAAGACATTAATTTATTAGGATATTATTCCATAACGAATGTACTCTTAGCGTACTTTTGGTCTATATATCAATAAGAACTTTGTAATCACAAATGAAAAATATGAATAAAAATAATACTTTTCTAAATAATTCTTCGTTTCTTTCCTAAACTCTTTCTACCATCATAATATAATTTGCCTAATAATAATAATAATAATGGTATTAAAAAATTTAAGACGTAACGCAAAATATTAATTATAATAATATTATATTAATAACCTCAATACTACTAATTACAACACAAATAAATAAAATTTAAATAAATTTATATATTTATTGTTAAATATTAAAAAAATTTACTTACAAAATGGGGATGATCCAAATACTCAATAATATGATCTTCTGGTTTGGTATAGTCACGCACCATTTTTTTTCCTATACCATACCATGTAGCTCTTCTTCACCGAGCTGATTCACAGCTCTTTCACTCTCCCCCAACTATTTCTTTGGTAATGAGTTTGCTTCAGTAACTATGCTTCTTCAATCTGCGTTTCTCACTTATAAGGACCCAGCTGAACCCCTCCCAAAACACGTGGCACGCATGCATGTATAGAGCCTGCAAAACGTAACCAGCGTTTTGCTCTGGTTCACTGACAAACGCATTCTGCGTTTTGCTCAGTTCGAAGTTGGTCAAGTTTGGTCCTGTCGGCATGCAGGACACGTTTCAATTTTTTGTTCCATTTCCACGCCAATCGCAGCCTGCGTTTTGCAGGGCCTGCAATTTTCTGTTTCTTGTTCCTGCAAAACGTTACCTGCGTTTTGCAGGTCTCTGATCTTCACAGGTCCACATTTATGGATATCACCCCATGCATCCATTTATCTGCATTTCACCATTTTATTTTCCATTTAGAAATTAATTTCTGTCATTTTTATATCCTTCGAATGTTTTTTAGTTTTAGGTTATCTGAATTATAAAAAATATATATAGTATATTTTAATTAAAATTAACAATTAAAATTATCAAATAATGAGTTATAATTCAAATGACATAAGAAAAATATTATTTATATAATATTAATCAATCTTAATCAACTTTTAATAATATTTAATTTTTTTTATTAAAACATATCTCTAAAAATCATATCTATAAATAAATTTAATTTAAATTTTTAAAACAAAAATTTTTTTAACTTCTCTCCCACTTCATAATTAGTTATTAGGAGAGTTTAAGAGAGAAGATGTAGCTGGTATAGTCATAAAAATTGTGTGTTTATTTTTCAATTGTAACATATCTAATAGTATAATATTATATACAAAATATTTTTAAAACACATCCAAAATCGTAAAAATCTAGTTTTTAAATATAAATGTTTTCAAAATCGTTAAATTCTAGTTTTTGCGACTTTCTAGTGATAAATAGTCGAATATAATTATATACACAAGTTAAAATATTTTCAATTGTAGTTTCTTTTTCAATTGTAACACATCTAAAATTATTAAGTTATACACAAAATATTTTTAAAACACATCCAAAATCATAAATCTAAAATTTAAATTTAAACATTAAAAATAATTGCAATACATCTAAAATTTATGAAGTTATACAGAAAACATTTTTGAAACACATCCAAAATCATAAATCTAAAATCTAAATTTAAACATTAAAAAAATAATTGTAACACATCTAAAATCATGAAGTTATACAAAAAATATTTTTAAAACACTTCTAAAATACAGAAATTGCACATGCAAAAATAATTTAACGTTGCAATATATATGAAAATCTCTTCAAGCTATTTTATTCGATTTTTTATTTTAAAAAAAATCAAAATTTATAGAGAATAATAAAAAAAGTAATGGTATCAAAAACCCATCCAAAACTTAGATAAGTTATGCGCCTCTGGTTTTCGACATGGGCAAATGTGACTTTCCTGCTCTTCTTTGAGTGTTTTGTACGGGTTTAGTTAATAATTTGATGGTTTAAGGTTTATTTTATAATTTTAAAATCAAAATTTTGAATTTTGAATAATTTGATTTTTAGATATGTATTTAAATTATAATATATTAATAATTAAATATATTAAATCTAAAATAGAAATTTAAAATTTAAATTTCAAATTTTAATTTTTTTAGATTGTATTTTGAATGTGTATTTAATTTTAAAAAGACAGTAAATATATTCATAATTTTTAGATGTGTTTGTTTTAATTTTTTAAATTATTATAATTAAAGGCCGAATATTGTACCATTTTTAAAGGATACCTAGTTGAATTATTTTTTCATAGTCACTTAAAAGCTGTGGATTCGAGTCTTAATATCTTTGGTAAAAAAATTAAAATTATTAATTTTTTAAAAATATTTTTAAATTTTTTTAATTTTATTATCAAAAATAGTGGAAAAATTATTCACGTGGATGGTTCATCAACAACACTAAATTAGAAAATATTAATATTATATTAAAATTAAGAAAGTATCATATAAATCAAATTAAAAATTAGTTAAAAGTGAGAAATATCAAATATCTCATCTTTATGTACCATCGTATTCTTAATAGATTATTTATTAAAGAAGTGTTTTGTTTTGTTATGGATCCGGCAGGCAGAGAAACAAGAAAATTTGTGTCTCGATTATATTGCCTATATTCTCAAAAAGTAAAGCCACTAAATAATAGACGCGAAGACAAGAAAATTTCTATATTTATTCCGACAATTTTTAAATGACATATATATATATATATATATATATATATATATATATATATATATATATATATTAAAAAGAATACTTTTTGTTAACAATCCAACTCTTAGTAAGTTATAACTGATGCTAATAGTAGGGACTACGGAGTCACGGAGTTATTAATTTATTAACTTGTGAAACTCCATACCTTGTATTAATATATATAAATATGAGCCTGTTGCACTATTAAAAGCGGATATGTTATCATGTAACGGCATCGGTAAACGGCGTATGCATAATTAAAATGCATAGAAGAGTAAGTATATATTCATTAAACAGAAAGACGAAGTAAATCCAAACATGTCGTACATAATGTCATTAGGGCTTAGTTTATACATAAGAAGAGAGTACAACAGTTATAACCATTATACAAACTCAGATACAGTCATCCTAAAAATTTAGACAGAATAGACATATGCAAATATATTACATATGACACTTCGAGTCCTGTCTATAAAGAAAAGTCTCTAATTTAGTACCGAAGCTAACATAAAAGAAATAAAGTCCTACCTCTAAGCAAAAAGTTAACAAAAGAAAGCTAACAATTTAATTATAGATCTCTAATTATTTCTTTTTTCTTCGATTCTATTATTTAGCTCTATTAATATTATCTCGAATTCACACTTGCTAAACCTAAAGCTATTGGTTGATAAAATAATTTTATCGTTTAAATCTTAACTAATTAATCAAATCTCCTTTTAAGTTAATATTAATCACTTCTTTACTTTTGTTTTGTTGTCCATCAAAATCAAATAAGTTAAATCACAAATCGATTTTACAAATTAATAAAACCATAAAAATCCAATTTTCTTTAACCCAGTTATCAGACTAACTTTATTTCTATTTTAAGTTCAAAACTCTCCTAAAGAGACTCCAAATCGCTGTGTCTTTCAATCAAAATCTTGATTTAACTTTATTTCTATTTTAAGTTCAAAACTCTCCTAAAGAGACTCCAAATCACTGTGTCTTTCAATCAAAATCTTAATTGCAACATCATAATCGTTTAATTTATTCTTAAAACTATCATTTCCATTGCTTTAAATTCGTTAAAGAACCCCAAAATAAAATTTTTTAATAAAAAATAATCAAATAATACTCATTTTGTTAAACCAAGTTTTCTAAAACTAACTTCAACTTCATTTTCAAGCTTAAAAATTTTTTAAAAGACTAAAAAATTATTTGTATACTTAAATAATCATTTTCATTACTTTAAATTTCACTAAACCTCTGAAAAAACATAACTCTTTAGTTTGAAATAATCAAGTTTAACATCAAAATAAAGTCTCAAACTTTTATGAAAATAGTATCGATTTTCATTATTTTTAACATTCAATTTTCATTCAAACTCTTATAAAATTTTCGACAGAACCTCCACTAAAACTCAGACTTTGTGACCCTTCAAAGGTCCCATCCAAATAAACATCTCTCAAACTCTTCTCAACTTTTCTAATGCCCCACAATTTCTCAACGTGTAAGTATCCTTGGCTTATTGTTATCCTTAATTGTCTTTAAGTTATTAAAATTTTACACATTAGGTCAACAAACAAATTGTTCAAGTACTAATCCATCCACCAAGAGGCTTCAAACATTGTTACTAAGTAATTTTATTATTAGATATTTTTCAATATTTAATCAACTTCAACTCAATCATTCAAAACAAGCTTCAATCATTGTTACTAAACTTTTAAAGCATTCCAAATTTGTACCTGATGACTTGCATCATCTATCTATTTTCTCATATAGTTGTAGCAAAGAATAAGTGAATTCTCACTGAATGGATGTAGTATTAATGGATATATTATGAATTATTGGAACACTGCTTTGAAATTCTGTATTGCATGAATTTCAGGAGAAAAAGAGGGCAAAGAGGATGCAAATAAGCAAGGGATGCTGGGCGTGTCCCAGGCATGGCACTCCAAAACATCAAAGCTGGCGTGTCCACATGCATGCTTGGGTGTGGCACGCCATGCTAGTTATCCAGAGAGGTTATCTTGGTGCAACATTGAAGGCGTGTCCACTGGCGCTGGCGAAGGCGTGACACGCTAAGTTCTCAAAGCTGGAGTGTCCACGGGCGTGCCTGGGTGTGGCACGCCAGGCTTGTTATCCAGAGAGGTTATCCTGGTGCAGCATTGAGGGCGTGCCCACTGGCGCTTGCGAAGCCGTGGCACGCCAGGCTTGTTGAACAGAAAGGCAAAAGTGGTGCAGCATTGAGGGCGTGTCCACTGGAGCTTGCGAAGCCGTGGCATGCCAAGTTCTCAAATATGGCGTGTCCATGGGCATGCCTGGGTGTGGAACGACAGACTTGTTGAACAAAAAGGCAATATTTGTGCAGCATTGAGGACGTGTCCACTGGCGCTTGTGAAGGCGTGGAATGCCAAGTTCTCAAAGCTAGCATGTCCACGGGCGTGCCTGGGCGTGTCACGCCAGGCTTGTTGAATAGAAAGGTAGTATTGGTGCAGCAGTATGGGCGTGCCTGCTGGCATGTCCTAGGCGTGGCACGCCAAACACTCAATGCTGGCGTGTCCACGGGCATGGCACGCCAGGCTTAACTTCCAAAGGAGAGTCTTGAAGGAAATAACAAAAGGCGTGGCCCCTGGCGTGCTCGAAGGCGTGGCATGCCTAGCCATCAACACTAGCGTGTCTACAGACGTGCCCGGGCATGGCACGCGAGGCTGAATAACCAAAAGAGGATCCTAGAGCTACCAAAATGGGTGTCTCACTGCAAGCTTAGTGCGTGGCACGCCAATGCACCTTCATGGGCGTGCATTGTGGAGTGGCACGCCACTCAACACACCTTCATTTAGCAAGTGATGAGTTTGAAAATTTCTAATTTAATTTGATGATGATCAAACATTATTAATATGATTAATTACAAAATTATTAATATAGTTTACATGTAACATTTGCTAATTAATGATTTTGTTGATGTAGTTTTTTATAATAGGCCGAAAAGGAAAGAAAATGTTGCAAGCCCAAGTGTGAATTTTTATTTAGCATTGGTTCAAAAATTTCCAATGAAGTGTAGCTGAATTATTATTCTTGTTATTGGGCCAAAATTGTTCTTAATTAGCCCAAATTAAATTTGATGGAAAGATCCATTAACTTGGTCCAAATTGATAAAAAGAGAGAAGGAGATCCATGCATGCCTCTACGGAAGTCAAACTTACCTTTGGATGGGTTTCAAATTTTGTTCTATTACACTTAATGCAGACATTGGAAAATGGAAAGAGAAATTGAAAAAATGATGTGATAGCATTAAGTGCACTACGCACTTCTAGGCTTGGGTTTCAAAACTAATTAATCATTTCACTCTCTTTCCTAGCTTCACTAAAAGCATTTCAAAATCTTCTCTCTTCTTTCACTAATTTCTCTTCTCTTTCGGTCATATCAAACACAGAGAAAGCATGGAGGCTATGGCTAGACACCGAAAAGAAGGAGGAGCAAGTAACAAGACCATCACAATGATGGCAAGAAAAAGAAAACATAAAGTATGTAGTGGCTAAGATCTTCAACCATGAATGGTAAGATTTGGTGAAGAGATCTTGGCTTCTCCATACCCAAAAATGGATGATGAAGATTTTGGTCAGAGAAAGATTTCTTGGAGGAATAGCTCATGTTTGCTTTTGGGTTCACTCATCAAAGAAGGTAGCTAGGGTGGCTACGTGAAAGAGGAAGCAAAAGTAGAGCAGGAGGAGCTGTCATCATCAAGCATGCATCAAGGGCTAGGAGTTCATCTTGGAGTGCAAGGCAAGATGGAAGGCTCGGATTGATGATTATTGGTGACCAAGGAAGAACAAGAGGTAATTCCATGTTGGTTATTGCATTCAGTTACTTCTCCTCTCTCTCTCTCTGGCCGAACCGGTTTGCATGAAGAAGAAGAAGTTTAGTTTGGTTTTTGGTTTCAATCGTGGAGGCTTCTCCTTTTATAAATAAGGGAGAACAGTCAAGGTTTGAAGCAAGGAGTGAGAGTGCAAGGCACAGAGTTCTCATAGCTACCTAAGCTAGCAGATTTTCTTCTCCTTCAATGTATTTTGTTTTGTAATTTTCTGTTTAATTTTGTCTGTCTTGAGTCTCATGGAAAAAGGCAAACAGTGAGGTTTAAGAAAACGCCATAGAGCGGAAAAAGGCAGAGAGTGCAAAATTAAAAGAAAAATCCATAGATGTCCTTAGAGTTCCTTTGTACATCTGTGTTGTGTTTCATGATTCTGTGGGAATTCCCTTGTAAGTTGGATTAGCACTTTACAGTTGAAAGCTTGGCAGTGACCAAGTCAAGTTCAGGATTGAGTTTAGAATTCTGGATTTGTCCCAGATAGGAAAGGTAGTTCCTAGGGAGAATTGGGCTTGTAATCAAGAATGATTATAGTGAAATTCCATTATCTTTGTGATGGAGACTGGATGTAGGCTGCACTGAACTTAGCATCTGAACCAGGATATATCTGGGTGTAATTTTCTTTCTCTTCTACTCCTTTTTTTATTTCTGCCGCACAGGAGATAAAACCATAAAATATCTCGTGCCAAGTGACGAGACAAAAAGAAAAAGTCTCGTGGCTAGGGACGAGCCAAAAATAAAAAAGTCTCCAGAAGTTGCTTCAAAGACTAGCAAGTGTTCAGAAGTGAAAAAGGGGCTAAGATTCATCCCCCCTTCTCTTAGCCACTAAAACCATCAATTGGTATCAAAGCTTGGTCTCAAAGAGATCAAGCTTTATAGCTCAGAGAAAAGATCCAGATGGCAAAAAGCAGTGGCTTAAATCTGGTGTCCTACAACCTTACAAAAGGACAGTCAAGCAACAGACCTCCTCTTTTCAATGGGAAAAACTATACCTATTAGAAGGAGAGAATGAAGATCTTTGTGCGAGCAGTGGATTACAGACTATGGAAGATTATCCTGGAAGGTCCTTAATTCCTAACCACCACAAGTGCTGAAGGAGTAGTCTCTCTCAAACCTGAAGCAAGCTGGACCGAAGAAGACAGAAAGAAGGTGGAGCTCAATGTCAAGGCTGTCAACTTGCTCAACTGTGCTATCAGTTTCGAGGAATACCGACGAGTATCACGATGCACAACAGCAAAGGAAATCTGGGACAAACTTCAAATCACCCATGAAGGAACCACAATAGTGAAGAAGATCCGGATAGATATGTTGAACAAAGAGTATGAAATGTTTGCAATGAAGGAAGGAGAGTCTATTGATGAACTGTTCGAACATTTCAACATCATTGTTGGCTTGGATGCTATGGGAATCAAGTATCCCTATTCTGTGCTTGTGAGAAGAGTGGTGAGATGTCTCACTAAAGAGTGGAAAACAAAAGCATTAATCATTTCTGAGAGCAGTAGTTTAGATTCCATGACATATGATGATTTGAGAGGAAACCTACTTGCTTTTGAAAATACTTATTTGAAAAAAGATTCAAAAAAGAAAGAAATCGCTTTTACATTTGTGACTAACCCCCTGGATGATGAATCCAGTGATAATTCTTCTGAAAATGAGTTTGTTTTGTTTGCCAAAAAATTCAGAAAAATGATGAAGTTCAAGGAGAAAGGCAAAGGAAGCAGCTCTAGGAAACAAAGAAAGGATCTCAACAAGGTTACATGCTACAACTGTAAAGAAATTGGGCATTTCAAGTCAGATTGTCCTAAGTTGAAGAAAGAAGAGAAGCCAAAAAGAGGAAAGAAAAAGGGGCTGATGGCATCATGGGAGGACTTGGAAAATGACTCAGACAGTGATGAAGAATCCGAGACCAAGTCACAACCATGTCTTATGGCAGATAACTTTGAACAGGTAGTCTTTCATAATCCAAACATTGAAGATCTTCATCTTATGATAGATGATGGTGTTTTTGTGGAAAAACGAATTTCCAACACACAAATCCAACCGGCAAGTATACCGGGTCGCATCAAGTAATAATAACTCACTTAGAGTGAGGTCGATCCCACAGGGATTGATGGATCAAGCAATTTTAGTGGGTGATTAGTTTAGTCAAGCTAATATTGGTGAGTGAGATTTGTTGCAGCAGAATGTAAATAGCAGTGAACTTAAATTGCAGAAAGTAAAGTGGCAGGAAACTTAAAGAGCAAGAAAAGTAAATTGGCAAAATCTTAAATGACAAGAAATGTAAATTGCATCAAATGTAAAGGGGATTGGGTTCAGGGAATTTAAAATTCAACAAGAAAATGTAAAGAGCAATCAAACAGAGGAGTAAAAGATGAAATAAGTGTAGCAGATTTAAACAGAAATGGAAAATTTCTTGAAGAAGCAGCACAGAATGCAATTAAGCTCAATTGTGAAATTTAAAGAGACAAGTGAGGATCTCAGGGAATTAATGAGACTAGAAAACAAGTCTAGATCTCAATTCCTTCCTTGATCCAACAGAGAAGCAATTTGAAAAAGAAAATGAGATGGAAGCAGTAAAGAAAACTCGGATTCAATGCAGAAAAAGAACAAAGAGATTTCAGATCAAGTGAAATAGAATTCCTTCAATTCTTGATCCAAAATTCAAACAGAAATGAAGACTAAGACGAGAGAACTCTCAATTCCTAATACTCCCTAGTGTGCTAGCCTCTTTCTAATGGAGCTCCTCCTTTGAAATGAGAGTGATGCCTTTATATAGGCTTTTTACAAAATGAAAATAAAATGTAATTGAAATTAAAAACAAATTCACAAAATGAAATTCCTAATCTATCTTCTCTGTGTGCCTTTGAGTCATGTTGAGTGGGCTTTGCTTGCTTTGGATTTGAGGGAAAATGGGTCTTGGATGGCCTTGATTTAATTTGGTGAGGAATTGAATTTATATGAAAGTTGGCCCATATGTTGCTCCAGGAGGCTGCCCTGCCCTTGTGGAGGGCAGGGCAGGATTTGGTGCGTGCGGCCATGGTGCGGGCGTGGGGTGCGAGCTTAGTGCGCAGGATGCTGCCCTGCCCTTGTGGAGGGCAGGGCAATGTTGTCATGGTGTGCCTCTTGTCCGTGTGTGCTTGGTGCTGGCCGTGCCAAGTTGATGCGCGCAAGCTCCCTTGTGTGTAGTGCTCCCCACTTCCCCTTAGGTGCTTGGTTCGAAACCCATGGGTGGCACTTGGAGTTGATTTTTCTTGGATTTTCTTCAAGAAGAGCACGACATTGCCCTGCTCTCCAAGAGGGCAGGGCAGAAAATTTGAGCGCTACTTGCTTTGGGGTGAGGCTCCAGCTTCGAACCTTGGTGGAAGCACATTGGTTTATTTTCGCTTATTTTTTGCCCTTAAAGATGCCTTTCGTTCCTGCCTCAATTGTACGCCAAATATGAATTTCTATATATCGTTGGGAAGCTCTGAATGTCAGCTTTCCAACGCAACTGGAAGCACATCAATTGGACGTCTGTAGCTCAAGTTATAGCCCTTTGAAGGAGGCATGGTCATGCTGTGAGCGCCCAGATTTTACCTTAGCGAAATTCTTGCTTCCAACCTCAATGTGCATCACGATTTTGCCCTGCCCTTGGCAAGGGCAGGGCAGTGTGCGTGCTGGTTGTTTTCCTCTTTAATTTGGTCATGGGCCACGCTTTTAAAAGCGTGGCCTAAGCCTCCAAAGTGTGCTCCAACTTCAAAGTGTGCTCCAAAGCTCTTTTTTCCTCTTTTTTGTGCTTCTTTGCTTCTTTTTCTTCTTTTTTTTCTACAAGATTTATAAAATTAAAATATCAAGAAAATATATCATTTAAGTACAAAAGCATTCAATATTTAAGCACAATTCATCAATTTCTTGTATGAAAAAGCATAGAAAAATAGGTATATGATGACATGTCATCACAACACCAAACTTAAACCTTGCTTGTCCTCAAGCAAGAAAAGAATCATGCAATAAAGATTGACAATCCAAGGTAAGAAGAATAGCAACTCAATGTTCATGGCAAGCTAGTTTTCTATGCATGCTACAATTACAAAAGAGATGTAAATGATTGATGCTTCTATCTAGCTCATTTTATGAAATCTTTTTCTTATAATTCTTCCTTGAAACAAGCTTTTGATTTTATTTTATTTTATTATTTTTTTTAACTTCTCCTTTTGGGTGCTTTGCCCCATGAGTTGATAACAAAGCTACGACTTCTAAATGCTTTGTTTTCAAGTATTACCACTTGATACATAAGCACCACAAGCATTTAATTAGAGGACTTCATTAAGCTCATTTTTCTTTTCTTTTCTTGACTCTCTAATCATTGATGCTCAGAGCCTTGAGCTTTGAGGGAGTGCTTTTGCACTTGAGCCTAGCCTTGACTTCTAAGTGTTTTGTTTTCAAGCATTTGGCTTGATACATAAACACCACAAGCACTTAGCAAATAAATTGCCATTGGTACTCAGAGCCTTCAACTTTCTCATTCTTTCCCTTTTTCTTTTCTTGCTTTAATTGTATTTGCTTCTTCAAGGTTTTCATGATTTCAAAAGATTTCACAAGATGTACTAGATGAAAAACTTCAATTAAATAAAATCCAATGCAACTGAGCAACAATCAATCATACTAGCTTTCCAATACTTGTATGCACATGCTAAATTCTTCTTTAATTCCTTGTTTGTTTATGATCATGATGCTTTACTGCTTTTGAACTCACAAAACTCAAGTTGGTAGTCATAATGGTACAGCACCATGTTGTAAATCAAATTCAAGCTATGCTTAGTCATACCACACATGCATACAGAAAATATAAAGACAATCATGCAATTTAAAGTGCTGGAAATAAATGAGAGAAAAAGGAACTTTACAACCTTGCAATTCATCTTCTCTATTGTTGTCATTTTCCTCTCATTCTTCTCCTTTTTCCCTTGCCAAACTCAGAATGCTTGCTCATCCTCAAGCAACAATTAGAACAATGGCTATGGGGCTAAGATGGATCATGAATGTCTTACACAATGAAATGTTAGTAGCACATGTGTTTTAAGCAAGCAAAATTTAAGATAAAAATCAAGGCACAAGAGAAACAGACACATTGTGATGCAAACATAAGATGGTGTGCATGATACTTTGCAAAAAAAAAAAAAAAATAAGTGGCACACCAAACTTAGTGTGACACTCTCACTTGGAATTAATGCAAGTATCTTGTAAGAATTAGAACCAAATTTTGTTGCATAGCAACACCAAACTTAGAATGCAATCCTATGTCCACTTATTTGAATTAAAACCAAGCAAATGAAACTGTTATTTATTAATTACAATCACCAAGCTAAGAATCTGTCATTAATAAAGCTCTCTTGGTAATGTATTAACAAACACAGTAAATAAGCAAACTAAAATAAAAGCATTAAAAACAAAGAATTAACTAAAGTAAACAGAATGACAAAATATCAAACTGAAAGAAAATTAACACTGCAAAGACATTATGGTTATGCAGACAAGTGGTGTTGTTGAATGATTTGCATAGAAAAATAGGTGGCACACCAAACTTAGAATCTTGGTGTGTCACTTTCATTTTTTTGATTTGATGCAATCATCCAAAAAGATTGAAAACAATGTGTTGCATGGCAACACCAAACTTAGAATGTAACCATATGCCAATTTATTGAATTTAAACAAAGTAAAGAAAGAAAACAAAGCAGAGAAGAGAAATTATACCTACGGTTGGGTTACCTCCCAACAAGTGCTCTTTTAGTGTCATTAGCTTGACATGTTGTTCTTCACTTTCTTCCTCTTCTTCCAGTTTGTTAAGAGGAATGACCTCAAAGGGGGAGAGGTTTCAGCTATTGTCCCTTCTCTTGGCCTCTTCTCAGCAAGCTTCCTTTTGTACATGGCTTGATTGAGCTTGCTTGCTATTGGTCCAGGGGTTGGATTGCTTGTGGTTGACCTCCTTTTGAATGTTGTCCTTGGTAGCTTGGTCACAATCCTCTTCTCGATGCTTTTGTTAATTGCCTTCACTTCCTTGAATTCAAGACTTGGTTGCTGTGTGATTATTGGAGTTTTGTATTCATCCAGAGCCTTTTGAATTGGTGGCTCCATGAGCTTTTCCTCTATGTACTTCTCTGCTTCACTTGAGTTTGGAATGACTTCCTCACTTTCTTGCTCCTCCACTTCCTCCCTTGCACCCAACATTTGACTTAATAGTCCTTTTATGGAGGAGGTTTGTTGTTTTTCCCAAGATTTCTTCATCTCCTCTTCATATTTTTCGATCACAGATTCAAGGGAAGTTTGTGAGGGTTGTGAATGTTCATGTTCCCTTTTCATCTCAAGTGCAGTTTCATTTTCAACCACCTCATTCTTCATTGAAAGTTCACTTGATGCAGTAGCCTCCTTATCTTGCTCTTCCACTTTATCCTTCAGAAATTTGTCTTCATCCTCACTGTTGGATGGTTCTAAGTTCCTCCTTGTTTGCTCTGAGAACTCATTCATCTTCTTGAATACGATTTCTGTCCAGGATTGGGGTTGTGTGTATCTTTCCACGAGTTTTCTATGTATTTCAATGGCTTGAAGGTAATCCCAATCTGTTAGTTCAAGAGATGAAGGTTGAGAGTAATCATAATCAAGTGATGAAGAACTTTCAAATGAGAAACTGGGACGTGAGGGTGGATGCTCTTCCATTCTTTGGTGATACTTCCATCCACCATGAGGATAATGATATGAATCATTTTGTGGTGGTGGTTGGTATCCCATATGATTTTCTTGCTCATCTTGTGTCTCTGAAGCAAATCTCCATGAATTGGAGTGCTCAGAATGTGTATTCTCTTGGTGATATTCCCAGCCACCGTTAGAGATTGGTGATGGTGGGTAATATCCCATAAAATTTGTTTGATCATAAGATGAGTTGAACTCCATTTGAATTTTGTAAAACACAACACCAAGGGAAATTGAAATTCATATCTCAAAGATGAATTTCTTAGTGAGGCAATAACTCAAACACCTTGGTTTCAACTTAGAACAGAGAACAAAAATAAAGAAAATGCTTGATCTAGACTTCTCACCCACTTAATCATTGTTGATCTAATCAATCCCCGGCAACGGCGCCAAAAACTTGATGGTGTTTTTGTGGAAAAATGAATTTCCAACACACAAATCCAACCGGCAAGTATATCGGGTCGCATCAAGTAATAATAACTCACTTAGAGTGAGGTCGATCCCACAGGGATTGATGGATCAAGCAATTTTAGTGGGTGATTAGTTTAGTCAAGCTAATATTGGTGAGTGAGATTTGTTGCAGCAGAATGTAAATAGCAGTGAACTTAAATTGCAGAAAGTAAAGTGGCAGGAAACTTAAAGAGCAAGAAAAGTAAATTGGAAAAATCTTAAATGACAAGAAATGTAAATTGCATCAAATGTAAAGGGGATTGGGTTCAGGGAATTTAAAATTCAACAAGAAAATGTAAAGAGCAATCAAACAGAGGAGTAAAAGATGAAATAAGTGTAGCAGATTTAAACAGAAATGGAAAATTTCTTGAAGAAGCAGCACAGAATGCAATTAAGCTCAATTGTGAAATTTAAAGAGACAAGTGAGGATCTCAGGGAATTAATGAGACTAGAAAACAAGTCTAGATCTCAATTCCTTCCTTGATCCAACAGAGAAGCAATTTGAAAAAGAAAATGAGATGGAAGCAGTAAAGAAAACTCAGATTCAATGCAGAAGAAGAACAAAGAGATTTCAGATCAAGTGAAACAGAATTTCTTCAATTCTTGATCCAAAATTCAAACAGAAATGAAGACTAAGACGAGAGAACTCTCAATTCCTAATACTCCCTAGTGTGCTAGCCTCTTTCTAATGGAGCTCCTCCTTTGAAATGAGAGTGATGCCTTTATATAGGCTTTTTACAAAATGAAAATAAAATGTAATTGAAATTAAAAACAAATTCACAAAATGAAATTCCTAATCTAGCTTCTCTGTGTGCCTTTGAGTCATGTTGAGTGGGCTTTGCTTGCTTTGGATTTGAGGGAAAATGGGTCTTGGATGGCCTTGATTTAATTTGGTGAGGAATTGAATTTATATGAAAGTTGGCCCATATGTTGCTCCAGGAGGCTGCCCTGCCCTTGTGGAGGGCAGGGCAGGATTTGGTGCGTGCGGCCATGGTGCGGGCGTGGCGTGCGAGCTTAGTGCGCAGGATGCTGCCCTGCCCTTGTGGAGGGCAGGGCAATGTTGTCATGGTGTGCCTCTTGTCCGTGTGTGCTTGGTGCTGGCCGTGCCAAGTTGATGCGCGCAAGCTCCCTTGTGTGTAGTGCTCCCCACTTCCCCTTAGGTGCTTGGTTCGAAACCCATGGGTGGCACTTGGAGTTGATTTTTCTTGGATTTTCTTCAAGAAGAGCACGACATTGCCCTGCTCTCCAAGAGGGCAGGGCAGAAAATTTGAGCGCTACTTGCTTTGGGGTGAGGCTCCAGCTTCGAACCTTGGTGGAAGCACATTGGTTTATTTTCGCTTATTTTTTGCCCTTAAAGATGCCTTTCGTTCCTGCCTCAATTGTACGCCAAATATGGATTTCTATATATCGTTGGAAAGCTCTGAATGTCAGCTTTCCAACGCAACTAGAAGCACATCAATTGGACGTCTGTAGCTCAAGTTATAGCCCTTTGAAGGAGGCACGGTCATGCTGTGAGCGCCCAGATTTTACCGTAGCGAAATTCTTGCTTCCAACCTCAATGTGCATCATGATTTTGCCCTGCCCTTGCCAAGGGCAGGGCAGTGTGCGTGCTGGTTGTTTTCCTCTTTAATTTGGTCATGGGCCACGCTTTTAAAAGCGTGGCCTAAGCCTCCAAAGTGTGCTCCAACTTCAAAGTGTGCTCCAAAGCTCTTTTTTCCTCTTTTTTTGTGCTTCTTTGCTTCTTTTTCTTCTTTTTTTCTACAAGATTTATAAAATTAAAATATCAAGAAAATATATCATTTAAGTACAAAAGCATTCAATATTTAAGCACAATTCATCAATTTCTTGTATGAAAAAGCATAGAAAAATAGGTATATGATGAGAAACTGGGACGTGAGGGTGGATGCTCTTCCATTCTTTGGTGATACTTCCATCCACCATGAGGATAATGATATGAATCATTTTGTGGTGGTGGTTGGTATCCCATATGATTTTCTTGCTCATCTTGTGTCTCTGAAGCAAATCTCCATGAATTGGAGTGCTCAGAATGTGTATTCTCTTGGTGATATTCCCAGCCACCGTTAGAGATTGGTGATGGTGGGTAATATCCCATAAAATTTGTTTGATCATAAGATGAGTTGAACTCCATTTGAATTTTGTAAAACACAACACCAAGGGAAATTGAAATTCATATCTCAAAGATGAATTTCTTAGTGAGGCAATAACTCAAACACCTTGGTTTCAACTTAGAACAGAGAACAAAAATAAAGAAAATGCTTGATCTAGACTTCTCACCCACTTAATCATTGTTGATCTAATCAATCCCCGGCAACGGCGCCAAAAACTTGATGGTGTTTTTGTGGAAAAATGAATTTCCAACACACAAATCCAACCGGCAAGTATATCGGGTCGCATCAAGTAATAATAACTCACTTAGAGTGAGGTCGATCCCACAGGGATTGATGGATCAAGCAATTTTAGTGGGTGATTAGTTTAGTCAAGCTAATATTGGTGAGTGAGATTTGTTGCAGCAGAATGTAAATAGCAGTGAACTTAAATTGTAGAAAGTAAAGTGGCAGGAAACTTAAAGAGCAAGAAAAGTAAATTGGAAAAATCTTAAATGACAAGAAATGTAAATTGCATCAAATGTAAAGGGGATTGGGTTCAGGGAATTTAAAATTCAACAAGAAAATGTAAAGAGCAATCAAACAGAGGAGTAAAAGATGAAATAAGTGTAGCAGATTTAAACAGAAATGGAAAATTTCTTGAAGAAGCAGCACAGAATGCAATTAAGCTCAATTGTGAAATTTAAAGAGACAAGTGAGGATCTCAGGGAATTAATGAGACTAGAAAACAAGTCTAGATCTCAATTCCTTCCTTGATCCAACAGAGAAGCAATTTGAAAAAGAAAATGAGATGGAAGCAGTAAAGAAAACTCAGATTCAATGCAGAAGAAGAACAAAGAGATTTCAGATCAAGTGAAACAGAATTTCTTCAATTCTTGATCCAAAATTCAAACAGAAATGAAGACTAAGACGAGAGAACTCTCAATTCCTAATACTCCCTAGTGTGCTAGCCTCTTTCTAATGGAGCTCCTCCTTTGAAATGAGAGTGATGCCTTTATATAGGCTTTTTACAAAATGAAAATAAAATGTAATTGAAATTAAAAACAAATTCACAAAATGAAATTCCTAATCTAGCTTCTCTGTGTGCCTTTGAGTCATGTTGAGTGGGCTTTGCTTGCTTTGGATTTGAGGGAAAATGGGTCTTGGATGGCCTTGATTTAATTTGGTGAGGAATTGAATTTATATGAAAGTTGGCCCATATGTTGCTCCAGGAGGCTGCCCTGCCCTTGTGGAGGGCAGGGCAGGATTTGGTGCGTGCGGCCATGGTGCGGGCGTGGCGTGCGAGCTTAGTGCGCAGGATGCTGCCCTGCCCTTGTGGAGGGCAGGGCAATGTTGTCATGGTGTGCCTCTTGTCCGTGTGTGCTTGGTGCTGGCCGTGCCAAGTTGATGCGCGCAAGCTCCCTTGTGTGTAGTGCTCCCCACTTCCCCTTAGGTGCTTGGTTCGAAACCCATGGGTGGCACTTGGAGTTGATTTTTCTTGGATTTTCTTCAAGAAGAGCACGACATTGCCCTGCTCTCCAAGAGGGCAGGGCAGAAAATTTGAGCGCTACTTGCTTTGGGGTGAGGCTCCAGCTTCGAACCTTGGTGGAAGCACATTGGTTTATTTTCGCTTATTTTTTGCCCTTAAAGATGCCTTTCGTTCCTGCCTCAATTGTACGCCAAATATGGATTTCTATATATCGTTGGAAAGCTCTGAATGTCAGCTTTCCAATGCAACTGGAAGCACATCAATTGGACGTCTGTAGCTCAAGTTATAGCCCTTTGAAGGAGGCACGGTCATGCTGTGAGCGCCCAGATTTTACCGTAGCGAAATTCTTGCTTCCAACCTCAATGTGCATCACGATTTTGCCCTGCCCTTGCCAAGGGCAGGGCAGTGTGCGTGCTGGTTGTTTTCCTCTTTAATTTGGTCATGGGCCACGCTTTTAAAAGCGTGGCCTAAGCCTCCAAAGTGTGCTCCAACTTCAAAGTGTGCTCCAAAGCTCTTTTTTCCTCTTTTTTTGTGCTTCTTTGCTTCTTTTTCTTCTTTTTTTCTACAAGATTTATAAAATTAAAATATCAAGAAAATATATCATTTAAGTACAAAAGCATTCAATATTTAAGCACAATTCATCAATTTCTTGTATGAAAAAGCATAGAAAAATAGGTATATGATGACATGTCATCAATAGACCACCTTTCTGAAAAAATAAGATGTTTTTTGCTTGATAACCAAGATCTTGAACAACAAATCACCATCCTTAAAGCTGAAAACTGTTTTCTCAAAGAAAAACTATGGGAGGCCGAAACTGCTTGTGAACTTGCTGAAGAAAATAAGCAGTTAAAAGCCCAACTTAGAAGTTGTGAAAGTGACCATTCTGTTGTTGCATATGTAAACTGTTTTAAAGAGAATGAGGAGTTGCTAAAAAAGGTCAAAAACCTTGAAAATGACTTAGCCAAGTTCACACAAAGTTTTGAAAATTTAAATCAAATTTTGGTTAGTCAAAGACCTCTTTTTGATAAAGCTTGCTTGGGGTTTTACAAAAATTTTAAAACTATTGAGAAACCTTTCTCTGAAAATGTAGCTTCATCTTCTAATGACACAAGGTTTCAAAATCCAACCTACTTTAACAAAACAGCAACTCCAAGATTTTGTAGACTATGCAACCGAAATGGCCACTTTTCCATTCAATGTTTTTTTGGTGAAAGGATGATTGGTGATAAAGTTTACAAAGTTGTTTTTGATTATAATAGACTAGGACATAAGAGATGGTTTAACGTGAAAGGATCCAAGAAGATTTGGATACCTAAGGTCACTTGAGCTTGTTTTATAGGTGTGCCTAGCATCCAAACGGAAGGAAAATATGTGGTACATGGACAGCGGATGTTCTAGGCATATGACTGGAAAGATAACCTTCTTCATAAAGCTTATGAGTATGATGGAGGACTTGTCACTTTCGGTGATGATGGAAAAGGAAAGATAGTGGCCGTTGGGAAAGTTGGTAAAAGCTTTTCATCTTGTATAAATGATGTCCTTCTTGTAAATGGTTTGAAACATAATTTACTTAGTGTAAGCCAATTGTGTATTGAAGTTGTTTTTAGAAAATTTGTGTATTTGGTTGTTTGTGAAAAAACTGGGGATATTTTATTTCAGGATAAAGAATGCAAAAATGTGTATGGATTGACTCTTGAGGACTTGAAAGAACAAAATGTAACATGTTTTACTTCTCTTGAATCTAAAAAATGGCTATGGCATAGAAAGTTGGGTCACGCTAGCATGTACCAAATTTCTAAGCTAGTCAAGAAAAATTTGGTTAGAGGAATTCCAAATATCAAATTTGATAAGGATCTTACTTGTGATGCTTGCCAATTGGGCAAACAAGTAAAATCCTCTTTTAAATCAAAAGATGGAATCTCAACCAAAAGGCCATTAGAAATGTTACACATTGATTTTTTGGTCCAACAAGAACTCAAAGTTTATGAGGAAAACACTATGGTCTTGTGGTGGTAGATGATTACTCTAGATTTGGTTGGATACTTTTTCTTGCTCATAAAAATGATGATTTTCATGCTTTCTCAACCCTTTGCAAGAAAATTCAAAATGAAAAAGACTTAAAAGTGGCCCATTTGAGAAGTGATCATGGAAAGGAATTTGAAAATCATGATTTTGAAAAATTCTGTGATGACTTTGGAATTGCTCATAATTTTTCATGCACTAGAACACCTCAACAAAATGGGGTTGTTGAAAGAAGGAATAGAAACCTTCAAGAGATGACTAGGGCTTTGTTATGTGAAAATGAGGTTCCAAAATTCCTATGGGATGAAGCTATGAATACAGCTTGTTATATTTTGAATAGGACCATAATTAGAAAAGGGTTGAAGAAAACTCCTTATGAGCTATGGAAAGGAACCCCTCCTAATCTTAAGTATTTTTATGTTTTTGGATGCAAATGTTTTGTGCTTAATAACAAAGAAAATCTTGGTAAATTTGATCCAAAATCGGATGAGGGAACTTTTGTTGGATATTCCACCACTAGCAAGGCCTATAGGATTTATCTCAAAGAACATAGGACCATAGAGGAACCAATACATGTCTCTTTTTGTGACTCTAACTCAATTCCCAGTGCTATGATTGAAGATGATACAGATTGTGAGGAAGTTGTCAATAAAGAAGTCAGTAAAGAAAATTCCAAGTCTGCTCAAAATGAAGAATCTACCAGTCCAGTTTTGTCTCGTCAAATTAGAGGAGACATTTCCATTTTGTCTCCTGAGCCAGCAAGTGAAACTGAAACAGTGAGACCCACAGAAGCTCATCAAAACCCAACACCACTCCGGAAGCCTAGAGAATGGAAGCCCATGAGGGGTTATCCGTATGACTTTATCATTGGTGATCCATCTCAAGGTGTA
Source organism: Arachis hypogaea (assembly GCF_003086295.3). NCBI lineage: Eukaryota > Viridiplantae > Streptophyta > Magnoliopsida > Fabales > Fabaceae > Arachis > Arachis hypogaea. The sequence continues at coordinate 53,877,186 of NC_092041.1, forward strand.
ACAACAAGATCTTCAACCAAAAGGCAATCTGAACCAAGCAATTTTGTACTCTTGTCACAAATGGAGCCTAACAATGTGAAACAAGCTCTTGAAGATCCATCATGTGTCAAAGCCATGCAAGAAGAGCTTGCTCAATTCGACAAGAATGAGGTTTGGACACTAGTACCTCATCCGGATGGTAAGAAGGTAACAGGTACTAATTGGGTTTTTAAAAATAAACTTGGTGAGGATGAACAAGTTGTTCGTAACAAGGCTAGATTAGTGGCCCAAGGTTACGATTGAGAAGAGGGTATAGATTTTGATGAGTCTTTTGCTCCGGTAGCTAGAATAGAAGCAATTAGGTTACTTCTTGCCTATGCTGCCCATAAAGGTTTTAAAATGTTTCAAATGGATGTCAAATGTGCTTTCCTTAATGGATTTATTAATAGAGAAGTGTATGTGGCTCAACCCCCCGGCTTTGAACATAAAGATTTTCCAAATCATGTTTTTAAACTCTCAAAAGCCCTTTATGGCCTTAGGCAAGCTCCAAGAGCTTGGTATGAAAGGCTTAGTGCCTTCCTATTGGAAAATCACTTTCAAAGGGGTACCACGGATACTACTTTATTTATTAAAGCATCTAATAATGATATTCTCTTAGTTCAAGTTTATGTGGATGACATTGTGTTTGGATCGGCCAATGAGTCCTTGTGTGAAGAGTTTGGAAAACTCATGACTAGTGAGTTTGAAATGAGTTTAATGGGAGAGCTAACTTTCTTTCTTGGCCTCCAAATTAAACAAACTCCTAGTGGCACTTTCTTTCACCAAGGAAAGTATGCTAAAGAGCTAATAAAGAAATTTGGCCTAGAAAATTCCAAACCAATGGGAACTCCAATGCATCCAAATACTAAACTTGAAAAGGATGATGATGGACAAGATGTGGATGAAACAAGGTATAGAGGAATGATAGGTTCACTCATGTACCTTACCTCCTCTAGACCGGATATTGTTCAAACTGTGGGTGTATGTTCAAAATTTCAATCTCACCCAAAAGAATCCCATCTTTCAGCCGTTAAGCGCATCATTAGATACATTAAGGGAACTAGTGATTATGGCTTGTGGTATCCAAAATCTGATGATTTTTGTGCAGTAGAGTTTTGTGATACAAATTATGCGGGGGATAAAGTGGATAGAAGGAGGACATCCGGCATGTGTTGCTTCCTTGGGAGATCACTCAACATGTGGTCAAGCCAAAAACAAGCAACCGTAGCCGTATCCACAGCTGAAGCTGAATATATTTCTGCATCTGCATATTGTTCACAATTAATTTGGTTAAAAACGTAGTTAGAAGATTACAAATTAAAGATCAATAGTATACCCTTATTTTGTGATAATATGAGTGATAAAAATATTTCAAAAAATCATGTTCTGCACTCAAGAACCAAGCACATTGAAATTAAATATCATTTCATTAGAGAACATGTGCAAAAGGGTACTATTGATATTCAATTTGTAAAATCAGACGACTAACTTGTTGACATTTTTACAAAACACCTCTGTGAAGACAGATTCTTCACTTTAAGAAAAAGCTTGGGAATGATTGATTTAAGTTCTATTGATAACATGTGAAATTTCTGATTCTGCTAAGTTTTGTCTCGTAGGAATAGAGGAGATAAAAATCAGAGTGTCTTGAGAGGGCTATGTGTAACGACCCAATTTCTGGTACGTCATGATCATACTAGAAACTGAGCGCTACCAACTTGTCTTCCTAATTATTATCTATTATTTATTATATGAGCTTGATTCGTTGTTAAAAACGTAGTTATTTTGCGAGATACTTTTTTAAAAAAAATGTTTGGATTAATAAACAGAATCATTCATAAGCAATTCACAAATAATAATAGATAAAACAGTTATAAACAACCACTCATAAATACATCACAAGCAGTTAATAACATTCAGTGATCCAGCCTTTATTTAGGTATAGACTTTTAGTTAGAACACCCCTAGATATAACTAGATAATAACTATATACATATATATATATACAACATCCCAGGCCCTGACCTGTTCAAGAAGTCCCTAAGCTGGCACCCAGGCTAGCCTAGACTCTATACTTACCTAGTTCCTCTAAACTACTAAAGCGAGGGAAAGTACGTTCTAGGTCTTCAAAACTCAAGTCAGGTGGAACGTCATCAAAAGGTGGAAGGTCGTCTACTACTCCTTTGCACGGTCATATGTCATCGAAGAGCGTCTCTCAAGTACTTCATCGAGTGGTCACATAACAGCAACATCGTATGGAGGACTTAGGCTAAAGTCTGTAGATAAGCAGGGTGCAGACGTTGGCTGGCCTCACAGTATATACATATAAATAGAGAACGAGATTCACCCTAGACTCAGAAGACTACCTAGAGCGGAATCCTCTTTGCAGAACGATCATCAACGAACTACGGAAGGGTATTTTTGCTTCCATCTGAGGGGGAAGGGAGAGAGAAGGGGTAAGAACTGGAAAGTTCTTAGTAGGGTCGGGGTTATTAGTTATGTTCATTTATTTGGGGTCGATTAGCAGACAAATAACATCATATAGCGAAGCAGTAAACAAAAGATAAAGATAGGATGAGAAAGTAGAGAAAATAGAAAGTAGAACACAGACAAAAGAATACAAGAAAATAAAACACAAAAATAGCATACAAGCAGACAAACATAAAGAAATAGATCACACACAGAAAGGAATGCAATAGAGAATGATGCGCAGACCAGAATGATGTATGTCTAGCCCTAGTACAGGCCATGAGCTCATGTGTCGGTTGGCTGCCCGCAATCCTGACATTTATCCGGTCACAAGTAATCCCGATTTCCTGAATACGATTTTCCGTTCCTAAATAAATGCGCATATAATAATAGCTGCTCATTTGAGACAGCCTCTGCTTACTGCAGGAAAATATAAATACACTCTACTCTGCTCTACTCTAGGGAAGCAGAAAATAGCTGTAGGTAACTTAGTTTCCCTACAGAAGCTCTGGGTTGCGTCAAGCAACTAATATATATATAAATATAGCTCTGGGTTGCATTAAGCAACTAATATATATATAAATATATCTTTGGGTTGCATCAAGAAACTAATATATATATAAATATATATCTCTTTATTATATTACTCTTCTCTTTATATTTTTTTACTCTGTTCTGGTTTCTCTTTTCTCTGTATCTCTTTACTTTGCTCTGGTTACTCTATTCTCTGTATCTCTTTACTCTGCTCTGGTTACTCCGTTCGCTATATCTCTTTACTTTTCTCTAATTACTGTTCTTCTATATCTATATTTACTCTTTTTCTCTTTTTCTCTTTACTTCACTCTTGTTACTCTGTTCTCTGTGTTTCTCTACTCTGCTCTGATTTCTCTACTTAACGTATGTATTTAAAGCTTATGTAAATTTCGGTATGAATAGTTAGCCTGTCCTAAGTATAGGTTCATTAAGTCTATACTGAAATAGTTTAACTTTTCATATAATACCTAACCCTAGTCGCAACTCAGGGACTAACTATGTTGCCCTTGTTCGTTCACTAATTTCTGTCTATTTTTCTGTCATTAAAACTTTACAGACTTTTTCTTCGATTTTTATCTTTTCTTCAACTTTTTATCTTTCTTTTATCTTTGCCTCACTAACATGTTATTACCACTCCCTAAGTGTTTTATGAAGGTAACTATGAGATTCTGCGCTTAAAGTTGTCTTTCTAAAACTTTTACAAAAAACTGCCTTTTCTGTATTATTTTATTATTTTTATTAAAATATTATTTTTAATTAAATATTATTATTTAATATTATTTTTATTTATTATTATTTTATTAATATATTTTTGAAAATTACCTTACCTTTACCTTTTTACCTTTAAAATTCACTTTTTACCCCGGTAACCTTTAATATTTCTACTTTAACCACCCTAACTTTCAGAAATTACCAAATAACCCCTCAAACACCAAAATAATTACAACCTTGCCCTTTTTAACATCTAAATGGTGTTCTTCATTGTTCTTCACCACACTCAAAGTGTTCTTCATGTTCTCATAAATTCTTCAGATTCTTTCTATGTTTTTACCCGTTTTTCAGTCTTTTCAGCAACCGATTTTTACCAAAATTCAAAATAAATTTCCAGCCACTAAAATCCCATCTTTTCTACATGGTTTTAACACAAATTGAACCCCAATTTAAAGCCTAGGGTTCATTTTCCCAGCAGCCCTCAAGAACAAAATTCATAGCTTGAATATCATCAAATTTCATCAAAATTTCAACAAACTTTCACCAAGAATAACTCATATAAGCAATCAATTTCAAGCATAACCAAACCATATCATAATCTAACATCTCAAACACAATCAATCAAGATTAATTTTGTCACACCCTACCTTGATTTGCTGCTCCAAATCTGGTTAGACTATCAGGTGGTCCTTAAGTACTTTTTCCTCCTAAATCACATCAAGAACAACTTTAAATCCTAAAACCCTCAACTAACCAAATCTCCCTCAGCACGTTAGGAAGTGATTTCTAACCTTAGACTTTCTGGAAAGTCATGTTTCTTGGCCCTCAAGTCAAGTTAAGCATGATTCCTAAGGAAGAACATCAAGAAAACACATTTTTAAGCATGTTTCCTTGAAACCAAATCAAAAGGGAGATGGTGCAGCCAAATCACCTTGATTCCAGCCTTGATAAGTCATATGATCATGTAGAGAAAGAAGAGAGGATCATTTTGGTCGGATTGGAATTTTGATTTGAGTTTTAGTTCAACAGAAATCAAGTTTTGAAGATTTGGAACTAAGAACTTTTCTCTCTTTTTCTCTCTTGGAAATTTCGGCCACAAGGAGCAAATGAACCAGCCTTGGGGGTTTTGGGGGTGTAGGGTGAGTTGTGATTGGTTGGCTTGGAGGTGGATTAAAATAATATTAAAATATCTCAGGTGTATAACTACTAAAACTAGATGTATCAGAACACTTGTAAAAATATCTCTCAAAATTATTTTCTGAGCTACTAGCATAAATGACACTAGTAACATATTTATTGTGAGAATAAAATATGTATAATGAGGCCTTAGCATTGCTAAAGTCATCAGAGAGTGCTGGTGCTAAGCTGCACCAGTAAACTGTGAACCCGGTTAAACCGATTTCTCTATTTTTAACTAAAACTGACCAGGTAACCTTATAATATCATTCAAGAAGATTTTAATACTAATATAATAATAATAATATTATCCTATTATATCTCTTCTCTCATGAATCGAGTCTGGTTCATCAAACTGAGACTATTTATGAAAAACCGGATCAAAACTCCTAACCGATACGGTTCAAAAACTGGGTTCTTCGTGACTGTGTTATCGAGCTTGCCTCAGAAAAGGTTCTAGCTTAAAGAAGATGTAATGACAATGAGGATTAAGATACTTGATGATATATCAGAGGTTCTCCCTTTATTGATCCTCCAGAGAAATCCGTACTTTCAGAAAAGATCTCGCGTACTCGAAAACCGGGGTTGTTACATTCTACCCTCCTAAAAGAAAATTTTGCCCTCAAAATTTTAGTTACCTAAGAATAGATGCGGGTAATCAGCTTACATTTTATCTTCCAGTTCCCAAATGTGCTCTTCTTTTCCTCTTTGTCCCCAAGCTACTTTGACTAAGCGAACAGTTTTTGCCTCTTAGCTGCTTATCACTTCTTTCTACGATCGTAACTAGTGATACTTGATATGTCAAATCATTTCGTAACTGTACTGTCTTTGGTTGTAAAATGTACTCTCGTCGGGAATATATTTCTTAAGTTGCAAGACATGAAAAACATCATGAAGGTTTGACAGATATGGAGGAAGGGCTACTTGATAAGCTACTAGATCGACTCTTTTAAGTATTTGGAAAGGTCCTATGTATCGAGGGTTAAGCTTTTTAGTTTTAAGGGCTCTACCTATTCCCGTAGTCGGGGTTACTTGAAGAAAGACATGGTCTCTCTCACTAAACTCTAAGGGTCTACGTCTATTATCGGCATAGCTCTTTTGACGGCTCTATGCTATTTGGATCTTCTGGCGAATCCCTTTTATCTTCTCAGTAGTTTCTTTCACTAGGTCTAGACCTAAGACACTAGCTTCTCCGTCATAATTCCAAAATAATGGTGTCTGACATCTCCTTCCGTAGAGAGCTTCATATGGTGCCATCTCGATACTTTGTTGGTAACTGTTGTTGTAGACGAACTCGACCAATGGCAAATACCTATCCCAACTGCCCTGGTTATCCATCACACAAGATCTTAACATGTCTTCCAATGTCTGGATTGTTCGGTCTGATTGTTCGTCTGTCTGAGGATGATATGCTGTACTGATGTGCAATTCTGTTCCTAAAGCTTTCTGGAAAGCTCCCCAGAATCTGGAGGTAAACCTCGGATCTCGATCTGAAACAATTGACGAAGGTATTTCGTCCAATCGTACGATTTCTTGAATATATATCCATGTCAGCCTTTCTAAAGTATAGTCAACTCGAATCGAAAGGAAGTGCGTTGACTTTGTCAACCTGTCCATAATTACCCAAATGGCATCGTGTCCTATTGAGGTCCTTGGCAATCCTGTGACAACATCCATAGTGATTTCCTCCCATTTCCATTGTGGTATTTCTAAGGGTTGCAGGGTTCCTGACAGTTTCTGATGTTCCACCTTCACCTTCTGATAGGTTAAACATTTTGAGACATAATCAGCTACCTCTCTTTTTTTTAATCCTGGCCACCAAAACATTTGTTTCAAATCTTGATACATCTTTGTTACTCTAGGATGCATAGAAAATCTACTTTGATGAGCTTATGCAAGAATCCTTTGCCGTAAATCTCTAGAGCTAGGCACACAAATTCTGTTCTTGTATATCCAGAGACTGCTACGATCTAGTCTTACAGTTTCTGGTTCGTCTACTTTCATCCGTCTTAGGATCGTCATCATTTCTGAGTCATGTGCTTGTGCTTGGGGAATCTTAATCTTAAAATCTGGTGTTATATGCAACTGCGCCAAACGGACTCCACTTGACGTCTCAGTCATAGCCAACTTAAGGTCCTCAAATTCCGCAAGTAGCTTCTCTTCCTTTATCATCATCCAAGAGATACTCAAATTCTTCCTGCTCAAGGCGTCTGCCACCACGTTTGCTTTTCCTGGGTGATAACTTAACTTAAAATCATAGTCCTTCAGGAACTCCATCCACCTTCGCTGTCGCATATTAAGATCTTTCTGGTCAAAGATATACTTTAAAATTTTGTGATCGGAGAAAACTTCTAGTTGAGCACCATACAAATAGTGCCTCCAGATCTTCAGAGCAAACACCACTGCAGCCAATTCCAAGTCATGCGTCGAATAATTTCGTTCATGAGGTCTCAGCTGCCAGGAAGCATAAGCCACCACATTTTTGTCTTGCATCAGCACACATCGAAGTCCTTTATAAGAGGCGTCACAGTATACTTCAAAAGGTTTTTGTGGATCGGGTAGTACTAATACAGGTGCAGTTGTTAGCTTTTTCTTAAGCATCTTGAAACTTCTATCACACTCCGCCGTCCAGATAAATGGAACTTCCTTTCATGTAAGGTAAGTCAAAGGTAAGGCTATCTATGAAAATCCTTTGATGAACCCCCAGTAATAGCCAGCAAGTCCAAGAAAACTCCGAACTTCTGTAATGGTCGTAGGTGGTTCCCACTGCACTACTGCTTCAATTTTTGAAGGATCCACTGCAATTTCTCCCTATGATATAACATGTCCCAAAAAAGTCACCTTCTCTATCCAAAATTTGTACTTTGATAGTTTAGCATATAATTTTCCGAGTCCTTAATATCTGCAATACAGTCCTTGGATGCTCTTCATGCTCTCTTTCTATCTTCGAATAGATGAGAATATCGTCTATGAAAACTACTACGAACTAATCAAGGTACGGATGGAAAATACGATTCATGTAATCCATGAAAATCGCAGGAGCATTAGTTAGTCCAAACGATATAACCGTATACTCATAGTCACCATATCGAGTTCTAAATGCAGTCTTCGGTATATCTGACTCTTTCACTCGAATCTGGTGATAGCCCGATCGCAAATCAATCTTTGAGAACACAGTTGCACCTTTCAACTGATCCATCAAATCATCTATTCGTGGAAGTGGATAGTTGTTCTTGATAGTGACTTTATTTAATTGTCGGTAATCTACGCAAAGTCTCATTCCACCATCCTTCTTCTTTACAAGTAATACCGGAGCTCCCCAAGGTAATGCACTGGGACGAATAAATTTCTTTCCAAGTAGCTCATCCAACTGCTTCTTTAATTCCGCGAGTTCCAGTGGTGACATCTGGTACGGTGCTATGGAAATCGGTCCAGTTCCAGGCACTAGTTCAATACTAAATTCTATCTCTCGCTAAGGAGGAAATTCAGGTATGTCGTCCGGGAAATCATCAGGAAATTCTTTCACCACTCGGATTCGTTCTAAGCTTAATTCACTGTCATTCGAGCTAGTCGCTAATAGTACGTATCCCTCACAATCACTCCCATCTAAGGTAACCCTTACGGAATTCAGATATAAAGTATGAGACAGAAATGGTTTAATATCTAAACTATCAGATGGAATAACAGCAGTTCTCTTATAGCAATCAAGGAAAACATGGTACTTAGATAACCAATCTAATCTTAAAATAATTTCTAAACCAGATAGAGGCAAACATATTAGATTATGTATAAAAGTCCTGTTCCTAATAGTGAATGGTACTTGCAGGCACGCTAAACTGGTCAAAGCATTTTGGGATGCAGATGTATGGACAATTAGATCAAAGTTCAACTCAGAGAAATCTAGTCCCAACTCACGAGCAACAGTTAAAGAAATAAAGGAATGCAATGCACACGAGTCATACAGTACAGTTAGAAATCGATTTTTGACATAACACTGACCTTGGATCAGGGCGTCTGATTGCATAGCATCATCAGTAGTCATGGCAAACACTTGGCCTTGTTGCTGGGTTCGCACTGGATTCCAAACAAACTTTCTTGGGTAGATCCCAGCTGTGTGTCCAGATTCCTCACAAGTAAAACAAGCGTTCGTTCCTTACAGTATCCAAATCTAACATAGCCATGGAGATCATAACAGCTATGAGGATAGTAGTGCACGAAATTGTGATCATCAACAATGGCGCCAAAAACTTGGTAGTGCTCTCAAACGTGAATCATACTTAGTCACAACTCCGCACAACTAACCAGCAAGTGCACTGGGTCGTCCAAGTAATACCTTACGTGAGTAAGGGTCGATCCGACGGAGATTGTTGGTATGAAGCAAGCTAGGGTCATCTTGTAAATCTCAATCAGGCGGATAATATATAGTTATGGAGTTTTCGAATAATAATAATAAATAAACAGAAAATAAAGATAGAGATACTTATGTAGATCATCGATGGGAATTTCAGATAGGCATAAGAAGATGATGTGCTCCTTCTGAATCTCTGCTTTCCTACTGCCTTCATCCAATCCTTCTTACTCCTTTCCATGGCAAGCTGTATGTAGGGCATCACCGTTGTCAATGGCTACATCCCATCCTCTCAGTGAAAAAGGTCCAAATGCTCTGTCACGGCATGGCTAATCATCTATCGGTTCTCGATCATGCTGGAATAGAATCCATTAATTCTTTTGCGTTTGTCATCATGCCCAACAATCGCGAGTTTGAAGCTTGTCACAGTCATTCAATCCCGGAATCCTACTCGGAATACCACAGACAAGGTTTAGACTTTTCGGATTCTCATGAATGCCACCATCAATTCTAGCTTCTACCACGAAGATTCGGATTAAGGAATCCAAGAGATATGCACCCGGTCTAAGGTAGAATGGAAGTGGTTGTCAGTCATGCGTTCATAGGTGAGAATGATGATGAGTGTCACGGATCATCACATTCATCATGTTGAAGTGCAATGAATATCTTAGAACAGGAGTAAACTGAATTGAATAGAAAATAGTAATAATTGCATTAAAACTTGAGGTACAGCAGAGCTCCATACCCTTAATCTATGGTGTGTAGAAACTCCACTGTTGAAAATACATAAGTGATGGTGGTCCAGGCATGGCCAAATGGCCAGCCCCCATGAATGATCAATAGTCTCCTAAGATGAATAATGGAATAAAACTGAGACCAAAGATATAACGTGGTCAAAAGACACTGAATACAATAGTAAAATGTCCTATTTATACTAGACTAGCTACTAGGGTTTACAGAAGTAAGTAATTGATGCAGAGATCCACTTCCGGGGCCCACTTGGTGTGTGCTTGGGCTAAGCTTGAGCTTTACACGTGCAGAGGCTTCTTTTGGAGTTGAACGCCAAGTTGTAACATGTTTTTGGCGTTCAACTCTGGTTCGTGACGTGTTTCTGGCGTTTGACTCCAGAATGCAGCATGGAACTGGCATTGAGCGCCAGTTTACATCATCTAATCACGAATAAAGTATAGACTATTATATATTTCTGGAAAGCTCTGGATGTCTAATTTCCAACGCCATTGAGGGCGTGCCATTTGGAGTTATCTAGCTCCAGAAAATCTATTTCGAGTGCAGGGAGGTCAGAATCCAACAACATCAACAGTCCTTTGTCAGCCTTTTATCAGAGTTTTGCTCAAGTCCCTGAATTTCAGCCAGAAATTACCTGAAATCACAGAAAAACACACGAACTCATAGTAAAGTCCAAAAATGTGAATTTATCATAAAAACTAATGAAAACATCCCTAAAAGTAGCTAGATTATACTAAAAACTATCTAAAAACAATGCCAAAAGCGTATAAATTTTCCGCTCATCACAACACCAAACTTAAATTGTTGCTTGTCCCCAAGCAACTGAAAATCAATTAGGATAAAAAGAAAAGAATATACTATAAATCCGAAAATATCAATGAATATTAGTTCTAATTAGATGAGCGGGACTTGTAGCTTTTTTGTTTCTGAACAGTTTTGGTATCTCACTTTTTCCTTTGAAGTTTAGAATGATTGGCATCTATAGGAACTTAGAATTTCAGATAGTGTTATTGATTCTCCTAGTTAAGTTTGTTGATTCTTGAACACAGCTACTTTTATGAGTCTTGGCCGTGGCCCTAAGCACTTTGTTTTCCAGTATTACCACCAGATACATAAATGCCACAGACACATGACTGGGTGAACCTTTTCAGATTGTGACTCAGCTTTGCTAAAGTCCCCAGTTAGAGGTTTTCAAAGCTCTTAAGCACACTCTTTTTGCTTTGGATCACGACTTTAACCACTCAGTCTCAAGCTTTTCACTTGGACTTGCATGCCACAAGCACATGGTTAGGGACAGCTTTATTTAGCCGTTTAGGCTTGGATTTTATTTTCTTGGGCCCTCCTATCCATTGATGCTCAAAGCCTTGGATCCTTTTTACCCTTGCCTTTTAATTTTAAGGGCTATTGGCTTTTTCTGCTTGCTTTTTTTCGCAAGCTTTTGCTTTTTCACTGCTTTTTCTTGCTTCAAGAATCAATTTTCATGATTTTTCATATTATCAATAGAATTTCTCTTTGTTCATCATTCTTTCAAGAGCCAACAATTTTAACATTCATAAACAACAAGATCAAAATTATGCACTGTTCAAGCATTCATTCAGAAAACAAAAAGTATTGTCACCACATCAATATAATTAAACTAAATTCAAGGATAATTTCGAAATTCATGTACTTCTTGTTCTTTTGAATTAGAAACATTTTTCATTTAAGAGAGATGAAGGATTTATGGAATTATTCATAGCCTTAAGACATAGTTACTCAATACTAATGATCATGAGGTAGAGACACAAAACATAAACACACATATAGCATAAAAACTGAAAAATAGAAAAAAAAATAAGAACAAGGAATGAGTCCACCTTAGTGATGGTGGCGCTTTCTTCTTGAAGAACCAATGATGTTCTTGAGTTCTTCTATGTCTCTTCCATGCCTTTGTTGCTACTCCCTCATTGCTCTTTGATCTTCTCTAATTTCATGGAGAATGATGGAGTGCTCTTGATGTTCCACCCTTAATTGATCCATATTATAACTCAAATCTTCTAGAGAAGTGTTGAGTTGTTCTCAATAGTTGTTGGGAGGAAAGTGCATCCCTTGAGGCATCTCCGGGATTTCTTGGTGATGAGCTTCCTCATGCGTCTCTTGGGTTCCATGAGTGGGATCTCTTATTTGCTCCATCCTTTTCTTAGTGATGGGCTTGTCCTCCTCAATGGGGATGTCTCCTTCTATAATGACTCCAACTGAGTAACATAGATGGCAAATAAGATGAGGAAAAGCTAGCCTTGCCAAGGTAGAGGGCTTTTTGGCTATTTTGTAGAATTCAAGGGAGATGACTTCATAAACTTCTACTTCCTCTCCATTCATGATGATATGAATCATGATGGCCCGATCCACATTAACTTCAGATCGGTTGCTAGTGGGGATGATGGAGCATTGGATGAACTCCAACCATCCTCTAGCCGCAGGCTTGAGGTCCAGTCTTCTTAATTGAACTGGCTTACCTTTAGAGTCTCTTTTCCATTGAGCTCCTTTAACACATATGTCCATAAGGACTTGGTCCAACCTTTGATCAAAGTTGACCCTTCTTGTGTAGGGGTGTGCATCTCCTTGCATCATGGGCAAGTTGAATGCCAACCTTATATTTTCCGGACTAAAATCTAAGTATTTCCCCCAAACCATTGTAAGATAGTTCTTTAGATTCGGGTTCATACTTTGATCATGGTTCCTAGTGATCCATGCATTGGCATAGAACTCTTGAACCATCAAGATTCTGACTTGTTGAATAGGGTTAGTCAGAACTTCCCAACTTCTTCTTTGGATCTCATGTCGGATCTCCGGAAACCCATTTTTCTTGAGCTTGAAAGGGACCTCAGGGATCACCTTCTTCTTGGCCACAACATCATAGAAGTGGTCTTGATGGGCTTTGGAGATGAATCTCTCCATCTCCCATGACTCAGAGGTGGAAGCTTTTGTCTTCCCTTTCCCTTTTCTAGAGGTTTCTCCGGCCTTAGGTGCCATTAATGATTATGGAAAAACAAAAAGCTATGCTTTTACCACACCAAACTTAAAATATTTCTCGCCCTCGAGCAAGAGAAGAAAGAATAGATGAAGAAGAAGAAGATATGGAGGAGAGGGAGAGAAGGTTGTGTTTCGGCCAGGTGGAGAAGAGAGGGTTGTGTTGTGTGAAAATGAAGAAGAATGGAGGTGTATTTATAGTGGATGGAGAGGGGTTAAGGTTCGGCCATATAGGGTGGGTTGGGTAGGAAAGTGTTTTTGAATTTTGAAGGTAGGTGGGGTTTATGGGGAAGGGTGGATGGATGTGAGTAGTGAAGGTGGGTAATTAGGAAGAGAGATTGAGGTGATTGGTGAAGGGTTTTTGCGGAATAGTGTTTATGGGGAAGAGAGTTTGAATGTGAAAAAGAGGAGAGAATGTTAGTTGAGGTAGGTAGGGATCCTGTGGGGTCCACAGATCTTGAGGTGTCAAGGATTTACATCCATGCATCAATTAGGCATGTAAAATGCCTTTGCATCCAATTCTGGCATTTAAACGCCGAAGTGATGCTTATGTTGGGTGTTCAACGCCCAATTGCAGCATGTTTCTGGCGTTGAATGCCAGTTCCATGCATGTTTCTGGCGTTCAGCGCCAGCTTTCCTCAGGGTATATTCCTGGCGTTCAAATGCCAGGATGCTGCTTGTTTCTGGCATTCAACGCCAGATCTATGCTCTTTTCTGGCGTTGAACAACAGCCAGATGCTCCTTACTGGCGTTTAAACGCCAGTAAGTCCTTCCTCTAGGGTGTGATTTTTCTTCTGCTGTTTTTGACTCCACATGATCATGAACCTAATAAAACATAAAAGAACAATAAAAGAAAAATAAAATTAGATAAATAAAAATTGGGTTGCCTCTCAATAAGCGCTTCTTTAATGTCACTAGCTTCATAGTGGGCTCTCATGGAGCCTCACAGTTGATCAGGTCAATGTTGTAGACTCCCAACACCAAACTTAGAGTTTGAATATGGGGATTCAACACCAAACTTAGAGTTTGGCTGTGGCCTTCCAACACCAAACTTAGAGCTTGATTGTGGGGGCTTTGTTTGACTCTGCACTGAGAGAAGCTTTTTATGCTTCCCCTTCATGGTTGCAGAGGAAGATCCTTGAGCTTTAAACACAAGGTAGTCCCCATTTAATTGAAGGACTTGTTCTCCCCTGTCAACATCAATCACAGCTCCTGCTGTGGCTAGGAAGGGTATTCCAAGGATGATGCATTCATCCTCCTCCTTCCTAGTGTCTAAGATTATGAAATCAATAGGGATGTAAAGGCCTTTAACCTTCACTAATACATCCTCTACTAATCCATAAGCTTGTCTTACTGACTTGTCTGCCATTTGTAATGAGAATGTGGCAGGTTGTACCTCAATGATTCCCAGCTTCTCCATTACAGAGAGTGGCATAAGATTTATACCTGACCCCAGGTCACACAGAGCTTTTTTAAAGATCATGGTGCCTATGGTGCAGGGTATTACGAATTTGCCAGGATCTTGTCTCTTTTGAGGTAAAGTTTGCTGAACCCATGTATTTAGTTCACTAATGAGCAAGGGAGGTTCACCTTCCCAAGTCTCATTACCAAATTACTTAGCATTCAGCTTCATGATAGCTCCTAAATATTGAGCAACTTGCTCTCCAGTTACATCTTCATCCTCTTCTGAGGAAGAATAGTCTTCAGAGCTCATGAATGGTAGAAGGAGGTTTAATGAGATCTCTATGGTCTCTATATGAGCCTCAGATTCCCTTGGGTCCTCAATAGGGAACTCCTTCTTGCTTGAGAGACGTCCTATGAGGTCTTCCTCATTGGGATTTATGTCCTCTCCTTCCTCTCTAGGTTCGGCCATATTGATTATATCATTGGCGTTGCACTCTCTTTTTGGATTCTCTTCAGTATTGCTTTGGAGAGTACTAGGCGGAGTTTTAGTGATTTTCTTACTCAGCTGGCCCACTTGTGCCTCCAGATTTCTGATGGAGGACCTTGTTTCACTCATGAAACTTAAAGTGGCCTTAGACAGATCAGAGACTAGATTAGCTAAGTTAGAGGTGCTCTGTTTAGAATTCTCTGTCTGTTGCTGGAAAGATGATGGATAAGGCTTGATATTGCTGAGCCTATTTCTTCCACCATTATTAAAGCCTTGTTGAGGCTTTTGTTGAACCTTCTATGAGAAATTTGGATGGTTTCTCCATGATGAATTATAGGGGTTTCCACGAGGTTCACCCATATAATTTACCTCTGCTATTGCAGGGTTCTCAGGATCATAAGCTTTTTCTTCAGAAGATGCCTCTTTAGTACTGTTGGATGCATTTTGCCATCCATTCAGACTTTGAGAAATCATGTTGACTTGCTGAGTCAACATTTTGCTCTGAGCCAATATGGCATTCAGAGCATCAATTTCAAGAACTCCCTTCCTTTGAGGCGTCCCATTATTCACGAAATTCCTCTCAGAAGTGTACATGAACTGGTTATTTGCAACCATGTCAATAAGTTCTTGAGCTTCTGCAGGCGTTTTATTTAGGTGAATGGATCCACCTGCAGAATGGTCCAGTGACATCTTAGAGAACGCAGATAGACCATAATAGAATATATCTATCATGGTCCATTCAGAAAACATGTCAGAAGGATATCTTTTTGTCATCTGCTCGTATCTTTCCCAAGCTTCATAGAGGGATTCACCATCTTTTTGTTTGAAGGTCTGAACATCCACTCTAAGCTTGCTCAGCTTTTGAGGAGGAAAGAACTTAGCCAAGAAGGCCGTCACCAGCTTATCCCAGGAGTCCAGGCTATCCTTAGGTTGTGAATCCAACCATGTTCTAGCTCTGTCTCTTACAACAAAAGGGAAAATCATGAGCCTGTACACTTCAGGGTCTACTTCATTAGTCTTAACAGTCTCACAGATCTACAAGAACTCAGTTATGAACTGGTAGGGATCTTCTGATGGAACTCCATGAAACTTGCAGTTCTGTTGCATTAGAGAAACTAATTAAGGTTTTAGCTCAAAATTGTTTGCTCCAATGGCAGAAATTGAGATGCTTCTTCCATCAAACTTGGACGTAGGTGTAGTATAATCACCAAGCATCCTTTTTGCATTATTGTTGTTGGGTTCGGCTGCCATCTCCTTTTCTTTTTCAAAAATTTCAGCAAGGTTGTCTCTAGATTGTTGTAATTTAGCTTCTCTTAGTTTCCTCTTCAGAGTCCTTTCAAGTTCTGGATCAGCTTCAACAATAATGCCTTTTTCCTTGTTCCTACTCATATGAAAGAGAAGAGAATAGAAAAGGAAGAGGAATCCTCTATGTCACAGTATAGAGATTCCTTTATGTGAGTAGAAGAAGAAGGGAATAAAGAAAAGAGAATCCAAACACAAAGGTGAGGATAGGGGCAGAGATTTGAGATGAAGAGAAGTGTTTGTGAATGAATAAATAAATAGAATAAGATGAGAGAAGGAGAATTTCGAAAATAAATTTTGAAAAAGAGTTAGTGATTTTCGAAATTTAAGATAAGAAATAAAATTAAAATGAAAAATTGAAACAATTAATTAATTAAAAATAATTTTTGAAAAAAAAGGAGGTATTTTTCAAAAATTAGTGAGAGAAATGTTGTTAGGTGGTTTTGAAAAAGATAAGAAACAAACAAAAAGTCAAATAGTTAGTTGAGAAAGATTTGAAAATCAAATTTGAAAAGATAAGAAGATAAGAAGATAAGAAGTTAGAAAAGATATTTTAAAATCAAATTTTTGAAAAAAGATAAAATTTTGAAAAAGATATGATATAAAAGATAAGATAAAAAAGATATGATTAAAAAGATATGGTTAGAAAAGATTTAATTTTTAAAATTAAAATTAATTACTTGACTAACAAGAAACTAAAAGATATGATTCTAGAATTTAAAGATTGAACCTTTCTTAACAAGAAAGTAACAAACTTCAAATTTTTGAATCAATAATATTAATTGTTAGCATAATTTTTGAAAATAAAGATAAAACTAAGAAAAAGATTTTTGAAAAATATTTAAAAGATTTTCGTAAATTAATAAGAAAAATGAAAAAGATTTAATTTTTGAAAGAGTTTTAAAAAGATAAGATTTTTAAAATTTGAAAATTTGACTTGAATTACAAGAGACAACTAATTTTAAAAATTTTTGACTAAGTCAACCCAAATTAAATTGAGAGAAAAAAAGGAAAAAATATTTTTTTGATTTTAAAATTTTTTTTAGTGATGAGAGAGAAAAACAACAAAAATGACTCACAACATGAAGATTATGAATCAAAACACATGATGCATGCAAGAACACTATGAATGTCAAAATGAACACCAAGAACACTTTGAAGATCATGATGAACATCAAGAACATATTTTTCGAAAATTTTTTTATGCAAAGTAAACATGCAAGACACCAAACTTAGAAATTTGCAATGCTTAGACACTATGAATGCACAAATGCATATGAAAAACAACAAAGAACACAAAACAAGAAATTATCAAGATCAAACAAGTAGACTTACCAAGAACAACTTAAAGATCATGAAGAACACTATGAATGCATGAATTTTTTTCGAAAAATGCAAGAACAATATGAATATGCAATTGACACCAAACTTAAAACATGTCACAAGACTCAAACAAGAAACACAAAAATATTTTTGATTTTTATAATTTTATTATTTTTTGGATTTTATTTTATATTTTTCGAAAAACATATATGAAAAAGGAAGTAATGAATTCAAAGTCCTCAATCAAAATCCCAAGAATCATACCAGGTTAGTCTAAAGCTTGATGGCCAGCCAAGCTTCAGCAAACCATTTTGAAACTCTAGAATTCATTCTTAAAAACTCTGAAGGATTTTTTGAAAACAAAGGGAAAATTTTGAAAAATATTTTTGGAAACTTTTTGAAAAGAAAATAAAAAAGAAAATTACCTAATCTGAGCAACAAGATGAACCGTCAGTTGTTCAAACTCGAACAATCCCCGGCAACGGTGCCAAAAACTTGGTGCAAGAAATTATGATCATCAACAATGGCGCCAAAAACTTGGTAGCGCTCTCAAATGTGAATCACACTTAGTCACAACTCCGCACAACTAACCAGCAAGTGCACTGGGTCGTCCAAGTAATACCTTACGTGACTAAGGGTCGATCCCACAGAGATTGTTGGTACGAAGCAAGCTATGGTCATCTTGTAAATCTCAGTCAGGCGGATAATAAATGGTTATGGAGTTTTCAAATAATAATAATAAATAAACAAAAAATAAAGATAGAGATACTTATGTAGATCATCGATGGGAATTTCAGATAGGCGTATGAAGATGCTGTGCTCCTTCTGAATCTCTGCTTTCCTACTGCCTTCATCCAATCCTTCTTACACCTTTCCATGGCAAGCTGTATGTAGGACATCATCGTTGTCAATGGCTACATCCCATCCTCTCAGTGAAAAAGGTCCAAATGCTCTGTCACAGCACGGCTAATCATCTGTCGGTTCTCGACCATGCTGGAATAGAATCCATTGATTCTTTTGCGTTTGTCATCGTGCCCAACAATCGCGAGTTTGAAGCTCGTCACAGTCATTCAATCCCAGAATCCTACTCGGAATACCATAGACAAGGTTTAGACTTTTCGGATTCTCATGAATGCCGCCATCAATTCTAGCTTCTACCACGAAGATTCGGAATAAGGAATTCAAGAGATATGCACCCGGTCTAAGGTAGAACGGAAGTGGTTGTCAGTCACGCGTTCATAGGTGAGAATGATGATGAGTGTCACGGATCATCTCATTCATCATGTTGAAGTGCAACGAATATCTTAGAATAGGAATAAACTGAATTGAATAAAAAATAGTAGTAATTGCATTAAAACTTGAGGTACAGCAGAGCTCCACACCCTTAATCAATGGTGTGTAGAAACTCCACCGTTGAAAATACATAAGTGATGGTGGTCCAGGCATGGTCGAATGGCCAGCCCCCATGAATGATCAATAGTCTCATAAGATGAATAATGGAATAAAACTGAGACCAAAGATGTAACGTGGTCAAAAGACACTGAATATAATAGTAAAATGTCCTATTTATACTAGACTAGCTACTAGGGTTTACAGAAGTAAGTAATTGATGCAGAAATCTACTTCCGGGGCCCACTTGGTGTGTGCTTGGGTTGAGCTTGAGCTTTATACATGTAGAGGCTTCTTTTGGAGTTGAACGCCAAGTTGTAATGTGTTTTTGGCGTTCAACTCTGGTTCGTGACGTGTTTCTGGCGTTTGACTCCAGAATGCAGCATGGAACTGGCGTTGAGCGCCAGTTTACATCGTCTAATCACGAATAAAGTATGGACTATTATATATTGCTGGAAAGCTCTAGATGTCTAATTTCAAACGCCATTAAGAGCGCGCCATTTGGAGTACCGTAGCTCCAGAAAATCTATTTCGAGTGCAGGGAGGTCAGAATCCAACACCATCAACAGTCTTTTGTCAGCCTTTTATCAGAGTTTTGCTCAAGTCCCTCAATTTCAGCCAAAAATTACCTAAAATCATAGGAAAACACACAAACTCATAGTAAAGTCCAGAAATATGAATTTAGCATAAAAACTAATGAAAACATCCCTAAAAGTAGCTAGATTATACTAAAAACTATCTAAAAACAATGCCAAAAAGCGTATAAATTATCCGCTCATCAGATAGCTGTGCCTCACAATGATTCGTCGTTCAGAGCTCAATTAAACTATGCCTATTTGCAATCATTAAGGTCCTATCTGCACCAAACAATCAACATTAAGGTGATCAGTCTTAATATTTCAAGTAAGGCACGAACATTTCAAAAATGAGCACTCATAGACATTCATGCTAAACGTATCTTGAAGATACCCTAACAGCATGAAACACACAAGTAGAGTATGCAATGAAGCATAGTCAGTCCACTCCCCAGGCTCTACTGGGAACGAACTGCTCTGATACCAAATTGTTACGACCCAATTTCTGGTACGTCATGATCATACTAGAAACTGAGCGCTACCAACTTGTCTTCCTAATTATTATCTAATATTTATTATATGAGCCTGATTCGTTGTTAAAAGCGTAGTTATTTTGCAAGATACTTTTAAAAAAAATGTTTGGATTAATAAACAGAATCATTCATAAACAATTCACAAATAATAATAGATAAAACAGTTATAAACAACCACTCATAAATACATCACAAGCAGTTAATAACATTCAGTGATCCAGCCTTTATTTAGGTGTAGACTTTTAGTTAGAACACCCCTAAATATAACTAGATAATAACTATATACATATATATACATATAACATCCCAGGCCCTGACCTGTTCAAGAAGTCCTTAAGCTGGCACCCAGGCTAGCCTAGACTCTATACTCACCTAGTCCCTCTAAACTACTAAAGTGAGGGAAAGTACGTTCTAGGTCTTCAAAACTCAAGTCAGGTGGAACATCATCAAAAGGTGGAAGGTCGTCTACTACTCCTCTGCACGGTCATATGTCATCGAATAGCGTCTCTCAAGTACTTCATCGAATGGTCACATAACAGCAACATCGTACGGAGGACTTAGGCTAAAGTCTGTAGATAAGCAGGATGCAGACGTTGGCTGGCCTCACAGTATATACATATAAACAGAGAACGAGATTCACCCTAGACTCAGAAGACTACCTAGAGCGGAATCCTCTTTGCAGAACGATCATTAACGAACTACGGAAGGGTACTTTTGCTTCCATATAAGGGGGAAGGGAGAGAGAAGGGGTAAGAACTGGGGAGTTCTTAGTAGGGTCGGGGTTATTAGTTACGTTCATTTATTTGGGGTCGTTTAGCAGACGAATAACATCATATAACGAAGCAGTAAACAGAAGATAAAGATAGGATGAGAAAGTAGAGAAAATAAAAAGCAGAACACAGACAAAGGAATACAAGAAAATAAAACACAGAAATAGCATACAAGCAGACAAACATAAAGAAATAGATCACACACAGAGAGGAATGCAATAGAGAATGATGCGCAGACCAGAATGATGCATGTCTAGCCCTGGTACAGGCCATGAGCTCATGTGTCGGTTGGCTGCCCGCAATCCCGACATTTATCTGGTCACGAGTAATCCCGATTTCCCGAATACGATTTTCCGTTCCTAAATTTATGCGCATATAATAATAGCTGTAGGTAACTTAGTTTCCCTACAGAAGTTCTGGGTTGCGTCAAGCAACTAATATATATATAAATATAGCTCTGGGTTGCATTAAGCAACTAATATATATATATATATATATATATATATATATATATAGCTCCGGGTTGCATCAAGCAACTAATATATATATATATATATATATATATATATATATATATATATATATATATATATATATATATATATCTTTATTAAATTACTCTTCTCTTTATATCTTTTTACTCTGTTCTGGTTTCTCTTTTCTTTGTATCTCTTTACTTTGCTCTGGTTACTCTATTATCTGTATCTCTTTACTCTGCTCTGGTTACTCCGTTCTCTATATCTCTTTACTCTTCTCTAATTACTATTCTTCTGTATCTATATTTACTCTTTTTCTCTTTTTCTCTTTACTTCACTCTTGTTACTCTGTTCTCTGTGTTTCTTTACTCTCCTCTGATTTCTCTGCTTAACGTATGTATTTAAAGCTTATGAAAATTTCGGTATGAATAGTTAGCCTGTCCCAAGCATAGGTTCATTAAGTCTATACTGAAATAGTTTAACTTTTCATATAATACCTAACCCTAGTCGTAATTCAAGGACTAACTATGTTGCCCTAGTTCGTTCACTAATTTCTGTCTGTTTTTCTGTCATTAAAACTTTACAGAATTTTTCTTTGATTTTTATCTTTTCTTCAACTTTTTATCTTTCTTTTATCTTTGGCTGACTAACATGTTATTACCACTCCCTAAGTATTTTATGAAGGTAACTATGAGATTCTGCGCTTAAAGTTTTCTTTCTAAAGCTTTTACAGAAAACTACCTTTTTTCGTATTATTTTATTATT
This sequence comes from Arachis hypogaea, assembly GCF_003086295.3. Lineage (NCBI taxonomy): Eukaryota > Viridiplantae > Streptophyta > Magnoliopsida > Fabales > Fabaceae > Arachis > Arachis hypogaea. The sequence continues at coordinate 53,899,222 of NC_092041.1, forward strand.
TTTATTAAAATATTATTTTTAATTAAATATTATTATTTAATATTTTATTATTATTTATTATTTTATTAATATATTTTTGAAAATTACCTTACGTTTACCTTTTTACCTTTAAAATTCACTTTTTATCCCGGTAACCTTTAATATTTCTACTTTAACCACCCTAACTTTCAGAAATTACCAAATAACCCCTCAAACACCAAAATAATTACAACCTTTCCCTTTATAAGATCTAAAAGGTGTTCTTCATTTTTCTTCACTATACTCAAAGTGTTCTTCGTGTTCTTCGTAAATTCTTCGGATTCTTTCTCTGTTTTTACTCGTTTTTCAGTCTTTTTAGCAACCGATTTTTACCAAAATTCAAAATAAATTCCCAGCCACTAAAACCCCATCTTTTCTACATGGTTTTAACACAAATTGAACCCCAATTTAAGGCCTAGGGTTCGTTTTTCTAGTATCCCTCAAGAACAACATTCATAGCTTGAATATCATCAAATTTCATCAAAATTTCAACAAACTTTCACCAAGAATAACTCATATAAGCAATCAATTTCAAGCATAACCAAACCATATCATAATCACACATCTCAAACTCAATCAATCAAGATTAATTTCGTCACGCCCTACCTTGATTTGCTGCTCCAAATCCTGTTAGACTTTCAGGTGGTCCTTAAGTAGTTTTTCCTCCTAAATCACATCAAGAACAATTTTAAATCCAAAAACCCTCAACTAACCAAATCTCCCTCATCACGTTAGGAAGTGATTTCTAACCTTATACTTGCTGGAAAGTCACATTTCTTGGCCCTCAAGTCAAGTTAAGCATGATTCCTAAGGAAGAACATCAAGAAAACACATTTTTAAGCATGTTTCCTTGAAACCGAATCAAAAGGGAGATGGTGCAGCCAACTCACCTTGATTCCAGCCTTGATGAGTCATATGATCATGTAGAGAAAGAAGAGAGGATCATTTTGGTCGGATTGGAATTTTGATTTGAGTTTTAGTTCAGCAGAAATCAAGCTTTGAAGATTTGGAACTAAGAACTTTTCTCTCTTTTTCTCTCTTGGAAATTTCGGCCACAAGGAGCAAATGAACCAGCCTTGGGGGTTTTGGGGGTGTAGGGTGAGTTGTGATTGGTTGGCTTGGAGGTGGATTAAAATAATATTAAAATATCTCAGGTGTATAACTACTAAAACTAGATGTATCGGAACACTTGTAAAAACATCTCTCGAAATTATTTTCTGAGATACTAGCATAATTGACACTAGTAACATATTTATTTTGAGAATAAAATATGTATAATGAGGCCTTAGCTTTGCTAAAGTCATCCGAGAGTGCTGGTGCTAAGCTGCACCAATAAACTGTGAACCCGGTTAAACCGATTTTTCTATTTTTAACTAAAACTGACCAGGTAACCTTATAATATCATTCAAGAAGATTTTAATACTAATATAATAATAATATTATCCTATTATATCTCTTATCTCATGAATCGAGTCAAGTTCATCAAACTGAGACTATTTACGAAAAATCGGATCAAAACTCCTAACCGATACGGTTCAAAAACTAGGTTCCTCGTGACTGCGTTATCGAGCTTGCCTCAAAAAAGGTTCTAGCTTAAAGAAGACGTAATGACAATGAGGATTAAGATACTTGATGATATATGAGAGGTTCTTCCCTTATTGATCCTCTGGAGAAATCCGTACTTTCAGAAAAGATCTCGCGTACTCAAAAACCGGAGTTGTTACACTATGTTCAAGGGACAGACTGCACAGAAATAAATCCTTATGGGCCCCACCAAATTTCTTTGACCCCATCCTGACCCTGTTTTGTTAGTTTTTCTTTGTGTAAATCACAATCTCTTTTTGTTGTCTCATCAAATCTTGTTGGAAGTGGTTATTGTCAAATCAAATCTTTCTCCTTCATCTAATCCCTTGATTCTATGAAACCACTTTTCAGTTTATTTCAAATAAAAGAGAAACTCCCTTGGTTAATAACCGCCCATTAATGGTCATTAAACTCCCTCCAATTGTCATCTCCACTCCACATTTAATGCATCCCTAACCTCTTATCTCCCTTACTCAATTTGGTTCTCTTCAATTCTCCCTCTTCCACTTCTCCATCTTCTTTATCATGATAAAGAAAACCCACTCTAGAAAAGTGAAAGAATACTCTTATCTCAAAAACCTTTCACACCTCAAACTCACACTCACATACACATTCATTCCACCTCTTCATCATCTCCCTCACCTCATACCAAGCAAACCGAATCCATGAGGCAAAAAGTGATTGCCCAGAAACCCTCTGGAAGGAGAAAATCTGAAAGAAGGAAGGAACCAATCGAAGAGGAAGAAGAATCACACACTTCACCTATCCCATCACCACCGCCATCACCACCAAGGAAAACCACACCCGGACGCAGTACTCAGAAGACCAAAGGGTTTGCCTTAAATAACACCAAGGAGCCAGCAAACTTGGAGTCATTGGATTTCAAAAACAAGTTCCACAAATCACACTCCTACTTTGATTTGGCCAGGTTCAACGCATACGCATCCTATGAGTTCCATAAGGAGGTCTTGGAAAAACGCCACCTTTGTGCCACCTATTTAGTCAATCTCAACTCACTCACAAACAAAGGGATCAACATTGCTTCTCTGTTTGAACTTCTTCAATGGACACCACTGCTTCACATTTAGAAACCATTCTACCCCCGGTTGGTACGTGAATTCTATGCAAACATGCGGTTGATCGACGGCACCATCCACTCCTATGTCAAGAGGGTTCAGATAACTCTAAACACTGAGACTGTTGGAACGGCCCTAGGCTATCAAGAGGATGGGCCAAAAGTGTATATGGCTGAGAAGTGGGACTCCCAGGTTGGAGTCCCCTACAAGATTGTTTTGCAGCATATTTGTGAAAACCTATCCGGCTTGGATGGCACAACTCCAACCCACAAAGCCCTCGGCCCTACAAACTCTCTACTCTATAGTATTATCACTCACATCCTGACCCCTCAAAGTGGTTCCCATAACAGAGTAACCTTCTCTGACTCTCTCATACTTTTTGCTCTTGTTACATCTACTCCTATATCATTTGGTTACCTTATTATCAGATACATGTGGGAATCAGTTAAGAGCACCAAAAAGGTGAATCTGCCTTATGGCATTCTTTTAAAGAGTATTTTTGAATATTTTAAAGTTGATCTCCTAAATGAAGCTGTAGAGAATAAGTTATCAATGATCAAAGGAGGAGGAGCCATGAAGGGTACCAAAGGGAAGAAATCTGTACCCTCAGATAGTGAGTTTGAAAGTCGGCCATCTGAGCCTTCCAAGACAGCAGACTCAATCAAGGAAATTTTAACGGAATTTTCCAACATGTCCAAACTAATGGTTCGGTCCTACAAGGAGGCCCGCAAGCAAGCTTTTGAAAATGAGAGGGCTTGGGTAAAATGCAAAGATAGAGTGCCTTTGATGTTGCAGAGTTTTGAGAAAGAAATAGAAGCGGCCAGTGATGCTGATGATGATAATGACTCGGAGTTCAATTTATCTGATAATTGATAACTGTTTTATTTTATCTGATATTCGCTTGTGCTGGCTCAATCTGATACTGTAGTAGTTTGTGTAGATACTTCAGACCTAAGACACTCTGTTTAACTCTTTGAATGTTGGTTATATTTTGAAATATTTTGCTACTAATGGTATTTTTTGCAGGTGTCCCTTGATGCCAGAAGGGGAATAAAATACTGGAAAATTGAAATTAACAAAACAGGGGATGAAATCCTTTTATGGATTCATGATCACCCTTGTTTCAAAATCTTGTTGTGATGATATAGTTGATGTTGATAATGCATTAGTTCTATCTTGATTGCTGCTGCTTGATGTTTGTGACCTATTTGATTTATCTTGGTAAAATGTTGCTGTGTTTGTGATGCACTTGATTCATTTGATTTACCTTGATAAAATGTTTGCTGTTTTGGACCTATTTTTGGTAGTTCCTTTAAGCTGTGATATAAAAATAAAGTTTGATAGTTGCTATGGTTTGAAATGATCATGCTTGATCAGAAATATTTTCCTTGCTATGATTAATTTGCTCTGATTTGTTAATTGGAAAATATTCTCAAAACAGCTTGAACAATAATCTCTTGAAACATAAAAAATATGTTTGGTTGATATGAACTCAATTGCTTTGTATGTGTTTAAGCAGAAAATCAAATTATTGATAACAAATGGGTTTTGATTATCATTCAATTCTTCTCATAAATCAAGCCATTCAACTTCATATAATGAATATGTTGAATAACATTGTTACTTTAGGCTTGATAAAAATTGTTACAAGTAGGAGCTTCCCTTGGTAAAATAGCATACATTGAAGGGGAGCCATGTGACAATTAGAAAGGAAGGAATCCATGTATTCAAAAGGGAGTATTCTAACTTTGTGATTTCTTTCCATTTCAATTTTTAATAATGTTTGTCATCAAGGGGGAGATTAATGAGTTTGGAAAACTCTAATTTAATTTGATGATGATCAAACATTATTAATATGTTTAATTACAAAATTATTAATATAGTTTACATGTAACATTTGCTAATTAATGATTTTGTTGATGCAGTTTTTTATAATGGGCCGAAAAGGAAAGAAAATGTTGCAAGCCCAAGTGTGAATTTTTATTTAGCATTGGTTCAAAAATATCCAACGAAGTGTAGCTGAATTATTATGCTTGTTATTGGGCCAAAATTGTTCTTAATTAGCCCAAATTAAGTTTGATGGAAAGATCCATTAACTTGGTCCAAATTGATAAAAAGAGAGAAGGAGATCCATGCATGCCTCCACGGAAGTCAGACTTACCTTTGGATGGATTTCAAATTTTGTTCTATTACACTTAATGCAGACATTGGAAAATGGAAAGAGAAAGTGAAAAAATGATGTGATAGCATTAAGTGCACTACGCGCTTCTAGGCTTAGCTTTCAAAACTAATTAATCATTTCACTCTCTTTCCTAGCTTCACTAAAAGCATTTCAAAATCTTCTCTCTTCTTTCACTAATCTCTCTTCTCTTTCGATCATATCAAACACAGAGAAAGCATGGAGGCTACGGCTAGACACCGAAAAGAAGGAAAAGCAAGTGACAAGACCATCACAATGATGACAAGAAAAAGAAAACATAAAGTATGTAGTGGCTAAGATCTTTAACCAAGAATGGTAAGATTTGGTGAAGAGATCTTGGCTTCTCCATATCCAAAAATAGATGATGAAGATTTCGGTGAAAGGAATATTTCTTGGAGGAATGGCTCGTGTCTGCTTTTGGGTTCACACATCACAGAAGGTAGCTAGGGTGGCTACGTGAAAGAGGAAGCAAAAGTAGAGCAGGAGGAGTTATCATCATCAAGCATGCATCAAGAGCTAGGAGTTCATCTTGGAGTGCAAGGCAAGATGAAAGGATCGGATTGATGATTATTGGTGACCAAGGAAGAACCAGAGGTAATTGCATGTTGGTTATTGCATTCGGTTACTTCTCTTCTCTTTGTGGCCAAACCGGTTTGCATGAAGAAGAAGAAGTTTAGCTTGGTCTTTGGTTTCAACCGTGGAGGCTTCTCCTTTTATAAATATGGGAGAACAGCCAAGGTTTGAAGCAAGGAGTGAGAGTGCAAGGCACAGAGTTCTCATAGCTACCTAAGCTAGCAGATTTTCTTCTCCTTCAATGTATTCTATTTTGTAATTTTCTATTTAATTTTGTCTGTCTTGAGTCTCATGAAAAAAGGCAAACAGTGAGGTTTGTAAGAAAAAGCCATAGAGCGAAAAAAGGCAGAGAGTGCAAAATTAAAAGAAAAAGCTATAGATGTCCTTAGAGCTCCTTTGTACATCTGTGTTGTGTTTCATGATTCTATGAAAATTTCCTTGTAAGTTGGGTAAGCACTTTACAGTTGAAAGCTTGGCAGTGACCAAGTCAAGTTCAGGATTGAGTTTAGAATTCTGGACTTGTCCCAGATAGGAAAGGTAGTTCCTAGGGAGAATTGGGCTTGTAATCAAGAATGATTATAGTGAAATTCCATCATCTTTGTGATGGAGACTGGATGTAGGCTGCACTACACTTAGTAGCTGAACCAGGATATATCTGGGTGTAATTTTCTTTCTCTTCTACTTCTTTTTCTGTTTCAGCCGCACAGGAGATAAAACCGTAAAATATCTCGTGCCAAGTGACGAGACAAAAAGAAAAAGTCTCGTGGCTAGGGACAAGACAAAAATAAAAAAGTCTCCAGAAGTTGCTTCAAAGACCAGCAAGTGTTCAGAAGTGAAAAAGGGGCTAAGATTCAACCCCCCAATCTCTTAGCCACTAAAACCTTCAGCAAGGATGGGTCCAATTGGACTTAGTTAGAGATTTACTTATTTGCATTTTTTTGTAATTTTTATATTTTAGGTAGGAGTAGTATTTAAACCCTAGGAAAGTAGTTGTTAGGGAACCTTTTGAGCACTAAAGACTTCACTTTTCCTTACTTTTCTACATTCCATCTCTTGTACTTTTCTCTGAGCTATGAGTAGCTAAACTCCCTCTCATTGGGGGAGTGAGCTCTATTCACTACAAGAAAAAAAGCCTATGGCTACGCTTTTTTCTTGCCACGCTTTTGAAAGTGGTCAATGGCCACGCTTTTATGAGGGTGGCGATTAAATAGAGATTTGACCACCTTTTTTCTTGCTACGCTTTAAAAGCATGGCGAAAGGGGTCAACAACCACGCTTTTATGAGGGTGGCAACTGATTCAAGATTTGGCCTCGTTTTTTTGTCACGCTTGAATAGCGTAGCCATAGAAAGATTTCTTTCTTTTAATCTATCACATATTCACATCCCTAATCCCTATTCCTAATACTCCTAATAACGAAATCCCTAACCCTAAGTGAGACTCACTCACGTAGCGCCGCCCTCAGTCCCTAACCCCTGTTTTGAAATCTCCATCCTCCTCGATAGCACCCTTTCCATCTGTAGAATCGTAGACCGTAGCGCGTCCCTACCTCCTCCTCTATCTGCGGCGCCCTTTTCCTGCCCTGCCATCCTTCTCACGCAATCCACGGCGGTGGCGTGTTCCTCATTACCAAGACGCGAGTCCCTACCGTGGCACTCTTCTCCGTCACAGATAGCGCCATCGTCCAAGAAGCCCTCGCCGTCCCCAAGCACCTCTCCGCGGCCAAGAAGACCACCGTCACTGATGATTGGATTTTTTACGGTTTAGAATTTCACTAATGAGATCTCGTTGTAAAGTATAGTCTCTAAACCAACAATAATCCTTTCATAAAAAAATTTAAACGTGGCGTTCTTGTTATTGGTTATGGACTTGTATATTTTGGGGTTTTGAATGAGAAACATGAAGAGTAAATGGTGATGAATTTCTATTAACAAAACGGTCATGGCAAAGGTTGGTTGTCAAGAGTCTCTATCCTTATCACTAACCACAATTATGATAGTTGCAAGGAACAATCCCACTAAGTCATCCTCTAACAAGTAGCAAGGAAGGTCAAGTGAGTTATATTAATCCAAGTCCATAAATCCTAGCTTTCCACTAATAGAATTAATAAAGGCTAGAGTCAATGGCTATCAACTATCAATCACTTGGACATTAGTAACTCAAGAGTTCCCTAGTTACCGTCCCAAGCCAAGAACATAAAATTCTACTCTAACATCCTTCCAAGCATTTCATCAAATACTTGGAAGGTACAAAAGAAAAGTATAGTAAATCACAACAAGAATGAATTCTAACAACAATCAAATGCAAAGAATCAACAACAACAATAAAGGAAATCACAATTATCATGAATTACCTCAAATTGCATTAAGAGAAAATAAGAGAAACAAAAGTAGATCCACAACAAAGTAAAGAATTACAAGGATTAAAGTACAAAACTAGAGAGAGGGAGAGTAGAGGGGTAAGAATTGATAAAGGAATAGTAAACCAAAGTATGAAAAATCAAACTCTTACAGCATAGACTTAATTGAACCTATGTTTAGGACATGTTGGTCATTCATACTGTCTAGAAAAAACTTTTCAGATCTTACAAGAAAGGAAAAAGGCTTTGTTTTAAAATATTTGAGAAATTTACCAAGTCTTCGAAAAGGATTTTCTGGATTTCGAAATGTGAACCCATGGTTTTTGGAAAGACTCATAAGACGAGCAATGATCACTGTACTCTAAGAATAATTTTATTTTACGTATCTTGTTATAGCATTTTCTGTAATCTTATGGTGAGAACAAGCGAGGATGACGTTCTCATTCCCCTACAGGTTATTCCTTTTCAGGATATAGACGACGAAGCTTTAGAAGAGTTATGTTTATTTTTTATTTATTCGGTATTTTTGTATTATCTTAGCTATTATGTTTCCCTCGCCTTATCTTTATAAAGTTGTAAGAGGGATAGAAAATTATATGATGTATGTTTGTAAGCTAGTTTTATGTGTGTATATATATATATATGTGTGTGTGTGTGTGTGTGTAAATATACATGTACATACAGCCAGATACAATACCTTAAGATATATATATATATATATATATATATATATATATATATATATCTTAAGGTATTGTATCTGGCTGTATGTACATGTATATTTATGTTTTCATGAAAAAATTTTTTTGAAAGGTTATGCAGTTTTCAGTTTTAAACAAGCTCCTATTTTAATATTAAATATGTGTAGAGTTGTCGTATGCCCAAGCTATCAGAGTGGCGCAGTCGGAAGCGTGACATTCGGATAGTGAGGGTGATACATTTGTGGTATCAGAGCAGTCTTTTCTATAGAGCCTGAGGAATGGACTGACTATGCTTCAATTGCATACTCTGAGCATTTGTCATGTAATAGTCTTATTCGAATAACGAGAATTAAAGCCTTTTGCACATGACAGTCTATTGATTAATGTCGTTGGTCTTGCATTGCATAATTCCTGGTATTAAGTTTGGCCGACTTAATACTAGTGAATTATGTATATGAAAGCACTAATGGGTTATCATTGATGATATACGAGTTTTGGGTAAAGCGAATTGCGGGTTTTGGGAACGTTAGAAGCTATTTCTCGAGGTTAGTCAGTTATGTGCTTTGGATTCTGTTGGATGTCATGTGACTTATTGTTTCTTAACCTATCTTGATGTTCTTGTTGCCATTTCTTTTGGAAAGCAGTTTGGTATTTCCAATCCTATTTTTCTGTTCATATGCATTCTTAATTGCTCCTAAATTGCATATGCCGGTTTGAATTTCTTGGTGTATCTGTCTTTCTCTGTTTGAACTCTTTTTCTTGGTCCATGTGATTTTTTGACATGACTTTGAACTTGACTTGATGCATTGCGCCTTTTTATGTCCTTACTCTGAGTCCTTTCTAAAAGAAATGGTGATTCATTTTTTTTCTTAATTGACTGTATTTATAACCATTTTTCAAACTTTTATAAAATCGCTTTTGATTTGATATACACCTATCTATATAAAACTTTGAAAATTTCTTATACAACTTAAAAAAACTATTTATTTAATACCTCGCATGTTTTTTTACTTGTTTACGGAACTACACTTACTTTAAATACAATTTGACTTTTCAAATAATTTTACTACGGTTCCTATACGTAACTTTATTTGATTATGTACTTAAGTAGTTTTTATTCTTAAAGGAAAGGATTTTCGCTTTTATTCCAGTTAGCTTTCGTTTGACAAATTGACTTTAATTTGGCATGATCCATTACCTATGCTTTCGTTGTTCTTTCGAAAATATTGGGTTCATACCTTTCCTCTCAAGTATGGGCTAATTCTTTAAGCTTTTGTTTCTATGGTTTTGATACTTGATTTTATTTTTAACTGTTCTTTTCCTTTATGAACATCACTATTAGTCTTAGTTTTCCATTCTCTTGTAAATTTCATACTCATCCGAGTCAACTAGAATTTGTTTCTATCTAGTGCGTTGTTTGTCCTCTTAATTGTCCTTCTTTAGTCAAATGTTCCTTCTTGAAAATTCACTGTTGATTGAGTTATTTTTCCTTACGAGTTTTGTATTCTTTTGCACCAATGGAAAGCTTGTTTGATGTTCCATGCTTCGTGAAACTTGTTTGAACTCCCTTTATTTAAGATCCTTTCTTGCTTGGTCTGATTTCTTTTTAAGTACATCTTAATATTCTTAAATGTTCTCATGTGATGGCAATTTCAAGTGTATTCTTAGAGTTTTAATGTGAACTTTTGAAACAAGTTTTGAGTTCTCTTAAGAAATTTAAATCAATTTTTCTCGCTTAAATTGCATCCATAGCTATTCTTTAAATTGACAAAGTTATTTTGAAGTTTGCATGCACTGTTTTAAATAAAGTTTTGAAACCGACTGATAAGCAAATTTTTACCTCGGAGTTTCCTTTTCTAAATAGAGTTTAACTTGTTCCATATTTGCTATAAATTTTTAGACGTGCTTGTTTGAATTTAAACTTTGAGAGTTCTTGAACAAACGTTTGATTTTCTTACAACCTTGCCATAATTTCAGTATATACCTTTATTTGATTGAGTACCTAAATGTCTTTTAGGATTTTCAAAATTGTTTGGCCTTAACTCAATTGATTTTCATTTTTCAAAGCTCACCTATTCTGTCTTTTACTTGGAAATTATTTAAACAAAATGCAATTTAGTTTCCTTTTGACCATATTGCAGTTTTGATATACATTATGTCACCCTTTTGTGAAATGCGAGTTATATACCTTTCTTTTAGCACATGAGATGATCTTCCTTCAGTTTTTCATTCTTTATATTCAAATGTATTATGCGTACTTAATCATAAATTTTAAACCTTGAGAGTGTCATCACTAGCTTTAGTTAACCTTCTTCTATGATTTTATACTTTTTAACTCAGTTAGATTTAGTTTTAAACTACTGCCTTGCTTATCCTTTTTGTGTTCCCATCAGTTATCTCTGATTCGGGAGTCATCCTTGAGGTTGTTAAACTGAACTTCCTTCCAATACTCTTCATCGATTGTACATCCTTATTTACTTGTAGATCAGCATTTCTTTCAAAATTCTTACGGGGATTATCCTTGTTGTTTGTCCTTCTTTTTCAAAGTCTTTTATCTTTCTGAGTAAACTCAAGAATTGTTTTGATGTCACGTGCGATCTTTAGGTACAGTAATGCGATGTGTTAGTTCTTTAAGACCTGTTTGTGGGTACGAAAGGTGAAGCGGTAAGTGTGCAACGTTACGAGAAGTGTGAGAGTTTCGTTTCTCATAGACAAGTTTGTGGATGTTAGGCTTGCGAGCAGTTATGGAGTTCTAAAGTGATTGATGGAGTTAGGAAGTTGAAGTTTTGAATGGGTAAGAGAGCTATGAGGGAACGTTATATCCGCTGTTTCAATACCAACTTACCTTGTAGCCTTTTTGCCATGTTAACCACTGCTTTGCTTATCTTGATTTTTACCCTATATTGTTTCTCCAAGCTTTTATAAAGTTTTGAAAACCATATAACTATTTGTATTGAGCCTATCTTTATCTTCTGCCTTGCACTATAATTCACCATTATGTTTAAATCTTATGTATATCAGGTATTTGAACATATATGTGTGTGTGTGTGTGTGTGTGTGTGTTAAGATCTCTTACATTTCTAAAAGGTATTTAAGGCTATGTATTATCTTATGCATTATTTTAATTTTTGAGGACGGAAATTTTTATAAGGTGGGTGGAATGTAAGATCCAAGACTTTTGAAAGTCCTATTTTGAACTAATCTCAAATCATATATTTATTTACAGTTTTAATTTCAAAAATTCTTTTTACTGAAAATAATTAACGGCAACTTTGATTAATTGGATTTGAAAATAAATTAAGGTTTTTATCCAAACTCTATACTTATAGATTATTTTTCTATTTATGATTTAAAGTTTTAGAAATTTGAAAATAATGAGGTTTGGTTATTTAAACCAGAATTTCATCTAATTTTATGATTATTGAATTATCTTCTATAATTAAATTATGGAGTTGGTAGTTATGAAATAATAAAAATTTTATATGATTTGATTTTAGATCAAATATATTTATATCATTCAATCTTTAAGTTTTAAGAATAAAGAAAATTAATTATATCAATATGTATTTTCAATTAGAGAAAGTGATTGAGAATTAATTAGTATCTTTATGTCACAGATAATATTTTAAAGTGATTTTAGAGATTAAATTAGTTTTCAAATTAAGTCCCAAAATCCCTAATTTTATACACAAACTCTAACCCTATTTAAACCCAATTTTCCCTTACCAAATGAAACCCTAGCCATTATCTCTCTTTTTTCTTTAGCCAACCTACCCAAAATACAACACCATAAAACTTCTTCAAGAGAAGAAAATGAAACAGAAAGGGAAGTGAGGAGAGGGATCCACGGAGAAGAAACAGAGAGGGGAAGGAGGAGCATCATTGCCGCGCCACCACGCCTCGCCATCGAGCTCATCCCACCGCCGCCCAACCGCGTCCAGCCCACCGCTAGTTGCTACTGTCATCGCCATCCATGGAGGAGATAGAAATAGGTGAACGTGAGGAGAGGGGAGGGAGCTCGCGAGGGAGCTGCCACCATCTAAGATGGGTCCGTCGTCACCATTAGAGCCCGCATCACTGCCGAACCTGCTGCTGTCGCCGAGAGGGAGCCCGTCGCCGCCAGCATCGTCGGGTCTCTACCGCCAAACCGTCCTTGCCACCGCCACTGGAAGCACGAACAGAGAAGAGTCGTTACCGTCGGAAGCCGCCGACAGGATCGCGAATGGAGGGAGAAGAAGCTGTTTCCATTACAGCCGCTGCCGGTGGAAAATCCAGCCGCGCCTTTGTCGCTTGGAGACACCGCTGCTGCCTTGAGACCCACCATCGGTAAGGATTTTGTAGTTGGGTTTTCGTTCTCTTAATTTTCTCGGTTTTTATCATCACGTCGTGGTTGTTACAGTCATCGTCACCGGGGTTTTGCTCACGATTGTCACTTGGAGTTATTGTCGGAGCTACTGCCAGGCCGATTCGGAGTCACATCTGCTTTGTTTTGTTATTTGAGTAAGTAATTATGTTTCAAAAAGCTTCGCATTAGTATTCGGTTGCGTTTGGTTGATGAATATGAGTTTTGGTAACGTAGGTTCGAGTTTTGTATGTTGCATGTCACTTTTATGTTGCAGGGAGTGCTGCGAAAGTGATCAGGGGCTGAGTTTGTGGTTGTCGTTGGTTCCGGGTTGAGGGGAAAGAGTTTGGTTGATGCGTTTGGGTTATGTTTTCGACGAGTCGAAGAAGGGGCCTTTTATACAAACTAGTTTATTTTAAATTGAAAATTGTTATAAATAGACATGTTGTGCAGAATGTATTTCTAGTGATTATTTGAGTCTTATGAGTTGTCTAATTTTGTCTTGAATGGATATGGTTGCCTATTTGATTGAAATAATGTCTGCTTTGATAAATTGGAAAATTCTGGATTTGGTTGATTTGAAATGGTTTTTTTTGATAATCTAAAAGTTTGAGTTTTTGTTTTATTGGAAACTAATTTAGTCTTGAACCTATTGGAAAGAGTTAAGGATTGGTTTGGTTAGGACCCAGATAGGGTGGCAAAGTCCAAGTTGTAGGGGAGATGCTACTGAAATTTCTATAAAATTCGAGACTTTATTTGAAACGGTATTTTAAGAAGGAACAGATTATGCCTTGAACTGTATTACCAATAAAAGAATTAGATTGAACCCTTTTATTAACAAAATTGTTATATTTTGAATGTAAACTATTTTAAAAAAGAATCATGTTTTGAAGTCGATTTAAAGATGAAAAGAATCAAGTTATGGAATTTGATTGAATATGCAAATTTGAAGGAGTTTTAATGGAGTTCGATTAACTAATTTCTCTTTACGACATTTTAGGAAGAGTTTGAAGTATTTTCTGAAACTTTGACTTAGTAAAATTGAGACATTTTCCGAGCCTTTGGAAACATATTTAAGAATGAAACTGAAATTGATTTTTGGTTTAAAAATGATTTGGTTTTGGCTTAAGTTTAGTTGGTTTTGAAATTGGTTCGGAATAATTGGAAACACGATTTGGTTTTTGTTTAAATTCATTTCTATTTATTTAAACCAAGAAGTTAAAGTTTTGGCAGATTTTAATGAATTTAAGAAATGAGTTAGGTTATTCTCCCCTAAAGTCTTGAGACTTCGCTGATGAATTTTACGACCAAATCTTGATTTAGAAATGAATGATTTTGAATCTTTTAAAGAGATTTTGAATTTGGAATGATTTTGTGATTGTTTGGAAGTGTTGGAAAGATGTGGAAAGTGGCTCCGTTTTGAAAAGTGATTCTTGGCAAGATGTAAATTAAACACGTTTGTTATTTAACAGAAAATGGGCCAAGAATAAAATTGAAATAAGTTACTGAGCCTGATTGATTATGGATGTCCTCAAGATTGATGAGTTATGGTTTGGTAGGCATAAGGGCCGGATTCGTCCCGCTTATGCTGAGATGAGATTTTTGATAAGTTGCTGCCACCTGGCAAGGACGGTGGTTTAATTCCACTTTTCGAGGGTGCAACGTCCGCGTAAGGATGGTGGTTTGATCCTGCTTACGGTAGAGGCAAGGACGGTGGTTTAATCCTACTTGTGTGTTCTTGGGCAAGGATGGTGGTTTAATCCCGCTTATCCGAGTCGGGTTTGGCAACATAACCAATGCGTGAGCTCATGGCCATTAGGATAGGCATGCATCATATGCATTTATGTGACATTGTTTGGGTGTGCAAATTGTAATTGGTTTTGCTTATGTGAATACTTATGTTAACTGCTAACTGCTATAATTGTTATAATTGCTATTGATTGTATTTGAACTACATTAATTGTGATTGTGTTTGATTGGTTGGTTTGTGAAGAATTGGTTGATGATTGAGTTGTTTGTGTTGGATTGGATGGGCTTGAGGCCGTGGTTGGTTTGTTGAGTTCTAGTTTTGTATAAAGTATCTGACCGGTTCAGCATAGTCTTAATGGACCTATGTTTGGAATGGGATGATCATTTATAACGCGTAGGTAACTGCTTTCATGGTTATGGTCTAGAAAAGTATGAAAAATCAAACTCTTACAGCATAGACTTAATTGAACCTATCTTTGGGACATGTTGGTCATTCATACTATCTAGGAAAAACTTTTCAGATCTTGCACGAAAGAAAAAAGGTTTTATTTCAAAATATTTGAGAAATTTACCAAGTCTTCGAAAAGGATTTTCTGGATTTCGAAATGTGAACCCATGGTTTTTGGAAAGACTCATAAGACGAGCAATGATCACTGTACTCTAAGAATAATTTTATTTTACGTATCTTGTTTTAGCAATTTCTGTAATCCTATGGTGAGAACAAGCGAGGATGACATTCTCATTCCCCTACAGGTTATTCCTTTTCAGGATATGGATGACGAAGTTTCAGAAGAGCATGTTTATTTTCTGTTTATTCGGTATTTTTGTATTATCTTAGCTATTATGTTTCCCTCGCCTTATCTTTATAAAGTTTGTAAGAGGGATAGGAAATTATATGATGTATGTTTGTAAGCTAGTGTTATGTGTGTGTGTGTGTGTATATATATCTTAAGGTATTGTATCTGGTTGTTTGTACATGTATATTTATGTTATCATTGAAAAAGTGTTTTTGAAAGGTTATGCAGTTTTAAGTTTTAAACCGGCTCATATTTTAATATTAAATATGTATAGAGTTGTCATAATGCCCAAGCTATCAAAGTGGCGCAGCCGGAAGCGTGACATTCGGATAGTGAGTGTGTTACATGTTGAGGCAAAGGAAAGATAAGCTAGTTCATGTAATTTACTATGCTAGCAAAGTCCTTAATGAGGCACAAAGGATACTACAAGAAATTATCGGAATAGCGACCAATTTAATGACCAATTTAGCAACCGATTCTGGTGATCTCTAAAACCTTGGTCGCCAATTAGAAAATAGCGACCAACTTCGGTCGCTAATCAGAAAATAGCGACCAACTTCGGTCGCTAACCATTAGCGACCGATTTTTGAACAAGGCCACCAAACCTTCACCAAAGAGTATTGGTCGCTAAATCGGTCACTGAGTAAATCGGTCGCTAAATGGCGACCAACTTTTCGGTTGCTAAATCGGTCACCATGAAATTGGTTGCTAAATCGGTCGGCAATACCTGATTTAAAAATCTAAAATCGGTCGCTAATTCCTAAACTAAAAATCTAAATCGGTCACTAAATCAGTTGTTGTTCCTAATTTTATAATTATAGATTTTTACTAATTTCATATTTACTATTATTAAAACTTAATTTTAATAAATAATTATATTTCCACAAAATATAAAAAGAATCAAGCATAGATTAATTTTCCAAATAAATACCAAAACATTCACAATGTCTACATAGAAATATAGAATTTAAAATATTGAAAATTCCTAAATATATCTAATTTATAATCTACAATCTAAACTAAAACATGGTAAGAATAATTCATGAACAACTGATGAGCGGATAATTTATACGCTTTTTGGCATTGTTTTTAGGTAGTTTTTAGTAAGTTCAAGCTATTTTTAGGGATGTTTTCATTAGTTTTTATGTTAAATTCACATTTCTAGACTTTACTATGAGTTTGTGTGTTTTTCTGTGATTTCAGGTAATTTCTGGCTGAAATTGAGGGACTTGAGCAAAACTCTGATAGGAGGCTGACAAAGGATTGCTGATGCTGTTGGAATCTGACCTCCCTGCTCTCGAAATGGATTTTCTGGAGCTACAGAACTCCAAATGGCGCGCTCTTAATGGTGTTGGAAAGTAGACATCCAGAGCTTTCCAGAAATATATAATAGTCCATACTTTATTCGGGAATTGATGACGTAAACTGGCACTCAACGCCAGTTCCATGTTTTTGTCTGGAGTAAAACGCCAAAAACACGTCACGACCCGGAGTTGAACGCCCAAAACACGTTACAACTTGGCGTTCAACTCCAAAAGAAGGCTCAGCTCGTGAATAGATCAAGCTCAGCCCAAACACACACCAAGTGGGCCCCAGAAGTGGATTTATGCATCAATTACTTACTCATATAAACCATAGTAGCTAGTCTAGTATAAATAGGATAATTTACTATTGTATTAGACATCTTTGGTCTCAGTTTTATTTTATTCTTCATCTGAGGAGACTATTGATCACGTTTTGGGGGCTGGCCATTCGGCCATGCCTGAACCTTTCACTTATGTATTTTCAACGGTGGAGTTTCTACACACCATAGATTAAGAGTGTGGAGCTCTGCTGTACCTCAAGTTTTAATGCAATTACTACTATTTCCTATTCAATTCTCTTTATTCCTATTTTAAGATATTCGTTGAACTTCAACTTGATGAATGTGATGATCCGTGACACTCATCATCATTCTCACCTATGAACGCGCGTGATTGACAACCACTTCCGTTCTACCTTAGGCCGGGCGCGTATCTCTTAGTTTCCTTAAACAGAATCTTCGTGGTATAAGCTAGATTGATGGCGGCATTCATGAGAATCTGAAAAGTCTAAACCTTGTCTGTGGTATTCCGAGTAGGATTCTGGGATTGAATGACTGTGACGAGCTTCAAACTCCTGAAGGTTGGGCGTTAGTGACAGACACAAAAGAATCAAGGGATTCTATTCCAACCTGATTGAGAACCAACAAATGATTAGCCGTGCTGTGACAGAGCATTTGGACCTTTTTCACTGAGAGGATGGGATGTAGCCATTGACAACGGTGATGCCCTACATACAGCTTGCCATAGGAAGGAATGAAGGAACTGGAAGGAAGAAGTAGGAAAGTAGAAAAAGAAAGGGCACAGTATCTCCATACGCCTATCTGAAATTCCCACCATTAATTTACATAAGTATTTCTATCCTACTTTAATTATCTTTATTTTCTTTTTATTATTTATTAATATTCGAAAATCCATAATCAATTATTATCCACCTGGCTGAGATTTACAAGATGACCATAGCTTGCTTCATACCAACAATCTCTATGGGATCGACCCTTACTCACGAAAGGTTTATTACTTGGACGACCCAGTACACTTGCTGGTTAGTTGAACGGAGTTGTGTCCACACATAGCAAAGAGCCATTATAATTATTCCATACAACAACAAAGAATACAACATTGATGATCACAATTTCGTCCACCAAGTTTTTGGTGCCGTTGCCGGGGATTGTTCGAGTATGGACAACTAACGGTTCATCTTGTTGCTCAGATTAGGTAATTTTCTTTTTGTTTTGTTTTCAAAAAATTTTCAAAAATTTTTTTTCCTTTTTTTTCGAAAATAAATAAAGAACATACCAAAAAAAATCATAAAATCATAAAAACCAAAAATATTTTGTGTTTCTTGTTTGAGTCTTGAATCAATTTTTAAGTTTGGTATCAATTGCATATTCATATTGTTCATGCATTTTTTCGAAAAATTCATGCATTCATGGTGTTCTTCATGATCTTCAAGTTGTTCTTGGTAAGTCTTCTTGTTTGATCTTGATGATTTCTTGTTTTGTGCCTTTTGTTGTTTTTCATGTGCATCTTTGCATTCATATTTTTCAAGCATTAAAAATTTCTAAGTTTGGTGTCTTGCATGTTTTCTTTGCATCAAAAATTTTTCAAAAATATGTTCTTGATGTTCATCATGATCTTCAAAGTGTTCTTGGTGTTCATCTTGACATTCATAGTATTCTTGCATGCATCATGTGTTTTGATCCAAAATTTTCATGTTTTGGGTCATAATTGTGTTTTTCTCTCTCATCATTAAAAATTCAAAAAAAAATATCTTTTCCTTAATTTTCTCTAAATTTTCGAAAATTTAAGTTGACTTAGTCAAAAAAATTTTTAAAATTAGTTGTTACTCATAAGTCAAGTCAAATTTTCAATTTTAAAAATTTTATCTTTTCAAAATCTTTTTTAAAAATCACATCTGTTTCATTTTTTTAATAATTTTCGAAATTTTAAAAATTTATTCTCAAAATCATTTTCTTATCTTTTTTTTTTTCAAAAAAAAAATTGAAACTTTACTAACAATTAATGTGATTGATTCAAAAATTTGAAGTTTGTTACTTTCTTGTCAAGAAAGGTTCGATCAATCTTTAAATTCTAGAATCCTATCTTTTAGTTTCTTATTAGTCAAGTAATCAATTTTAATTTTAAAAATTAAATCTTTTTCAAAATATCTTTTTCTTAAGAATCTTATCTTTTTATCATATCTTCTTATCTTATCTTTTTATCATATCTTTTTCAAAATTTTATCTTTTTCAAAAAATTTTATTTTAAAATATCTTTTCTAACTTCTTATCTTCTTATCTTTTCAAATTTGATTTTAATATCTTTTCCAACTAACTATTTGACTTTTTGTTTGTTTCTTATCTTTTTCAAAACCACATAACTACTTTTCCCTCTTTAATTTTCGAAAATATCTCATCTCTTTTTCAAAAATTCTTTTTAATTGTTTTAAATTTTAATTTTTATTATATCTTATCTTTAATTTTCGAAAATTATTAACTACTTTTTCAAAATTATTTTCGAATTCTCTCTCTCTTCTCTTCTTCTATTTATTTATTTATTTACTAACACTTCTCTTCACCTATCTTCATCTCCAATCACTGCCTCTATCCTTACCCTTCTGCTTGGATTCTCCTTTCTTTATTCCTTTTCTTCTTCTACTAACAATAAGGAACCTCTTTACTGTGACATAGAGGATTCCTCTTTCTTTTCTTGTTCTCTTCTTCCCTATATGAGCAGGAACAAGGAAAAAAGGCATTTTTATTGAAGCTGACCCTGAACCTGAAAGGACTCTGAAGAGGAAATTAAGAGAAGATCAAAGAGCAATGAGGGAGGAGCAACAAAGGCAAGGAAGGGACATAGAAGAGCTTAAGGACATCATTGGTCCTTCAAGAAGAAGACACCACTAAGGTGGACTCATGCTTTGTTCTTATATTTTTTTTTCTGTTTTTCAGTTTTTATGCTTATTATGTCATCTATATTTGTGTCTCTACTTCATGATCATTAGTGTTTAGTAACTATGTCTTAAGGCTATAAATAAATTCCATAAATCCTTCACCTCTCTTAAAAGAAAAATGTTACCAATTCAAAAGAACAAGAAGTACACGAGTTTCGAATTTATCCTTGAATTTAGTTTAATTATATTGATGTGGTGACAAACCTTTTTGTTTTCTGAATGAATGATTGGACAGTGCATATTTTTGATCTTGTTGTTTATGAATGTTAAAATTGTTGGCTCTTGAAAGAATGATGAACAAAGAGAAATGTTATTGATAATCTGAAAAATCATGAAATTGATTCTTGAAGCAAGAAAAAGCAGTGAAAAAGTAAAAGCTTGTGAAAGAAAAAAAATAGAAAGAAAAAGAAAAAGCAAGCAAAAAAAAAAGCCATTAGCCCTTAAAACCAAAAGACAAGGGTAAAAAGGATCCAAAGCTTTGAGCATCAATGGATAGGAGGGCCCAAGAAAATAAAATCCAGGCCTAAGCGGCTAAACCAAGCTGTCCCTAACCATGTGCTTGTGTCATGAAGGCCCAAGTGAAAAGCTTGAGACCGAGTGGTTAAAGTCGTGATCCAAAGCAAAAGAGTATGCTTAAGAGCCCTGGACACCTCTAACTGGGGACTCTAGCAAAGTTGAGTCACTCTGAAAAGGTTCACCCAGTCATGTGTCTGTGGCATTTATGTATCCGGTGGTAATACTGGAAAACAAAGTGCTTAGGGCCACGGCCAAGACTCATAAGTAGCTGTGTTCAAGAATCAACATACTTAACTAGGAGAATGAATAACACCATCCGAAATTCTAAGTTCCTAGAGAAGCCAATCATTCTGAACTTCAAAGGAAAAAGTGAGATGCCAAAACTGTTCAGAAGCAAAAAGCTACAAGTCCCGCTCATCTAATTAGAATTAATATTCATTGATATTTTGGAATTTATAGTATATTCTTTTCTTTTTATCCTATTTGATTTTCAGTTTCTTGGGGACAAGCAACAATTTAAGTTTGGTGTTGTGATGAGCGGATAATTTATACGTTTTTTGGCATTGTTTTTAGGTAGTTTTTAGTAAGTTCAAGCTACTTTTAGGGATGTTTTCATTAGTTTTTATGTTAAATTCACATTTCTGGATTTTACTATGAGTTTGTGTGTTTTTATGTGATTTCAGGTAATTTCTGGCTGAAATTGTGGGACTTGAGCAAAACTCTGATAGGAGGCTGACAAAGGACTGATGATGCTGTTGGAATCTGACCTCCCTGCACTCGAAATGGATTTTCTGGAGCTACAGAACTCCAAATGGCGCGCTCTCAACGGCGTTGGAAAGTAGACATCCAGAGCTTTCCAGCAATATATAATAGTTCATACTTTATTCGGGAATTGACGACGTAAACTGGCGCTCAACGCCAGTTCCATGTTTCTGTCAGGAGTAAAACGCCAGAAACACGTCACGACCCGGAGTTGAACGCCCAAAACACATTACAACTTGGCGTTCAACTCCAAAAGAAGCCTCAGCTCGTGGATAGATCAAGTTCAGCCTAAACACACACCAAGTGGGCCCCGGAAGTAGATTTATGCATCAATTACTTACTCATATAAATCCTAGTAGCTAGTCTAGTATAAGTAGGATAATTTACTATTGTATTAGACATCTTTGGTCTCAGTTTTATTTTATTCTTCATCTGAGGAGACTATTGATCACGTTTTGAGGGACTGGCCATTCGGCCATGCCTGAACCTTTCACTTATGTATTTTCAACGGTGGAGTTTCTACACACCATAGATTAAGGGTGTGGAGCTCTGCTGTACCTCAAGTTTTAATGCAATTACTACTATTTCCTATTCAATTCTCTTTATTCCTATTCTAAGATATTCGTTGCACTTCAACTTGATGAATGTGATGATCCGTGACACTCATCATCATTCTCACCTATGAACGCGCGTGATTGACAACCACTTCCGTTCTACCTTAGGCCGGGCGCGTATCTCTTAGATTCCTTAAACAGAATCTTTGTGGTATAAGCTAGATTGATGGCGGCATTCATGAGAATCCGAAAAGTCTAAACCTTGTCTGTGGTATTCCGAGTAGGATTCTGGGATTGAATGACTGTGACGAGCTTCAAACTCCTGAAGGCTGGGCGTTAGTGACAGACGCAAAAGAATCAAGGGATTCTATTCCAACCTGATTAAGAACTGACAGATGATTAGCCGTGCTGTGACAGAGCATTTGGACCTTTATCACTGAGAGGATGGGATGTAGCCATTGACAACGGTGATGCCCTACATACAGCTTGCCATAGGAAGGAATGAAGGAACTGGAAGGAAGAAGTAGGAAAGTAGAAAAAGAAAGGGCACAGTATCTCCATACGCCTATCTGAAATTCCCACCATTAATTTACATAAGTATTTCTATCCTACTTTAATTATCTTTATTTTCTGTTTATTATTTATTAATATTCGAAAATCCATAATCAATTATTATTCGCCTGACTGAGATTTACAAGATGACCATAACTTGCTTCATACCAACAATCTCTGTGGGATCGACCCTTACTCACGTAAGGTTTATTACTTGGACGACCCAGTACACTTGCTAGTTAGTTGAACGGAGTTGTGTCCACACATAGCAAAGAGCCATTATAATTATTCCATACAACAACAAAGAATACAACATTGATGATCACAATTTCGTCCACCAACAACATAACTACGCTCTATTCTATATCTACTTAGACTAAGCAACTGTATCTATCTCAGCTTGTACACTTTGATATAACTCAAGCTTCTTTCAAGGGCACCACGTCAAAAATTAGTATACTTTTTTGCTTTCTTCTCTCATTTTCTCTAATGAATCAACAACTGCAAGAAGGAAATATTCAGAATAAAGTTGATACAGTTCGGCTGCAAATTAACAACAAATTCAGCACACAACATTTTCACACATGAAAAATCATAGTACTTATCAGTTCTTTTACCCCTTTCGTAAATTCACTAGATAAACCCAGGAGAGGAAGAATTAGTACTTTTCAGTTCTATGGATAAATGTATTCAATCATAGTTACCCTTGACCTTAATTTTTCTTTTTCACTTTCATACAGTTCAAATGCTGCTCCTCAATTAGCCTACCACTGTGAAGCCTGGGTGAAGCCCACTTCACTAGGTACTGCTCCAATAAGAAATAGGTAAAATAATAAAAGGCAAAAGGAGAAAATAAAATTAAGTGCAAGCCACTCTCTTGATGAACAATTGACACTCATGCGTATAAATAAAATAGGAAAAGCCAATCCACCAGTATGGAAGCAATTTCACAAATGAAAAATAAAAAGGGAAAACATCTTGCATTTTTCATTTAAAGAAAATGCTTGTTCCTTTATGAACGAAATATATAAAGCAAAGTATAAGTCAGGCCATTTATCATATAACCACTTTCTAATTTCTATTTAATGCAAATTAAAGTACCAGCTCCATTTATAGGAAACATATCATAGCAGTTATCTTTGTATTTTTTCTTTCTTTTTTTCTTCTTTATTTTGAAGGGATAATAGCCATAACTAAACTAGTTATAAGAGTAGATAATTATTGAAATATCTAAACAAAATGTTAAACGTGCCTTGAGAAAATTATAGTAGCTAAATGGGAGGCCTGAAAAGGTTTCCGAATAGAGAAACTTCTTTACAAATGGAAGTGCCCGGTACATGATCCAAACGGCATGATATTCGCTGATCAGTTGCAATACTTAATATAATGAAAAAAAGAAAGAAAAGAAAACAGTTTGCCATTCCAATATGAAAGGAAAAGATGAATTTTAAAGTCAACCAGAAACAAAATTCAGAAAACCAGATAGCCATATAATATATGAACTCACTTTCACCAGGACCTACTCCCAAAGGATACAGCACAATAAACGCAGTGTACTTAATTAAAGGATAAAACAAGTCAATCTTAGGCTTGAGAAAAATTTGAAATGTATTGTGCTAATAACAGAACACTTTAAATTCAGATTTCAGTTCATTTATGTGACAGTTTGAGAAATTCTGATAAAATAGAAGAATTACCTGAGATAGGTTATCCAATAAGGGCAATTTCCAATGCAGCTAAAAGCATAACGTGGTATCTAATGACCTGCATCTCCAAAGATTATTGCAGCACAATCATCTATATTATTAATAAATCTTATTAGGAAAATGGACATGTCATGCATGTGCATATATAACACATATGTGCATCAGAATTTGGTAATGATTTAGTAACTTATGACTGTTCACATGGCAAGGTCATGCTAGAAAATTAAATGAAACCAAACCAATCCAATCCATAGAATAATTAAAAATCAAATCACCTCGCTTATGCTCCATGCGAAAAGGTGATAAAAACTAAAGGTAACTGCTGGACTGCAGAAAGTATAATTTGCAACCACCACAGAATTCAACACAATCATGATTTGAAATGCAATAAAAAGAGTAGCTCAATATAATATAATGACTAACAGTCAATGAACTTGCAAGTATACAAGGCACTGTATCCCAATTTAGTAGTATAAGGCCCCGTAGTGTCACTGTAAATGAACTTGGGGAGGAGTTAAAGGGCCTTTGTGGTCGCTGAAAAGGGGATGTATAACATGCAAATCTTACAAGAACCCATGTCCCTAAGAACTTGGAGTAGGGTAAAATTCAAACATTACATTACGTTACATTAACATTGCATACCCCTTTGTTATTAATGTTTGGGACCACAGTCCACAAGCACAAGGGCATTACCACCCCCCCAAAATGAACCAAAAATCAAGTACTAGCATCACTCCCCACACAAATAATTAAACTATAGCATTAACATAGCAGCACGAGCGTTTTTATTTTATCTCAGTACAACCTCTGTGCACTGTCCCTGCCCCCTGCCCCCTGCCTCTGCCCCTATCTATCTATCTATCTATCTATCTTATATATGTTTATGCTTCCTCCTATGCTCTCTCAACCTAGTGGAACATAAATTGAGCTACTCTTTTATTATTATTTTTTTAAATGGCATGCAACACACTTTCTTTCTAAAAAAATAGTTTAAGCTTTTAAAAGAATTGGTTCATACCAATTATATTCAAAGATCTAATATGAAATCCCCAAACTACTTTACTTTTGTTTTAGACCTATTAACAAGTTGAGATGCTAAAGATTGTAAATCAAAAGTAAAGAATCTCTGGCATCTTGATGTTCAAATCTTCAGAGAGCTGATCAATAGACGTGTTCACATCTACGTCAACATTAGTATTAGATATGACAAGAAGCTAAAGAATGACCCCAATAACATCAGTATAATTATCTACATACTACTGAAAAAGTAAATGCTTATAACAAGTTTACTGGCCTTCATTATAGCATTACAAGACATAGCTCTCAGTTGAAATATGTTTGCGTTTATTGAATGATGTTATTATTTAATAGATTTTCAAAAGGCGATGCTAGTAAAGCACCTTATCAAATAAAGAATAAGCAAACAGAACAGTAGTAATTGAGTTAGTAAAACATTAATCTTTAAAATTTTCCTTTCTTTGATTGTGGGGGGTGTTTTAAGTGATGATTTTCCTTTCTTTGGAATGGATAATTATAAATATATAATCCTCCAAGATTTATGGTACTTCAAAATGTTCATACAAATGGATAGTTAAATAGGGGTTTGGAGGATCACATTAAAAAATTCCTCACTATCTAATCCCTAGACTTCCAAATAAGATAATAATTTATAATATGCAGATGCATATTTCGATTAAATGTATTCCTGATGAGCGGATAATTTATACGCTTTTTGGCATTGTTTTTAGGTAGTTTTTAGTATGATCTAGTTACCTTTAGGGATGTTTTCATTAGTTTTTATGCTAAATTCACATTTCTGGACTTTACTATGAGTTTGTGTATTTTTCTGTGATTTCAGGTATTTTCTGGCTGAAATTGAGGGACCTGAGCAAAACTCTTATAAGAAGGCTGACAAAGGACTACTGATGGTGTTGGATTCTGACCTCCCTGCACTCGAAATAGACTTTTTGGAGCTACAGAACTTCAAATGGCACGTTCTCAACGGCGTTAAAAAGTAGACATCCAGAGCTTTCCATCAATATATAATAGTCCATACTTTGTTCGAGATTAAAGGACGTAAACTGGCGCTCAACGCCAGTTCCATGCTGCATTCTGGAGTCAAACGCCAGAAACACGTCACGAACTAGAGTTGAACGCCAAAAACAGTTGGAACTTGGCGTTCAACTCCAAAAGAAGGCTCAGCTCGTGTAAAGATCAAGCTCAGCCCAAACACACACCAAGTGGGTCCCGGAAGTGGATTTATGCATCAATTACTTACTTTTGTAAACCCTAGTAGCTAGTTTAGTATAAATAGAACTTTTTGCTAGTGTATTAGACATCTTTGGTCTCGGTTTTATTCCATTATTCATCTTAGGAGACTATTGATCACGTTCATGGGGGCTGGCCATTCGGCCATGCCTGGACCTTCATCACTTATGTATTTTCAACGGTGGAGTTTCTATTCAATTCGATTTATTCCTATTCTAAGATATTCGTTGCACTTCAACATGATGAATTTTATGATCCGTGACACTCATCATCATTCTCACCTATGAACGCGTGACTGACAACCACTTCCGTTCTATCTTAGACCGGGCGCATATCTCTTGGATTCTTTAATCAGAATCTTCGTGGTATAAGCTAGAATTGATGGCGGCATTCATGGGAACTAACCTTGTCTGTGGTATTCCGAGTAGGATTCCGGGATTGAATGACTGTGAGGAGCTTCAAACTCGCGATTGTTGGGCGTGATGACAAACGCAAAAGAATCAAGGGATTCTATTCCAACATGATCGAGAACCGACAGATTATTAGTCGTGTTGTGACAGAGCATTTGGACCATTTTTACTGAGAGGATGGGATGTAGCCATTGACAACGGTGATGCCCTACATACAGCTTGCTATAGAAAGGAGTGACAAAGATGGGATAAAAGCAGTAGGAAAGCAGAGATTCAGGAGGAACACAGCACTTCCATACACTTATCCGAAATTCCCACTAATGAATTTACATAAGTATTTCTATTCTTTATTATTTAATTAAGTATCTCTTTATATTTTCCGAAAACCACTATCAATTTGAATCCGCCTGACTGAGATTTACAAGGTGATCATACCTTGCTTCATACCAACAATCTCTGTGGGATCGACCCTTACTCATGTAAGGTATTACTTGGACAACCCAGTACACTTGCTGGTTAGTTGTGCGGAGTTGTTACAAAGTGTGATTTATGTTTGAGAGCACCAAGTCTTTGGAGCCATTATTGATGATCACAATTTCGTCCACCAAGTTTTTGGCACCGTTGCCAGGGATTGTTGAGTTTGGACAACTGACGGTTCATCTTGTTGCTCAGATTAGGTAATTTTCTTTTTATTTTCTTTTTCAAAAAAGTTTTCAAAAAAATCCTTCAAAAACCTTTTCTCTTTTTCGTTTTTCTAAAGAATATTTTCAAAAAAATAATAAAAATACAAAAAAAATCAATAAAATCATAAAAACAAAAAATATTCTGTGTTTCTTGTTTGAGTCTTGAGTCAATTTTTAAGTTTGGTGTCAATTGCATGCTTTAAAAATTTTCTTGCATTTTTCGAAAATTCATGCATTCATAGTGTTATTCATGATCTTCAAGTTGTTCTTGATAAGTCTTCTTGTTTGATCTTTAAATTTTCTTGTTTTGTGTTGTATGTTGTTTTTCATGTGCATTCTTGCATTCATAGTGTCTAAGCATTAAAGATTTCTAAATTTGGTGTCTTGCATGTTTTCTTTGCATCAATAATTTTTCAAAAATATGTTCTTGATGTTCATCATTATCTTCAAAGTGTTCTTGGTGTTCATCTTGACATTCATAGTGTTTTTGCATGTATCATTGGTTTTGATCTAAAATTTTCATGTTTTGGGTCATAATTGTATTTTTCTCTCTCCTCATTAAAAATTCAAAAAAATAAAAAATATCTTTTCCTCATTTCTCTCAAAATTTCGAAAATTTGAGTTGACTTAGTCAAAAATTTTGAAATTAGTTGTTTCTTACAAGTCAAGTCAAATTTTCAATTTTAAAAATCTTATCTTTTCAAAACTTTTTCAAAAATAAAATCTCTTTCATTTTTATTTAATTTTTGAAAATTTAATTTTTCTTTTAAAATATTTTTCAAAAATCTTTTCCTTAGTTTTATCTTTATTTTCGAAAATTATGCTAACAATTAATATGATCGATTCAAAAATTTGAAGTTTGTTACTTTCTTGTTAAGAAAGGTTCAATCTTTAAATTCTAGAATCTTACCTTTCGTTTCTTGTTAGTTAAGTAATTAATTTTAATTTTAAAAAAATTTTAAATCTTTTTCAACCATATCTTTTTATCATATCTTTTTATCTTATCTTTTTTATCATATCTTTTTTAAAATTTTATCTTCTTCAAAAATTTGATTTCAAAATATCTTATCTAACTTCTTACCTTCTTATCTTTTCAAATTTGATTTTAATATCTTTTCCAACTAATTATTTGACTTTTTGTTTGTTTCTTATCTTTTTCAAAACCACTAACTACTCCCCCCTCTCTAATTTTCGAAAATACCTCCTTCTTTTTCAAAAATTCTTTTTAATTAATTAATTATTTTAAATTTTAATTTTAATTTTATCTTCCCTTTTATTTTCGAAAATTATTTAACTCCTTTTCAAAATTAATTTTCGAATTCTCTCTCTCATCTTCTTCTATTTATTTATTTATTCACCAACACTTCTCTTCATCTCAAATCACTGCTTCTATCCTCACCCTTGTGTTTGGATTCTCCATTCTTCTTCACTTTTATTCCTTTCTTCTTCTACTAATGATTAGGATCTTCTTTACTGTGACATAGAGGATTCCTCTTCTTCTCCTGTTCTCTTCTCTTTCATATGAGCAGGAACAAGGAAAAATGAATTCTTGTTGAAGCTGATCCAGAACCTGAAAGGACTCTAAAGAGGAAACTAAGAGAAGCTAAATTACAACAATCCAGAGACAACCTTACTGAAATTTTTGAACAAGAAAAGGAGATGGCAGCCGAACCCAACAACAATTATGCAAGAAGGATGCTTGGTGATTATACTAGACCCACGTCCAAATTTGATGGAAGAAGCTTATGATCCTGAGAACCCTGCAATAGCAGAGGTAAATTACATGGGTGAACCTTATGGAAACACCTATAATTCATCATTTAGAAATCATCCAAATTTCTCATGAAAGGATCAACAAAAGCCTCAACAAGGCTTTAATAATGGTGGAAGAAACAGGTTCAGCAATAGCAAACCTTTTCCATCATCTTCTCAGCAACAGATAGAGAATTATGAACAGAGCTCCTCTAATTTAGCAAACTTAGTCTCTGATCTGTCTAAGGCCACTTTAAGTTTCATGAGTGAAACAAGATCCTCCATCAGAAATTTGGAGGCATAAGTGGGCCAGCTGAGTAAGAAAGTAACTGAAACTCCTCCTAGTACTCTCCCAAGCAATACTGAAGAAAATCCAAAAAGAGAGTGCAAGGCCATTGACATAGTCAACATGGCCGAACCTAGAGAGGAAGGAGAGGACGTGAATCCCAATGAGGAAGACCTCATGGGACGTCTCTCAAGTAAGAAGGAGTTCCTTATTGAGGACCTAAAGGAATCTGAGGCTCATATAGAGACCATAGAGATTCCATTAAACCTCTTTCTGCCATTCATGAGCTCTGAAGATTATTCTTTCTCTAAAGAGGATGAAGATGTAACTGGAGAGCAAGTCACTCAATATCTAAGAGCTATCATGAAGTTGAATGCCAAGTTGTTTGGTAATGAGACTTGGGAAGGTGAACCCCCTTGCTCATTAGTGAACTAGATACATGGGTTCAACAAACTTTACCTCAAAAGAAACAAGATCCTGGTAAATTCTTAATACCCTGTACCATAGGCACCATGACCTTTAACAAGGCTCTGTGTGACCTAGGGTCAGGCATAAATCTTATGCCACTCTCTGTAATGGAGAAGCTGGGGATCATTGAGGTACAACCTGTCTTATTCTCATTACAATTGGCAGACAAGTCAGTAAGACAAGCTTATGGATTAGTAGAGGACGTGTTAGTAAAGGTTGAAGGCCTTTACATCCCTGCTGATTTCATAATCTTAGACACTAGGAAGGAAGAAGATGAATGCATCATCCTGGGAAGACCTTTCCTAGCCACAACAGGAGCTGTGATTGATGTTAACAGAGGAGAATTAGCCCTTCAATTGAATGGGGACTACCTTGTGTTTACGGCACACGGCCATCCCTCTATAACACTAGAGAGAAAGCATGAAAAGCTTCTCTCAGTACAGAGTCAAAAAGAGCCCCCACAGTCAAACTCTAAGTTTGGTTTTGGGAGGCCACAACCAAACTATAAGTTTGGTGTTGAGAAGCCCCCACATTCAAACTCTAAGTTTGGTGTTGGGAGGCCCTCATCATGCTCTGAATATCTGTGAGGCTCCATGAGAGCCCACTGTCAAGCTAGTGACATTACAAGAGCGCTTATTGGGAGGCAACCTAATTTTTATTTATCTAATTTTATTTTTATTGTTATTTCATGTTTTAATAGGTACATGATGATGAGGAGTCACGAAAAAATATTAAAATTAAAAACAGAATAAAAAATAGCAGAAGAAAAATCACACCCTGGAGGAAGGACTTACTGGCGTTTAAACGCCAGTAAGGAGCATCTGGCTGGCGTTCAACGCCAGAACAGAGCATGGATCTGGCGCTGAACACCAGAAACAAGCAACATCCTGGCGTTCAAACGCCGGAATACACTCTGAGAAGAGCTGGCGCTAAATGCCAGAAACAAGCATGAAACTGGCGTTCAACGCCAGAAACATGCTATAGATGGGCGTTGAATGCCCAAAACGAGCATCAATCTGGCGTTCAAACGCCAGAATTGCATGCAAAAGCATTATACACGCCTTGTTGGTGCAGGGATGTAAATCCTTGACACCTCAGGATCTGTGGACCTCACAGGATCCCCACCTACCTTACCCCCTCTCTCTCCATTCATGGTCATCACTTCGGTTTTCCATTCACCACTCTTCCCCATACATCCCACCTACCTTCCAAATTCAAAAGCTCTTTCGCACCCAATCCCGCCCATATAGCCGCATACACACACCCCTCCATCTCCTCCATATCTTCTTCTTCTTCTTCTTCTATTCTTTCTTCTTTTGCTCAAGGGCGAGCAACATTTTTAGTTTGATGTGGTAAAAGCATAGCTTTTTTGTTTTTCCATATCTATTAATGGCACTTAAGGCCAGAGAAAACTTTAGAAAGAGGAAAGGGAAGATAAAAGCTTCCACCTCCGAGTCATAGGAGATGGAAAGATTCATCTCAAGGGTCTATAGCTCAGTGGTAGAACACTTAACTGCAAATCAAGAGATCCTTGAGATACCTCAGGGGATACATTTTCTTCCACACAATTACTGGGAGCAACTAAGGATAGGAGCACCAAAATTACTAGGGATCAAGCAACAGAGGCAAGGAAGATACATAGAGGAGCTCAAAGAGCACCATTGGTTCTTCAAAGAGGAGGACGCTACCCTCACTAAGGTGGACTCATTCCTTAATCTCCTTGCTCTTATTTTTCTATTTTTCGATTTTTATGCTTCATGTTTATCTATGTTTTGTGTCTCTACTTCATGATCATTAGTAGTTAGTAAGTATGTCTTAAGGCTATGAATAATCCCATGAACCCTTCACCTTTCTTAAAAGAAAAATGTTTTTAATTCAAAAGAACAAGAATTACATGAATTTCGAAAATTATCCTTGAATTTAGTTTAATTATATTGATGTGGTGACAATACTTTTTGTTTTCTGAATAAATGCTTGAACAGTGCATATTTTTTATCTTGTTGTTTATGAATGTTAAAATTGTTGGCTCTTGAAAGAATGATGAAAAAGAGAAATGTTATTGATGATCTGAAAAATCATAAAATTGATTCTTGAAGCAGGAGAAAGCAGTGAAAAAGCATAAGGCTTGCGAAAAAAAAAGTGGCGAAAAAAATAGAAAGAAAAAGAAAAAGCAAGAAGAAAAAGTCAATAGCCCTTAAAACCAAAAGGCAAGGGTAAAAAGGATCCAAGGCTTTGAGCATCAATGGATAGGAGGGCCCAAGGAAATAAAATCCAGGCCTAAGTGGCTAAATTAAGTTGTCCCTAACCATGTGCTTATGGCATGCAGGTCCAAGTGAAAAGCTTGAGACTGAGTGGTTAAAGTCATGATCCAAAGCAAAAAGAGTGTGCTTAAGAGCTCTGGACACCTCTAACTGGGGACTCTAGCAAAGCTGAGTCACAATCTGAAAAGGTTCACCCAATCATGTGTCTGTGGCATTTATGTATCCGGTGGTAATACTGGAAAACAAAGTGCTTAGGGCCACGACCAAGACTCATAAAAGTAGCTATGTTCAAGAATTAACATACTTAACTAGGAGAATCAATTAAAACTATCTGAACTCTGAGTTCCTATAGAAGCCAATCATTCTGAACTTCAAAGGAAAAAGTGAGATGCCAAAATTGTTTAGAAGCAAAAAACTGCAAGTCCCGCTCATCTAATTAGAACTAATATAGTATATTCTCTTTTTTTATCCTAATTGAATTTCAGTTGCTTGGAGATGAGCAACAATTTAAGTTTGGTGTTGTGATGAGCGGATAATTTATACGCTTTTTGGCATTGTTTTCAGGTAGTTTTTAGTATGATCTAGTTACTTTTAGGGATGTTTTCATTAGTTTTTATGCTAAATTCATATTTCTGGACTTTACTATGAGTTTGTGTGTTTTTCTGTGATTTCAGGTATTTTCTGGCTGAAATTGAGGGACTTGAGCAAAACTCTTATAAGAAGGCTGACAAAGGACTACTGATGTTGTTGGATTCTGACCTCCCTGCACTCGAAAGAGATTTTCTGGAGCTACAAAACTCTAAATGGTGTGCTCTCAACGGCGTTGGAAAGTAGACATCCAGTGCTTTCAAGCAATATATAATAGTCCATACTTTGGTCGAGATTAGATGACGTAAACTGGCGCTCAACGCCAGTTCCATGCTGCATTCTGGAGTCAAACGCCAGAAACACGTCACGAACCAGAGTTGAACGCCAAAAACACGTTGCAACTTGGCATTCAACTCCAAAAGAAGCCTCAGCTCGTGTAAAGATCAAGCTCAGCCCAAACACAAACCAAGTGGGCCCCGGAAGTGGATTTATGCATCAATTACTTACTTCTGTAAACCCTAGTAGCTAGTTTAGTATAAATAGAACTTTTTACTTGTGTATTAGACATCTTTGGTCTCGGTTTTATTCCAATATTCATCTTAGGAGACTATTGATCATGTTCATAGGGGCTGGCCATTCGGCCATGCTTGGACCTTCATCACCTATGTATTTTCAACGGTGGAGTTTCTATTTAATTTGATTTATTCCTATTCTAAGATATTCGTTGCACTTCAACATGATGAATTTCATGATCCGTGACACTCATCATCATTCTCACCTATGAACACGTTACTGATAACCACTTTCGTTCTACCTTAGACCGGGCGCATATCTCTTGGATTCCTTAATCAGAATCTTCGTGGTATAAGCTAGAATTGATGGCGACATTCATGGGAATCCGGAAAGTCTAACCTTGTCTGTGGTATTCCGAGTAGGATTCCGGGATTGAATGAATGTGACGAGCTTCAAACTCGCGATTGTTGGGCGTGATGACAAACGCAAAAGAATCAAGGGATTCTATTCTAACATGATCAAGAACCGAAAGATGATTAGCCGTGCTGTGACAGACATTTGGACCATTTTTACTGAGAGGATGGGATGTAGCCATTGACAACAGTGATGCCCTACATACAGCTTGCCATAGAAAGGAGTGACAAAGATTGGATAAAAGCAGTAGGAAAGTAGAGATTCAGGAGGAACACAGCACCTCCATACACTTATCCGAAATTCCCACTAATGAATTTACATAAGTATTTCTATCCTTTATTATTTAATTAAGTATCTCTTTATATTTTCTGAAAACCACTATCAATTTGAATCCACCTGACTGAGATTTACAAGGTGACCATACCTTGCTTCATACCAACAATCTCTGTGGGATCGACCCTTACTCACGCAAGGTATTACTTGGACGACCCAGTACACTTGCTGGTTTATTGTGCGGAGTTGTGACAAAGTGTGATTTATGTTTGAGAGCACCAAGTCTTTGGATCCATTATTGATGATTACAATTTCGTCCACCAACTCCCACCAAAAGATAAACTAGAAAAGTTAAGCTGATAACTCAGAAAAAATAAGCAAACACTAGTTTCCATTGAAGTTTCCAGTTTCCATTGAAGTTTCATATTCATATGAAAGTGCAAGCATACTAGTATAGTGTCTCCTAACACAGTCTGTTCGATTCAATTTCTGGAATGGAAGTAAACTAACAGTGATTCTAACCACTCTTCAAGGTGAATTTGAAACTTACTTCATGGTTCTTTTGGTGCTCATCTACAATTTTGTACATTGAGCATGTAATAATCAAGGGAGTGCGACATGCATTTCTATATTCTGACATAAAATGCGTCAAAAGAGGGGAAGTGAGTGTGACCTTAGACTTTCACAAAAAAGTGAGTGTTGATCTTCTCGACTTTCACATCAATGTAAGAGAGATCAACATTAGGATTCATACTAGCATCATCAACCTCCTCCTCGTGGTTCTGGAATGAGCTATGGAAATGGCATTGTACCTGGATGAAGAAGAGGTATGGAAATGTCCAAAGCACCCTTCCAAGCGACGGAGAAGCGAGATTTGTCCTATTTGCCTAGGCGATCAACTTGTCACTCTCTGCCCTGACTGCGCTAACATGCGACCGTGCTCCTGCTACGCAAACAGCTCGTCTTCTTCTTCCTCCTTCTCTTCGTCCTTCCATCGTTTT
The DNA here is from genome assembly GCF_003086295.3 of Arachis hypogaea. NCBI lineage: Eukaryota > Viridiplantae > Streptophyta > Magnoliopsida > Fabales > Fabaceae > Arachis > Arachis hypogaea. The sequence continues at coordinate 53,934,162 of NC_092041.1, forward strand.
TCTGTCACCAGTGACGCATCTGCCGTCGGTCGCATCTAAAACCTCATCGAGCGTAAGCCCTCACTCTGCCGCTCGTGCTCCATGGCGATTCCGTTTCTCCGCTCAAGATCAAGGTTCTCCAGCGCCGATTTAGATCTCGACGGTGTGAGAGATTTACCGGCTATGAACGGGAGCCAGTCGGTGAATTCGTTTTGGTCTTTGTTCAGGTCGTACAAGAACTACAGGGAGCATGAGTGCGAGGCAACGGCGGTGTTGGCCGTCGCAGACTGCGACAGCGGCATAGATGCAAGTAGGAAGACGATGCTGTAACTCGGTAATTGTTTGGAGAATATGAGAATGGTGTGGGTGAATTGAGTTAGGATTTGGGAGGTTATTTGAGTAACTATATTATTTTATTAATATTAGTGACTGATTTAGTGACCATTGTTTTGGTGACCGAATTAGCGACTAAATAAGTTTTTACCTTATTTTTCTATCGATTGTAAAATCGGTTGCTAAATAAAAAAATAGCGACTGATTTAGCGACTAACTTTACTATGGTTGTATAATAAATTTATCGGTCACTAATTCGGTTGCTATTAGTCACTGATTTGGTTGGTCGCTAAATCGATCACTATCTTAACAAATTAGCAACCGATTTAGCAACCATTGCCATAGTGACCGAATTAGCGACCAAACACATTTTCACCCTATTTCTCTATCAGTTGTAAAATTGGTTGCTAAATTAAAAAATAGCGACTGATTTTGTGACCAAGAATTCCAAAGATGTTATTTCTCTTGTTTTGGTTGCTAATTCGGTCGCTAAATTAAAAAATAGCAACCGATTTAGCGACCAACTTTATTCTAGTTGTATAATAAATTTATCGGTTGCTAATTTGGTTGCTATTAGTGAATGATTTTGTTGGTCACTAAAATCAGCACTAAATATAATTTAGCGACTGATTTAGCGACTAATTTTTTTCTGGTCTTGAAAATTATGTATCGGTCACTAAATCGGTCGCTATTAGCAACTGTTCCAAGGGTTACCTGAAACTGTACGTCGATCTCAGATGAGATCTTTTGTATTGGTCAGCGCTGTGTGTCTGACTTGATGGTGGTGGCCGGAGCCGCCGTGTCCGACTTGTTGGACTGGAGGGTCATGCTGATCCTTCGTTACCGGAGGGTGGTGGTACCTGCAAGGGACTCTGATGCTTAAGTTAGCAAGGGTATTAAGCAGGTTTTTAGTAGAATCAGAGTATGAGTTATACTTGGATGCTCCAGTGTATATGATGTGGAATGACCTTCCTAGAGATAAGATATTTATCTTATGTTTATCTTATCTTTGAGTGGGGTTATCTTATCTTCAAGGAAACCGCCCTTTTCTCCCTAGGCTTGGGCTGCCTTTGGGTTTGGGTCGAGCTCCTCTATTTGGGCCCTTTTTTGGGCTTTCCTGGTGATTTGGCCAAGCTCTTTGAGAAGAGGTCGGATGGTCCTGTCCTGAAGAGGTCGGTCGACTTGTCGTAAACATCCCGGGTCGAACAGCTCGACCTAGGGTATGAACAGTGCCCCTGCTCGAGCTCAGTCTTTCTTTTGAAGTCGAGTTTTTCAATTTCTTTTGGGGAAGCCAGACTCGAGGATTTTTTGTTGGATCTGTTTGTGGAACTTCCTTTAAGTAGCTTTAAATGTGTGACGTTTCTTCTTGTGGCGCGTGTTTTACATTTTCTTGGAAACGTGCGAGGGTTTTAAAAACCCATTAACTCCTCCCTTCGCCGTTTCCTTTTCTTACTTTGAAATCTTTTCAAAAAACCTTTCGCTTCCATTTCCTTCCTCTTTGCTTATCTGCAATTTCTTTTCTGCTCGCTGTAACTCCATCTTTCTTCTTTTTTATTTGTCTTTGCCTGAGCCTTTTTCGCGCTTTTCTTCATGGCATCATTGGTGGTTACTAGAGCTTCCTCCGTTTGCAAGGCAACTTCTGGATTTTTGCCCCTCTCTCGTTGCTTCCTCTTTCAGGTTGGTTCTTTCTTTCTACTTCTTTATTTTGTTCTATCCTTGGGAAAGTTCCAGTTTTGCTTGAGTTTGTGTTTGGAAGGCTAGAGCCTTTTTGTATTACCATGCTTGATTGTTACTGTGATGTGTGCTTTCTGGTTTTCGATCGACCTTATGTATACTCTTAGGTAGATGACAGTTTTGACGTTCCTAGGGTTTTTGCATGTTGTCGCTGTTTTTCTTGATCGTACTTCTGATGAACCACTGTTTGCTTTTCAAGAAAGATTGCTCCTTTGACGATTCTTGCTTATGTTAGTGATTTTTTGATAAACTTGTAGAAGACACTCGATTTTTTGATGTTTTGCTTTGATTTTCTTTCATGTGTTGTTGCTTGTTTGGAATGGGATCATCTTTCTTTGTGAAGAATTTGTTGGGGTGTAGCCTAGTAGCCTTTTCCTGGGTCCTTACTCTTGTCCCTGCCTCCAAACGATGTCCCTGGACCTTGGTGTGTGTCTTGGGGCTTTCCTTTTACTGTTTGTGTTGCTCGAAGTCATGTTTGTCCGAGATGTTTTCATGTCACCCGAGCTGTTTTGGTTAGTAATCCATTTTCTTTTTCTTGCTGTAGGACTAGTTGGCCATGTCTTCTCGTAAAAATATTGTTGAGACGTCTTCCAAGATTCCTGAGGGTATGTCCGACTGGCTGGACTCCCTCATGTTGATGTGTGTCTTCGTGGTAAATGCTGAGTTTTGTGCAGAGCTGAGAAAACGTCATAGGATTTGTAGTAGTCATGCCCAGGAGAAAGATTATGAGCTTGTACCACCTGATTCTGATGAGAGGGTTTGTTTCCCGACCTTGGTTCAGGGGGAGCGTCCCTTCTTTTATGCCTATGACTATTTTTTCAGCCAGCTGAACATTACTTTCCCTTTTACTTCCTTCAAGACTGACTTGTTGTGGTCGTGTAATGGTGCGCGAAATTGTGAACAATACTTTTCACAACTCTCATAATCCCCGGTCATGAACCCCAAAAACTTGGTAGCTTAATACCATGGCCATACACAACTTCGCACAACTAACCAGCAAGTGCACTGGGTCGTCCAAGTAATAAACCTTACGCGAGTAAGGGTCGATCCCACGGAGATTGTTAGTATGAAGCAAGCTATGGTCATCTTGTAAATCTTAGTCAGGCAAACTCAAATGGATATGATGATGAACGAAAATAAACAATAAGATAAAGATAGAGATACTTATGTAATTCATCGGTAGGAACTTCAGATAAGCGCATGAAGATGCCTTCCCTTCCGTCTCTCTGCTTTCCTACTGTCTTCATCCAATCCTTCTTACTCCTTTCCATGGCAAGCTTATGTAGGGTTTCACCGTTGTCAGTGGCTACCTCCCATCGTCTCAGTGAAAACGTTGCCTATGCTCTATCACAGCATGGGTAATCATCTGTCGGTTCTCGGTCAGGCCGGAATAGAATCCATCGATTCTTTTGCGTCTGTCACTAACGCCCCGCCTGCTAGGAGTTTGAAGCACGTCACAGTCATTCAATCATTGAATCCTACTCAGAATACCACAGACAAGGTTAGACCTTCCGGATTCTCTTGAATGCCGCCATCAGTTCTAGCCTATACCACGAAGACTCTGATCTCACGGAATGGTTGGCTCGGTTGTCAGGCGATCAACCATGCATCGTGCAATCAGGAATCCAAGAGATATTCACCCAATCGAAGGTAGAACAGAGGTGGTTGTCAGTCACACGTTCATAGGTGAGAATGATGATGAGTGTCACGGATCATCACATTCATCAAGTTGAAGAACAAGTGATATCTTAGAACAAGAACAAGCGGAATTGAATAGAAGAACAATAGTAATTGCATTAACACTCGAGGTACAGCAGAGCTCCACACCTTAATCTATGGTGTGTAGAAGCTCCACCGTTGAAAATACATAAGTGTAAGGTCTAGGCATGGCCGAATGGCCAGCCTCCCTATGATCTAAGATAGCATAAAATGAAGATAGCTACCCCGATCTCTCTATCATGATCTAAGAACTAGATGTCCAAAGATGAAAATACAATAGTAAAAGGTCCTACTTATAGAAAACTAGTAACCTAGGGTATACAGAGATGAGTAAAAGACATAAAAATCCACTTCCGGGCCCACTTGGTGTGTGCTTGGGCTGAGCAATGAAGCATTTTCGTGTAGAGACTCTTCCTGGAGTTAAACGCCAGCTTTAGTTCCAGTTTGGGCGTTTAACTCCCATTTGGGTGCCAGTTCCAGCGTTTAACGCTGGGATTTCTGAGGGTGACTTTGAACGCCGGTTTGGGCCATCAAATCTTGGGCAAAGTATGGACTATCATATATTGCTGGAAAGCCCAGGATGTCTACTTTCCAACGCCGTTGAGAGCGCGCCAATTGGGCTTCTGTAGCTCCAGAAGATCCACTTCGAATGCAGGGAGGTCAGAATCCAACAGCATCTGCAGTCCTTTTTAGTCTCTGAATCAGATTTCTGCTCAGGTCCCTCAATTTCAGCCAGAAAATACCTGAAATCATAGAAAAACACACAAACTCATAGTAAAGTCCAGAAAAGTGAATTTTAACTAAAAACTAATAAAAATATACTAAAAACTAACTAGATCATACTAAAAACATACTAAAAATAATGCCAAAAAGCGTACAAATTATCCGCTCATCACAACACCAAACTTAAATTGTTGCTTGTCCTCAAGCAACTGAAAATCAAATAAGATAAAAAGAAGAGAATATGCAATGAATTCCAAAAACATCTATGAAGATCAGTATTAATTAGATGAGCGGGGCTTTTAGCTTTTTGCCTCTGAATAGTTTTGGCATTTCACTCTATTCTTTGAAATTCAGAATGATTGGCTTCTTTAGGAACTTAGAATCCAGATAGTGTTATTGATTCTCCTAGTAAAGTATGATGATTCTTGAACATAGCTACTTATTGAGTCTTGGCTGTGGCCCAAAGCACTCTGTCTTCCAGTATTACCACCGGATACATACATGCCACAGACACATAATTGGGTGAACCTTTTCAGATTGTGACTCAGCTTTGCTAGAGTCCCCAATTAGAGGTGTCCAGGGTTCTTAAGCACACTCTTTTTGCCTTGGATCACAACTTTATTATTTTTTTCTTTCTTTTTCTTTCTTCTCTCTATTTTTTTCGTTTTCTCTTTTTCTCTTTTTTTTTTTTTTGCTTCAAGAATCATTTTAATGATTTTTCAGATCCTCAGTAACATGTCTCCTTTTTCATCATTCTTTCAAGAGCCAACATTCATGAACCACAAATTCAAGATACATATGCACTGTTTAAGCATACATTCAGAAAACAAAAATATTGCCACCACATCAAAATAATTAAACTGTTATAAAATTCAAAATTCATGCAATTCTTTCCTTTTCAATTAAGCACGTTTTTATTCAAGAAAGGTGATGGATTCATAAGACATTCATAACTTTAAGGCATAGACACTAAGACACTAATGATCACAAGACACAAACATAGATAAACATAAGCACTAGAATTCGAAAAACAGAAGAATAAAGAACAAGGAAATCAAGGAACGGGTCCACCTTAGTGATGGCGGCTCTTTCTTCCTCTTGAAGATCCTATGGAGTGTTTGAGCTCCTCAATGTCTCTTCCTTGTCTTTGTTGCTCCTCCCTCATGATTCTTTGATCTTCTCTAATTTCATGGAGGATGATGGAGTGTTCTTGGTGCTCCACCCTTAGTTGTCCCATGTTGGAACTCAATTCTCCTAGGGAGGTGTTCAGTTGCTCCCAATAGTTTTGTGGAGGAAAGTGCATCCCTTGAGGAATCTCAGGGATCTCATGATGAGTGGGGTCTCTTGTGTGCTCCATCCTCTTCTTAGTGATGGGCTTGTCCTCATCAATGGGGGTGTCTCCCTCTATGTCAACTCCAACTGAATAACAGAGGTGACAAATGAGATGCGGAAAGGCTAACCTTGCCAAGGTAGAGGACTTGTCCGCCACTTTATAGAGTTCTTGGGCTATAACCTCATGAACTTCTATTTCTTCTCCAATCATGATGCTATGGATCATGATAGCCCGGTCTATGGTAACTTCGGACCGGTTGCTAGTGGGAATGATTGAGCGTTGGATAAACTCCAACCATCCTCTAGCCACGGGTTTGAGGTCATGCCTTCTCAATTGAACCGGCTTTCCTCTTGAATCTCTCTTCCATTGGGCGCCCTCTTCACATATGATTGTGAGGACTTGGTCCAACCTTTGATCAAAGTTGACCCTTCTAGTGTAAGGATGCTCGTCTCCTTGCATCATGGGCAAGTTGAACACCAACCTCACACTTTCCGGACTAAAATCCAAGTATTTCCCCCGAACCATAGTAAGATAATTCTTTGGATTCGGGTTCACACTTTGGTCATGGTTCTTGGTGATCCATGCATTGGCATAGAACTCTTGAACCATCAAGATTCCGACTTGTTGAATGGGGTTGGTAAGAACTTCCCAACCTCTTCTTCGGATCTCATGTCGGATCTCCGGATATTCACCCTTTTTGAGTGAAAAAGGGACCTCGGGGATCACCTTCTTTAAGGCCACAACTTCATAGAAGTGGTCTTGATGCACCCTTGAGATGAATCTTTCCATCTCCCATGACTCGGAGGTGGAAGCTTTTGCCTTCCCTTTCCTCTTTCTAGAGGTTTCTCCGGCCTTGGATGCCATAAATGGTTATGGAAAAACAAAAAGCAATGCTTTTACCACACCAAACTTAAAAGGTTTGCTCGTCCTCGAGCAAAAGAAGAAAGAAGAGAGTAGAAGAAGAAGAAAAGAGGAAGAAGGGAATGGCTTTGTGTTCGGCCAAAGGGGAGAGAAATGGTGTTTAGGATGTGTGAAAATGAAGGAGTGAAGGAGGGTTTATATAGGAGAAGGGGAAGGGTAGGGTTCGGCCATTTGAGGGTGGGTTTGGGTGGGAAAGTAGTTTGAATTTGAATGGTGAGGTAGGTGGGGTTTTATGAAGGATGGATGTGAGTGGTGAAGAGAAAGATGGGATTTGATAGGTGAAGGGTTTTTGGGGAAGAGGTGTTGAGGTGATTGGTGAATGGGTGAAGAAGAGAGAGAGAGTGGTAGGGTAGGTGGGGATCCTGTGGTGTCCACAGATCCTGAGGTGTCAAGGAAAAGTCATCCCTGCACCAAATGGCAAACAAAATCACGTTTTTAGCCATTTCTGGCGTTAAACGCCGGGCTGGTGCCCATTTCTGGCGTTTAACGCCAGCTTCTTGCCCATTTCTGGCGTTTAACGCCAGTCTGGTGCCCCTTTCTGGCGTTAAACGCCCAGAATGGTGCCAGACTGGGCGTTAAACGCCCAACAGCTAACCTCACTGGCGTTTAAACGCCAGTGGGTGCATCCTCCAGGGTGTGCTATTTTTCTTCCTGTTTTTCATTCTGTTTTTGCTTCTTTCATTAATTTTGTGACTTCTCATGATCATCAACCTACAAAAAAAAAAATAAGATAACAAAAGAAAATAGTTAATTATAAAACATTGGGTTGCCTCCCAACAAGCGCTTCTTTAATGTCAGTAGCTTGACAGTGGGCTCTCATGGAGCCTCAGAAATACTCAGAGCAATGTTGGAACCTCCCAACACCAAACTTAGAGTTTGAATGTGGGGGTTCAACACCAAACTTAGAGTTTGGTTGTGGCCTCCCAACACCAAACTTAGAGTTTGACTGTGGGGGCTCTGTTTGGCTCTGTTTTGAGGGAAGCTCTTCATGCTTCCTCTCCATGATGACAAAGGGATATCCTTGGGCCTTAAACACCACGGATTCTTCATTCACTTGAATGATCAACTCTCCTCTATCAACATCAATCACAGCCCTTGCTGTGGCTAGGAAGGGTCTGCCAAGGATGATGGATTCATCCATGCACTTCCCAGTCTCTAGGACTATGAAATCAGTAGGGATGTAACGGTCTTCAACTTTAACCAGAACATCCTTTACAAGTCCATGGGCTTGTTTTCTTGAATTGTCTGCCATCTCTAGTGAGATTTTTGCAGCTTGCACCTCAGAGATCCCTAACTTCTCCATTACAGAGAGAGGCATGAGGTTTACACTTGACCCTAAGTCACACAAGGCCTTTTTGAAGGTCATGGTGCCTATGGTACAAGGTATTGAAAACTTCCCAGGATCCTGTCTCTTTTGAGGCAGTTTCTGCCTAGACAAGTTATCCAGTTCTTTGGTGAGCAAAGGGGGTTCATCCTCCCAAGTCTCATTTACAAATAACTTGTCATTTAGCTTCATGATTGCTCCAAGGTATTTAGCAACTTGCTCTTCAGTGACATACTCATCCTCTTCAGAGGAAAAATACTCATCAGAGCTCATGAATGGCAGAAGTAAGTCCAATGGAATCTCTATGGTCTCAGTTTGAGCCTCAGATTCCCATGGTTCCTCATTAGGGAACTCATTGGAGGCCAGTGGACGCCCAGTGAGGCCTTCCTCAGTGGCGTTCACTGCCTCTTCTTCCTCCCAAAATTCGGCCATGTTGATGGCCTTGCACTCTCCTTTTGGATTTTCTTCTGTATTGCTTGGAAGAGTACTAGGAGGGAGTTCAGTAATTTTCTTGCTCAGCTGACCCACTTGTCCTTCCAAATTTCTAATGGAGGACCTTGTTTCAGTCATGAAACTTTGAGTGGTTTTGATCAGATCAGAGACCATGGTTGCTAAGTCAGAGTTATTCTGCTTAGAACTCTCTGTCTGTTGCTGAGAAGATGATGGAAAAGGCTTGCTATTGCTAAACCTGTTTCTTCCACCATTATTGTTGTTGAAACCTTGTTGAGGTCTCTGTTGATCCTTCCATGAAAAATTTGGATGGTTTCTCCATGAAGGATTATAGGTGTTTCCATAGGGTTCTCCCATGTAATTCACCTCTTCCATTGAAGGGTTCTCAGGATCATAAGCTTCTTCCTCAGATGAAGCCTCCTTAGTACTGCTTGGTGCATTTTGCATTCCAGACAGACTTTGAGAAATCATATTGACTTGTTGAGTCAATATTTTGTTCTGAGCCAATATGGCATTCAGAGTGTCAATCTCAAGAACTCCTTTCTTCTGACTAGTCCCATTGTTCACAGGATTTCTTTCAGAAGTGTACATGAATTGGTTATTTGCAACCATTTCAATTAGCTCTTGAGCTTATGTAGGCGTCTTCTTCAAATGAAGAGAGCCTCCCACAGAGCTATCCAAGGACATCTTGGACAGTTCAGAGAGACCATCATAGAAAATTCCTATGACGCTCCATTCAGAAAGCATGTCAGAGGGACATTTTCTGATTAATTGTTTGTATCTTTCCCAAGCTTCAAAGAGGGATTCTCCTTCCTTCTGTCTGAAGGTTTGGACTTCCACTCTAAGCTTACTCAATTTTTGAGGTGGAAAGAACTTTGCCAAGAAGGCGTTGACTAGCTTTTCCCAAGAGTCCAGGCTTTCTTTAGGTTGTGAGTCCAACCATGTCCTAGCTCTGTCTCTTACAGCAAAAGGGAATAGCATGAGTCTGTAGACTTCAGGGTCAACCCCATTAGTCTTGACAGTGTCACAGATTTGCAAGAACTCAGCCAAAAACTGATGAGGATCTTCCAGTGGAAGTCCATGGAACTTGCAATTCTGTTGCATTAGAGAAACTAATTAAGGCTTAAGCTCAAAGTTGTTTGCTCCAATGGCAGGGATAGAGATGCTTCTCCCATAGAAATCGGGAGTAGGTGCAGTAAAGTCACCCAGCACCTTCCTTGCATTGTTGGCATTGTTGTTTTCAGCTGCCATGTGTTCTTCTCCTTTGAAGAATTCGGTCAGGTCCTCTAAAGAGAGTTGTGCTTTGGCTTCTCTTAGCTTTCTCTTCAAGGTCCTTTCAGGTTCAGGATCAGCCTCAACAAGAATGCCTTTGTCTTTGCTCCTGCTCATATGAGAGAGAAGAGAACAAGAAATGTGGAGTCCTCTATGTCACAGTATAGAGATTCCTTGAAGTGTCAGAGGAAAAGAAGAGTAGAAGACAGAAGTAGAAAATTTGAACTTGTCAATTGAGATGGAGTTCGAATTTTGCATTAAGGAATAGTGTTAGTCCATAAATAGAAGGATGTGAGAAGAAGGGAGGTAATTTTCGAAAATTAACTAAAAGAGTTTGAAAACATTTTTGAAAAACACTAATTGATTTTTGAAAATGAAAGTGGAAAAGAAATCAAGTGATTTTTGAAAAAGATTTTGAAATTAGAAATAAAAAAGATTTGATTGAAAACTATTTTGAAAAAGATGTGGTTAAGAAGATATGATTAGTTTTTAAAAAGATGTGATTGAGAAGATATGATTTGAAAAACATTTTAAAAGATTTGATTTTGAAAATTAATGACTTGGCTATCAAGAAAAGATATGATTCAAACATTAAACCTTTCTCAACAGAAAAGGCAACATATTTGAAATGTTGAATCAAATCATTAATTGATAGCAAGTATCTTTGAAAATAGAAAGAAATCAATTTTGAAAACATATGATTGAAAAGATATGATTTGAAAAAGATTTGATTTTGAAAAACTTTGAAAACTTGAAAAAAAATTGCATTGAAAACAGAATCTTCCCTCTTGTGCCATCCTGGCGTTAAACGCCCAGAATGGTGCACATTCTGGCGTTTAACGCCCAAAACTATACCTTTTTAGGCGTTGAACGCCCAACCAGGTATCCTGGCTAGCGTTTAAACGCCAGTCTGTCCTTCTTCACTGGGCGTTTTGAACGCCCAGCTTTTTCTGTATAATTCCTCTGCTGTATGTTCTGAATCTTCAATTCTCTGTATTATTGACTTGAGAAGACACAAATTAAGAATATTTTTGGATTTTTGATAGTAAGGAAAAATCAAAATGCAACAAGAATCAAATAACAATGCATGCAAGACACCAAACTTAGCAGTTTGTATACTACTGACACTAATGAGAATGCATATGAGACACACAAAACACTCAAGTCAAGAGAATTTAAAGATTAGAGTAAGAAATCATCAATAGTTATTTGAAGATCCTTAAGACACATGAATGAATGCATGCAATTGACACCAAACTTAAAATGAGACACTTGACTCAAACAAAAAAATTTTGGATTTTATGATTTTGTAATTTTTTTGTGTGATTTTCGAAAATTAAGTGGAAAAAGATATCAAAATTCTTAATGAGAATTATAGGAATCAGTGCAATGCTAGTCTAAGACTCCGGTCCAGGAATTAGACATGGCTTCATAGCCAGCCAAGCTCTCAAAGAAAGCTTCGGTCCAAAACACTAGACATGGCCAATGGCCAGCCAAGCCTTAGCAGATCACTGCTCCAAAAGCAGGATTGATAAAAATCAACAAGCTCTTGTGATGATAAGTTGAAACCTCGGTCCAATGAGATTAGACATGGCTTCTATGCCAGCCAGACTTCAACAAATCATCATGAAACTCTAGAATTCATCTTCAAGAATTTCGAAAAAAATAAATACCTAATCTAAGCAACAAGATGAACCGTCAGTTGTCCAAACTGAACAATCCCCGGCAACGGCGCCAAAAACTTGGTGCGCGAAATTGTGAACAATACCATGGCATTACACAACTTCGCACAACTAACCAGCAAGTGCACTGGGTCGTCCAAGTAATAAACCTTACGCGAGTAAGGGTCGATCCCACGGAGATTGTTAGTATGAAGCAAGCTATGGTCATCTTGTAAATCTTAGTCAGGCAAACTCAAATGGATATGATGATGAACGAAAATAAACAATAAGATAAAGATAGAGATACTTATGTAATTCATTGGTAGGAACTTCAGATAAGCGCATGAAGATGCCTTCCCTTCCGTCTCTCTGCTTTCCTACTGTCTTCATCCAATCCTTCTTACTCCTTTCCATGGCAAGCTTATGTAGGGTTTCACCGTTGTCAGTGGCTACCTCCCATCGTCTCAGTGAAAACGTTGCCTATGCTCTATCACAGCATGGGTAATCATCTGTCGGTTCTCGGTCAGGCCGGAATAGAATCCATCGATTCTTTTGCGTCTGTCACTAACGCCCCGCCTGCTAGGAGTTTGAAGCACGTCACAGTCATTCAATCATTGAATCCTACTCAGAATACCACAGACAAGGTTAGACCTTCCGGATTCTCTTGAATGCCGCCATCAGTTCTAGCCTATACCACGAAGACTCTGATCTCACGGAATGGTTGGCTCGGTTGTCAGGCGATCAACCATGCATCGTGCAATCAGGAATCCAAGAGATATTCACCCAATCGAAGGTAGAACGGAGGTGGTTGTCAGTCACACGTTCATAGGTGAGAATGATGATGAGTGTCACGGATCATCACATTCATCAAGTTGAAGAACAAGTGATATCTTAGAACAAGAACAAGCGGAATTGAATAGAAGAACAATAGTAATTGCATTAACACTCGAGGTACAGCAGAGCTCCACACCTTAATCTATGGTGTGTAGAAGCTCCACCGTTGAAAATACATAAGTGTAAGGTCTAGGCATGGCCGAATGGCCAGCCTCCCTATGATCTAAGATAGCATAAAATGAAGATAGCTACCCCGATCTCTCTATCATGATCTAAGAACTAGATGTCCAAAGATGAAAATACAATAGTAAAAGGTCCTACTTATAGAAAACTAGTAACCTAGGGTATACAGAGATGAGTAAAAGACATAAAAATCCACTTCCGGGCCCACTTGGTGTGTGCTTGGGCTGAGCAATGAAGCATTTTCGTGTAGAGACTCTTCCTGGAGTTAAACGCCAGCTTTAGTGCCAGTTTGGGCGTTTAACTCCCATTTGGGTGCCAGTTCCAGCGTTTAACGCTGGGATTTCTGAGGGTGACTTTGAACGCCGGTTTGGGCCATCAAATCTTGGGCAAAGTATGAACTATCATATATTGCTGGAAAGCCCAAGATGTCTACTTTCCAACGCCGTTGAGAGCGCGTCAATTGGGCTTCTGTAGCTCCAGAAAATCCACTTCGAGTGCAGGGAGGTCAGAATCCAACAGCATCTGCAGTCCTTTTTAGTCTCTGAATCAGATTTCTGCTCAGGTCCCTCAATTTCAGCCAGAAAATACCTGAAATCACAGAAAAACACACAAACTCATAGTAAAGTCCAGAAAAGTGAATTTTAACTAAAAACTAATAAAAATATACTAAAAACTAACTAGATCATACTAAAAACATACTAAAAATAATGCCAAAAAGTGTACAAATTATCCGCTCATCATGTAACGTTGCTCCATCCCAACTTCATCCACACTCTTGGGGTTTTATCAAGATCTTTCAGTAGCTTTGCCAAGAGTTGGATGTCAAGCCTTCCCAAACTCTCTTTCTTTACCTCTTTATTTTGACTAAGCCTAGAATTTCCTCCAAAAAGAAAGCTTCTTGGATTTTCTTTCGATCTGCCCAGGGATATAAGGTGTTTGCTATGCATGATGAGTCCTTTAAGGACTTTAAGAATTACTTCTTTAAGGTCCGAGCTGTTGAGGGAGCTCGACCATTTTTCTTAGAGTCAAATGGTGAGCCTACCTTCCCCTTGTGTTGGCAAAAGAATGTTGTGGTGTCTCGGTACTCATGGGAGATGCTTGATGAGGTTGAGCAGGCCTTTGTAAATGTGTTGGAAGACATTTGGGGGGAGCTTCCTCATCTCGATACAAAGAGATCTTTAGGGGACCCTTCTCTTGTTCAAGCTGAGTTGGGTAGTGACCGACTTCCTTTTGTCTTGTTTTACTTTGTTTTTTGCTTTTATTTCCAGCTTGTAACATGTTTCTATGGTTTGATTTTGTTTTTCAGAGATGGCCAAGAATAATGACTCCATGAAAGCTTTTATAAAAGCGAGGAATGCTACCTCTGCGCAGAATATTTTGGCCAAGGTTGCAGGGGAGGGATCTTCTCATGTTCCTCCTAAGAGACCGAGCTCGAGTTCTTCTGGGCCGAGGAGGGTGATCCCAACACCTCAGGTCTATTTAGTTGATCCTCCACAGACCTCTGCTACTACTTCTTCTCCTATTGCCATTTCTCTTGCAAAAAGACCCCGGATTGTCGAGCCTTTTAATCTAGATGCTCCCGACTTTGATGTTGTCTAGTTTGTTGATCAACAAATTGCTCCTTATGGTGTCATGCCTACTGATGATGTATCCATTCTTCATCATTTGGATTTTATCACTCGGAGTGGCGTTAAACTGGCACACATGGGAGCAGCTTTATACCGGACCGCTCAAGATCTTCCTATCTATGCTACAAAGGCCTTTATGGAGGAGGCCAAGTCAGAATTTGATCGAATTAAGGGCTTGAAGGAGGAGCTCGAGGTGAAAATGGCCAAGTTGGAGCAAGAGTTGGAGGGGGAGAAGACTTGTGCTGTTGCCTTGGCGACTTCTACCATGTTTTCTGAAGATATGGCTTTGAAGCATAAGGAGAGCTATGTTATGACTTACAGGGAGATGATGGGTCTTAGGGAGGAGTTGGAGTCTGCCTGAGCTGATTATGTCGAGCTCCAGGGTCATCTTGTGGGCAGCGTAAATGCTGCTTATGAGAATCTAAGGGACCAAGTGTGAGTTCTTGCGCCCGATCTTGACCTTACTCTTTTCAGCTTGGACAACATCGTAAAAGATGGTAAGATTATCCCAGATGACCCTTATGATGATGAAGTTGACCCTCCTCCTGTTCCTGCTACCAAAGCCTCCGTCATGCTGCCCTCTTCAACTCAGGCAGTTGAGGTCGCTAAGCCTGAGTCTGATCCCAATGTTCAGATCCTGAACCGGGATGATAGGACGGTAGATGTAGTGCCTCTTTAGACCCGTCCTCCTTCACCCCGGGATGTTGCTACTGGGAAATATTTGGATCCTCTTTGATTATTTCTGATGTATTTGTGTATAGCCTGGCCTGTGGGCTTTTGAATTCTCTTATTTTGTAGTTTTTTGTCTTGACTTCTGGATACTTTAGTTGCTTTTTTAGCAACTTTACTTTGAAAAAAAAGGTAGTTTTTCAAGCCTCTTGGGGTCGACTTCGGGTGGCCTCTTGAGCTTGATTATGATGATGACTTTGTTTCTTTTGCGATATGCTAGTCTGCATTTTTCTTGAAAGCTTAGGGGATCTTAAGAGTGTTGGGGCTTTGTTGTCCAATCTCTTTTGATCCTCTTAGTGTTTTTGTTTTATGTCTAGCTTTGTGTAGCTAATTTTTTTTGCATTTGCTGATGTGGTGTTGGTAGTTTGATTTTCTTGAGGTCATAGCTTTCTTGGTTTGACTTGGGTTCTGTGTAGCGCCTGCCTTCTGTTGTCCGACTTTTTTTTGAAGTTATTTTTAGTTTGGGCCGACTTCATCATGTCGGTCCCTCTTAAGTTATTTCTAGTAATCCATTTTCTTTGTACCTGGGTTAGGTCTCTTTTATGGATTACTTTTTATAAATTTTTTAGTTTGGGCCGACTTCATCATGTCGGTCCCTCTTAAGTTATTTCTAGTAATCCATTTTCTTTGGACCTGGGTTAGGTCTCTTTTATGGATTACTTTTTATAACTTTTTTAGTTTGGGCCGACTTCATCATGTCGGTCCCTCTTAAGTTATTTCTAGTAATCCATTTTCTTTGGACCTGGGTCAGGTCTCTTTTATGGATTACTTTTTATAACTTTTTTAGTTTGGGCCAACTTCATCATGTCGGTCCCTCTTAAGTTATTTCTAGTAATCTATTTTCTTTGAACCTGGGTCAGGTCTTTTTTATGGATTACTTTTTATAACTTTTTTAGTTTGGGTCGACTTCATCATGTCGATCCCTCTTAAGTTATTTCTAGTAATCCATTTTCTTTGGACCTGGGTCAGGTCTCTTTTATGGATTACTTTTTATAACTTTTTTAGTTTGGGCCGACTTCATCATGTCGGTCCCTCTTAAGTTATTTCTAGTAATCCATTTTCTTTGGACCTGGGTCAGGTCTCTTTTATGGATTACTTTTTATAACTTTTTTAGTTTGGGCCAACTTCATCATGTCAGTCCCTCTTAAGTTATTTCTAGTAATCTATTTTCTTTGAACCTGGGTCAGGTCTCTTTTATGGATTACTTTTTATAACTTTTTTAGTTTGGGTCGACTTCATCATGTCGGTCTCTCTTAAGTTATTTCTAGTAATCCATTTTCTTTGGACCTGGGTCAAGTCTCTTTTATGGATTACTTTTTATAACTTTTTAGTTTGGGCCAACTTCATCATGTCGGTCCCTCTTAAGTTATTTCTAGTAATCCTCTTTTTTAGGGCTGGCCAGGCCTCTTTCCAGGGATTTACTTTTTATAATTTTGGTTATTTGTAGTCGACTGGTCTGACTTCTTTATGTTGGCTTGTCTTTAAGTTATTTTTTGCAACCCATTTTGTTAAGACCTCGTCAGGTCCTTTCTATGGATCACTTTCGATAACTTCTTGCATTATTCTATTTTTGTCGCCTTTTCATCTTTTGCCGATTTTGTAGAAATCCCGTTTGGTCGACCTTCTGATGAATATGGTTTTCATCTTTTGCTGGTCTTTATCGTGATCAGGCTGTGAATTTGTTTTTCACTTTTAGCCGATATATAGCTTTGTAATCGGGCGATGAATTTTTGCGTTTCAGATTAATGCGTCTTGATAAAGGATTAGTAGAAAATTTGAAAAAGCTTTATTCAAGATAAAAAATATGCCAATATATACATGTGGGCATTTTCCCTTCTAAGTTGGGCTGTTTGTAGATCTTGGGCTTGATGCCTCATTAAAAAACCTTTTCAGGAAAAAGAGTGCACCTTGTCCTTAAGATCTTTATTACCTTTAACTATAATACCTTCTTAGGTTGCAGGTATGCTATGACCTTGGTAACTCTCGCCCTTCGAGTTTGGACAGCCTGTAGTAGCACTTTCCAAGTACTTCTATGACTTGGTAAGGTCCTTTCCAGGTTGCTGCCAGCTTTCCTTCTCCAGGTCGAGTTGTTCTGATGTCATTTCGGATTAAAACGTGGTCGTTTTCAGCAAAACCTCGTGGTACTACCTTTTGGTTACATCTTGAGGCCATTCGTCATTTTAATGCCTCTTCCCTGATTTGGGCTCTTTCTCAGATTTCTGGAAGTAGGTCAAGTTCTTCCCTTTGAAATTGGGAGTTGGCCTCTTCGCTGTAGTGGATCACTCTGGGCAATCTTTCTTCGACTTCTACTAGGATCATTACCTCTATTGCATAAGCTAATCGGAAAGGCGATTCCTTTATGGTAGAGTGTGGAGTTGTCCGGTATGCCCATAGGACTTGTGGGAGCTCTTCAGCCCAGGCTCCCTTTGCGTCTTGTAATATCTGTTTTAACCTGGCTAATATGACCTTGTTAGCAGCTTCTGCTTGTCCGTTGGCCTGGGGGTGTTCTACGGATGTGAACTGGTATTTTATGTTCAAATCGGCCACCAATTTCCTGAAGCCTGCATCTGTAAATTGAGTGCCATTGTCTGTGGTGATGGAGTAGGGACCCCAAACCCTGTGACGATGTTTCTATATAGGAATTTCTGACTTCTTTGGGCAGTGGCGTTAGCTAGAGGTTCCACCTTAATCCATTTTGTGAAATAGTCTACCCCCACGATGAGGAATTTGACTTGCCCGGATCCTTGAGGGAAGGGACCGAGGAGGTCGAGTCCCCATTTTGCGAATGGCCAAGGTGAGGTTACGCTGATAAGCTCTTCTGGTGGGGCGATGTGAAAGTTGGCATGTTTCTGACATGGTGGACATGTCTTTATGAATTTTGCTGCTTCTTTTTGTAGAGTTGGCCAATAAATTCTGGCCCGGAGTACTTTTTTGGTAAGAGCCTGTGCTCCGAGATGGTTACCGTAGATGCCGCTGTGTACTTCTTTTAATACTTCTTTTGTGTTGGAAGTCAGCACACATTTTAAAAGTGGTATTGAAATCCCTCTCTTGTATAGAGTATTGTTTATGATGGTGTAGTATTGTGCCTCCTGTTTTAACCTCTTTGCTTCTTTTGTATCTGTAGGTAGTATTTCTATCTTGAGGTAACTGATTATGGGAGTCATCCATCCTTGGTTCTGCCCTGTTATGGTTAGGACCTTTTCTTCTTCCGAGATTAACGGGCTCTACAGCATTTCCTGGATGAGGCTTCTATTATTGCCCCCTGGTTTGGTGCTGGCTAGTTTTGAGAGTGCATCAGCTCGAGCATTCTGTTTCGGGGTATATGGCGAACCTCATATTCCCCGAGTAGTCCGAGCTGTTCCTTGGTTTTGTCCAAGTACTTTTTCATAGTAGGATACTTGGCTTGATAGCTCACTGCTATTTGTGAGGTGATTACCTATGAGTCACTGAAGATGACAAGGTTTTCATCTCCTACCTCCTTAGCCAGCTTTAAACCAGCTAGTAGTGCCTCATATTCGGCTTGGTTGTTCGAGGCAGAGAACCTGAATTTGAGAGAAAATTCATTTTAGGTTCCCTGATTGCTTTCTATTATCACGCCTGTGCCACTTCCAGTTTTATTTGAGGAACCATCTACATAGAGATTCCACTCTATAGGGATTTCCGGGGTGTCCGTAAACTCTACAATGAAGTCGGCCAGATATTGTGATTTGATGGCTGTCCGAGTTTCATATTGAAGGTCGAATTCGAATAATTCGACTGCCCATTGCAAGATTCTTCCTGCTAAATTCGTTTTTTGTAGAATGCCTTTTATGGGCTGGTTGGTCCGAACCCTGATACTGTGGGCTTGGAAATATGGGCGAAGTCGTCGAGATGTTAGTATGAGTGCATAGGCAAATTTTTCTATTTTTTGATAGTTCAATTTGGACACCTGTAGTGCTTTGCTGATGAAGTATATGGGTTGTTGTCCGCTGTCATCTTCTCGGATTAGTGCCGAAGCTACTACCCGATTTGCTACCGCAAGGTACAATACAAGCGGTTTTCCTTCCCGTGGCCGGGTTAGAATAGGTGGTTGTCCTAGGAATCTTTTGAAATCCTGGAAGGTTTGTTCGCACTCCGCCATCCATTCAAACATCTTTCCCTTCCGTAGGGTGGCATAGAAGGGGAGAGATCTTATTGCTGATCCAGCTAGGAATCTAGACAAGGCTGCCAATCTTCCATTGGGTTGTTGTACCTCTTTAACACATGTCGGACTCTTCATCTTGAGTATAGCTTGGAATTTATCTGGGTTTTCCTCGATTCCTCTTTGTGTGAGCATAAACCCATGAACTTGCAAGTCTGTACTGCGAATGTGCTCTTTACAGGATTAAGTCGCATGCGATGCTTTCTTACGGTATTGAATACTTGGGTGAGGTCGAACAGTAGTGACTCCTCGCTTTGTGTTTTTACTAACATGTCGTCTACATATACCTCCATTAGTTTTTCGATGTGCTCTGTGAAGACTTTGTTCATTAACCTTTGGTAGGTAGCTCCTGCGTTTTTGAGTCCGAAGGGCACGATAATGTAACAGTAGTTTGCTTTGGGAGTTAAAAATGAAGTTTTTTCTTGATCAGGCGGATACATTGGGATTTGATTGTATCTTGAATAAGCGTCCATAAATGAGAGGTACTTGTAACCAGAGGAAGCATCCACTGGAGTATCGATACTTGGGAGCGGATAGGGATCTTTTGGGCAGGCTTTGTTGAGATTAGTGTAGTCGGTGCACATCCGCCACTTCCCATTTGAATTTTTCACTAAGACCACGTTGGCTAGCCATAATGGGTATTTGACCTCTCTGATGAATCCTGCTTCTAGTAGGCCTTGTACCTGTTCTTCGACAGCTTGGGATCTTTCTGGTCCAAGCTTTCTACGCCTTTGCTATACTGGCCGAGACCCTGGATATACTGCCAGTTTGTGGCACATTAGCTTGGGGTCTATGCCCGGCATGTCTGCGGCTTTCCATGCGAAGAGGTCGGCGTTATCCTTTAAAAGCTGTATGAGGGACTTTTTTACATCTTCTTTAAGGATTGCGCCAATGTTGGTTGTTTTGTCCGG
Organism: Arachis hypogaea; assembly: GCF_003086295.3. NCBI lineage: Eukaryota > Viridiplantae > Streptophyta > Magnoliopsida > Fabales > Fabaceae > Arachis > Arachis hypogaea. Next base: position 53,954,076 of record NC_092041.1, read on the forward strand.
GACATCTCCAATCTAGACTTTTTCTATCTCGCCTTCTGGTTTTGGACAGAATCCTTCTCGACCTCGAACTCCTCTGAGTTCGATGGTGTGGATTTCTTCTTCTTTACCTCTGAGGTTTAGACTTTTGTTGTAACAGCGGCGGGCCGTTTTCTGGTCTCATTTTATCGTAGCGATCCCTTCTGCAGTTGGGAACTTCATGCATAGGTGTGGAGTTGAGACTACTACTTCGAGCTGGTTTAGAGTTGTCCGACCTATTAAGGAATTGTAGGCTGAGTTCACATCGACCACGATGTAGTCTATGTTGAGGGTCCTAGACCGGTTCCCTTTTCCAAAGGTTGTGTGTAGCGAGATGTAACCAAGTGGTTGGATTGGGGTGTCTCCAAGTCCAAATAAGCTGTCTGTATATGCTCTTAGCTCTTTTTCTTCTAGGCCGAGTTTGCAAAAGATTAGCAATGGCCAATATGATAGTGATAACCATAGGATCGTCATATCCCGAGATGACGCCTGCTGCGTCCTCTTTAGTAAAGGTGATAGTAGGGAGGTCGGGTGCCTCTTCTCCTTCCTCGACATGGTATACTTCTTTGAGGTGTCTTTTGTAAGATGATTTGGAAATTCCTCCTCCCATGAATCCCCCATGTATAATGTGAACATGCCTCTCTGGGGTACGAGGTGGTCGTTCTGTTCGGCCAACCTCTTCGTCTCTTCTTCTCTTTCTCAGCTCATTTGTCTTACTGGCTAGGTACCGATCTAGTGTCCCTTCTCTTACCAATTTCTCTATGACATTCTTCAAGTCGAAGCACTTGTTGGTGGGATGTCTGTAGATTCGATGGTATTCGCAATATTTCGTCCGATTTCCTCCTCTCTTTTTGCTTTTAAGTGGACGGGGTGGTGGAATCTTCTCCGTGTGGCATACTTCTCAGTAAACTTCCATAAGAGACACCCGGAGAGGGGGTGTAATTGTGGTATTTCTTAATCTTTTTTCCATGCAGATCATCTTTTTTCTTGGAATCTTTGTCTTTATCTCGGGAGGAGTTGGAGAATATAGATTTTGGGGTTTCTCCTAATCGAGAATTTTTCTCCATGTTGATATATTTTTTCGCTCGTTCTTGTACTTTATTCAGAGATGTGGGATATTTCTTTGATATGGATTGACTAAAAGGCCCCTCTCATAGGCCATTGATGAGATCCATAATGGCTGCTTTGGTTGGCAGAATCTGAATGTCCAGACATGCTTTGTTGAATCTTTCCATGTAGCTACGAAGACTTTCCTGATCTCCTTGCTTGATCCCTAGTAGACTTGGGGCGTGTTTAGTTTTGTCCTTCTGGATGGAGAATCTGGCTAGAAACTTTTCGGCTAAGTCGCCAAAGATTGAGATGGACATGGGGGGCAGATTGTCGAACCATTTAATTGCTGCCTTTGTTAAGGTGGTCGGGAAAGCTTTGCACCAAGTTGCATCTGAGGCATCGGTGAGATACATTCTGCTTCAAAAGTTGCTGAGATGATGGTTGGGATCTTATGTGCCATCATATAAAGTCATATCGGGAGGTTTGAAGTTTTTTGGGATTTTGGCCTTCATGCTCTCTTTGGTGAATGGGTCTTGGTCCTTGCGGGAATTATCCTCGTGACTGGATATAGTAATTTTAGTTTTGAGATCAGCTTCGAGCTTTTGGAGCTTGTCTTCTAATTCGTGGTGTCGCCTAACTTCCCTTCGTAGATCTTTCTCGGCTTCCCGCTGATATTCGACCTCTTTTTCGAGTTGTTTTAGGCGATCCTGAAGTGCTTCCATGGGTCCCGTGCTTGGGGAGTCATTGTCTTTGTTAGGTTGAGAAGTATTGTCTAGTGTAGCCTCCACGTTCTTATGTGGTATTCTTTTCTCCATATCAGAGTTGTGGTCGTTGTCCAGGTTGTCCGCCATGATGGTGGGATGACTTCTAGGTTCCCCGGCAACGGTGCCAATGTTCCGAGGGTTACCTAACACTGTAGGTCGATCTTGGATGAGATCTTCTGTACTGGTCGGTGCTGTGTGTCCGACTTGATGGTGGTGGCCAGAGCCGCCGTGTCCAACTTGTTGGACTGGAGGCTCGTACTGATCCTTCATCACCGGAGGGTAGTGGTACCTGCAAGGGACTCCGATGCTTAAGTTAGCAAGGGTATTAAGCAAGTTTTTAGTAGAATCAGAGTATGAGTTATACCTGGGTGCTCCAGTGCATTTATAATGGTGTGGAATGACCTTCCTAGAGATAAGATAGTTATCTTATCTTTATCTTATCTTTGAGTGGGGTTATCTTATCTTCAAGGAAACTGCCCTTTTCTCCCTAGGCTTGGGATGCCTTTGCGTTTGGGTCGTGCTCCTCTGTTTGGGCCCTTTTTTGGGCTTTCTTGGTGATTTGGCCGAGCTCTTTGAGAAGAGGTTGGATGGTCTTATCCTGAAGAGGTCAGTCGACTTGTCATAAACATTCTGGGTCGAATAGCTCGACCTAGGGTATGAACAACAACCAATTTTTTTGGTCACTAAAATCGGTCACTATTCCGGTACTTTCTTGTAGTGGGAATTACACCACCACTGAAAAAGAGTTATTAAATGAGTGATTTCCATATGAATACTTATCAATGATCCAAGAGGCACCTTGGTTTGCTGACATTGCCAATTTCAAGGCCACTAGGGAGTTGCCCCCTTCAATCAACAAGCATCTAAGAAGAAAGCTAGTCAATGATGCCAAATACTTCATATGGGATGAACCTTACCTCTTGAAAAGATGTCCTACTAGAATGTTGAGAAGGTGCATCGCACATGAAGAAGGACAAGAAGTGTAACAAACCCGATTTTCGAGTACGCGAGATTTATTCTGAAGGTACGGATTTCTTCGGAAGATCAGTAAGGAGAGAACCTCTGCTATATCATCAAGCATCTCAATCCTCATTGTCATTATGTTGTCTTTAACTCATGACCTTAATTAAGACAAGCCTGATAATGCAATCACGAAGAACCTAGTTTTTGAACCGTATCGATTAGGAGTTTCGATTCTGGTTTCCGTAAATAGTCTCAATTTGACAAAATGGACTTGATTCATGAGAGAAGAGAGATAATAGTATAATATTATCATTATATGAGTATTAGAATCTGCTTGAATGATATTATAATATTACCTGGTCAGTTTTAGTTAAAAAGAGGAGATTGGTTTAACCGGATTCACAGTTTACTGATGCAGCTTAGCACTAGCACTCTCTGATGAAATTAGCAATGCTAAGGCCTCATCATACATGTTCTCACTTTAAATATTTTACTAGTGTCATTTATGCTAGTAGCTCAGAAAAGATTTTTTAGAGATGTTTTTACAAATGTTCTAATACATCCAGTTTTAGTAGTTATACACTTGAGATATTTTAATATTTTTTTAACCTACCTCCAAGCCAACCAATCAAAAATCACCCTACACCGCCAAGACCCCCAAGGCTGGTTCATTTTCACCTTGTGGACGAAAATAGGAAGAGAGAAAAAGAGAGAAAAGATCTTAGTTCCAAATCTTCAAAGCTTGATTTCTGCGGAACTAAAACTCAAATCAAAATTTCAATCCGACCAAAATGATCCGCTTTTCTTTCTCTACATAACCATATGACTTATCAAGGTTGGAATCAAGGTGATTTGTCTGCACCATCTCCCTTTTGCTTTGGTTTCAAGGAAACTTGCTTAAACATGTATTTTCTTGGTGTTCTTCCTTAGGAATCATGTTTAACTTGACTTGTGAGCCAAGAAACGTTAATTTTTAGCACGTTTAAGGTGAGAAATCCGTTCCTAACATGATGAGTGAGATTTATTCAGCTGAGGATTTGTGGATTTAAAGTTGTTCTTAATGTGATTTAGGAGGAAAAAGTGCTTAAGGACCACCTGAGAGTACAACCGAATTTGGAGCAACAAAACCAGGTAAGGTTTGACGAAATTAATCTTGATCAATTGTGTTTGAGTTGTGTGATTATGATATGGTTTGGCTGTGCTTGAAATAGATGGTTTATATGAGTGATTCTTGTTGAAAATTTGATGAAATTTAATGAAATTCAAGCTATGAATTTGTGTTCTTGAGTGCAGCTAGAAATTGAAACCCTAGACCTTAAATTGGGGTTTAATTTTTGTTATAATCAAGTGGAAAAGATGGGGTTTTAGTGGCTGGGAATTTATTATGAATTATGGTAAATATTGATTACTGAAAAGATTAAAAAACGGGTAAAAACAGAAAAAGAATCTGAAGAATTTATGAAGAACATGAAGAACACTTTGAATGTGGTGAAGAACAATGAAAAACAGGCCTTCGATCTTAAAAAGGGCAAAGAAGTAAAATTTTTGGTGTTTCGGGGGTTATTTTGTAATTTTTGAAAGTTAGGGTGGTTAAAGTAGAAATATTAAAAGTTACGTTGGTAAAAAGTGAATTTATATAACTTTTAGGGTAAGAAAGGATAAATCTCAAAAATATATTAATAAAATAATGCAGAAAATGTAGTTTTTTGTAAAAGTTTTAGAAAGACAACTTTAAGCGCAGTATCTCATAATTACCTTCATAAAACACTTAGAGAGTGGTAATATCATATTAGTGATGCAAAGATAAAGGAAAGATAAAAATTTGAAGAAAAGGCAAAAATCGAAGAAAAAGTCTGTAAACTTTTAATGATAGAAAACAACAGAGACTAGAGAACGAACTAGGAGCAACGTAGTTAGTTCTTTAGTTGTGCCTAGGGTTAGGTATAATATGAAAAGTTAAACTGTTTCAGTATAGACTTAATGAACCTATACTTGGGGCATGCTAACTATTCATACCAAAATTTACATAAGCTTTAAATACATACGTTAAACAGAGACATCAAAACAGAGTAAAGAAATGCAAAGAAAAGAATAAACAAAGCAGAATAAAGAGATAAAGAGAAAAGAGTAATATGATAAAGAGCAGAGGACCTGTTGAAAGGTCATTTGTTGCATTAAGGTAACCCCAGAGATATCTATATGTTCATCTGCTACATTGAGGCAGTCAGATAGATGGTGGTGGGACCACTGAGAATGCTTTCCTGTGGTACAGATTCATATTCCATTTTTGTAAAGTAGAGGGATTATTTCCTACTATAGAAGTACCATGACCACCTGTTCCAGTTCTGTAGTGGCAGAGGGGTTATTTCCTCTATACAGAGGGTGTGTCGGCATACATCCCTACAGTGGCAGATGTGTTATTTCCTGCGTGCAGTGGACCCTGTGGTGGCAAAGGGGTTATTTTCTGTACACAGGGGTATAGCCAACAGGAAAGCCATATCCGGCTAGTAATGCTAGGTTACGTCGGGAGCGGGTAGAAACCGACAGATGAGCTCATTACTTACACTAGGACTAGACATGGAACATTCTTTTTTGCGCATCATTCTTTATTGAATTCCTTTTATGTGTGTGATCTATTTCTTTATGTTTGTCTGCTTGTATGCTATATCTGTGTATTATTTTCTTGTATTCTTCTGTTCGTGTTCTATTTTTTATTTTCTCTATTTTCTCTATTTATGTTCATCTCCTGTTTACTACTTCGCTGTATTCTGTTCTCTGTCTGCTAAACAACATCGAATTAATGAATGTAACTAATAACCCCGACCCTACTAAGAACTCCCCAGTTCTTACCCCATTCTCTCCCTTCCTCGCCTAAGATGGAAACGGGCATGATATTCTATGAGTTCGAGGACCCTTACATCTACGAGGATCCGGTACACCACAATTACTTTATTATGGGATTGGAGCCTCGTATCAGACGGTATGCGTTACAAGTTCGAGCTTTTCAACATCCTCTATCTAGCCCGCTTTTTGACCCCGATGCTCCTTACGACTTTCCTTTATCATGGTTACACGCTAACGTACCTGGGCATCCTTTTCCCAATGGTCCCGGACACCCTATACCAGCTCAACCCTTGAATGAGGCGGCACCTGAGCCTATCATTCCTGACGAGCCCGAGATAGCTAGAGAGTATGTACTTGTGATTCCACCAGAGTGGAACTTTCCCCTTGAGCCGATCCCTAACTTTCCACAGCCTGATGTGCCGACACTACCGGATGATGGGGTAGCTCCTATATACACGAAGGGACCTGTGCTCACGAATGGTTTTGTACATAGTGATAGTAGTGCTTCTGGTGGTTCTAAGGGTATAGCTGTAGCTGCTGACGACGACGAGGAGGAAGACCTGGAGATAGAGATAGAATAGGATGAGGAGATGGACGAGCCTCATGACAATCTACGAATGGCCATGTGTAGATATAGGCTGACAGCGGTAGGGGCATTCTTTTGATGACACTCTAGTCTGACATTGACTTTTGGTTAGTCTCTCACTTGTGTTAGTACATCCGAGAGCTAAGAGCTATAGAGTGGTTAGGCTAGCCTGTGTGCCAGTTTAGCGACTTTTTGTATGGGCCAGGCCCTGGGAGTGTCTTGTATATATTAGCTGTGTTTGTTGACGAGGATGTAAACTGACTTGATCTTTGTAAACGCTACATAGTGTATATGATGTATATTATCAGCTATGTTCTATGTTTCTTTATGTTTTCTTTACATTTCTGCCTGCGTATGCTTCTTTATATTACTTTATCGCATCGCAACGGTATTAAAAAAAGTTACTCATAAAATTGGCTATATTCTAACAAGGAACAGGCTCATGTATTAAATAACAGTTAATAATTAGGAAGGACAAGTTGGTAACACTTGGCTTCTAGTGTGACCATGGCATACTGGGAGTTGGGTCGTTACAATTTGATATCAGAGCATCTCGTTCCCAATAGAGCCTGGGGAGTGGACTGACTATACTTTATTGCATACTTTGTTGTGTGTCTTATGCTTATAGGATATCTTAATGATATGTGCTGCATGATTGTTTCTGTGTTTTCATTTTGGGAATATTCACACTTGACTTGAAGTGTTAAGACTGATCACCTTAATAATAATTGTTTGGTGTGAACAGGACGACAATGGGTTCATGGAGAAGATGCATACAGGAAGGAATTCCTAACATTAACCACGAGAGGAAACAGGAGATGTTTATGGCTACCATGAACACCATTGCTAAAGTAGTGCGTGAAGCTGCGGTGGCAGCGGCAAGGGCTGTTGAACGTCTTGGAGTAAGAAATAGGAATGAAAACGAACATGGAAAAGACAGTGGAAATGATGAGAATAACTTGGGGCATCCTGAAAGACCTATGACTCTTGCGACATTTCTAAAGGTTAATCTCCCTATGTTCAAAGGTGCCCTCGTGGTGACCGACGTTGATAACTGGTTTCGAGGTATCGAATGATCACTACGAGCGCAGCATGTTCCGAAAGGTCAACACATGGAGTTTGCGACTTATATGCTGGAAGGAGAAGCTGCGTATTAGTGGCAGTGGATATAGCGACTACTATAGCAGGATGAAGGCGATATTCCTTGGGATACTTTTAAGGATGAATTTTATAAGAAGTTTTTCTTGAGAGAAGCTCATGATGCTAAGGAAATGGAACTTATGCAAATGAAACAGGAAAACACAACTGTTGTAGAATATGCCCATAAGTTTGATGACTTGTGCCGTTTCTCTAAAATCTGTTAAGGGAATCCTGTTGACTTTGAAGAATGGAAGTGCTTGAAGTTCGAAGGGGGCCTTCGTGAGGATCTGATGAGCTCGGTAGTTCCATTGGAGATACAAAATTTTGTTGAGCTGGTTAACAAGTGTAAGTTAGTGAAAGAATGTGCTATGATGGTAATTGCATCTAAAGTAAGTCGTCAAGAATTTCCACCTAAAAACTACAACAGCTATAACTAGCAACCGCAAAAGACAAATTTCAAGACACCTGGTGTGCCATAGCGAAGAAACCCACAAAATGGTAACGTTCTTGCTCGCCCTACAGGTGCAAACAGAGGTAGACTAAGGCAGGATAACAGTAAGCGACCTCAATAGACACAAGTGACTTTTACCTGCAAATAATGTGGAAAAGATCATGATACTAGGCCTCACCAATTAGAACGTTCACTTGTTACAATTGTGGGGAACCTGGACACTTGGCGAGGAGTTGCCGAAAAGGACTTGCTTGAAATCTAGCCCAAACCCAGCAACAAGGTCGAGTGTTTGCAATGACTGCTGACGATGTTATACAATCAGACGCCCTGATCCAAGGTTAGTGTTATGTCAAAAATCGATTTCTAACTATACTGTATGATTCGGGTGCATCACATTCCTTTATTTCTTTAACCGTGGCACGTGAGTTGGGACTAGATTTCTCTAAGTTGTATTTTGATTTAATTGTTCATACACCCGCATCCCAAAATGCTTTGACCAGTTTCATGTACCTGCAAGTACCATTTACTATTAGAAACAGGATTTTCATACATGATCTAACATGTTTGCCTATATGTTGTTTAGAAGTTATTCTAGAATTAGATTAGTTATCAAAATATAATGTTTTCTTTGATTGCTTTGAAAGGACTACTGTAATTCCATCTAATAGTTTACATACTAAACCATTCCTATCTCATACCTTATAGTTGAATTCTGTAAGAGTTACCTTAGACGGGAGTGATTGTGAGGGGTACGTTCTGTTAGCGGCTAGCTCGAATAAAAGGGAATTAAGCCTAGAACGGATCCGAGTGGTGAAGGAATTTCCTGATGTTTTTTCCAGATGACATACCTGAGTTTCCTCCTCAGCGAGAGATAGAATTCATCATTAATCTAGTACCTAGAACCAGACCGATTTTCATAGCACCATACTGGATGTCACCATTGGAACTTGCAGAGTTGAAGAAGAACTTGGATGAGCTACTTGAAAAGAAATTTATTCATCCCAGTGCATCACCTTGGGGAGCTCCAATATTACTGGTAAAGAAGAAGGATGTTGGAAGGAGACTTTGCATAGATTATCGATAGTTAAATAAGGTCACTATTAAGAACAAGTATCCACTTCCATGGATTGAAGATTTGATGGATTAGATGAAAGATGCAATTGTGTTCTTGAAGATTGGTTTGTAATTGGGCTATCACCAAATTCGAGTGAAAGAGTTAGATATACCGAAGACTGCGTCCAGGACACAATATGCTCACTATGAGTATACAGTTTTTGTCGTTTGAACTAACTAATGCTCCTGCAATTTTGATGGATTACATGAATCATATTTTTTGTCTGTACCTTGGTCAATTCATAGTGGTTTTCATAGACGACATCCTCATCTATTCAAAGATAGAAAGAGAGCATGAAGAACATCTAAGGAATGTATTGCAGATACTAAGGACTCGGAAATTATATGCCATGCTATCAAAATGCGAATTCTGGACAGAGAAGGTGGCATTTTTGGGGCATTTTAAATCACAGGGAAGAATTGTAGTGGATCCTTCAAAAATTAAAGCAGTAGTACAATGGGTACCACTTACGACCGTTACAGAAGTTCGGAGTTTTCTCGAACTAGCTGGATACTACCGGAGGTTCATCAAAGGATTTTCACAAATAACCTTACCTTTGACCTACCTTACACGAAAAGAAGTTTCGTTTATCTGGACGGTTGAGTGTGATAGAAGTTTTAAGATGCTTAAGGAAAAGCTAACAACTGCACTTATATTAGTGCTACCAGATCTGCAAAAACCTTTTGAAGTATACTGTGACGCCTCTCACAAAGGACTCGGATGTGTGCTGATGCAAGATAAAAATGTGGTGGCTTATGCTTCCCGACAGTTAAGATCTCATGAACGGAATTACCCGACGCCTGACCTGGAGTTGGCTACAGTGGTGTTTGCTCTAAGGATTTGGAGATACTATCTGTATGGCGCTCAATTAGAAGTTTTCTTCGACCACAAAAGTCTGAAGTATATCTTTGACCAGAAGGATCTTAATATGTGACAGCGAAGGTGGATGGAATTTCTGAAGGACTATGATTTTAAGTTAAGTTATCACCCAGGGAAAGCGAACATGGTGGCAGACGCCTTGAGCAGGAATGGTTTGAGTATCTCTTAGATGATGATAAAAGAAGAAAAGTTGCTCACAGAATTTGAGAACCTTAAGTTGGACATGACTGAGACGTCAAGTGGAGTCTATTTGGCACAGTTGCATATAACACCAGAATTCAAAACTAGTATTTAGCAAGCACAAGCACAAGTCTCAAAAATGATGATAATGTTGAGACGTATGGGAGCAGAAGAACCAAAAGTTGTGAGACAAGATTGTAGTGGTCTATGGAGGTACAAGAACATAATTTTTGTGCCTAGCTCTGGAGATTTGCGACAAAAGATTCTTGCAGAAGCTCACTAAAGTAGATTCTCTATGCATCCTAGAGTGACAAAGATGTATCAAGATTTGAAACGAATGTTTTGGTGGCCGAGCTTAAAGAAAGAGGTAGCTGATTGTGACTCAAAATGTTTACCTGCTAGAAGGTGAAGGTGGAACATCAGAAGCTGTCAGGAACTCTACAACCCTTAGAAACACCACAATGGAAATGGGAGCAGATCACTATGGATTTCGTCACGAGATTTTTAAGGACCTCAAGAGGACAAGATGCTGTTTGGGTGATTGTGGACAGGTTGACAAAATCGGCGCATTTCCTTCCGATTCGAATTGACTATACTTTAGAAAGGTTGGCACGGATATATATTCAAGAATTGTACGACTGCACGGGATACATTCGTTTATTGTCTCAGATCGAGATCCGAGGTTTACTTCCAGATTCCAGGGAGATTTTCAGAAAGCGTTGGGCACAAAACTGCACATGAGTATAGCATACCATCCTCAGACAGACGGACAATCAGAGCGGACAATCCAGACATTAGAAGACATGTTAAGATCATGTGTGATGGATAACCAAGGCAGTTGGGATTAGTATTTGCCATTGTTCGAGTTTGTCTACAACAACAGTTACCAACAAAGCATCGGAATGGCACCATATGAGGCTCTCTGTGGAAGAAGATGTCAAACACCATTATGTTGGAATGACAGTGGAGAAGCTAGTGTCTTGGGTCCAGACTTAGTGCAAGAAACTACTAAGAAGATAAAGGGGATTCGTCAGAAGATCTAGACAGCCGTCAAAAGAGCTATGCCAATAATAGACGTAGACCCTTAGAGTTTAGTGAGGGAGACCATGTCTTTCTAAAAGTAACTCTGACTATTGGAACAGGTAGATCCCTTAAGACTAAAAAGCTTAACCCTCGATACATAGGACCTTTCCAAGTACTTAAAAGAGTTGGTCTAGTAGCTTATCAAATTGCCCTTCATCCTTATTTATCAAACCTTCATGATGTTTTTATTGTCTCGCAACTTAAGAAATATGTTCCCGATGAAAGTCACGTTTTACAACCAGAAATAGTACAGTTACGAAATGATTTGACATATCAAGCATCACCAGTTCGGATCGTAGAAAGAAGTGATAAGCAACTGAGAGGCAAGACTGTTCGCTTGGTCAAAGTAGCTTTGGGAGAAAAAGGTAAAAAAGAGCACACTTGGGAACTGGAAGATAAGATGAAAGCTAATTACCCGCATCTGTCCTCAGGTAACTGAAATTTTGAGGGCAAAATTTTCTTTTAGGACGGTAGGATGTCACAACCCCGATTTTCGAGTACGCGAGATCTTTTCTGAAGGTACGGATTTCTCTGGAAGATCAGTAAGGGGAGAACCTCTACTATATCATTAAGCATCTCAATCCTCATTGTCATTATGTTATCTTTAACTCAGTACCTTAGTGGAGACGAGCCCGACAAAGCAATCGCGAAGAACCTAGTTTTTGAACCGTATTGGTTAAGAGTTTTGCTTTTGGTTTCCGTAAATAGTCTCAGTTTGACGAACCGAACTTGATTCATGAGAGAAGAGACATAATAGTATTATATTATCATTATATGAGTATTAGAAGCTGCTTGAATGATATTATAATATTACCTGGTCAATTTTAGTTAAAAACAGGAGATTTGTTTAATTGGGTTCAAAGTTTATTGGTGCAGCTTCGCACCAGCACTCTCGGATGACCTTAGAAATACTAAGGCCTCATCATACATATTTTATTCTCATATTAAATATGTTACTAGTGTCATTTATGCTAGTAGCTCACAAAAGAATTTTTAGAGATGTTTTTACAAATGTTTTGATACATCCAGTTTTAGTAGTTATATACCTGAGATATTTTAATATATTTTTTAACCCACCTCCAAGCCAACCAATCACAACTCACTCTACACCCCCAAGACCCCCAAGGATGGTTCATTTTCACCTTGTGGCCAAAAATAGGAAGAGAGAAAAAGAGAAAAATTTTTTAGTTCCAAATCTTCAAAGCTTGATTTCTACTGAACTAAAACTCAAATCAAAATTCCAATACAACCAAAATGACCCTCTCTTCGTTCTCTACATAACCATATGACTTTTCAAGGATGGAATCAAGGTGAGTTGGCTGCACCATTGGTGAGTGGTGATGAACGGATTTTTGATGGTATAGAATTTCACAAATGAATTCTCATTGCAAGTATAGTTTCTAAACCAATCAATAATCGTTTCATACAAAAAGTTGTTTGTCACTAGTACAAACCCCTAAAATTTATAAACCGAAGTATTCAAACCTCGGGTCGTTCTCCCTAGGAATTACAATAAAGTGTCTTGTTATTGGTTGGGAGTTATTTTGGGGTTTTGATAAGAAGCATGAAAGATAAATGGAAAGAAAGTAAACTAAGGCCTAAAAAGGTCTTGGCAAGGGTTGGTGGTCAAGGATCTCTATCCTAATCACTAACCACAATATGAGAATTGGCAAGGATTAATCTCATTAAATCATCCTCTAACTAGTAGTAAAGGAAAGTCAAATGAGCTATATCAATCCTAGTCCATAAGTCCTAACTCTCCACTAATTCAATTAGTGAGAACTAGAGTAAAGGGATCCCAATCATCAATTACTTGGACATTAGTAACTCAAGAGTTCCTAAGTTACCTTTCCAAGCCAAGAACATAAAACTCTACTCTAAAATCCAACCAAGCATTTCATCAAACACTTGGAAGGCATAAAAGGAAAGCATAGTAAATTGATAACAAGAATAGAATCTAACAATAATTATTGAAATGAATTAACAACAACAATCAAAAGAAAAAAATTTTATTATGAATTACCTTGATTGAATTGAAAGAGAGTAGAAGAAACAAAAGTAGATCTACAACAAAACACAAGAACAACATAAAGGAAATTACAACAAAAGAATAGAAGAAGATGAATGTAGCAACAAAGAATGGAGAAGATAGAAGTAGGAGAAGATGTATTAAAATCTAGATCTAAGAACTAAACCTAATCCTAATCCTAATCCTAGAGAGAAGTGAGAGCTTCTCTCTCTAGAAACTACTTCTAAAACTAATCCTAATGAGTGAAAATGAACTAATCTCCCTTTGGTCTTCAATCCTTGGCTTTAAATAGCATCTTTGGCGCCAAAGTTGGTTGGAATTGGGCCCCACCACCCTTAAGAATTCGTTGGTCACATTTTCATTAAAAAATCATAAACCAGCACCGATGCGTACGTGTGCTGATTCGCAAGGTGCGCGCGCGCGTCCATGGGCGAGTTCAACTTCTTTGACTTTTCATGATTTCTCCACTTTGCATGCTTTCCCTCTTCACTCCTTTGATCCATTCCTAGCCTTTTCAATCTGAAATCACTAACAAACATATCAAGGCATCTAATGGAATCAAGGAGAATTAGATTTAGCTATTTTAAGTCCTAAAAAGCATGTTTTCACATCTAAGCATAAATAATGAGACAATCACAAAACTATGCTAATTCAATGGATAAATGAGGGTAAAAGGTATTAAAATCTCTTAAAATCAATGCAAGATAAACCGTCAAAATGGGGTTTATCAACCTCCCCAAACTTAAACCAAGCATGTCCTCATGCTTAAACCAAGAATGAAGTAAAGGGTATGGCATTTATTCAATGGAACTAACTAAATGCAATCTACCTATATGCAACTATCTAAATGAATGCAATTGCTTGGTCAAAATAAATCAATTCCCAAGAAACATATGTGCACAAGGGCTAAGGACTAGCAGGTCTAATCCACAATTGAATTGAGTTATTAAATATTTTTACAAACTTGCATGAAGAGATGATCATAGGCGAAAACATGAAATTGAGCATCAAACCCTCACCGGATGTATTTGCACTCTATTCGCTCAAGTGTTTAGGGTCAATTCTCTCAATTCTCCCCTAATCATGTTTTCCAAGATTTGTTCTTCTTCTAACAATCAACATATATTTCATGCATGCATACAAGTATCATGAGGTCTTTTCTTTGGTTGTAATGGGGCTAGGGTCAAGGTATGATGCATATATGGTTAAGTGAGCTTGAAATTTGAATCTTTGATAAGCTTAAACTTCCCACCTAACCTATGACATCCTATACAATTAAGTTCTAACCTAACTACCCATTTTGCACTCTTTCACATACTCATTTATTCTCTTTTTCATTTCACAACACATATGCATTGACTTTTATTTGAGCTTTACTTTGGGGCATTTTGTCCCCTTTTTATTTCTTTCTTTTTCTTCTTTTTCTTTCTTTTTCTATATTTTTTTTCTGTTCTATATTGTTTTTTTTCCTTTTTCTTTTCTTTTTCTCTTTTTTTATATACAAGAGCATCAATGCATAAGGTTTTACATTTGATCAATACATGAGTATATACCCAATTCCCAATATTTACACTAATAATACAAAACTACCCTTTTATTCACCCAATGTCCCAAGGTTCCCACACTTGAATGATACTAACACACACTAGCCTAAGCCAATCAAAGATCCAAATTAAGGATATTTATTGTTTTTCGCTTTAAGGCTTGTAATGTGCTAAATTGAGAACAAAGTAGGTTAAGCTAGGCTTAAATTGGCTAACAATGGATGATAAAAGGTAAGTCTTTTTGGGTAAGTAAGCTAAATGAAATGATGGCCTCAATCATATAAATGCATGAATACACAAAATAATGGACATAAAGAATCAAACAAATCAAAGATTACAATCATAGAAAGAGAATAATTGCACACAAGAAGGAAAATAAGTGGTTATAAGATGTAACCTGGTGCACGAAATTGCAATCACACTTTTGCAACTCCGCACAACTAACCAGCAAGTGCACTGGGTCGTCCAAGTAATACCTTGCGTGAGCAAGGGTCGATCCCACGGAGATTGTCGGCTTGAAGCAAGCTATGGTTATCTTGTAAATCTTAGTCAGGATATCAGAAATTATCAGGATTGATTGTGATAGACAAAAGAACATGAAATGATTACTTGTCTTGCAGTACTGGAGAATAGGTTGAGGTTTTGGAGATGCTCCATCTTCTGAATCTCTGCTTTCCTACTGTCTTCTTCATCAAACATGCAAGGCTCCTTCCATGGCAAGCTGTATGTAGGGTTTCACCGTTGTCAATGGTTACCTCCCATCCTCTCAGTGAAAATGTTCCTATGCTCTATCACAGCATGGCTAATCATCTGTCGGTTCTCGGTCAGGCCGGAATAGAATCCCGTGATTCTTTTGCGTCTGTCACTAACGCCCCGCCTGCTAGGAGTTTGAAGCACGTCACAGTCATTCAATCATTGAATCCTACTCGGAATACCACAGACAAGGTTTAGACCTTCCGGATTCTCTTGAATGCCGCCATCAGTTCTAGCTTATACCACGAAGATTCTGATTAAAGAATCCAAGAGATAACTACTTAATCTAAGGTAAAACGGAGGTGGTTGTCAGGCACACGTTCATAGTTGAGAATGATGATGATTGTCACGGATCATCACATTCATCCGGGTTAAGAACAAGTATTATCTTAGAATGGAAGCAAGCATGATTGAATGAGAAACAGTAGTAATTGCATTAATTCATCGAGACACAGTAGAGCTCCTCACCCCCAACCATGGGGTTTAGAGACTCATGCCGTGGAAGATACACCAAGAAAACGTGTAAAGTGTCATGAGGTCCAGATACAATGTCAAATGATCCTATTAATAGTAAACTAGTAGCCTAGGGTATACAGAAATGAGTAAATGACTTAAAAATCCACTTCCGGGCCCACTTGGTGTGTGCTTGGGTTGAGCAATGAAGCATTTTCGTGTAGAGACCTTTTCTGGAGTTAAACGCCAGCTTTCATGCCAGTTTGGGCGTTTAACTCCAAGTTTCATGCCAGTTCCAGCGTTAAACGCTGGAATTTCTGAGGCTGATTTGCCACGCCGGTTTGGGCCATCAAATCTTGGGCAAAGTATGGACTATCATATATTGCTGGAAAGCCCAGGATGTCTACTTTCCGACGCCGTTGAGAGCACGCCAATTGGGCTTCTGTAGCTCCAGAAAATCCACTTCGAGTGCAGGGAGGTCAGAATCCAACAGCATCTGCAGTCCTTTTTGGTCTCGGAATCAGATTTTTGTTCAGGACCCTCAATTTCAGCCAGAAAATACCTGAAATCATAGAAAAACACACAAACTCATAGTAAAGTCCAGAAAAGTGAATTTTAGCTAAAAACTAATAAAAATATACTAAGAACTAACTAGATTATACTAAAAACATACTAAAAACAATGCCAAAAAGCGTATAAATTATCCGCTCATCACAACACCAAACTTAAATTGTTGCTTGTCCCCAAGCAACTGAAAATCAAAATAGGATAAAAAGAAGAGAATATACTATAGACTCCAAAATATCAAGGAAACATAGCTCCAATTAGATGAGCGGGACTAGTAGCTTTTTGCCTCCGAACAGTTTTGGCATCTCACTCTATCCCTTGAAGTTCAGAATGATTGGCATCTATAAGAACTCAGAACTCAGATAGTGTTATTGATTCTCCTAGTTAAGCATAATGATTCTTGAACATAGCTAGTGTATGAGTCTTGGCTGTGGCCCAAAGCACTCTGTCTTCCAGTATTACCACCGGATACATACATGCCACAGACACATAATTGGGTGAACCTTTTCAGATTGTGACTCAGCTTTGCTAGAATCCCCAATTAGAGGTGTCCAGGGTTCTTAAGCACACTCTTGTTGCCTTGGATCACAACTTTATTTCTTTCTTTTTCTTCTCTTTTTTTTCTCTTTTTTTTTTCGAAATTTTTTTTTCACTGCTTTTTCTTGCTTCAAGAATCAATCTAATGATTTTTAGATCCTCAATAACAGTTCTCTTTTTCCTCATTCTTTCAAGAGCCAACAATTTTAACATTCTCAAAACAACAAATTCAAAAGACATATGCACTTTTCAAGCATTCATTCAGAAAACAAAAAGTATTGTCACCACATCAAGCTAATTCAACTAGTTTCAAGGATAAATTTTGAAATCCTGTACTTCTTGTTCTTTTGTGATTAAAGCATTTTTCATTTAAGAGAGGTGATGGATTCATAGGACATTCATAACTTTAAGGCATAAAATTTCAATTTTTATTAATTATGAATTAAGAACAAGACTCAAAGATAGATATAAGATGAGACTAAAAAATTAAAAAATAGAAAACAAAACAAAAGAAAAAGAAAACGCAAAAAAAAACATAGGCTCCTAATGATAGAGGTTTTCACAGAGTTAGGACTCAACAACCTTAATTTTGAGAAGTGGATGCTCCCTCAGCTTGAGAGGAGAGCTTTTGGCATTTCAACTCTTGGAGTTCACGCCCCTGCTTCTCTTGTTCCTTCAGCAATTTGCAGAGCATGCAGTTCTGATTCTGCTGTTCTTCCTTCAGTTGCTCCATAGTCTCTTGCAACTTGGTGATAGATGCCTCTAGGCTGGTCCAGTAGTCAATTCTTGGGAATTCAGGGAGGAATTCCTGCGCCCTCCTCTTGATAGAGTTGTCCTGCATTTGTCCTTCCATTGACTTCTTGGTGATTGGGTGTTCAATGGGTATGAACTCATCTACTCCCATCTTCACCCCAGCCTCTTTACAGAGCAAGGAGATCAAGCTTGGGTAAGCCAATTTGGCTTCAGTGGAATTCTTATTTGCAATTGTGTAGATCTCACAAGCAATCACATGATGAACCTCCACTTCTTTTCCAAGCATAATGCAATGAATCATCACTGCTCTCTTGATGGTGACCTCAGAACGGTTGTTAGTGGGCAATATGGAACGCCCAATAAAGTCTAACCAACCTCTTGCAATTGGTTTGAGGTCTCCCCTCTTGAGTTGGTTTGGGACACCCTTTGAATTGGTTATCCACTTAGTTCCAGGGAGGCATATGTCCTCTAGAACTTGATCCAACCCTTTATCTGCTCTCACCATCCTCCTATTAAAGGATTCAGGATCATCTTGCAGTTGAGGTAGTTTGAAGATTTCTCTTATTTTGTCCAGATGGAAGTACATAACTTTCCCTCTGACCATGGTTCTGTAGGTATGGTAAGCAGTTCCAGTCATTCTCTGCTTATCTGTTAGCCACAGATTAGAGTAGAATTCCTGAACCATGTTCCTTCCAACCTTTATTTCAGGATTGGTCAGAACTTCCCATCCTCTGTTTCGAATTTGCTCTTGGATCCCCGGATATTCATCTTCTTTCAGATCAAATTTAACTTCCGGGATCACTGACCTCAGACCCATTATTTTGTGATAATGGTCTTCATGTTCTTTGGTTAAGAACTTCTCTTGATTCCAAAGATTCTTTGGATTATTCTCTTTCTTTCCTCTTAAATTGGTTTGTTTTCCCTTAGGAGCCATGATCTTGATGAATCTTGGCTTAGTGATCACGGAAAAGCACACCAAACTTAGAGGTTTGCTTGTCCTCAAGCAAAAGAAAGGAAAGAAGAGAGAGAGGAAGAGGAAATTCGAATGGTGTGGGGAATGAGGGGTGGCAAACGTTTATTTATAGAGTGGGGGGAGAGATTTTTGAAAAAAAAGAAAAATTTGAAAGGAGATTTGAGGAGATATGGAAAGAAATTGAAAGAAGGGTGAGTTTTTGAACAAAATTTGGGAATGATTTGGAAGATTTGAAGAATGATTTTAAATTTTTGAAAGTTTGAAAGTGAATGATGAGAGATTGAAATGTGTTTTTGTAGAAAAATATGGGAAAGAAAAGGAAAGTTTGAAAAAATCTGAGTTGAAAACAAAATTGTGGTCCCCCCACCTTTCTGGCGTTAAACGCCTAGAATGGCGCCCATTCTGGCGTTTAACGCCCATTTGGTGCCCCTTTTGGGCATTTAACGCCCAGCCAGGTGCCCTGGCTGGCGTTAAACGCCAGAAATCCTTTATCACTGGGCATTTTTCTGAACGCCCAGGATGCTGCACACCTGGCGTTAAACGCCAGAATGGGCAAAATGGCACCATTCCTGGCGTTAAACGCCCAGAATGGTACCCATTCTGGCGTTTAACGCCCAAAATGCCCCTTACTGGCGTTTTTTCGCCAGTAAGCTCTTTTTCTCTGCTTTTTGAGCTGAATCCTTCTGTAACTCTGTGAATTCCTTCATTTTTGATACTTGTCTCTGTAAGAACAATTCATACAACTTCCTAATGACTGGGTTGCCTCCCAGCAAGCGCTTCTTTACTGTCTTTAGCTGGACTTTCACTGAGAATCACTCAAGTCTCAATTTTGAGCATTCCTGCTCAAAATTGCCTTCAAGATAATGTTTGATTCTCTGTCCATTAACAATGAACTTTTTGTCAGAATCAATATCCTGAAGCTCAACATATCCATATGGTGACACTCCTGTAATCACATACGGACCCCTCCACCGGGATTTGAGTTTTCCCGGAAACAGTCTAAGCCTAGAGTTGAAGAGCAGGACTTTTTGTCCTGGCTCAAAGACTCTGGTTGACAACTTCTTGTCATGCCATTTCTTTGCCTTTTCCTTATAAATTTTTGCATTTTCAAAGGCATTGAGTCTGAACTCCTCTAGCTCATTTAGCTGGAGCAGTCTTTTTTCACCGGCTAACTGTGCATCCATGTTTAGGAATCTGGTTGCCCAGTAGGCTTTATGTTCTAGTTCCACGGGCAGATGACAGGCCTTCCCATACACCAATTGGTATGGAGAGGTTCCTATAGGAGTCTTGAATGCTGTTCTGTATGCCCACAGAGCATCATCCAAGCTCCTTGCCCAATCCTTTCTTCAGGCCATCACAGTCCGTTCCAGGATTCTTTTTAGCTCTCTATTAGAGACTTCAGCTTGCCCATTTGTCTGTGGATGATATGGAGTTGCCACTTTGTGGCTAATTCCATATCTAACCATAGCAGAGTATAGCTGTCTGTTGCAGAAATAAGTGCCCCCGTCACTGATTAGTACTCTGGGAACACCAAATCTGCTGAAGATGTGTTTCTGGAGGAATCTTAGCACGGTCTTGGTATCATTAGTGGGTGTAGCAATTGCTTCCACCCACTTAGATACATAGTCTACTGCCACCAGAATATAAGTGTTTGAGTATGATGGTGGGAATGGCCCCATGAAGTCAATGCCCCATACATCAAACAATTCTATCTCTAATATCCCTTGTTGAGGCATGGCATATCCGTGAGGCAAGTTACCAGCTCTTTGGCAACTGTCATAGTTACGCACAAACTCTCGGGAATCTTTATAGAGAGTAGGCCAGTAGAAGCCACATTGGAGGACTTTAGTGGCTGTTCGCTCACTTCCAAAATGTCCTCCATACTCTGATCCATGGCATTGCCATAGGATCCTTTGTGCTTCTTCTCTGGGCACACATCTGCGGATCACTCCGTCAGCACATCTCTTAAAGAGATATGGTTCATCCCAGAGGTAGTACTTGGCATCTGAAATTAATTTCTTTCTCTGCACGTAGCTGTACTCCTTGGGTATGAACCTCACAGCTTTATAATTTGCAATATCTGCAAACCACGGAGCTTCCTGAATGGCAAAGAGTTGCTCATCTGGGAAAGTCTCAGAAATCTCAGTAGAAGGGAGGGACGCCCCAGCTACTGGTTCTATCCGGGACAGATGATCAGCTACTTGGTTCTCTGTCCCTTTTCTGTCTCTTATTTCTATATCAAACTCTTGCAGAAGCAACACCCATCTTATAAGCCTGGGTTTTGAATCCTGCTTTGTGAGTAAGTATTTAAGAGCAGCATGGTCAGTGTACACAACTACTTTGGATCCCACTAGATAGGATCTAAACTTGTCAATGGCATAGACCACTGCAAGTAACTCTTTTTCTGTGGTTGTGTAGTTCTTCTGTGCGTCATTTAGAACACGGCTGGCATAGTAAATGACGTGCAGAAGCTTGTTATGCCTCTGTCCCAACACTGCACCAATGGCATGGTCACTGGCATCACACATTAGTTCAAATGGCAATGTCCAATCTGGTGCAGAGATGACTGGTGCTGTGACCAGCTTAGCTTTCAGGGTCTCAAATGCCTGTAGACACTGTGTGTCAAACACAAATGGTGTGTCAGCAGCTAACAGGTTACTCAAAGGTTTTGCAAATTTTGAAAAATCCTTTATAAACCTTCTTTAGAATCCTGCATGCCCCAGAAAGCTTCTGATTGCCTTAACATTGGCAGGTGGTGGTAATTTTTCAATTACCTCTACCTTTGCCTTATCCACCTCTATTCCCCTGCTTGAAATTTTGTGCCCAAGGACAATTCCTTCAGTCACCATAAAGTGACATTTCTCCCAGTTTAAAACCAGGTTAGTCTCTTGGCACCTTTTCAGGACAAGTGCAAGGTGATTAAGACAGGAGCTGAATGAGTCTCCATATACTGAGAAGTCATCCATGAAGACTTCCAGAAATTTCTCTACCATATCTGAGAAGATAGAGAGCATGCACCTCTGAAATGTTGCAGGTGCATTGCACAGACCAAAAGGCATCCTTCTGTAGGCAAACACGCCAGAAGGGCAAGTAAATGCTGTTTTTTCTTGGTCCTGAGGATCTACTGCAATTTGGTTGTAGCCTGAATAGCCATCCAAAAAGCAGTAATAGTCATGACCAGCTAGTCTTTCTAGCATTTGGTCTATGAATGGTAAAGGAAAATGATCCTTTCTGGTGGCTGTATTGAGCCTTCTGTAGTCAATACACATGCGCCACCCTGTGACTGTCCTTGTAGGAACCAGTTCATTTTTTTCATTATGAACCACTGTCATGCCTCCCTTTTTGGGGACAACTTGGACAGGGCTCACCCAGGGGCTATCAGAAATAGGATAAATAATCCCAGCCTCTAGTAATTTAGTGACCTCTTTCTGCACCACCTCCTTCATGGCAGGATTTAGCCTCCTCTGTGGTTGGACCACTGGTTTGGCATTATCCTCCAACAGGATCTTGTGCATGCATCTAGCTGGGCTAATGCCCTTAAGATCACTTATGGACCACCCAAGAGCTGTCTTGTGTGTCCTTAGCACTTGAATCAGTGCTTCCTCTTCCTGTGGATTTAAAGCAGAGCTTATAATCACTGGAAAAGTTTCACCCCCTCCCAGAAATGCATATTTCAGGGATGGTGGTAGTGGTTTGAGTTCAGGTTTGGGAGGCTTATCCTCCTCCTGAGGAATTTTCGAAAATTCCTTTGCTTCCTTTGGTTCTTCTTGATCAGTTTGAGCATCCTTGAAGATGTCCTCAAGCTCTGATTCTAGGCTTTCAGCCATATTGATCTCTTCTACCAGAGAGTCAATAATGTCAGCGCCCGTGCAGTCATTTGGTGTGTCTGGATGCTGCATGGCTTTTACAGCATTCAACTTGAACTCATCCTCATTGACTCTCAAGGTTACTTCCCCTTTTTGTACATCAATGAGAGTTCGTCCAGTTGCTAGGAAAGGTCTTCCTAGAATGAGAGTTGCACTCTTGTGCTCCTCCATTTCCAGCACCACAAAGTCAGTTGGAAAGGCGAATGGCCCAACCTTGGCAATCATATCCTCTATTATGCCTGATGGATATTTAATGGAGCCATCAGCAAGTTGGAGGCATATCCGGGTTGGTTTGACTTCTCCAGTCAACCCAAGCCTTCTGATAGTGGATGCAGGTATTAGATTGATGCTTGCTCCAAGATCACATAGGGCTGTCTTGGTGCAAGAACCTTCTAATGTGCATGGTATCATAAAGCTTCCTGGATCTTGAAGCTTTTCTGGTAAGCTCTTTAATATGACTGCACTGCATTCTTCAGTGAGAAACACTTTTTCAGTTTCTCTCCAATCCTTCTTATGACTTAAGATTTCTTTCATGAACTTAGCATAAGAAGGTATTTGCTCAAGTGCCTCTGCAAACGGAATCTTTATTTCAAGAGTCCTTAGATAGTCTGCAAAGCGGGCAAATTGCTTATCCTGTTCCGCTTGGCGAAGTTTTTGAGGATAAGGCATCTTGGCTTTGTATTCTTCAACCTTAGATGCTGCAGGTTTATTCCTTACAGAAGTGGTTGAAGAAGCCTTGTTAGAGGGATTACTGTCAGCACTTTCAGGTGTCTGATCCCCCCTAGGCATCTGAACGCCAGGATTGGGTGGAAAATGGGCGTTTAACGCCAACTTTTCCCCCTTTTCTGGCGTTTGAACGCCAAAACTGGGCAAGGAATGGGCGTTTAACGCCAGATTTCCTTCCCTTTCTGGCGTTTGAACGCCAATAATATTCCTCTCTGGGCTCTTACTGTCCTCAGAGGGATTTTGCACAGTGGTTTGGTTGTCCTCTGTCAATTGTTCCTTGTTTGGCTTTTTGCTCTTCTGAGCAGTGTTATTCAGTGTCTTCCCACTCCTCAGTTGAACTGCTTGACATTCCTCTGTTATCTGTTTGGATATTTGCTGTTTTGCTTGCTTCAACTGCAGTTCTATGCTCTTGTTAGCAATTTTAGTTTCATGGAGCATTTCTTTAAAGTCTGCTAACTGTTCTGTCATCAGGAGCAATTGTTGATTAAGCTCAATTATCTGTTCTTGAGGACTAGGGTCAGTGACTACTGCCATGACTTCCTCTTTTGGAGAGAACTCATTGCTAGAGTACAAATATTGGTTTCTAGCAACAGTGTCTATAAGCTCTTGAGCTTCTTCAATTGTCTTCCTCATGTGTATAGATCCACCAGCTGAGTGGTCTAAAGACATCTGAGCTTTTTCTGTAAGCCCGTAGTAGAAAATGTCTAACTGTACCCACTCTGAAAACATTTCAGAGGGACATTTCCTTAGCATACCTCTATACCTCTCCCAAGCATTGTAAAGGGATTCATTATCCTCTTGTTTAAAGCCTTGGATGTCCAGCCTTAGCTGTGTCATCCTCTTTGGAGGGTAAAAATGGTTCAGGAATATGTCTAACAACTGTTTCCATGTTTTTATGCTTGCTGTAGGTTGGTTATTTAACCACCTTTTAGCTTGATCTTTTACAGCAAATGGGAACAGTAATAGTCTGTAGACATCCTGATCCACCTCTTTATCATGTACTGTGTTAGCAATTTGTAAAAACTGTGCCAGAAACTCAGTAGGTTCTTCCTGTGGAAGACCGGAATACTGGCAATTTTTCTGCACTATGATAATGAGTTGAGGGTTTAGCTCAAAGCTGCTTGCTTTGATGGGAGGTGTACATATGCTACTCCCATATGCAGCTGTAATGGGGTTAGCATATGACCCCAGAGTCCTTTTGGACTGATCAATTCCACTTAGGTCCATGATGGATAAAATATTATATATATATATATATATATATATATTTTTGAATTAACGAAAAAAATTAAAATAAAAGAAAAAAAATAAAAATTCGAAAATCAAAAAGAAAATAAGATCAAAGTAATTTGGGAGCTGAATCAATCAGTTGATCAAAAAGATTTTGAAAACAGCAATTAAAAAGATATGATTGAAAAAATATTTTATGAAAAAGATTTGATTTTTGAAAAGAGGAAAGAGAAAAACACAAAAGACACCAAACTTAAAATTTTTAGAAAATTAAACACTAATTTTTCGAAAACTTTTAAGGGAAAAACACAAAGAGGACACCAAACTTAGAATTTTTATGAATCAAAAAGGGACCAAGAACATGCGAATTCGAAAATTAAAAGAAAAACAAAAGCATGCAATTGACACCAAACTTAAAATATGAACTAGACTCAACTAAAAGACTCTAAACCAACAAAAATAAAACAGTCCTAATCTAAGCAACAAGATAAGCCGTCAGTTGTTCAAACTCGAACAATCCCCGGCAACGGCGCCAAAAACTTAGTGCACGAAATTGCAATCACACTTTTGCAACTCTGCACAACTAACCAGCAAGTGCACTGGGTCGTCCAAGTAATACCTTGCGTGAGCAAGGGTCGATCCCACGGAGATTGTCGGCTTGAAGCAAGCTATGGTTATCTTGTAAATCTTAGTCAAGATATCAGAAATTATCAGGATTGATTGTGATAGACAAAAGAACATGAAATGATTACTTGTCT
Organism: Arachis hypogaea; assembly: GCF_003086295.3. Lineage (NCBI taxonomy): Eukaryota > Viridiplantae > Streptophyta > Magnoliopsida > Fabales > Fabaceae > Arachis > Arachis hypogaea. The sequence goes on from NC_092041.1 coordinate 53,979,334, forward strand.
TGCAGTAATGGAGAATAGGTTGAGGTTTTGGAGATGCTCCATCTTCTGAATCTCTGCTTTCCTACTGTCTTCTTCATCAAACACGCAAGGCTCCTTCCATGGCAAGCTGTATGTAGGGTTTCACTGTTGTCAATGGTTACCTCCCATCCTCTCAGTGAAAATGTTCCTATGCTCTGTCACAGCATGGCTAATCATCTGTCGGTTCTCGGTCAGGTCGGAATAGAATCCCGCGATTCTTTTGCGTCTGTCACTAACGCCCCGCCTGCTAGGAGTTTGAAGCACGTCACAGTCATTCAATCATTGAATCCTACTCGGAATACCACAGACAAGGTTTAGACCTTCCGGATTCTCTTGAATGCCGCCATCAGTTCTAGCTTATACCACGAAGATTCCGATTAAAGAATCCAAGAGATAACTACTTAATCTAAGGTAAAACATAGGTGGTTGTCAGGCACACGTTCATAGTTGAGAATGATGATGATTGTCACGGATCATCACATTCATCCGGGTTAAGAACAAGTATTATCTTAGAATGGAAGCAAGCATGATTGAATGAGAAACAGTAGTAATTGCATTAATTCATCGAGACACAGCGGAGCTCCTCACCCCCAACCATGGGGTTTAGAGACTCATGCCGTGGAAGATACACCAAGAAAACGTGTAAAGTGTCATGAGGTCCAGATACAATGTCAAATGATCCTATTAATAGTAAACTAGTAGCCTAGGGTATACAGAGATGAGTAAATGACTTAAAAATCCACTTCCGGGCCCACTTGGTGTGTGCTTGGGTTGAGCAATGAAGCATTTTCGTGTAGAGACCTTTTCTGGAGTTAAACGCCAGCTTTCATGCCAGTTTGGGCGTTTAACTCCAAGTTTCATGCCAGTTCCAGCGTTAAACGCTGGAATTTCTGAGGCTGATTTGCCACGCCGGTTTGGGCCATCAAATCTTGGGCAAAGTATGGACTATCATATATTGCTGGAAAGCCCAGGATGTCTACTTTCCAACGCCGTTGAGAGTGCGCCAATTGGGCTTTTGTAGCTCCAGAAAATCCACTTCGAGTGCAGGGAGGTCAGAATCCAACAGCATCTGCAGTCCTTTTTGGTCTCGGAATCAGATTTTTGCTCAGGACCCTCAATTTCAGCCAGAAAATACCTGAAATCACAGAAAAACACAAAAACTCATAGTAAAGTCCAGAAAAGTGAATTTTAGCTAAAAACTAATAAAAATATACTAAAAACTAACTAGATTATACTAAAAACATACTAAAAACAATGCCAAAAAGCGTATAAATTATCCGCTCATCATAACCACACCATTAGGCTCAAATCTCACAAGCTTGTGTTCTTAGCTCAAAAACATGATCCACAAGATATATAATTCAAGCAAGTTTAATGAAAAGTTTTCACTCAAATCAATTGGTGCCCTATAGATAGAAATCCTTGAAAAATTTTGTTATTTTGACTAAGCTTATTGTGTATACATATGCAAAAATTAAGAAAATGCAAGTAAAAATCCTAAAATCCTAGAATGAAATGCAAAAGTGTTGGGATTAGAATTTTTTCACCCAAAATCACCGACCAGTCGGATGACCTCCCCACACTTAAAAGTTTGCACCGTCCTCGGTGTACTCAAAGATGAGCAAGGGGGTATGGCGACTCTCCGGATTGCTGCGTGTTCTTAGTTTTGCTTCCATGTTTGCTTGTGGTGCATTCATCATAAAAAAAAACAAAAATATAACACCATAAGAGGAGAAGATATAAAAGCAAGGAAGCATACATTGTTGGAATGAGGTAAATCACTAGAAATGAGTGAGTGAATTAGTGTGACATTGATGACAAGTAGGTGTGTGAATTCTAAATTGCGCAGTTTAGAACACACATTAGCCTAAAAGTTATGTCACAAAAGAAGCATGCACTTCACTTATCCTAGTGTGCTTGAGATGCTTTAAGTAAGCTTGTAAGGTAAAACAAGCATTAGAAAAGCATGGAGGCATTCAAGTCAAACACATATGGATGCATATGATCATGAAATACAATGCATTAAGGTAAATGCACATCATCCTTCATCAAGAAATTGTCCACTCAAAGAGAGAGTTCAAATCACATGCTGGCTAGCTACAACATGCAATTCAAAAGAGTTATAAGCTCAAATGCAATTCTCATCACTTGGTATTCTTAAAAGGTAAGCATGAAAAACTCAAAACCAAGTAGCAAAATATAACCTCAATTAAATAGTCCAACAAAGATTATTGAAAAACATTCATGCTAAAATAGTATTTAGGCAATAAGAGGCAACAATGTGTAGTAAACAAGATCAATAAGCCAACACTTATAATGAAAATGGAGAAAATAAAATGAAAACTAATATAAAGCTATCTAACAAACTAACTAACTAACTAATTAACTAACTAAAATAAATGGTTATCCATGGTGTTTGGAAGTGTTGGATGAGAGGTAGAAGAAGGGAAGAAGAAAGGAGAAGGAAAGAAATGGAAAGAGGAGAAGAAGAAAAATGGATGGAAGAAAGGACATCCATGCGTACGCACGTATGGCGCGGGCGCGCGGGTGGTGGAATAGAGAGCGAGGCACGGACGCGTACTCTGCGCTCATGCGTAGCTGGGGACGTGGGCATGGGTGCGGACGCGAACCTTGCGCGTCTGCGTGGATGGCTAGCCAGGCCGTTGGCACAACTCTCTGGTAAAAGTACCAGGAGTGCAGGTGGCACAATCGACGCGCGCGCAGGGTATGTGCGCGTGCGCGTGCATTGCGAATTCAGCATGATGGGTGCGTACGCGCCAGGTGCGTGGACGCGCGGAAGGTGTTGGGCCTGGGGCTCAACGTTCGCACAGTGAAGGCCTAACTCTTGGGTTTGCTGGCTGGGAGTGGAACTTCTTCGTCTACACGCGCGCGCCATGTACGCGTGCGCATAAGTGGTCGAAGATGCTTGAAGTGCGCGTACGCGTGGATGGTGCTCTGTTTTTCAAAAATTTTTGCTATGTTTTTGCACCAATACAAGCATTCCAAACCTCCAAACAGCTACCAAAATACCATAAAACCTTATTTAACATGCTATACTACCAAATATACTCAACTAACTAAACAAAGCATGAAATTAAACTAATTCTATCAATATGTACAAAAGGGAAAAATGAAAAGAATTTACCATGGTGGGTTGTCTCCCACCTAGCACTTTTGTTTATTGTCCTTAAGCTGGACTTATGGGGAGCTTCTCTCAAGGTGGCTTGTGCTTGTACTCATCTTGGAACTTCCACCAATGCTTGGTTCTCCATTGTGCCCCAAGATTTCTTATGGATTGAGCCAAGTGTTGATGGAGTTCTTTACAAGCTTGGGGCTCCCAATGTTGATCCTCTTTTTCTAATCCGGGATCCCACACTTTATCTTCATGATCATCATTATTGGTCCATCCGGGTGGTGAACAAGATGAATTCTCTATGAAGTGCCCAATAAACCTCCTAGACCTATCTATTTGAGCACTATTCCCCCCTTTGTATTCAACTCTTGAAGTATCAACCAAAATGAGCCTTGATTTGCAACACCAACCACGAAACATCTTTCGCTTACGCTTCATCCCACAAAGCATCCTAAGTTGTCCATCCATTTCAAGCAAGCCATACTCAAGTGGGACAATAAAGCTAATAGAAATGAATTTTACCCACTCAAGTGAAGGAGTAGATGACAACCTAGGCAAAGATGCTTCCAACGATCTTGACAAAGCGTATTCCACTCCCATCCTTCTATTTCTAAGGACTTCCACCTCTTCACAAGATTTCTCTAATTCAATCCCTTGTTCATTAATACTATCTAAGCCTTTTCCCTTAATCAAACTATAATTGGGAGGGTGAAAGAAGTTTACCTCCACAACATTTTCAAATGCACCGGGAGAAGGTTCTTCAAGTTCAAAGGATTCGCCACCACTAGGACTTGATGCTTGCTCTTCATTGCCATGGGAACTCAATTCTTGCTCTATCCCATCCAAGTCTTCATATGGGATATGCCTTGGAAGGTGTGCACTTTCCTCCCTAGCCTCAATTTCAATCATCTTGGAGGGGTTTTCTTCAACTCTATGTTCCCATGGAGGCTCCGCATCTCCTAAGTCTTCTACCACTTCTTCCTTGTCTTAACAATTAAAGCTTCCTCCAATTGTTCTAATACAAAGCAAGTTCCTTTATTTCCCACCAGAGTTTCCAATCTCTCCTTCATGCTATATTCTTCATTTGATTCTCCACATGTAGCCATGGGAGTTCCTTGAGTGTTCAAGCATTGGGAGGCTAATTGATTTGTTACCGCATCTAAGGCGGCCATGAAATTTTGCACATCCCTTTTCATCTCTTCTTGCCCTTGAACAAGAATACCAAGGGTTTCATCCATTAGAGATTGGAGTGGGTGGAAGGGTTCATCATTTTGGGGAAAGGGTTCATAATAGGAAGGTGGTTCTTCTTTGTAGAGTTGTGTTGGTTCAATGTTTTCCATTCTTTCCACTTGTTGCACAACGCACTCCATGGTTGCCTGAAATTGATCCAATGCTTCCTTGAGATGATCCCTTGACTCTTGTTCCTCTTGGATTATATAATTAGGATCATGTGGCTCTTGGATCAATGGATATGAGTACTCTTCCATTGGAGGTTGTGGTGGAAGATAGAATTCATCTTGTGGTTGAAAATTTTCATATATTAGAGGTGGTTCATCTTGGTAATAATATGGAGGAGGTGGCTCTTGAAAATATTGATGTTGGAATTGTGGTGGCTCTATATGTGGTTCATATGGCTCATATGGTTGTTGGTAGGATGGATATGGATTAGGGTCATATGAAGGTGGTTGGTAAGAAGGGGCTTGTGAGTATGGTTGAGAGTTATGTTGAGGATATGGATCATAGGCATATGGTGGTGGTTCTTGAAAGTCACAAGGAGATTCACCATATCCATTGGATTGATATGCATCATAGAATGGCTCTTCTTCATAGTGCATTGGTGGAGGTTGTTGCCAAGAAGATTGATCATATGCATATGGCTCCTCCCATCTTTGGTTATCCCATCCTTGATACACATTCTCATTATAGTTCTCGTCACCTACAACATAATTGTAACTACACTCATAACCAAAGTGAGAGTTCATGATAGTAAGAGAGGGCAAAAACAAAAAAAATAGTAACAAATAAAGAGAACAAACTAAAAACTAACAAAGAAGCAAAAAGCAAACATATTCATAATATTCACATATATACAATAACCAATAACACAACACCATTGCAATTCCCCGGCAACGGTGCCATTTTGATGAATGGATTTTCGATGGTATAGAATTTCACAAATGAATTCTCGTTGCAAGTATAGTTTCTAAACCAATCAATAATCCTTTCATACAAAAAGTTGTTTGTCACTAGTACAAACCCCTAAAATTTATAAACCGAAGTATTCAAACCTTGGGTCATTCTCCCTAGGAATTACAATAAAGTGTCTTGTTATTGGTTGTGAGTTATTTTAGGGTTTTGATAAGAAGCATGAAAGATAAATGGCAAGAAAGTAAACTAAGGCCTAAAAAGGTCTTGGCAAGGGTTGGTGGTCAAAGATCTCTATCCTAATCACTAACCACAATATGAGAATTGGCAAGGATTAATCTCATTAAATCATCCTCTAACTAGTAGTAAAGGAAATTCAAATGAGCTATATCAATCCTAGTCCATAAGTCCTAACTCTCCACTAATTCAATTAGTGAGAACTAGAGTCAATGGATCCCAATCATCAATTACTTGGACATTAGTAACTCAAGAGTTCCTAAGTTACCTTTCCAAGCCAAGAACATAAAACTCTACTCTAAAATCCAACCAAGCATTTCATCAAACACTTGGAAGGCATAAAAGGAAAGCATAGTAAATTGATAACAAGAATAGAATCTAACAACAATTATTGAAATGAGTTAACAACAACAATCAAAAGAAACACATTTATTATGAATTACCTTAATTGAATTGAAAGAGAGTAGAAGAAACAAAAGTAGATCTACAACAAAACACAAGAACAACATAAAGGATATTACAACAAAAGAATAGAAGAAGATGAATGTAGCAACAAAGAATGGAGAAGATAGAAGTAGGAGAAGATGTATTAAAATCTAGATCTAACAACTAAACCTAATCCTAATCCTAATCCTAGAGAGAAGTGAGAGCTTCTCTCTCTAGAAACTACTTCTAAAACTAATCCTAATGAGTGAAAATGAACTAATCTCCCTTTGCTCTTCAATCCTTGGCTTTAAATAGCATCTTTGGCGCCAAAGTTGGTTTTAATTGGGCCCCACCACCCTTGAGAATTCGTTGGTCACGTTTTCATTAAAAAATCATAAACCAGCACCGACGCGTACGCGTACAGCACGCGTACACATCCATGGGGTGATTCGCAAGGTGCGCGCAAGCGCCAGGTGCGCGCGCACGTCCATGGGCGAGTTCAACTTCTTTGACTTTTCATGATTTCTCCACTTTGCATGCTTTCCCTCTTCACTCCTTTGATCCATTCCTAGCCTTTTCAATCTGAAATCACTAACAAACATATCAAGGCATCTAATGGAATCAAGGAGAATTAGATTTAGCTATTTTAAGTCCTAAAAAGCATGTTTTCACATCTAAGCACAAATAAGGAGACAATCACAAAACTATGCTAATTCAATGGATAAATGAGGGTAAAAGGTATTAAAATCTCTTAAAATCAATGCAAGATAAACCGTCAAAATGGGGTTTATCAAGTGGTGCAGAATTTATAACCATAAACTAACTGGCAAGTGCACCGGCTCATACTAAGTAATACCTCAGGTGAGTGAGGGTCGATCCCACGAGGATTGATGGACTAAGCAACAATGGTTAAATTATTTTCTTAGTTAGACAAACAGAAAATGGTGTTTTAAAAGTTCAATTGCATTAAACAGTAAATTCAGAAAATCAGAAAACAAGCAGTAAACATGTTATGAAATATATATGGAAAAACAGTTAAGGCTTCAGAGATATCTATCTTCCGGATTGATTTTTCTTACCAACTATATTAATCATGCAAGATTTAATTCATGGCAAACTATATGTGACTAAACCCTAGGTCCTTAAACCTTTTTAGTCTCCTATAACCTTCATCAACCGCCAATTCCTTGGTCACTTAATTCCAATTAGAGGGTGAAGTTCAATTCTAGTTATATGCCACAGAAACCCTAATTACCCAAATATAAGAGGATTATATGTCACGTATCCCGTTAGGTCCAGATAATTAGAAATTTAGGAAAAATTATTTTCAAGCCATTGTTCAAGTAAAGTGCTTTTTCAAGTTATACAATAACTCAATTAGAACAAGGGTCATACTTCCGTTCCACCCAGATTCATAAGATAAAGAACGAAAATAATTCTTGAAATAGAAATCAGTACATGAATTAAAATAGAAAAATAATAATATCAATCCATACAATAGACAGAGCTCCTAACTTTAACAGTGGAGGTTTAGTTGCTCATGGTTCAGAGAGAAAACTAGGATTCAGAAAAACTGTAAATTGCGGAATGAGGTATAAGAGAAGAGAAGAGAAGAGCCTGAAGGGCTGATTCTTTTCCCTTTTATATCTAATCCTCATTAATGTAAATTATATTTCCTAAAACTAAATAATATCTTTTCTTATTTTTTAAAAAAATAAAGTTTAATCAGAAAATCAATCAACATCTCGTGCAAGCCTTAAGGACGAATGGGGACCACTTGTCTCATTAATGTTGGCGCCTAACTTGGCAAGAGGTTGCACCTAACTTGAAGGGTGTAGTGAGGAATGGCGTGGATAGTTGATCTTGGCGTTTAACTTGAGAAACCTCAAGTTAGGCGACACCCTTGTATAGTTGATGGAAAAGAAGTATGGATTATTATACATTGTTGGAAAGCTCTAGAAGTTAGCTTTCCAACGCTACTGAAAGAATGTCAATTGGATCTCTGTAGCTTGAGTTATTTAGGTTAGAGTGCAGAGAGGTCAGGGTTGACAACATCATTCACTTCCTTCTCTTTTTCTACTGAAACTCCATCAAATCCATCCAAATGCTACCTAAAATAAACAGAATTATGAATGACTCAAATTGGCAGCCATGGTGGCTAAAAGATAATTAATTTTTGATTAAACTCAACAAATTGAATGCAAATTCATTAGGAAAAGATAGGAAAGATGCTCACGCATCACAACACCAAACTTGAATTGTTGCTTGTCCTCAACCAAAAGTAACATAGGCTTAGGATGTGAATTTGCTTGAGAGTGAGAGTTCCATTAAGCTCATGTCTCTTCATGAAGCGGGGTTTATCTCTTACAATACTGATAGTTTTGGCATTTCACTCTTCTTTGAATCAGAGGAATGTCACTGTCATTCGGAATTAGAATCTGGATAATATTATGAATTCTCTAATCTTTTATACTTCAGTTTAATCCTTGAACACATCAAATTCCCTTTAATTCTTTTTTCTTTAGTTCTTTGCACCTTGAGCCTAGTTGTGACTTTAAATCTTTTGTCTCAAGCTTCACTTGACACAAAAACACCACAAGCACTTAACTGGGGAACTCTCTTTAAGTTCTGCTTTTTCTTTCAGTTACTCCCAGATAGTGGTGCTCAAAGCCTTTGGCATACTCGGTTAAATGCATTTGATCTCGACCCTTAGTGCTCTTTCTCAAGGATTACTTGACACATTCACACCACAAGCATATGACTAGGGAAACAACTCTTTGAGCTTTTAGTCATGTCTGACCTCCCTAGTCATTGATGCTCAGAGCCTTGGACCTTGCTTTTATTTTTCTTTTGCTATTTCTTTTGCTTCAAGGATTAAACTTTTACTATTCAGAGAATTCATAATAGTTCCCTAATTTCCTGTTCCTTATATATCAACATCTTTTAATTCAAATTCAGATACGCACTGTTCATATCATTCATTCAGAATCACAAATAATACCACCACAATTAAATAAAAAAGACACTTCTTTGTTATAAACTCTATTTCTCATGCAATACATCATTTTCTTCTTTTTCTGTTGGATTCAAGCTCAGTGAGCAATACACGAGACACCTTTTAGAATTAAAGTAAATAACAGAATAAAATTAGCAAAATAAACTCGAACCTAGGAATTGAAATAACAAAGGATCATGTAGAAACTAAGACAAAATAGCAGAAAATAAGAACATAACATAATAAAAACGGGAGGAAATATAGAATGAAAGGAACTCAACCACCTCAGTTATCCTAGTGGCCGTGTCATTCTTCAGGCTATGCTCCTTCATGAAGATGATTCGTCTCCCTTTGGTGCCATTAAAATAAACAGAAAATGTAACGACCCAATTTTCAGTATGTCTAGATCATACCGGAAACTGAGCGCTACTAAGTTGTCTTCCTAATTATTATCTATTATTTATTATATGAGTCTGATTCGTTGTTAAAACATTGTTATTTTTGCGAGGTACTTTTTTTTCCCAAAACATTTAAGTTGTCAAGTATGAACAGACATAGATGATATCAAAAATAACAACAAGATAAGTAGTTAAAAGTAAACACACATTTATATAAATACATACATCTCAAGCAACTAACATCATTCAGTCATCTAGCCTTTATTAGATCATAGATCTTAGTTAGAACACCTGTACAAGTAGCTAGGTAATAAATATATACACATATATATATATATATATATATATATATATATATATATATATATATATATATATATATATATACACACACCACATCCCAAGCCTTGATCTATTCAAGGAGTCCCTAAGCTGGCACCCAGTCTAGCCTGGACTCTATACTCACTTAGTCCCTCTAATCTACTAAAGCGAGGGAAAGTATGTTCTAAGTCTTCAAAACTCAAGTCAAGTGGAACGTCATTAGTGAACTACGGAAGGGTACTCGTGCGTCCATCTGAAGGGAGAAGGGAGAGAGAATGGGTAAGAACTGGGGAGTTCTTAGTAAGGCTGGGGTTATTAGTTAAGTTTATTAATTTTGTGTTGCTTAGCAGACAAATAGCAGAATACAGAGAAGCAGTAAATAGAAGCTACAGATAAATAAAGAAGTTAAGAAATCAGAAAGCAAAACAGAACAAAGAATACAAGAAAATAAAACACAAACACAAAGAATAGAATACAAACAAAAAATCACACATTCATACAACAATCATAACAAAGGAAATGCACAACCAAGTATGATGCATGTCTGTCCTATGCAGGCCATGACCTCACGTGTCGGTTTATACCCTGCAGCCCGACATTACCTAGGAACTAATCCTGGATATGGCTTATTCTCTGTAGGTGAATTTCGGCCTACAGAATTAGCATTCCTGTAAGTAAACTTCAGCTTAGGGGAAAAGTTCAATCACAACACAACAACTTTCTATAGGTGAACTTTGGCCTATAGAAATGGCACCTCTGTAAGTGAACTTCGGCTTACAGAAATGGCACCCCTGTAAGTGAACTTCGGCTTACAGGTATCACAACTCTCTGTAGGTGAACTTCGGCCTACAGGAGCAACACCCTGAGATAACAATTGATATTCACTGTAGGTGAACTTCGGCATACAAGAATAACAATGCTCTGTAGGTGAACTTCATCCTACTAGACTTCTAGGGCCAACGGAAAAGCAGCAGATGAATATACAATAGAATATCATGCCATAAGACTTAACTCTTTATCTTTATCCTCTTTTCCTCTCTTCTTTTTGACTTTTGATTATGCACTTGTTATCTTCTTTATCATCTTTCCACAATCATAAATGAAGCATCACAACATCTCAGTGATCTCATTTCATAATTCTCTGTATACATCACAACATTACAATAGCACATTACTATTTAGCTTTTAACTCCTTCTCTTTCTAACATGATTACAAGCTTCTAAATCTTGCTTCATTACTTTACATACTTCTATACCCTTTCTTATATCTTTCCTTAGGTATTTAATAAAGAGAATTAGGAAATTCTAGACTTAAAACTGCTTTCCTAAAGCTTTTAGAGAAAACTGCCTTTTGGTCAATATTTTATTATTATTAATAAAATAATAATATTAATAAAATAATACTTTTAATATTTTAATATTAAAATAATAATATTTTATCCAACTTTCAAAAATTACATTTTGACCTCTAAACTTTTTGGAAATTGCATTTTGACCTTTTATCTTTTAATATTTGCACTTTGGCCCTTCAACTTTTCATTAATTAACTTTCAACCCTAAACTTTTTAATAATTATAATTTGACTCCAAAATCATCAAAACCAACATTTTTCTTGTCCTTCAAAAACTAAAAACATTTTCCCAAAAGTTCATCAGATTTCAGCTTGATTTTCAACTAGTTTTTCAATCTTTTCCCAAAAGAGCAATGTTACAGCCATTAAATATACATCAAAAACACATCAAATATCATGAATTTCATGGCTGGAAAGACATGTTTTCCAGAAGCAACAATAGCAACTTTACAACCATCAATAACTTGATTTTCAAGCATTAAACAACAAGATCTCATGATCAAACCATCACACAAACACTTAAAATCAAGCCTCAAGCAACAAGATCTGATTTCACACTTCAAGAAAACAGAAAACCATTGATTAATTTACCAAACCTTACCTCCTTTGCTGCTGCAAAAAGTTGAACCAACAACAAGCTTCCAAAAGCACTTTTATGCCTATTTTAACATCCAAAACAACTTTAGAACCATATGAACCTTGAAGGCTGAAGCTTCATGATGATTAAAAGAAGGTTATTCTCACCTTAAAGCAGCTAGAAATCACGTTTACTTAGAGCCTATGGTGATTGAACAAGAGATCCGAAGAGAAAACATGAAGAAAACACCATTAGCTTGAGTTTCCACCATGGTTGAAACTTCAAGGAGGAGGAGCAGCCATCATGCCTTGATTTACTCCTTAAAAATTGTCATAGAAATGAAAAGGAGGAAGAGGTGATCATTTTGGTCGGATTAGATTTTTGATAGAGGTCTTAGTTTGAGGAAGAACGGAGAAAGAAGCTTGAAGCTTTCATGGAAGTTCTCTTGGTTTCTCTCATGGAATTTTCGAATTTTTGGCTTGTCTTGGAAGAAAAGGTGATGGTAATTATGAGTCTTGGGACCCTTGGGGTTAGGATAAGCATCATCCTAAAGTTTGGAGTAAAAATATCTCAAGAAAGGATAATTACTGAGGATAGATGTATTAGAATACAAGTATTTCTTACTTTTTCCTTAAGAAAGCTTTGCTTGGAGAGCAAGAAAGGAAACATGTGGTGGCTAACTCTGGGAGAGCCACGTGTCACTAGGTGCTGACTCATCTAATAAAATATCATTCTGAAGATAATTACTAAAACTAGATACATCAGATTACGCTACTAAAGGATAAGCATGAGCTTTACTAGTATAAATGATACTAGTAACATGATAATCATGAGGATAAAAGATATATGATGAAGCATTAGCATTGCTAAGTTCATCTAAGAATGCCGGTATTATCCATTACCGGTAGATTTCTAGCTCAGTTACTATATTATCAAATAAAGATTAACATTAACCACAACAGAGGAAATAATAATATAATATTCTAAAAAAATAATAATATATGAATATTATATTAATATAATTTTTCTCTCGAAATTCAAGACCGGGTCGTCACATAGACACTAACCACGGAAATCAAAATTTTGAAATTTAGACTCAAAGTGGCTGAAAAATGCAACTTTTTGTGACGTGCCTACATAGATTAGGAGAGGTGTCTGGTGCAGTCAAGATGCTGACTCAGCAGCTTGATGATGCAGTACCTGTGCAGCAGAGGTGCTTGTATGCACTAAAATTCCTAAAAATTCCGTTTGATCCCGAAAAAGCGTCATTTCTTCGAGGTTAGGCCGTTACATTCTACCTTCCTAAAAGAAAATTTTGCCCTCAAAATTTCTGCCATGTGTAAGAATCCATCTTTAAGCGATCTATTTTCTTCAAGACATCCTGATGAAGAGATCGGTCCATTCCATACAGCATCCAAATCTCACATAGCTATAGCCTTGGAGATCCTAACAACTATGACAATAGCTGTGCCTCAAACGAATTCGTCATTCGGAACTCGATTAAAGTATGCTTATTCACAGTCATTGAGGTCTTGTTCGCACCAAACAATCAACATTAAGGTGATCAGTCTTAATATATCAAGTTAAGCACGAACATTCCCAAAATGAGCATTCATAGACATTCATGCTCAATGTATCTTAAAGATACCCTAACAGCATGAGACACACAAGCAGAGTATGCAATGAAGCATAGTCAGTCCACTCCCCAGGCTCTACTGGGAACGAACTGCTCTGATACCAAATTGTAACGACCCAATTTTCAGTATGTCTAGATCATACCGGAAATTGAGCACTACCAAGTTGTCTTCCTAATTATTATCTATTATTTATTATATGAGCCTGATTCGTTCTTAAAACGTTGTTATTTTGTGAGGAACCTTTTTTTCCCAAAACATTTAAGTTGTCAAGTATGAACATACATAGATAATATCATAAATAACAACAAGATAAGCAGTTAAAAGTAAACACACATTTATATAAATACATACATCTCAAGTAACTAACATCATTCAGTCATCCAGCCTTTAGGTGAGAATGATGATGAGTGTCACGGATCATCACATTCTTCAAGTTGAAGTGCAGCGAATATCTTAGAATAAGAATAAGCTGAATTGAATAGAAGAATAATAGTAATTGCATTAATACTCGACGAACAGCAGAGCTCCACACCATAATCTATGGTGTGTAGAAACTCCACCGTTGAAGATACATAAGTGAAAATAAGGTAGGCATGGCCGTGAAGCCAGCCCCCAATGTCTAAGGACTAACAATAATCAAAGATGTTCCAAAAGCTCGTCCAAAATTTAAAATACAATAGTAAAAAGTCCTATTTATACTAGACTAGTTACTAGGGTTTACAGAAATAAGTGTTAGTGCAGAAATTCACTTCCGGGGCCCACTTTGGTGTGTGCTTAGGCTGAGCTTGAGCTTTACACGTGCATAGGATTCTCCTAGGGTTAAACTCCAAGTTGTAACATGTTTTTGGTGTTTAACTCTGGTTTATGACGTGTTTCTGGCGTTTTACTCCATAATGGAGCATGGAACTGGCGTTGAACGCCAGTTTGAATCGTCTAAACTCGAATAAAGTATGGACTATTATATATTGCTGGAAAGCCCTGGATGTCCACTTTCCAACGCAATTAAGAGCATTCCATTTGGGGTTCTGTAGCTCCAGAAAATCTATCTCGAGTGCAGGGAGGTCAGAATCCAACAGCATCAGCAGTCCTTTGTCAGCCTCCTATCAGATTTTTGCTAAGGTCCCTCAATTTCAACCAGAAAATACCTGAAATCACAGAAAAACACACAAACTCATAGTAAAGTCCAGAAATGTGAATTTTGTATAAAAACTAACAAAAACATCCCTAAAAGTAGCTAGATCCTACTATAAACTATCTAAAAACAATGCCAAAAAGCGTATAAATTATCCGCTCATCACAACACCAATGTTAAATTGTTGCTTGTCCCCAAGCAACTGAAAATCAAATAGGATAAAAAGAAGAGAATATACTATAAATCCCAAAATATCAATGAATATTAGTTCTAATTAGATGAGCGGGACTTGTAGCTTTTTGCTTCTGAACAATTTTGGCACCTCACTTTATCCTTTGAAGTTTAGAATGATTGGCATCTCCAGGAACTCAGAGTTTTAGATAGTGTTATTGATTCTCCTAGTTAAGTATGTTGATTCTTAAACACATCTACTTGTATGAGTCTTGGCCGTGGCCCTAAGCACTTTGTATTCCAGTATTACCACCGGATACATAAATGCCACAGACACATGATTGGGTGAACCTTTTCAGATTGTGACTCAGCTTTGCTAAAGTCCCCAGTTAGAGGTGTCTAGAGCTCTTAAGCACACTCTTTTTGCTTTGGATCACGACTTTAACCACTCAGTCTCAAGCTTTTCACTTGGACTTGCATGCCACAAGCACATGGTTAGAGACAGCTTGATTTAGCCGCTTAGGCCAGGATTTTATTTCCTTGGGCCCTCCTATCCATTGATGCTCAAAGCCTTGGATCCTTTTTACCCTTGCCTTTTGGTTTTAAAGTCTATTGGCTTTTTCTGCTAGCTTTTTTTCTTTAAATTTTTTTTTTCGCAAGCTTTGTTCTTCACTGCTTTTTCTTGCTTCAAGAATCAATTTTATGATTTTTCAAATCATCAATAACATTTCTCTTTTTCATCATTCTTTCAAGAGCCAACAATTTTGACATTCATAAACAACAAGATAAAAAATATGCACTGTTTAAGCATTCATTCAGAAAACAAAAAGTATTGTCACCACATCAATATAATTAAACCAATTTCAAGGATGAATTCGAAACTCATGTACTTCTTGTTCTTTTGTATTAAAAATATTTTTCATTTAAGAAAGGTGAAGGATTCATGGAATTATTCATAGCCTTAAGACATAGTTACTAAATACTAATGATCATGTAATAAAGACACAAACATAGACAAACATGCAGTTCAAAAACCGAAAAATAAAGAGATAAGAACAAGGAAGTTAAGGAATGAGTCAACCTTAGTGATGGTGGTGCCTTCTTCTTGAAGGACCAATGGTGTTCTTGAGCTCCTCTATGTCTCTTCCTTGCCTTTGTTGCTCCTCCCTCATAGCTCTTTGATCTTCTCTAATCTCATTGAGAATGATGGAGTGTTCTTGGTGTTCCACCCTTAATTGGTTCATGTCATGACTCAATCCTTCTAGAGAAGTGTTGAGTTGTTTCCAATAGTTGGTTGGAGGAAAATGCATCCGTTAAGGCATCTCAGGGATTTCTTGATGATGAGCTTCCTCATGCGTCTCTTGAGATCCATGGATAGGCTCTCTTGTTTGCTCCATCCTTTTCTTAGTGATGGGCTTGTCCTCTTCAATGAGGATGTCTCCTTCTATGACAACTCTAGCTAAGTTGCATAAATGGCAAATGAGATGAGGAAAAGCTAGCCTTGCCAATGTGGAGGGCTTTTCGGCTACTTTGTAGAGTTTTAGAGGGATTACTTCATGAACTTCTACATCCTCTCCAATCATGATACTATGGATCATGATGGCCCGATCCACAGTTACTTCGGATTGGTTGCTAGTGGGGATGATGGAGCGTTGGATGCACTCCAACCATCCTCTAGCCACATGCTTAAGGTCCAATCTTCTCAATTGAACCGGCTTGGCTTTTGAGTCTCTTTTCCATTGAGCTCCTTCCACACATATGTCCATGAGGACTTAGTCCAACCTTTGATCAAAGTTGACCCTTCTAGTGTAGGGGCGTGCGTCTTCTTGCTTCATAGGCAAGTTGAACGCCAACCTTACGTTCTCCGGACTAAAATCTAAGCATTTCCCCCGAACCATTGTAAGCCAATTCTTTGGGTTTGGGTTCATGCTTTGATCATGGTTCCTAGTGATCCATGCATTTGCATAGAACTCTTGAACTGTTAAGATTCTGACTTGTTAAATAGGATTGGAGAGAACTTCCCATCCTCTTCTTCGGATCTCATGTCGGATCTTTGGATACTCATTTTTCTTGAGCATGAAAGAGACCTCAGGGATCACTTTTTTCTTGGCCACAACTTCATAGAAGTGGTCTTGATGGGCTTTTGAGATGAATCTCTCCATCTCCCATGACTCAGAGGTGAAAGCAATTGCCTTCCTTTTCCTCTTTCTTGAGGTGTCTCTGCCCTTAGGTGCCATCAATGGTTATGGAAAAAGAAAAAAGCTATGCTTTTACCACACCAAACTTAGAATGTTGCTCGCCCTCGAGCAAAAAAAGAAAGAATAGAAGAAGAAGAAAAATATATGGAGGAGAGGGAGAGATGTGTGGGTTTCGGCCAAGGGGGAGAAGAGAGGGTGGTGTTGTGTGAAAATAAAAGAAGGATGAGGGGGTTTATATAGTGGAGGGAGAGGGGTATGGGTTCGGTTATTTAGGGTGGGTTTGGTTGGTAAAGAGATTTTGAATTTGAAGGTAGGTGGGGTTTATGGGGAAGAGTGGATAGATGTGATTAGTGAAGGGGTAATGGGGAAGAGAGATTGAGGTGATTGGTGAAGGGTATAATGTTATTGGCTTGTGTAAAGAAGAGAGAAGTGAGGTAGGTGGGGATCCTGTGGGGTCCACAGATCCTGAGGTGATCCTGTGGGGTCCACAAATCTTGAGGTGTCAAGGATTTCTCATCCCTACACCTTTTAGGCGTGTAAAACGTCCTCTGCATGCAATCCTGGCATTTAACGCCATACTGTAGCTTGTTTCTGGCGTTAAACGCCCAAATGTAGCCTGTTTCTGGCATTTTTTTTGAAAAATAGAGCACCATCCATGTGTGCGCGCAATATACGCATACACGTGCATCAAGCGTTTTGGACCATCCACGCGTGCGCACCATGCACGCGTACGCGTGGATTGAGAAGTTCCACCTTTCATACCTTGACCCGAGAGTTAAGCCTGTACTGTGCGGAAATTGGGCCTGAGGCACAAACCAATTCACGTGTACGCACAACTACCGCGTACGCGCCACTCTCGAAATAAGCCATCGACGCAGACGCGCCATGTGCGCGTACGCGTGGATGCCCTTTCTTCCATCCACTTCTTCTCTTATCCTCTTCTTTCCATTTCCCTCCTTCTCCTTTCTTCTTCCCTTCTTCTACACCTCATCCAACACTCCCAAACACCATTGATAACCATTTATTTTAGTTAACTAATTAGTTAGTTAGTTAGTTGATAGTTAGTTTTAGTTAATTTCCATTTCATTTTCTCTTTTTCATTGTAAGTGTTGGATTGTTATTCTTGTTTACCATTAATTGCTGCTAAGTATTAGAATGGGATGTTTTCTTAACATCATTATGTTTATAATCTTTGTTGGATTCTATTGTAGAGGTTATATTTTGCTACTTGGTTTTGAGTTTTTCATGCTTACCTTTTAAGAATACCAAGTGATGAGAATTGCCTTCGAGCTTGCAACTCTTCTTGAATTACATGATTTGGCCACCGTGTGGTTTGAGCCTTATTATGTGATTAGGCAACCTCTTGATGGATGTTGTACATTTAACTTAATGCATTGTGTTCATGACTATATGCATCCATATGTTTTTTAGCTTGAATGCTTTCATGCTTCTTTAATGCTTGTTTTACCTCACAAGTTTACTTAAAGCATCTCAAGCACACTAGGATAAGTGAAGTGCATGCTTCTTTTGTGACATGACTTCTATGCTAATGTGTGTTCTAAACCGCACAATTTAGAATTCACACACTTATTTGTTATTAATGTCACTAATCCACTCACCTCATTCTAGTGATCATTACCTCAATTGATTTGAGTGAAAACTTTTCATAGAACTTGCTTGAATTATATATATTGTGAAACATGGTTTTTGAGCTAAGAACACAAGCAAGTGAGTTTTGAGCCTATTGATGTGGTTACATCTTATAACCACTTATTTTTTCCTTCTTGTGTGAATTATTCTCTTTCTATGATTGTAATCTTTGAATTGTTTGATTCTTTATGTCCATTATTTTGTGTATTCATGCATTTATATGATTGAGGCCATCATTTCATTAGCTCATTTGCCCAAATAGCCTTACCTTTGATCTTCCATTGTTAGCCAATTTGAGCCTACGATTAACCCACTTTGTTCTTTAATTTAGCACATTACAAGCCCTAAAGCGAAAAACAATAAATGTCCTTATTTGGATCTTTGATTAGCTTAGGCTAGTGTGTGAGTATCATTCAAGAGTGGGAAATCTTGGGACATTGGTTGGGAAAATAGGTGTATTTTGTATTTTGTTGAAAATATTGGGAATTGGGTACATGCTCATGTATTAATCAAATGTTAGACCTTATGCATTGATGTTCTTGCATATAGAAAGAAAAAAATGAGAAAAATAAAAGAAAAAAAGAAAAGAAAAAGAAAAATAATATGGAAAAGAAAAGAAAAAATAGAAAAAGAATGAAATAAAAAGGGGACAAAATGCCCCAAAGTAAAGTTCAAATAAAATCGATACGTATGTGTTGTGAAATAAAAAGGAATACATGAGTATGTGAAAAAGTGAAGAATGGGTAGTTAGGTTAGCTTTGAAATTGTATAGGACGTCATAGGTTAGGTGGGAAGTTTAAGCTTATCAAAGATTTAAATTTCAAGCTCACTTGACCAAATATGCATCCTACCTTGACCCTAGCTCCATTACAACCAAAGAAAAGACCTCATGATATGTGTATGCATGCATAAAATGTATGTTGATTGTTAGAAGAAAAATAAATCTTAGAAAGCATGAAATAGAGGAGAATTAAGTGAATCAACCCTAAACACTTGATCGAATAGAGTGCAATCACATCCGGTGAGGTTTTGATGCTCAATTACATGTCTCCACCTATGATCATCTCCTTTCATGCAAGTTTGTAAAAATATTTAATAGCTCAATTCAATTGTGGATTAGACTTGCTAGTCCTTAGCCCTTGTGCATATATGCTTCTTGGGAATTGATTTATTTTGACCAAGCAATTGCATTCATTTAGATACTTGCATATAGGTAAATTGCATTTAGTTAATTTACATTGAATAAATGTTGATACCCTTTGTTTCTCTCTTGGCTTAAGCATGAGGACATGCTTGGTTTAAGTGTGGGGAGGTTGATAAATCCCATTTGTAGGGTTTATCTTGTATTGATTTTTGGGGATTTTATCACTTTTTACCCACATTTATTCAATGAAATAAATCTCCCTTAATTGTGCTTAAGAGTGAAAACATGCTTTTTAGGTCTTAAAATAGTTAAAATTAATTCATCTTGATTCCATTAGATGCCTTGATATGTTTGTTGAGTGATTTCAGATTTAGGAGGCAAAGATTGGATCAAGGAAATGAAGGAAAAGCATGTAGAAATGGAGAACTCATGAAGAAATGAAGGAATCGCAAATGTTGTCAAGCCGACCTCTTCATACTTAATCGACCATAACTTGAGCTACAGAGGTCCAAATCATGCGGTTTCAGTTGGGTTGGAAAGCTAACATCCAGGGCTTCGAAATGATACAAGATTTGCCATAGTTGCATCGCGCATAGGAGCGCGCACGCGCACGGTACATGCACGCGCCGATGGTGGCACATGATCCACTTAATGCAACTCGTGGCCAGCAATTTTAGAAGCCTTGTGGGTCCAATCCAACTCATTTCTGATGCTATTTAAGCCAAGGATTGAAGAGGGATGAACAAGTTAGTTACCATTAGTTTAGTTTAGCTTAGTTTGGTAGTTAGAGTTAGTTTCTAGAGAGAGAAGCTCTCACTTCTCTCTAGAAGTAGGATTAGGTTTAGTTCTTAGATCTAGAGTTAGATTCATGCTTTCTTCTACTTCTACCTTTCAATTCCTTGTTGTTACATTCATTCTTCTTCTATTCTTTTGTTGTAACTTCCTTTACATTGTTTCTATATTTTGTTGTAGATCTACTCTTGTTCCTTCTCTCTTCTTTCCATTCTATTCAAGGTAATTCATAATAATTGTGTTTCTTTTAATTGTTGTTGTTAATTCCTTTCAATAATTGTTGTTAGATTTCATTCTTGTTGTCAATTTACTATGCTTTTCTTTTGTGCCTTCCAAGTGTTTGATGAAATGCTTGGTTGAATTTTAGTGTAGGTTTTGTTCCTCTTGGCTTTGGTTGAGTAATTAGTGACTCTTGAGTTATCTAATTCCTTTGTTGATTGATAATTAGAAGTTGTTAATTGATTTGAATGCCTCTAAAGCTAGTCTTTCCTTTAAGAGTTGATTAGGACTTGAGGAATCAAATTGATTCATCCACTTGACTTTCCTCCATGGTTAGAGGTTAACTAGGTGGGAGCAATGGACAATTTGTTGTCACAATTGAGGAGGATAACTAGGATAGAACTTCTAGTTCTCATATCTTGCCAAGAGCCTTGCTAGTTGTTAGTTTATTTTCTTTGCCATTTATAATTCTTGTATAAAATCTCAAAAACCCCAAAATAACTCATAACCAATAACAAGACACTTTATTGTAATTCCTAGGGAGAACGACCCGAGGTTCAATACTTCAGTTTATAAATTTAGGGGTTTGTTACTTGTGACAAACAATCTTTTGTATGAAAGGATTATTGCTTGGTTTAGAAACTATACTTTACAACGAGATTTCATTAGTGAATTTCTAAGCCGTCAAAAATCTAATCATCACCAGCTTGGTGCTTGTTTCTGGCGTTAAACGCCAGACAAATCTTGTCTCTGGCGTTTAAACGGCAGACATCTCTTCCTCCAGGTGTGCTTTTTCTTCTACTGTTTTTGATTTTGTTTTTAATTTTTGTAATTGTTTTGTGACTCCACATGATCATAAACCTAATAAAACATAAAAGAACAATAGAAATATAGATAAATAAAAATTGGGTTGCCTCCCAATAAGCGCTTCTTTAATGTCAATAGCTTGACATTGAGCTCTCATGGAGTTTCACAAATGTTTAGAGCATTGTTGGGACCCCCCAACACCAAACTTAGAGTTTGAATGTGGGGGTTCAA
Source organism: Arachis hypogaea (assembly GCF_003086295.3). NCBI lineage: Eukaryota > Viridiplantae > Streptophyta > Magnoliopsida > Fabales > Fabaceae > Arachis > Arachis hypogaea. The sequence goes on from NC_092041.1 coordinate 54,000,916, forward strand.
CACCAAACTTAGAGTTTGGTTGTGGCCTCCCAACACCAAACTTAGAGTTTGGTTGTGGGGGCTTTGTTTGACTTTGTATTGAGAGAAGCTTATCGTGCCTCTTTTCCATGGTTACAGAGGAAGATCCTTGAGCTTTAAACACAAGGTAGTCCTTATTCAATTGAAAGACTAGCTCTCCTCTGTCAACATCAATCACAGCTCCTACTGTGGCTAGGAAGGGTCTTCCAAGAATGATAGATTCATTCTCATCCTTCCCAATGCCTAAGATTATGAAATCAGCAGGGATGTAAAGGCCTTTAACCTTCACTAACACATCCTCTACCAATCCATAAGCTTGTTTTATTGACTTGTCTGCCATCTCTAATGAAATTTTTGCAGCTTGTACCTCAAAGATCCCAGTTTCTCCATTACAGAGACTGGCATAAGATTTATACCTGACCCCAGGTCACACAGAGCCTTCTCAAAGGTCATGGTGCCTATGGTACAGGGTATTAAGAATTTACCAGGATCTTGTTTCTTTTGAGGTAAAATTTGCTGAACCGATGTATTTAGTTCACTAATGAGCAAGGGAGGTTCATCTTTCCAAGTCTCATTACCAAATAACTTGGCATTCAGCTTCAGGATGGCTCCTAGATATTGAGCAACTTGCTCTTCAGTTTCATCTTCATCCTCTTCAGAAGAAGAGTAGTTCTCAGAGCTCATGAATGGCAGAAGAAAGTTTAATAGAATCTCTATGGTCTCTATATGAACCTCAGATTCTTTTAGGTCCTCTATAAGGAACTCCTTTCTATTTGGAGGACGTCCCATGAGGTCTTTCTCATTGGGATTCACGTCCTCCCCTTCCTCTTTGGATTCGACCATTTTGATTATATCAATTGCCTTGCACTCTCTTTTTGGATTCTCTTCTGTATTGCTTGGGAGAGTACTAGGAGGAATTTCAGTGATTTTTTTACTCAGCTGACCCACTTGTGCCTCCAAGTTTCTAATGGAAGACCTTGTTTTATTCATGAAACTTAAAGTGGCCTTAGATAGATCAGAGACTATGTTTGCTATGCTAGAGGGGCTCTGTTTAGAATTCTCTGTCTGTTGCTGAGAAGATGATGGAAAAGGCTTGCTATTGCTAAACCTGTTTCTTCCACCATTATTAAAGCCTTGTTGAGGCTTTTGTTGATCCTTCCATGAGAAATTTAGGTGATTTCTCCATGAGGTATTATAGGTGTTTCTATAGACTTCACCCATGTAATTCACCTCTGCCATTGCAGGGTTCTCAAGATTATAAGCTTCTTCTTCAGAAGATGCTTCTTTAGTACTATTGGATGCATTTTGCAATCCATTCAGACTCTGAGATATCATGTTGACTTGCTAAGTCAACATTTTGTTCTGAGCCAATATGGCATTCAAAGCATCAATTTCAAGAACTCTCTTCCTCTGAGGCATCCCATTACTCACAGAATTCCTCTCAGAGGTGTACATGAATTGGTTATTTGCAACCATGTCAATGAGTTCTTGAGCTTCTGCAGGTGTTTTCTTTAGGTGAATGGATCCACCTGCAGAATGGTCCAGTGACATCTTAGAGAACTCATATAGACCATCATAGAATATATCCAAAATGGTCTACTCTGAAAGCATGTCAGAAGGACACTTTTTGGTCAACTGCTTGTATCTTTCCCAAGCTTCATAGAAGGATTTACCATCTTTTTGCTTGAAGGTCTGAACATCCACTCTAAGCTTGCTCAGCTTTTGAGGAGGAAAGAACTTGGCCAAGAAGGCCGTGACCAGCTTATCCCAAGAGTCCAGGCTATCTTTAGGTTGTGAGTCCAACCATGTTCTAGCTCTGTCTCTTACAGCAAAAGGGAAAAGCATGAGCCTGTAGACTTCAGGATCTACTCCATTAGTCTTAACAGTATCACAGATCTGCAAGAATTCAGTTAAAAACTGATAGGGATCTTCTGATGGAATTCCATGAAACTTGCAGTTCTGTTGCATTAGAGCAACTAGTTGAGGCTTCAGCTTAAAATTGTTTGCTCCAATGGCAAGGATTGAGATGCTTCTTCCATAAAAGTTGGAAGTAGGTGTAGTATAATCACCAAGCATCCTCCTTGTCCTTGCTCCTGCTCATATGAAAAGAAGAGAACAGAAAAGAAGAGAAATCCTCTATGTCACAGTATAGAGATTCCTTTATGTGAGTAGAAGAAAAGAAGAATAAGAATGAAGAAGAGAAAAATTCGAACATAGAAGAGAAGAGAGGGTTCGAATTTTAAGATGAAGAGAAGTGTTAGTAAATAAATAAAATAAATAGAAAGAGATTAGAGGGAGAGAATTTCGAAAATTATTTTTAAAAAATAAAGTTAGTGATTTTCGAAAATTAAGAGAAGAAATAAAAATAAAATTTAAAATTTGAAACAATTAGTTAATTAAAAGAATTTTGAAAAAGAGGGAGATGATTTTCGAAAATTAGAGAGAGGGAAGTTGTTAGGTGGTTTTGAAAAAGATAAGAAACAAACAAAAAGTTAATTAGTTAGTTGAAAAAGATTTGAAAATCAATTTTGAAAAGGTAAGAAGTTAGAAAAGATTTTGAAATTAATTTTGAAAAAAAAAGATGTGATTTGAAAAGATATGATTGAAAAGATATGGTTGAAAAAGATTTGTTTAGAAAAAGATTTAAAAAGGAAATTAAAAAGTTTTAATTTTTAAAATTAAAATTGATTACTTGACTAACAAGAAACTAAAAGATATGATTCTAGAATTTAAAGATTGAACCTTTCTTAACAAGAAAGTAACAAACTTCAAATTTTTGAATCAATCACATTAATTGTTAGTAAAGTTTTTGAAAATTATGAAATAAAGATAAGAAAAAGATTTTGAATATCAATTTTCAAAATTTTCGACAATCACAAATGGAAAAAGAAAAGATTTGATTTTGAAAAAGATTTTAAAAAGATAAGATTTTTAAAATTGAAATCTTGACTTGACTAACAAGAAACAACTTATTTTAAATTAATGAGTAAAATAAGGAAAATATATTTTTTTAATTTTTGAATTTTTAATGAGGAGAGAGAAAAACACAAATATGACCCAAAACATGAAAATTTTGGATCAAAACCAATGATGCATGCAAGAACACTATGAATGTCAAGATGAACACCAAGAACACTTTGAAGATCATGATGAACATCAAGATTTAGTTTTGAAAATTTTCAAGAAAAGAAAAACATGCAAGACACCAAACTTAGAAATTTTTAATGCTTAGACACTATGAATGCAAAAATGCATATGAAAAACAACAAAAAACACAAAACAAGAAAAATATGAAGATCAAACAAGAAGATTTATCAAGAACAACTTGAAGATCATGAAGAACACATGCATGAATTTTTCAAAAATTTTTAGAAAAAAAATAAAACATGCAATTGACATCAAACTTAAAAATTAACACTAGACTCAAACAAGAAACACAAAAATATTCTGGTTTTTATGATTTTATAATTTTTTTGAAAATTTCTTTTTGGAAAAACGAAAACAAATAAAAAATTTTTGAAAGATTTTTGAAAACTTTTTTAAAAGAAAATTACCTAATCTGAGCAACAAGATGAACCGTTAGTTGTCCAAACTAAAACAATCCCCGGCAACGGTGCCAAAAACTTGGCAAAATTGTGACTCATACTTTTTACAACTCGAACAATTCCTAGTAATGGCTCCAAAAATATGGTGCACAATACTATGGTTCACTCACATTCTTCAGATCTTCGAACAACTAACCAGCAAGTACACTGGGTCGTCCAAGTAATAAATCTTACGTGAGTAGGGGTCGATCCCACGGAGATTGTTGGTATGAAGCAAGCTATGGTCGTCTTGTAAATCTCAGTCAGGCAGATAATAATGGTTATAATGGTTTTCGAATATAAAGATAAGTAAAGCATAAAATAGAGATAGAGATACTTATGTAATTCATTGGTGGGAATTTCAGATAAGAGCATGAAGATACTGTGTTCCTTCTGAATCTCTGCTTTCCTACTGCTTTCATCCAATCATTCTTACTCCTTTCCATGATAAGCTGTATCTAGGGCATCACCGTTGTCAATGGCTACTTTCCATCCTCTCTGTGAAAATGGTCTAAATACGCTGTCACCGCACGGCTAATCATCTGTCGGTTCTCGATCATGTTAGAATAGAATCCAGTGATTCTTTTGCATTTGTCACTACGCCCAACACTTCCCGAGTTTGAAGCTCGTCACAGTTATCCCATCTCAGATCCTACTCGGAATACCACAGACAAGGTTTAGACTTTCCGAATCTTAGGAATGGCCGCCAATAATTCTAGCTTATACCACGAAGACTCTGATCTTTCGGAATGGAGGCTAAGAGATACGCGCTCAATCTAAGGTAGAACGGAAGTGGTTGTCATGCACGAGTTCATAGGTGAGAATGATGATGAGTGTCACGGATCATCACATTCTTCATGTTGAAGTGCAATGAATATCTTAGAATAAGAATAAGCTAAATTGAATAGAAGAATAATAGTAATTGCATTAATACTCGAGGAACAGCAGAGCTCCACACCTTAATCTATGGTGTGTAGAAACTCCACCGTTGAAGATACATAAGTGAAAATAAGGTAGACATGGCCGTGAGGCTAGCCCCCAATGTCTAAGGACTAACAATAATCAAAGATGTTCCAAAAGCTCGTCCAAAAGTTAAAATACAATAGTAAAAAGTCCTATATATACTAGACTAGTTACTAGGGTTTACAGAAATAAGTCTTAGTGCAGAAATCCACTTTTGGTGCCCACTTTGGTGTGTGCTTGGGCTGAGCTTGAGCTTTACATGTGCATAAGCTTCTAAAGGCCAAGTTGTAACATGTTTTTTGCGTTTAACTTTGGTTTGTGATGTGTTTCTGGCGTTTTACTCCAAAATGCAGCATGGAACTGGCGTTGAATGCTAGTTTGCGTCGTCTAAACTCGAGTAAAGTATGGACTATTATATATTGCTCGAAAGCCCTGGCTTTCCAACATAATTGAGAGCGCGCCATTTGGAGTTCTGTAGCTCCGAAAAATCCATCTCGAGTGCAGGGAGGTCAGAATCCAACTGCATCAGCAGTCCTTTGTCAGCCTCCTATCAGATTTTTGCTCAAGTCCCTCAATTTTAGCCAGAAAATACCTGAAATCACAGAAAAACACACAAACTCATAGTAAAGTCCAGAAATGTGAATTTTACATAAAAACTAATAAAAACATCCCTAAAAGTAGCTAGATCCTACTATAAACTACCTAAAAACAATGCCAAAAAGCGTATAAATTATCCGCTCATCAGTATGATTGCATCTATTAAAGTGTGTACACACAATTATCATAATCATGGCACGCGACATAAAGTAACTCTAGCCCCGAAGCCTTGCAGAGACCGCTGGAGCCTGGGGAAGATCAGGCCATTGAGGATCGCTTTAAGGTATCCTTCTCAGGATAGAATCGTTTAAAGAAAGAGTGTCAGTACGAGGTAAAAAAAAAGAGGTGCAACACGAGGACTTCCTAGGAGGTCACCCATCCTAGTACAACACATGCACAAGCACGCTTAATTGCGGAGTTCTGATTGGATCTGGTGCATTAGTGCTGGTATGATCGCACCTATTAAAATGTGCGCACACAATTATCATAAGCGTAGGGCGCGACATAGAGTAACTCGAGCCGCAAACCCTTGTAGGAACTGCGGGAGCCTGGGAAAGATGAGGCCATTGAGAACCGCTTTAAGGTATCCTTCTCGGGGTAGAATAGTTTAAAGAAAGAGGGTCAGTACGATGTAAAAAAAAAGAGAGGTGCAACAGAAGGACTTCCTAGGAGGTCACCAAGCCTAGTACTACTTTAGCCCAAGCACGCTTGATTGCGGAGTTCTGATGGGATCTGGTGTATTAGTGCTGTATGATCGCACCTATTATAGTGTGTGCACACAATTATCATAAGCATCGGGCGTGACATAGAGTAACCCGAGCCGCGAAGCCTTGTGGGGTCCGCAGGAGCTTGCGAAAGATCAGGCCATTGAGGGTCGCTTTAAGGTATCCTTCTCGGGATAGAATCGTTTAAAGAAAGAGGGTCAATACGACGTAAAAAAAAAAGGTGCAACACGAGGACTTCCCAGGAGGTTACCCATCCAAGTACTACTCACGCACAAGCACGCTTAATTCCGAAGTTCTGATGGGATCCAATGTATTAGTGCTAGTATGATCGCACCTATTAAAGTGTGCGCACAAAATTATCATAAGCATGGGGCGACATAGAGTAACTCGAGCCCCGAAGCCTTGCAGGGACCGCAGGAGCCTGGGGAAGATCAGGCGATTGAGGATCGCTTTAAGGTATCCTTCTCGGGATAGAATTGTTTAAAGAAAGAGGGTCAGTACAACGTTAAAAAAAAAAAGGTGCAACACGAGGACTTCCTAGGAGGTCACCCATCCTAGTACAACACATGCACAAGCACGCTTAATTGCGGAGTTCTGATTGGATTTGGTGCATTAGTGATGGTATGATCGCACCTATTAAAGTGTGCGCACACAATTATCATAAGCTTGGGGCGCGACATAGAGTAACTCGAATTGCGAAGCCTTGCGGGGACTGTGGGAGCCTGGGGAAGATCAGGCCATTGAGGACCACTTTAAGGTATCCTTCTCGGAGTAGAATAGTTTAAAGAAAGAGGGTCAGTACAACGAAAAAAAAAAGAGGTGTACACGAGGACTTCCCAGGACATTACCCATCCTAGTACTACTCTCGCCCAAGCACGCTTGATTGCGGAGTTCTGATGGGATCCGGTGCATTAGTGCTGTATGATCGCACCTATTAAAGTGTGTGCACACAATTATCATAAGCATGGGGCGCGACATAGAGTAACTCGAGCCACGAAGCCTTGTGGGGACCACAGGAGCCTGCGAAAGATCAGGCCATTGAGGATCGTGATGCCAGGGCATCTAGGCCAGCTTCACTGACCTTTTCTTTACTATTTTAAGGTAGTTTCTTGCATTTTCTTAGTGAATAAGGCAAGTTTTGGATGAAAATACACTTACACCTTGATTCAAGCAACTATTGTGAATTTCACATGATTTCATGAGGATTTTACTAGAATTGAATGATAAATTGATGATGCATAATCTCATTACTTTGGCTAGAGCGTTGATGCACTTTATTTGCTTGATTTCAGGACAAAGGAAGCAAGGAAGAACCACGTTAGTAATCACATTAATCTAGTTAACGTGACCACTAACGTGGAATGGTAAATAGCTTGCAATGTTAAGGAGAAAAGTGATCACTAATAATGCCCGCGAAGCCATCATAAGCCCACGTTAATTGCCATGTTAACTAAGTTGACGTGGTAGTTAACGTGGAGACAAAAGAAAGCTCCAACGTTAATGGTAAACGTGAACACCACTAACGTTCCAAGAGTTGGCAATGAGCCACGTTAAGAGTCACGTTAACTTAGTTAACGTGAACTCTAACGCGGAAGAGAAGAACAATGCCAACGTTAGTGACACTCACCTTTGTCACTAACGTTGGATCAACTAGCATTGCCCACGTTAGTGGTCACGTTAAGACCACTAACGTGAAAGTTAATATAGAGCTGAGATTGATGAGCCAACGTTAGTGACACTCACCTTTGCCACTAACGTTGGAAGATGACATTACTACCACGTTAGTGGCCACGTTAACTTAGTTAACGTCAGCTCTAACGTGGAGAGTAGGGGCACTTTGAGCGTTAGTGACAAAGGTAAGTGTCACTAACACTCTCGAAGGTGAGGCATAACCACATTAAGAGCCATGTTAGTTACACTAACGTGAACTCTAACGTAGGGACAAAGGGCATAAGGCAACGTTAATGGGAAGGGTGAGTCCCAATAACTCTTGCGAAGGGTTATAAGCCAACGTTATTGGGAAAGGTGAGTTCCAATAACACTAGTGAAGATTTACAAGGCAACGTTAGTGGTCACGTTAGTGCCACTAATGTTGGAGTTAACGTAGGCTATATGGGGTTGGAACGTTAGTGAAAATTGTGATTGCCACTAACGTTCTCGAACCCACAATGTCACTTAACGTTAACTTCACTAACACTCGTGCCTAATTCATACTTCTCTGCAAGCTGGGCCCACTAAAGATTGGAACTGCTTCAACTCATGATCCAAAGCCCACATCCAAGACTTGAAAAACTCACTAGAAGATCAAGAGGAGTAGTATACATAGGAGTAGTTTTGAACTATAGAGGAGCTTGGCACTTTGGAGAACTACTCTCTGTATATTTATTTTTCTGCACTTTTAGCTGGGATGTGTTATTTTCTGCCATTTTCCATTTCTAGAGCTATGAACAACTAAACCCCTTTCATTGGGTTAGGGAGCTCTATTGTAATTTTGATGGATCAATTATAGTTTTCATTCTCTTCTTCTTTCTTCTCTTTTGATTTACTAGAAAGCTTTTAATCTTAATTCAATTGGTTAGTTGTCTTGGAAAAGAAACTCTCCATAAGTTGGATCTCCTCTGAGCCTTGGAAAAGGGATGAGAAGATCATGCTCGAAATGCTTTCTCATGTTAGACCAAATTGGGGTCTGGGCGGATATAGTGACATGTAATCCTCCTAACACTTTGATTTGGAAATACATGTGGTATAATCAATGACCATACTTCATCTCTTCCCATGAGCAATTAAATCAAGGAATTGGGCAATTGTTCAAGCTTAGAGAGATTGTATTACCAAGGAATTGGAATCCAATCACCTAAGATTGCCAAGGAGATCAATAGATGCACTGATTGAGGAAGAAATGAAAATGAACTTGATCCGGAGAATACAACATCTCCTGAGCCCAATGAATCCCCCATTTCTGATCTTACCCATTCTCTTATTTTCTGTCATTTATTTTCATGCTCATTACCCCAAATCCCCATTTAAGATTTTGCACTTTATTTTCTGCTATTTACTTTTCTGCCATTTAATTTTCTGCAATTGTCAAACTACACTCTGTTTAGCTCAACTAGCATACTCTTCCAACTAAAGTTGCTTGACCAATCAATCCCTGTGGGATTCGACCTCACTCTATTGTGAGTTTTTACTTGACGACAAATTTGATATACTTGTCGAAGGGAAATTTGTTGAGAAACAAGTTTTCGTGCATCAAGTTTATGGCGCCGTTGCCGGGGATTGATTTTGTATCAACAATGATTAAGTTGGAAGCTCACTAGATTGGGCATTTTTCCCTTGTTTGTTTACTTTATTCAGTCATTTATTTTCACTTTGTTTAACTTCTTCCTCATCCTCTATACCCTCTCTGTTTTTCTTTATTTCTTTGTTATTATCTACAATTCTGCTCACTAACCCACTAACTGTTTGATAATTTGCATCACTCACACTAACAATCACTCTAACAAGAATAACCTTTTCATTTTATCTCTTGCTACGTGTTTTGTTAGTTGTATGACAGGGAGAAGAGGGGGGACCTCAACTTCCTTTGATTCAGAACCTGAGAGAACTCTCTGAAGATTAAGGAGGGAAGCAAGAGGGAAAAGAGTTGTTGGTGCTGAGGAAGAGGAAGAGTACTTTGAACCCAAGATGGAAGAGAACTTGGAAAACAATCATGAAGAAGAAGCTCACAACCATGCTAGAGAAGGCCCTGCAAATCATGCTGGGCAAGAAAGGAGAGTTCTAGGCTCCTACATCAATCCAAATCCAGGAAACTGTGGAAGTAGCATTCAGAAGCCCACCATACATGCCAACAACTTTGAACTAAAACCCCAGCTCATCACCTTTGTTCAGAACAACTGCTCATTTGGAGGAAGTGCTCAAGAAGACCCCAATTAATATCTAACCATCTTCCTGAGAATTTGTGACACTGTGAAGTCTAATGGAGTCCACCCGGATGTCTATAGGCTGCTGTTGTTCCCTTTTTCACTCAGGGACAAGGCATCCAAGTGGCTCGAATCCTTTCCAAAGGAGAGCTTGACAAATTGGGAAGATATGGTGAACAAATTTTTGGCAAGATTCTACCCTCCTCAAAGAATTAACAGACTGAGAGCTGAGGTGTAGACTTTCAGGCAACAAGATGGTGAGACTCTCTATGAGGCATGGGAGAGGTTCAAGGACTTAACAAGAAGATGCCCACCAGATATGCTCAATGAATGGGTTCAACTTCACATTTTCTATGAAGGTCTTTCCTATAAGTCAAAGAAGGTTGTAGATCATTCATCAGGGGGCTCTCTAAACAAGAAGAAAACCATTGAAGAAGACATAGATGTCATTGAAACAGTAGTTGAGAATGACTACTTCTATGCCTCTGAAAGAAGTAACACTCGAGGAGTAATGGAGCTGAACCACATGGATACATTGCTAGCTCAAAATAAGATGATCACCAAGCAGCTAGCAGATCTCACCAAGAAGGTGGAGGAAAACCAAGTTGCAGCAGTCATCACTTCATCACCAACTCAAGAAGGAGTGAATATAAGAGAAGAAGGTGACTGGGAACAAGCTAACTATGTTGGAAACTCACCTAGACAAATCCATGACCCATACTCCAAAACCTACAACTCTGGATGGAGAAATCACCCCAACTTTGGTTAGGGAAATCAACAAGACCAAGGTCAAGACCAGAGACGCCACAACCTCAACTCCAACAACAATGCAACTCACCAATATACCTCACAGAGACCCTATCAACAACCACCTAACCACCCTTCTCAACCACCTAATCTCAACCCACCATCACTAACAGAGGATAGACTTTCAAAGATTGAGGCTCTACTTAAAGATCTTTGTAGAGAAATTTAAGATAGTAAAGCTTTCCGGGAAGAAGTACAATCCAACATGCAGAATTAAGATGCTGCAATCAAGAAACTTGAAACACAGATTGGGTTCTTATTCAAGCAAATCCCTGGACACAATAATTGTAGCAACATTAACTCAGCACCAAGGGAGGAATGTCAAGCCATCACCCTCAGAAATGGGAAGGAATTGAAGGAGATCCACAAGAAACCACCAGAGAAGAATTTGGATGAAGAAGACAAGGGACAAGAGGGAGCTCGAATCTCCATCCCTAAGTCACACCAAGAAGGAGAAGCGCTCGAACCATGCCTTTCAAAAGCTCCATACCCCCAGCAGCTCCAATTAAAAAAGAGGGGAGAGGATAACCAATTCTCAAGATTCTTGGAAATCTTCAATAAACTACAAATAAACATACCATTTGCTGAAGCAATAGAGCAAATGCCACTCTACGCCAAGTTCTTGAAGGAATTGATGACCAAGAAGAGAAGCTGGAAGAACAATGAGACTGTGGTACTCACCGAAGAATGCAGTGCCATCATCCAACACAAATTACCCCAGAAATTAAAGGATCCTGGGAGCTTCCAAATCCATTGTATCATAGGGGAAATCACAGTGGAAAAGGCTCTGTGTGATCTAGGAGCCAGCATAAATTTAATGTCCTTAGCGATGATGAAAAAAATAAAGATAGAGGAAGCCAAACCAACAAGAATGGCCCTGCAACTAGCAGACAGATCATTCAAGTTTCCCCATGGAATAGTAGAAGACTTGTTGGTAAAGGTGGGAGACTTTATCTTTCTAGCAAATTTCGTAGTATTAGACATGGAGGAAGGAGCTAAGACTTCCATCCTCCTGGGAAGGCCATTCTTGGCCATTGCCGGAGCCATTATTGATGTTCAAAAGGGTGAACTTGTCCTTAGATTACATGAGGAGAAAATGACATTCAATGTGTTTAAGGCCATGAGTTACCCACACAACTCATTGGGAGAATGTATGAGGTTGGATTCGGTGGAGGCTTTGGTGCAAGAAACTCTTGAAGAAGAACTTGAAGCATTAACAGAAGAAGAATTAACATCAAGTGAAGAGGCTGCAGCCGCTGAAATGCATGTTCAAGGCACACTAGAAGAAAAGGATGAAAGAAAAGAAGTACCTAAATTTGAGCTGAAGACACTGCCACCCACTCTCAAGTACGCATACTTGGGAGAATATAAAAGTTATCCGTGATCATAAACTTAGCCCTCAGCCAAGAACAAGAGGAAAGGTTGCCTCAAGTCTTACAAAAATATAGGGATGCCATTGAATGGACACTTGCTGACTTGAAGGGAATCAGCTCAGCCATATGTATGCATAAGATACTTTTGGAGGAGGATGCCAAACCTTCCATTTAACCCCAAAGAAGGTTAAATCCAGCTATGAAGGAAGTAGTACAGAAAGAAGTCATGAAGTTGTGGCAGGGAGGAGTAATCTATCCAATATCAGATAGCCCATGGGTCAGCCCAGTTCAAGTGGTTCCCAAGAAAGGAGGAATCACTGTGGTGCCCAACGAAAGAAATGAGCTAATCCCTACAAGAACCGTCACAGGATGGAAGATGTGTATTGACTATAGAAAGCTCAATAAAGCCACAAGAAAAGATCATTTCTCACTCCCTTTCATGGATCAGATGCTGGAAAGACTTGCAGGACATGCATACTATTATTTTTTAGATGGTTATTCAGGATATAACCAAATAGTGGTTGATCTAAGAGACCAAGAGAAAACATCATTCACCTGCCCCTATGGAGTGTTTGCCTACAGCCGCATGCCATTTGGGCTATGTAATGCACCTGCAACTTTTCAACACTGCATGCTTTCCATCTTCTCAGATATGATAGAGAAGTTCATTGAAGTTTTCATGGATGACTTCTCAGTATTCGGAGATTCCTTTCCTAATTGCTAAACCATCTTGCCTTGGTATTAAAAAGATGTCAAGAGACCAACTTAGTCTTGAATTGGGAAAAATGTCACTTCATGGTGACAGATGAAATAGTCCTTGGCCATAAAGTCTCTAACCAAGGCATTGAGGTAGACAGAGCTAAGGTGGAGCTAATTGAAAAATTACCTCCACCAAGTGACGTCAGGGCAATTAGGAGCTTTCTGGGAAATACTAGTTTTTATAGAAGGTTTATTAAAGATTTTTCAAAGATAGCCAAGCCCTTAAGAAACCTCCTAATGTCTGATACACCATTTATCTTTGATGAGAAATGCATGCTAGCATTTGAAAACTTTGAAAAAGAGGCTGTCCTTTGCCCCTATCATCACCCTACCTGATTGGAATCTACCATTCGAATTGATGTGTGATGCATCTGATTTCGCAGTTGGGACAGTGTTAGGACAGAGAAAAGAGAATTTGGTGCATGTCATATACTATGCTAGCAAGGTCCTCAATGATGCTCAACGGAATTATACCACCACCGAAAAGGAGTTGCTAGCAATAGTTTTTGCATTTGACAAATTTAGATCATACCTTATTGGCTCTAAAGTTATTATTTTCACTGATCACACAGCACTCAAATATCTATTTGCCAAACAGGAATCAAAACCAAGACTAACTAGATGGATCTTATTATTGCACGAATTCAACATCGAGATTAGAGACAAAAAGGGTGTGGAAAATAAGGTAGCAGATCATCTATCCAGAATCCCTTGTGAGAAGGATGATACCCATGATACAAGTGTAAATGAGTCTTTCCTAGATGAATAGTTAATGATGGTTCACAAAGCACCCTGGTTTGCAGATATTGCCAATTTTAAAGTAGCCGGTGACTTACCCCCTGGAATCAACAAATATCAAAGAAGAAAATTCATCAATGATGCTAAGTATTTCATTTGGGATGAACCCTATCTCTTTAAGAAATGCTCAGATGGAATCCTTAGGAGGTGCATCTCTGAAGAAGAAGGACGAGAGGTCCTGTTGGAGTTGTCATAGTGCTAGCTATGGAGGTCATTTTGGAGGAGAAAGAACTGCCGCAAAGGTACTGTAATGTGGGTTCTTCTGGCCCACTATCTTCAAGGATGCTAAAGAATTGGTGAAAAGCTGCAATAAGTGCCAAAGGGCTGGCAATCTGCCCAAGAGAAATGAGATGCCACAACAATACATTCTAGAGCTTGAACTGTTCGATGTGTGGGGGATCGACTTCATGGGACCATTTCCACCCTCATATTCGAACAAGTATATCTTGGTGGCAGTAGACTATGTATCTAAGTTGGTAGAGGCTGTGGCAACCCCAACCAATGACAACAAGGTAGTCATAAACTTTCTTCGAAGGAATATCTTCACCAGATTTGGAGTCCCACGAGCCCTCATCAGTGATGGAGGGAGCCATTTCTGCAATAGACCATTGGAAACCCTACTCCTAAGATATGGGGTGAAGCATAAGGTTGCCACACCTTATCATCCCCAAACAAGTGGGCAAACAGAGATATCTAACCGAGAGTTGAAAAGGATCTTGGAAAAGACTGTGGGGATATCAAGAAAGGACTGGGCAAAGAAGCTAGATGATGTTCTTTGGGCATACAGGACAGCCTTCAAAACACCAATTGGGATGTCCCCATATCAACTGGTATACGGCAAGGCCTGTCACTTGCCATTAGAGTTGGAGCACAAGGCCTCCTGGGCTCTTAAAACATTGAACTTAGACAGCACCACTGCTGGTGAAAAGAGGGTTTTGCAGCTTCAAGAAATGGAAGAGTTTAGGTCTCAAGCCTATGAAAATACCAAAATTTATAAGGAAAAATAAAAAAGGAGACATGATCTTAACCTGGCACCAAGAAGTTTCGAAGAAGGGCAATATATGCTTCTTTACAACTCCAGACTGAAACTCTTTCCTGGGAAACTCAAATCAAGATGGTCGGAGCCCTTTTCTAGTCACAAAAGTCTCACCTTATGGACACATAGACATCATGGAAGAAGGCTCAAAGAGGAGATTCACTGTAAATGGACAAAGACTTAAACACTATTTGGGCAGCGTAGGAAAACCCCCAAACAGAAGTATAACCTCAACTAAGGAATGAACCGTCGAGCTAGCGACGCTAAAAAAAGTGCTCTGTTGGGAGGCAACCCAACCTGAGGTAATTCTCTTTTCATGAGCCTTTCAATAAAAATTGCAAGTTGGATTCTCTGTAGTGTGAGGAGCTAAGTTTGGTGTTACACACCAAAAATAATTCAAGGGTGAATATAGGACTCTAAGTTTGGTGTTCCACCAAAAACTCTAGCTAAAGAGTGCATTGCAACCCTTCAGTGGTGAAACATTACTCTAGCAACCAGAGAACTTACTTGACAGAGGTTTAACCTCTAATGCATAGTTTATCTTTTTAACTCATAGTTGTTTCTTAATAAAAAGCACACAAGGTTTCTGCATAAATTCAATTTGTCGAAGTAAGCAAAGAACTAAGTTTGGTGTTCACACACCAAATTAAGTTCAGAAGCTCACAAGCACACATGCATGCTAACCCTTTTTCAAGTGCTTGGGGAAACAAGCAGCTCTCAATAGTGTTGCAGGAATTCAATCAATCTCAGGAAATGATCATACCTCATCATCCAAGGAAACAGACAAGGATGCAAATGCTAGGATGAGAATACCAAGGAAGACATCATGAGGTTGTATCAAACTATCTCGAAATGCAGAACTCTAATTGAAAAATGATTGAATAGAACCTTCATACTCTGCTTGTTCCTTTTTATTCACACCCAAGTGTGCTAGTCTAATGTCCTTTCTACATGTTCATCTTTCTTACTTGTATGCTTGTCCTTTAAGTTAATCAAAAAGAAAATGCTATGAAAAGAACAATAGTGGAGTTATTTCGTGAAGTAGGTTCTGAATGTTTGTGGTAGGATGATTAGTAAGCTAAGTTGGTTCACTAAACAAGGAAAGAAGGCAACTATCTACCCTGAATCCTATGCTTGAAACACATCCTATGAGACTAACTAAATAATAAGCTCCCAATAAGAAAAGAGAAAGAGCAATAAAAGTGAAAAGGAAAGAAACACAATAAGAAACAATGCTAGGCACCAAGGGTTTTAAGAATGAGGCATGTGTTTGAGGTGTTCATGTGTAAGGGATATGCTTGGATGAATAAGCTCTTAGGGGTGCCTCATCACTTGGTAACTTAGATTAACTGATCCAGGATTATCAGCTGAAAGTCCACTATCAAGAGTGACCTTTGCTACAGAACACTTAGTAACCCAAAGAGGTGCTGGACACAAGGTCTCAAGAAAGAAAAATAACAAACCATGTGCCTGTGGTGTGTATGTATGAGGAAAAGAGACTTGGGGGAGTAAGTCCGTAGGGGTGTCTTAACACCTAGCACCTTGAGCCAACTAGTTCGGGAGTGTTGACTGAAAGCTTATCATAAAGAGTCGCCCTCTTACAGAGCACTTAGCCAAAAGAAGAATGTAATAAACCTTGGAAAAGAAGGAAGGATCAAAATTAAGAAGTCTCAAAGGATGTAATCAAGAGAGTGACCAAGGACTTGATAAAGGCCTAAAACCTAGTAAAGGAAAGAACCTAAGTTGCTATGCATGAAACCCCATAAACCAGGAATTCTACTTCTATATTATCTTCTTGCTCTTTCATTCATTCTTCCTATGTTTCAGTACTTGCTTAGGGACAAGCAAGCTTTAAGTTTGGTGTTGTGATGCCAGGGCATCTAGGCCAGCTTCACTGACTTTTTCTTTACTGTTTTAAGGTAGTTTCATGCATTTTCTTAGTGAATAAGGCAAGTTTTGGATGAAAATATACTTACACCTTGATTCAAGCAACTATTGTGAATTTTACATGATTTCATGAGGATTTTGCTAGAATTGAATGATAAATTGATGATGCATAATCTCATGACTTTGGCTAGAGTTTTGCTGCACTTTATTTGCTTGATTTCAAGACAAAGGAAGCAAGGAAGAACCACGTTAGTACTCACGTTAATCTAGTTAACGTGATCACTAACGTGGAATGGTAAATAGCTTGCAATGTTAAGGAGAAAAGTGATCACCAATAACGCCCGCGAAGCCATCATAAGCCCACGTTAATTGCCACGTTAACTAAGTTAACGTGGTAGTTAACATGGAGACAAAAGAAAACTCTAACGTTAGTGGTAAACGTGAACACCACTAACATTCCAAGATTTGGCAATGAGCCACATTAAGAGTCACGTTAACTTAGTTAACGTGAACTCTAACGTGGAAGAGAGGTACAATGCCAACGTTAGTGACACTAACCTTTGTCACTAACGTTGGATCAACTAGCATTGCCCACATTAGTGGTCACGTTAAGACCACTAACGTGAAAGTTAACGTAGAGTTGAGATTGATGAGCCAACTTTAGTGACACTCACCTTTGTCACTAACATTGGAAGATGACATTACTACCATGTTAGTGGCCACGTTAACTTAGTTAACGCGAGCTCTAACGAGGAGAGTAAGGGCACTTTGATCGTTAGTGACAAGGTAAGTGTCACTAACGCTCTCGAAGGTGAGGCATAACCACGTTAAGAGCCACGTTAGTTACACTAACGTGAACTCTAACATAGGGACAAAGGGCATAAGGCAACGTTAATGGGAAAGGTGAGTCCCAATAACGCTTGCGAAGGGTTATAAGCCAACGTTATTGGGAAAGGTGAGTCCCAATAACGCTAGCAAAGATTTACAAGGCAACATTAGTGGTCACGTTAGTGCCACTAACATTGGAGTTAACGTAGGCAATATGGGGTTGAAATGTTAGTGAAAATTGTGATTGCCACTAACGTTCTCGATCCCACAATGTCACTTAACGTTAACTTCACTAACGCCCATGCCTAATTCATACTTCTCTGCAAGCTGGGCCCACTAAAGATTGGAACTGCTTCAACTCAAGATCCAAAGCCCACATCCAAGACTTGAAGAATTCACTAGAAGATCAAGAGGAGTAGTATATATAGGAGTAGTTTTGAACTATAGAAGAGCTTGGCACTTTGGAGAACTACTCTCTGTATATTTACTTTTCTGCACTTTTAGTTGGGATGTATTATTTTCTGCCATTTTCCATTTCTAGAGCTATGAACAACTAAACGCCTTTCATTGGGTTAGGGAGCTCTGTTGTAATTTTGATGGATCTCTTCTTCTTTCTTCTCTTTTGATTTACTAGAAAGCTTTCGATCTTAATTCAATTGGTTAGTTGTCTAGGAAAAGAAACTCTCCATAATTGGATCTCCTCTAAGACTTGGAAAAGGGATGAGGAGATCATGCTAGAAATGCTTTCTCATGTTGGACCAAATTGGGGTCTGGGCGGATATAGTGACATGTAATCCTCCCAACACTTTTTTTTAAATACATGTGGTATAATCAGTGACCATACTTCATCTCTTCCCATGAGCAATTAAATCAAGGAATTAGGCAATTGTTCAAGCTTAGAGAGATTGGATTACCAAGAAATTGGAATCTAATCACCTAAGATTGCCAAGGAGATCAATAGATGCATTGATTGAGGAAGAGATGAAAATGAACATGATCCGGAGAATACAATATCTCCTGAGCCCAATGAATCCCCCATTTCTAATCTTACCCATTCTCTTATTTTCTGTCATTTATTTTCATGCTCATTACCCCAAATCCCCATTTAAGATTCTACACTTTATTTTCTGCTATTTACTTTTTCGCCATTTAATTTTTTGCAATTCTCAAACTACACTCTGTTTAGCTCAACTAGCATACTCTTCCAACTAAAGTTGCTTGACCAATCAATCTCAGTGGGATTCGACTTCACTCTATTGTGAGTTTTTACTTGACGACAAATACTGTATACTTGCCGAAGGGAAATTTGTTGAGAAACAAGTTTTCGTGCATCAGATTGCTTTAAGGTATCCTTCTCGGCATAGAATCGTTTAAAGAAAGAGGGTCAGTACGACGTAAAAAAAAAGGTGCAACACGAGGACTTCTGAGGAGGTCACCCATCCTAGTACTTCTCACGCACAAGCATGCTTAATTGCGGAGTTCTGATGGGATCTGGTGCATTAGTGCTGGTATGATCGCACCTATCAAAGTGTGAGCACACAATTATCATAAGCATGGGGCACGACATAAGGTAACTCGAGCCGCGAAGCCTTACGGGGACCGCGGGAGCCTACGGAAGATCAAGCCATTGAGGATCGCTTTAAGGTATCCTTCTCAGGATAGAATCGTTTAAAGAAAGAGGATCAGTTCGACGTAAAAAAATAAAAAGAGGTGCAACACGAGGACTTCCCAGGAGGTCACTCATCCTAGTACTACTATCGCCCAAGCATGCTTAATTGCGGAGTTCTGATGGGATCCGGTGCATTAGTGTTGGTATGATCACACCTATTAAAGTGTGCGCACACAATTATCATATGCATGGGGCGCGACATAGGGTAACTCGAGTTGCGAAGCCTTGCGGGGATCGCGGGAGCCTGCAGAGGATCAGGCCAATGAGGACTGCTTTAAGGTATCCTTCTCGTGATAGAATAGTTTAAAGAATGAGGGTCAGTACGACGTAAAAAAAAAGAGGTGCAACACGAGGACTTTCCAGGAGGTCACCCATCCCAGTACTACTCATGCACAAGCACGCTTAATTGCAGTGTTCTGATGGGATCTGGTGCATTAGTGCTGGTATGATCGCACCTATTAAAGTGTGTGTAAGCAATTATCATAAGCATGGGGCGCGACATAGGGTAACTCGAGCCACGAAGCCTTAAGGGGACCGCGGGAGCCTGCGGAAGATCAGGCCATTGAGGTTCGCTTTAAGGTATCCTTCTCGGGATAGAATCGTTTAAAGAAAGAGGGTTAGTTCGACGTAAAAAAAAGAGGTGCAACACGAGGACTTCCCAGGAGATAACCTATCCTAGTACTACTCTCGCCCAAGCATGCTTAATTGCGGAGTTCTGATGGGATCCGGTGCATTAGTGCTGGTATGATCGCACCTATTAAAGTGTGCGCACAAAATTATCATAAGCATGGGGCGCGACATAGGGTAGCTCGAGCTACAAAAAATCAAGCCATTGAAGATCGCTCTACGGTATCCTTCTCGGGATAGAATTGTTTAAAGAAAGAGGTCCAGTACAACGTAAAAAAAATGAGGTGCAACACGAGGACTTCCCAGAAGGCCACCCATCCTAGTACTACTCTCTCCTAAGCACGCTTGATTGCGGAGTTCTGATGGGATCCGGTGCATTAGTGTTGGTAAGATCGCACCTATTAAAGTGTGCGCACACAATTATCATAAGCATGGGGCGCGACATACAGTAACTCGAGCCGCGAAGCCATGTGGGGACTGCGGGAGTCTGCGGAAGATTAGGCCATTGAGGATCGCTTTAAGGTATCCTCCTCGGGATAGAATCCTTTAAAGAAAGAGGGTCAGTATGACGTAAAATAAAAAAAGATGCAACACGAGGACATCCCAGGAAGTCACCCATCCTCGTACTACTCTTGCCCAAGCACGCTTAACTGTGGAGTTCTGGTGGGATCCGATGCATTAGTGCTGGTATGATCGCACCTATTAAAGTGTGCGCATACAATTATCATAAGCATGGTGCGCGACATAGTGTAACTCGATCCGCGAAGCCTTGCGAGGACCACGGGAGCTTGGGAAATATCAGGCCATTGAGGATCGCGTTAAGGTATCCTTCTCGGGATAGAATCGTTTAAAGAAAGAGGATTAGTACGACGTAAAAAAAAAGGTGCAACACGAGGACTTCCCAGGAGGTCATCCATCCTAGTACTACTCTCGCCCAAGCACGCTTGATTACGGAGTTCTGATGGGATCCGGGGCATTAGTACTGGTATGATCGCACCTATTAAAGTGTGCGCACATAATTATCATAGGCATGGGGCGCGATATTGAATAACTTGAGCTGCGAAGTCTTACGGGGACCGCGGGAGCCTGCGGAATCTCAAGCCATTGAGGATCACTTTAAGGTATCCTTCTTGAGGTAGAATTATTTAAAGAAAGAGGTTAGTACGATGATAAAAAAAAGTGGTGCAACACGAGGACTTTGATGAGCGGATAATTTATACTCTTTTTGGCATTGTTTTTAGGTAGTTTTTAGTATGATCTAGTTACTTTTAGTGATGTTTTCATTAGTTTTTATGCTAAAATTACATTTCTGGACTTTACTATGAGTTTGTGTGTTTTCTGTGATTTTCAGGTATTTTCTGGCTGAAATTGAGAGACCTGAGCAAAACTCTGATAGGAGGCTGACAAAGCACTGCTGATGCTGTTGGAATCTGACCTCCCTGCACTCAAAATGAATTTTCTAGAGCTATAGAACTCTAACTGGCGTGCTCTTAATGGCGTTGAAAAGTAGACATCCAGAGCTTTCAAGAAATACATAATAGTCTATACTTTATTCGTAATTAGATGACGTAAACTGGCGCTCAATGCCAGTTCCATGCTGCATTCTAGAGTCAAACGCCAAAAACACGTCACGAACCAGAGTTGAATGCCCAAAACACGTTACAACTTGGCGTTCAACTCCAAGAGAAGCCTCAGCTCATGGATAGATCAAGCTCAGCCCAAGCACACACCAAGTGGGCCCCGGAAGTGAATTTATGCATCAATTACTTACTTCTGTAAACCCTAGTATTTAGTATAAATAGAACTTTTTACTA
This sequence comes from Arachis hypogaea, assembly GCF_003086295.3. Taxonomy (NCBI): domain Eukaryota; kingdom Viridiplantae; phylum Streptophyta; class Magnoliopsida; order Fabales; family Fabaceae; genus Arachis; species Arachis hypogaea. The sequence continues at coordinate 54,022,321 of NC_092041.1, forward strand.
GTGTATTAGACGCCTTTTGACCACATTACATCTTTGGTCTCAGTTTTATTTTATTATTCATCTTAGGAGACTATTGATCATGTTTATGGGGGCTGGCCATTCGGCCATGCCTGGACCTTCATCACTTATGTATTTTCAACGGTGGAGTTTCTACACACCATAGATTAAGGGTGTGGAGCTCTGCTGTACCTCGAGTTTTAATGCAAGTACTTCTATTTTCTATTCAATTCCGCTTGTTCTTATTTGAAGATATTTGTTGCACTTCAACATGATGAATGTGATGATCCGTGACACTCATCATCATTCTCACCTATGAACGCGTGACTGACAACCACTTCCGTTCTACCTTAGACCGGGCGCATATCTCTTGGATTCCTTAATCAGAATCTTCGTGGTATAAGCTAGAATTGATGGCAGCATTCATGGGAATCCAGAAAGTCTAACCTTGTCTGTGGTATTCCGAGTAGGATTCCAGGATTGAATGACCGTGACGAGCTTCAAACTCACGATTGTTAGGCGTGATGACAAACACAAAAGAATCAAGGGATTCTATTCCAACATGATCGAGAACTGACAGATGATTAGCCTGCTGTGACAGAGCATTTGGACCATTTTCACTGAGAGGATGGGATGTAGCCATTGACAACGGTGATGCCCTACATACAGCTTGTCATGGAAAGGAGTAAGGATGATTGAAGGAAAGCAGTAGGAAAACAGAGATTCAGAAGGCACAAGCAGCTCCATGCGCTTGTCTGAAATTCCCACCATTGAATTATATGAGTAACTATTTTCTATTTAATTTATTATTATTATTCGAAAATCCAATAATCTCTTAATATAGTTGAATCCGCTTGACTGGGATTTACAAGATGACCATAGCTTGCTTCATACCAACAATCTCTGTGGGATCAACCCTTACTCACGTAAGGTATTACTTGGACGACCCAGTACACTTGCTGGTTAGTTGTGCGGAGTTGTGACAAAGTGTGATTTATGTTTGAGAGCACCAAGTCTTTGGCGCCATTGTTAATGATCACAATTTCGTCCACCAAGTTTTTGGCGCCGTTGCTGGGGATTGTTCGAGTTTGGACAACTAACGATTCATCTTGTTGCTCAGATTAGGTAATTTTCTTTTCAAAAAAAAAAGTTTTCAAAAATTTTTTAAAATTTTTCTTTGTTTTCGTTTTTCCCAAAAATTATTTTCGAAAAAAATAATAAAATAAAATACACAAAAAAATCATAAAATCATAAAAATAAAATATAATTTGTGTTTCTTGTTTGAGTTTTGAGTCAATTTTTTAGTTAGGTGTCAATTGCATGCTTTAAAAATCTCTTGCATTTTTTCAAAAATTCATGAATTCATAGTGTTCTTCATGATCTTCAAGTTGTTCTTGGTAAGTCTTCTTGTTTGATCTTGATGTTTTCTTGTTTTGTATCTTTTGTTGTTTTTCATATGCATTTTTTGTTTGTTAGAGTCCAAGCATTAAAGAATTCTAAGTTTGGTGTCTTGCATGTTTTCTTTGCATCAAGAATTTTTCAAAAATATGTTCTTGATGTTCATCATGATCTTCAAAGTGTTCTTGGTGTTAATCTTGACATTCATAGTGTTCTTGCATGCATCTTGTGTTTTGATCCAAAATTTTTATGTTTTGGGTCATATTTGTGTTTTTCTCTCTCATCATTAAAAATTCAAAAATAAAAAATTTATATCTTTTCCTTAATTTTCTCATAATTTTCGAAAATTTGAGTTGACTTAGTCAAAAAATTTTAAAATTAGTTGTTTCTTATAAGTCAAGTCAAATTTTCAATTTTAAAAATCTTATCTTTTTAAAACTTTTTCAAAAATTAAATCTTTTTTATTTTTCTTATTAATTTTCAAAAATTCTTTAAAATATTTTTCAAAAATCTTTTTCTTAATTTTTTCTTTATTTTCAAAAATTATGCTAACAATTAATATGATTGATGCAAAAATTTGAAGTTTGTTACTTTCTTGTTAAGAAAGGTTCAATCTTTAAATTTTAGAATCTTATCTTTTTAGTTTCTTGTTAGTTATGTAATTAATTTTAATTTTAAAAATTAAATCTTTTCTAACCATATCTTTGTAATCATATATTTTGTATCATATCTTTTTCAAAATTTTATCTTTTTCAAAAATTTGATTTTAAAATATCTTTTCTAACTTCTTATCTTCTTATCTTTTCAAATTTGATTTTCAAATCTTTTTCAACTAACTATTTGACCTTTTGTTTGTTTCTTATCTTTTTCAAAACCACCTAACTACTTTTCCCTCTCTACTTTTCGAAAATATCTCATCCCTTTTTCAAAAAAATTCTTTTTAATTAACTAATTATTTTAAATTTTAATTTTAATTCTATCTCATTTTTAATTTTCGAAAATCACTAACTCATTTTCAAAATTAATTTTCAAATTCTCTCTCTCATCTTCTTCTATTTATTTATTTAATTACTAACACTTCTCTTCATCTCTCTTCATCTCCAATCACTTCCTCTATCCTTACCTTTGTGTTTGGATTATTCCTTCTTCTTAATCCTTATCCACTTTCTTCTTCTACTAATAATAAGGATCCTCTTTACTGTGACATAGAGGATTCCTCTTCCTTTTCTTTTTCTCTTCTCTTTCATATGAGCAGGAACAAGGAAAAAAACACTCTTGTTGAAGCTGATCCTGAACCTAAAAGGACTCTGAAGAAGAAACTAAGAGAAGCTAAATTACAACAATTCAAAGGCAACCTTTCTGAAATTTTCGAACAAGAGAAGGAGATGGCAGCCGAACCCAACAACAATAATGCAAGGAGGATGCTTGGTGATTTTACTAAACCCACGTCCAAGTTTGATGGAAGAAGCATCTCAATTCCTGCCATTGGAGCAAACAATTTTGAGCTGAAACCTCAATTAGTTGCTTTAATGCAACAGAACTGCAAGTTTCATGGACTTCCATCTGAAGATCCTTACCAGTTTTTAACTGAGTTCTTGCAGATTTGTGAGACTGTTAAAACAAATGGAGTAGATTCTGAAGTCTATAGGCTCATGCTTTTCCGTTTTGCTGTAAGAGAGAGAGCTAGAACATGGTTGGACTCACAACCTAAAGATAGCCTGGACTCCTGGGATAAGCTGGTCACGGCCTTCTTGGATAAATTCTTTCCTCCTCAAAAGCTGAGCAAGCTTAGAGTGGATGTTCAGACCTTCAAGCAAAAAGATGGTGAATCCCTCTATGAAGCTTGGGAAAGATACAAGCAGATGACCAAAAAGTGTCCTTCTAACATGTTTTCAGAATGGACCATATTAGATATATTCTATTATGGTCTATCTGAGTTTTCCAAAATGTCATTGGACCATTCTGCAGGTGGATCCATTCACCTAAAGAAAATTCCTGCAGAAGCTCAAGAACTTATTGACAAGGTTGCAAATAACCAATTCATGTACACTTCTGAGAGGAATTCTGTGAATAATGGGACGCCTCAGAGGAAGGGAGTTCTTGAAATTGATGCTCTGAATGCCATATTGGCTCAGAACAAAGTGTTGACTCAGCAAGTCAACATGATTTCTCAAAGTCTAAACGGATGGCAAAATGCATCCAATAGTACTAAAGAGGCATCTTCTGAAGAAGAAGCTTATGATCCTGAGAACCCTGCAATGGCAGAGGTAAATTACATGGGTGAATCTTATGGAAACACCTATAATTCATCATGGAGAAATCATCCAAATTTCTCATGGAAGGATCAACAAAAGCCTCAACAAGGCTTTAATAATGGTGGAAGAAATAGGCTCAGCAATATCAAGCCTTATCCATCATCTTCTCAGCAACAGACAGAGAATTATAAACAGAATACCTCTAATTTAGCAAATATAGTCTCTGATCTGTTTAAGGCCACTTTAAGTTTCATGAGTGAAACAAGGTCCTCCATCACAAATTTGGAGGCACAAGTGGGCTAGCTGAGTAAGAAAGTAACTGAAACTCCTCCTAGTACTCTCCAAGCAATACAAAAGAGAATCCAAAGAGAGAGTGTAAGGCCATTGATATAGTCAATATGGTCGAATGCAGAGAGGGAAGAAATGACGAAAATCCTAGTGAGGAAGACCTCCTGGGACGTCCTCTGAGCAAGAAGGAGTCCCCTATTGAGGACCTAAAGGAATCTGAGGCTCATATAGATACCATAGAGATTCCATTAAACCTCCTTCTGCCATTCATGAGCTCTGAAGACTATTCTTCCTATGAAGAGGATGAAGATGTAACTGGAGAGCAAGTTGCTCAATATTTAGGAGCTATCATGAAGCTGAATGCCAAGTTGTTTGGTAATGAGACTTGGGAAGGTGAACCTCCCTTGCTCATTAGTGAACTAGATACATGGGTTCAGCAAACATTACCTCAAAAGAGACAAGATCCTGGCGAATTCTTAATACCCTGTACCATAGGCACCATGACCTTTAACAAGGCTCTATGTGACCTGGGGTCAAGCATAAATCTTATGCCACTCTCTATAATGGAGAAACTAGGGATCATTGAGGTACAGCCTGCCATATTCTCATTACAAATGGCAGACAAGTCAGTAAGACAAGCTTATGGATTGGTAGAGGACGTGTTAGTGAAGGTTGAAAGCCTTTACATCCCTGCTGATTTCATAATCTTAGAAATTTGGAAAGGGGAGGATGAATGCATCATCCTTGGAAGACCTTTCCTAGCCACAACAGGAGCTGTGATTGATGTTGACAGAGGAGAGCTAGTCCTTCAATTGAATGGGGACTACCTTGTGTTTAAGACCCAAGGGTGTTCTTCTGTAAACATGGAAAAGAGGCACAGTAAGCTTCTCTCAATACAGAGTCAAATAAAGCCCCCACAATCAAACTCTAAGTTTGGTGTTGGGAGGTCACAACCAAACTCTAAGTTTGGTGTTGAGAAGCCCCACATTTAAACTCTAAGTTTGGTGTTGGGAGGCCCTCATCATGCTCTAAACATCTGTGAGGCTCTATGAGAGCCATTGTCAAGCTACTGACATTAAAGAAGCGCTTGTTGGGAGGCAACCCAATTTTTATTTATCTAATTTTATTTTATTTTCATTGTTCTTTTATGTTTTATTAGGTTCATGATCATGTGGAGTCACGAAAAAAATTTTAAAATTAAAAACAGAATAAAAAATAGCAGAAGAAAAATCACACCCTAGAGGAAGGACTTACTGGCGTTTAAACGCCAGTAAGGAGCATCTGGCTGGCGTTTAACGCCAGAACAGAGCATGGATCTGGCGTTGAATGCCAGAAACAAGCAACATCCCGGCGTTTGATGAGCGGATAATTTATACGCTTTTCGGCATTGTTTGTAGGTAGTTTTTAGTAAGTTCAAGCTACTTTTTAGGGATGTTTTCGAGAGCCTGCGAAAGATCAGGCCATTGAGGATCGATTTACGGTATCCTTCTCAGGATAGAATCGTTTAAAGAAAGAGGGTCAGTACGTCGTAAAAAAAAAAGTGGTGCAACACGAGGACTTCCCAGGAGGTCACCCATCCTAGTACCACTCACGCACAAGCACGCTTAATTGCAGAGTTCTGATGGGATCCGGTGCATTAGTGCTGGTATGATTGCACCTATTAAAGTATGCGCAAACAATTATCAAAAGCATGGGGCGCGACATAGGGTAACTCGAGCCGCAAAGCCTTACGGGAACCGCAGGAGCCTGCGGAAGATTAGGCGATTGAAGATCGCTTTAAGGTATCCTTCTTGGGATAGAATCGTTTAAAGAAAGAGGGTCAGTACGACGTAAAAAAAATATGCAACACGAGGACTTCCCAGGAGGTCACCCATCCTAGTACTACTCATGCCCATGCACGCTTAACTGCGGAGTTCTGGTGGGATCCGGTGCATTAGTGCTGGTATGATCGCACCTATTAAAGTGTGCGCACACAATTATCATAAGCATGGGGCGCGACATGGAGTAACTCGAGCCGCGAAGCCTTGCAGGGACCACGGGAGCCTGCGGAAGATCAGGCCATTGAGGATCACTTTAAGGTATCCTACTCGGGGTAGAATAGTTTATAAAGAGAGGGTCAGTAAGACGTAAAAAGCAAAAGGAGGTGCAACATGAGGACTTCCTAAGAGGCCACCCATCCTAGTACTACTCTCGCCAAAGCACGCTTGATTGCGGAGCTCTGATGGGATCTGGTGCATTAATGCTGGAATGATTGCACCTATTAAAGTGTGCGCACACGATTTTCATAAGCATGGGGCACGATATAGAGTAACTTGAGCCGCGAAGCCTTGTAGGGACCGTGGGAGCCTGCGGAATCTTAGGCCATTGAGGATCACTTTAACGTATCCTTCTCTGGGTAGAATTGTTTAAAGAAAGAGGTCAGTACGACGTAAAAAAAAAGAGGTGCAACACGAGAACTTCCCAGGAGGTCACCCATCCTAGTACTACTCTCGCCCAAGCATGCTTGATTGCAGAGTTCTGATGGGATCCGGTGCATTAGTGATGGTATGATCGCACCTATTAAAGTGTGCGCACTAAATTATTATAAGCATGGGGCACGACATAGAGTAACTCGCGCCGCGAAGCCTTGTGGGGACCACGGGAGCCTGCAGAAGATCAGACGATTGAGGATCGCTTTAAGGATATCCTTCTCGGGATAGAATCATTTAAGGAAAGAGGATCAGTACAGCGTAAAAAAAAAGAGGTGCAACACGAGGAGTACTACACATGCACAAGCACGCTTAAATGCGGAGTTCTGATGGGATCTGGTGCACTAGTGCTGGTATGATCGCACCTGTTAAAGTGTGTGCACACAATTATTATAAGCATGTTGCGTGACATAGAGTAATTTGAGCCGCAAAGCCTTGCGGGGATCGCAGGAGCTGGGGAAGATCAGGCCATTGAGGATCGCTTTAAGGTATCCTTTTCGGGATAGAATCGTTTAAAGAAAGAGGGTCAGTACGACGTAAAAAAAAAAGAGGTGCAACACGAGGACTTCCCAGGAGGTCACCCATCCTAGTACAACTCTCGCCCAAGCACGCTTGACTGCGGAGTTCTGATGGGATCCGATGCATTAGAGCTGGTATGATCACACCTATTAAAGTGTGCTCACACAATTATCATAAGCATGGCGTGCAACATAGAGTAACTCAAGCCGCAAAGCCTTGTGGGGACCGTGGGAAAAGGTGGAATATCAGGCCATTGAGGATCGCTTTAAGGTATCTTTCTCGGGATAGAATCGTTTAAAGAAAGTGGGTCAAAACGACGTAAATAAAAAAAGAGGTGCAACACGAGGACTTCCCAGGAGGTTACCCATCCTAGTACTACTCAAGCACAAGCGCGCTTAATTGTGGACTTCTGATGGGATCTGATGCATTAGTGCTGGTATGATCGCACCTATTAAAGTGTGCGCACACAATTATTATAAGCATGGTGCGCGACATAGAGTAACTCGAGCCGCAAAGCCTTGCAGGGACCGTGGGAGCCTGGGTAAGATCAGGCCACTGAGGATCGCTTTAAGGTATCCTTCTCGGGATAGAATCGTTTAAAGAAAGAAGGTCAGTACGACGTAAAAAAAAAAGAGGTGCAATACGAGGACTTCCCAGGAGGTCACCCATCCTAGTACTACTCTCGCCCAACCACGCTTGAATACGGAGTTCTGATGGGATCCGGTGCATTAGTGCTGATATGATCGCACCTATTAAAGTGTGTGCACAAAATAATGGTAAGCATAGGGTGCGACATGGAGTAACTCGAGCCGCGAAGCCTTGCGGGGACCGCGGGAGCCTGCGAAAGATCAGGCCATTGAGGATCACTTTTAAGGTATCCTTCTCGGGGTAGAATAGTTTATAAAGAGAGGGTCAGTAAGACGTAAAAAACAAAAGGAGGTGCAACACGAGGACTTCCTAAGAGCCACTCATCCTAGTACTACTCTCGCCCAAGCACGCTTGATTGCGGAGCTCTGATGGGATCTGGTGCATTAATGCTGGAATGATCGCACCTATTAAAGTGTGCGCACACGATTTTCATAAGCATGGGGCACAATATAGAGTAACTTGAGCCGCGAAGCCTTGCAGGGACCGTGGGAGCCTGCGGAATCTTAGGCCATTGAGGATCACTTTAACGTATCCTTCTCCGGGTAGAATTGTTTAAAGAAAGAGGTCAGTACGACATAAAAAAAAAAAGAGGTGCAACACCAGGACTTCCCAGGAGGTCACCCATCCTAGTACTACTCTCGCCCAAGCATGCTTGATTGCAGAGTTCTGATGGGATCCGGTGCATTAGTGCTGGTATGATCGCACCTATTAAAGTGTGCGCACTAAATTATTATAAGCATGGGGCACGACATAAAGTAAATCACGCCGCGAAGCCTAGTGGGGACCGCGGGAGCCTGCAGAAGATCAGGCGATTGAAGATCGCTTTAAGGAAAGAATCATTTAAGGAAAGAGGGTCAGTACGGCGTAAAAAAAACAAGGAGGTGCAACACGAGGACTTCCTAGGAGGTCACCCATCCTAGTACTACTCACGCACAAGCACGCTTAATTGTGGAGTTCTGATGGGATCTGGTGCATAAGAGCTGCTATGATCACACCTGTTAAAGTGTGTGCACACAGTTATTATAAGCATGTTGCGTGACATAGAGTAATTTGAGCCGCAAAGCCTTGCGCGGACCGCGGGAGCTGGGGAAGATCAGGCCATTGAGGAACGTTTTAAGGTATCCTTTTCGGGATAGAATCGTTTAAAGAAAGAGTGTCAGTACGACGTAAAAAAAACAGAGGTGCAATACGAGGACTTCCCAGGAGGTCACCCATCCTAGTACTACTCTCGCCCAAGCACGCTTGACTGCAGAGTTCTGATGGGATGCGATGCATTAGTGCTGATATGATCGCTCCTATTAAAATGTGTGCACAAAATTATCATAAGCATGGGGCGCGACATGAAGTAACTCGAGCCGCGAAGCCTTGTGGGGACCGAGGGAGCCTGCGGAAGATCAGGCCATTGAGGATCGCTTTAAGGTATTCTTCTCGGCATAGAATCGTTTAAAGAAAGAGGGTCAGTACGACAGAAAAAAAAAAGAGGTTCAATATGAGGACTTCCCAGGAGGTCACCCATCCTAGTACTACTCTCGCCCAAGCACGCTTGAATGCGGAGTTCTGATGGGATCCGGTGCATTGGTGCTGATATGATCGCACCTATTAAAGTGTGTGCACACAATTATCATAAGCATGGGGCGCGACATGAAGTAACTCGAGCCGCGAAGCCTTGTGGGGACCGGGGGACCCTACAGAAGATCAGGCCACTGAGGATCGCTTTAAGGTAACCTTCTCGGTATAGAATCATTTAAAGAAAGAGGGTCAGTACGACGTAAAAAAAAGAGGTGCAACACGAGGACTTCCCAAGAGGTCACCCATCCTAGTACTACTCACGCACAAGCTCGCTTAATTGCAGAGTTATGATGGGATCTGATGCATTAGAACTGGTATGATCACACCTGTTAAAGTGTGTGCACACAATTATTATAAGCATGTTGCGCGACATAGAGTAATTTGAGTCGCAAAGCCTTGCGGGGACCGCGGGAGCTGGGGAAGATCACGCCATTGAGGATCGTTTTATGGTATCCTTTTCGAGATAGAATCGTTTAAAGAAAGAGGGTCAGTACGACGTTAAAAAAAAGAGGTGCAATACGAGGACTTCCCAGGAGGTCATCCATCCTAGTACTACTCTCGCCCAAGCATGCTTGACTGCGGAGTTATTATGGGATCCGGTGCATTAGTGCTGATATGATCGCACCTATTAAAGTGTGTGCACAAAATTATCATAAGCATGGGGCGCGACATGAAGTAACTCGGGCCACGAAGCCTTGTGGGGACCGGGGGAGCCTGCGGAAGATCAGGCCATTGAGGATCGCTTTAATGTATACTTCTCGAGATAGTATCATTTAAAGAAGGAGGGTTAGTACGACGTAAAAAAAAAAGAGGTGCAATACGAGGACTTCCCAGGAGATAACCTATCCTAGTAATACTTACACACAAGCGCACTTAATTGCGGAGTTCTGATGAGATCCGGTGCATTAGTGGTGGTATGATCGCACCTGTTAAAGTGTGCGCACACAATTATCAAAAGCATGGGGCGCGACATAGGGTAACTCGAGCCGCGAAGCCTTGCGGGGACCGCGGGAGCCTGCGGAAGATCAGGCCATTGAGGATCGTTTTAAGGTATCCTTTTCGGGATAGAATCGTTTAAAGAAAGAGGGTCAGTACAATGTAAAAAAAAAAAAGAGGTGCAATACGAGGACTTCCCAGGAGGTCACCCATCCTAGTACTATTCTCGTCCAAGCATGCTTGACTGCGGAGTTCTGATGGGATCCAGTGCATTAGTGTTGATATGATCTCACCTATTAAAGTGTGTGCACACAATTATCATAAGCATGGGGTGCGACATGAAGTAACTCGAGCCGCGAAGCCTTGTGGGGACCGGGGGAGCCTACGGAAGATCAGGCCATTGAGGATCGCTTTAAGGTATCCTTCTCGGGATAGAATCGTTTAAAGAAAGAGGGTCAGTACTAGCAATTTGCGGATAAATCCTCGTTGCAAGTATAGTTTCTAAATTTTCAAAAGTCCTTTGATACAAACGTTTTGGTTGTCACAAGTAACAAACCCCCTTGAAATTGATAACCGAGTATTCAAACTTCGGGTCGTCTTCTCAAGGAATTGCAGGGAGGTATGTTCTTATTATTGGTTATGAGTTTGTAAATTAGGGGTTTTAGAAATTAGGGAGCAGTATGTCGCATAAGAAGAAATAAAATAAATAAATAACTATAAAATAAACTCTTGGCAAGGTACGAAAACAGGAAGTCCTATCCTGGTTATCCTTATCAATTGTAAAGAGAATTGGATTCTTCTCCCACTTTGTTAACCTCTAATTATGAAGGTAAGTTATGTGGATGAATTAATTCTGATTCCTCAGGTCCTAGTCTTTCCTTGGGAAAGACTAGAGTTATTGGAACTTGAATTAATTCTTGAAGAATTCCAATTTTCAATCAATAATGAGTTTCATAACTCAAGGGTCACCAATTATTTAACCAAAGCCGAAAGGGAAAAATAAATCTAAATTGAATTGAAAGCAATCTTAAACAGAATAAAACAATCATAATCTGAAATACCTCAAAATGCATTAATAAAAGAAATCAATTCTAACATGAAGTTCGTAAACCAACATTAACAAACTGAAATAAAATAATAGAATAAATAAAGAACCCGGGATTGAGAGCCACTCCTAAAACTAAGAGAAATCCTAAATCCTAATACTAAGAGAGAGGAGAGAACCTCTCTCTCTAAAAACTACATCTAAAACATGAAAAGTGAATTATGAGAGCCTCCTCATGAATGAATGGATTCCCCCACTTCATAGCCTCTAATCTGTGTTTTCTAGGTCGCAAACTGGGTTAAAAACAGCCCAGAAATCGCCCCCAGCATATTCTGGTACGTACAGGCCGCGGAAAAGTGATGCGGCCGCATGGCTCACGCGGCTGCGCGGGTTGTGTTCGTGCCAGGTCACGCGTCCGCGTGACCCACGCGTTCGCGTCGTCTGGCGTCGGGACAGCTATATAAATTATATATCAAATCGAAGCCCCGGATGTTAGCTTTCCAACGCAACTGAAACCACATCGTGTGGACCTATGTAGCTAAAGTTATAGCCGTTTGAGTGCAAAGAGGTCAGGCTGGACAGCTTAGCAATTTCTCCAACTTCTTGTATTCCTTCCACTTTTACATGCTTCCTTTCCATTCTCTGAGCCATTCCTGTCCTGTAATCTCTGAGATCACTTAGCACACATATCAAGGCATTTTATGGTAATAAGAGAGGATTAATAATAACCAAATATAAGATCAAAGAAGCACGTTTTCAATCATAGTACAAAATCAGGAAGGAAATATAAAACTATGCAAATATTATGAATATGTGGGTAAAGAGTTGATAAAATTCACTCATTGAGCACAAGATAAACCATAAAATAGTGGTTTATCAACCTCCCCACACTTAAACACTAGTATGTCCTCATGCTAAGCTCAAGAGAAACTGTAAAGATGAAGAGGAATGGTAGATTAATATGAAATGCAATCCTATCTATATGAATGCAACTACATGCAGAATGTTTCTACCTACTTGGTTAAAAAAAATAAATCTTTCAAGAACATATATGAACTGGATTTCACTGATTCAAATCATAAAAATTAAGTAAAAGTAAACTTGCAGAAGAAAATAGCTCATGAAAGCCGAGAACAAAGAATCGAGCATCGAACCCTCATTGGAAGTGTATACACTCTAATCATTCAAGTGTTTAAAGTTCGACTCTCTCAATTCTCTACTAACCTTGCTTTCTAAGGCTTGCTCTTCATCTAACAATCAACAAAAATTTAATGCATAAATACACATATCAAGAGGTCTTTTAAGGAATGTAATGGGGTTAGGGTCAAGGTAGGATTGTATTTGGTCAAGTGGACTAAAAATCTTAATTCTTAATTAACTTAAACTTTTCCACCTAACTTAGACAATCCATGTAATCATAATACAACATCTAACCATCCATTAACTATGTTTTCCACATATTCATACATTCTAATTTCAAGTACAACTCATATGCATTGCTTTCACCACTCACTTTGGGGCATTTTGTCCCCTTTTATTTGCTCTTTTTCTTTTCTTTTCTTTTCTTTTTCTTTTATTTTTCTCTCTTTTTTTATATTATTTTTTTTTGTTTTTCTCAATGCATATGATTAAATTATTGAATGCATAAACATGTCCTAAACATTTCTTTCACATTTTCAAAAATTTCTAACATACTCAATTCTCAAACCAAATGTTTCCAGACACAATTTTCCCACACTTAAATCATAAGAACTTTCACTAGTCTAAGCTAACCAAGGATTCAAATTAAGGACATTATTGTTTTTCGTTTAGAGTTGATGATGTGCTAAAATAAAGAACAAATGTGTATAATAGGCTCAAAATTGGTTTGCAAGGGATAATGAAAGGCAAGGCCATATGGGTATGTGAGCTCAGTGAAACAAAGGCCTCAATCATTTAAGTGCATGTATACATCAAATAATGGAAATATAGAATTAAGCAAGACAAAGATCACAATTTTAGAGAGAAAAACACACATCAAAAATAAATTATTGGTTGATAAAATGCAACCAATCAATTAGGCTAAAAAATCTTACAGGTTTTGTGTGTTCGAGCTCTAAACCATGTTCCAATATAATATTTCTTCAAACAAGTGTAACAAAAAAATTTATTCAAATTAGTGAAATACTTTAAAAGGTTTCTTGGAAAAGAAAATATTACTTCAACCATGTGGTAAAATATGCAAAAAATCAAACAAATATGCAATCAATTATGCAAATGCAACAATGAACAAACAAATAAAATAAAAAATTTTTGGTGTTGAGTCAAGAAATAACTAACCCATGGAGATCGGTATCGACCTCCCCACACTTAAAAGATTGCACCGTCCTCGGTGCATGCTGAGATGTGCAAGTGGATGGGGGTTGTGGTTTCTCAGCTGAGCTCTTTTTGTTCCTTTCCTTGCCGGCAGTTTGGGAGTAGCTTTCTCCTTTCCTTCCTTGGTGGCCATCCTGAAGAAGGGAAGAGAAAGTAAATTAAATTCAAATAGATATATAGCAAGGAAGAGAACGGAAGAGTGGTGGTGATGGATGCACATTTGGATGTAATTGACATTAACACATGCTCGCGAGTACATGTGAAAAGCCATCAATTGAAAATAGCTAGTGCATATAAGGACAAGTGAATGCAAGGTGTTTATTGGCATGCCGGCAAAGGGCATGAGTAGCATAGACCAAGCATCACTTGTAATAAATCACCATGTTTGTATTGACAATTATATTCAATTAATAAAATAGTAAAGGGAGTTTATGAAAAGCAAGCATTGAATAGTATAAAGTATAATAGAGAAGTGCATAATGCCATATGGGCTTTTTCACAAACACATAGCATGTATGGTAAATAAGCTATTGAAAGTATTAAATTGAACATGCAAGCAACCCTTCAAAAGTAATATATAATTGTCAAACAATTTCATAATAATTTACAAGAAAATAATTTTCCAATTAAATTTTTAACACCAAAATAACAAATTTAGAAAAGAAAATAAAAATATGCACAAAATAAAAAAAATGCAATGAATGAAAGTATGCAAATAAATTAAATAAAATAGAATGGAAGTGAGAGAAAATAAGAAAAGAAGAAGAAAGAAATAAGAAAAGATAAGAAGAATAAGGATTCGGAGAAGAAAAGATAAGAAAATCGGCACTAATCTGGAGAGGTTGTGCGACGCTGGCGACGCGGTCGCGTGGGTGACGCGGTTGCGTGGTGCGCAATAAGGTTAGGCGACGTGGACGCGTGGGGCACGCGATCGCGTGACTTGATTTGTGCTAGTAGCGCGAGTGCAGCCTCGCGGTCGCACAACTCTCTGTTCAAAACTTAGTATTGCCAAAATCCAGGGTGATGCGGTCGCGTGGTCGACGCGATCGCGCGGGTGGCCTTTTTCTTAAAATGACGCGGCCGCGTGAGGCACGCGGTCGCGTGGTAGGGCTTGGGCTTCCATCACGAGTCCAGCCCAATTCCAGCTCAACTTTCGACCATACACCTTGTTACGTCGAAATCCAGGGCCACGCGGTCGCGTGGGTGACGGGGACGCGTGGGAAAGCCATTTTGCAAATGACGCGGCCGCATCAGCGATGCAGTTGCGTGAGACGATTTGTGCCCTTGGCACACCTCCAGCTCTGCTCCTGTGTAACTCTCTGTTCAATTTCTTTTCCTCCTAACGCACATACGACGCGGACGCGTCAGCGACGCTGCCGCGTCGCGTGCGTAAATCCCTTTTTTTTGAAAAATGAAGAATGCAGTGTTAATATGAATGTGACGCAAAACTCCAGGTTCAATATAATAAAATAAAACAAAACTAGAAAACAAATAAAACTAAATAAAAATGAAAAATGAACGATCGTACCATGGTGGGTTGTCTCCCACCTAGCACTTTTAGTTAAAGTCCTTAAGTTGGACATTTGGTGAGCTTCCTATTATGGTGGCTTGTGCTTGAACTCATCTAGGAATCTCCACCAATGTTTGTGATTCCAGTGTCCTCCGGGATCCCAAACTAAGCATGTAAAGCCCTTAAGAAGCTTCAAACAGATTCTTAGGCTCCTGGGGTGACAAATGCCAAAATAGATTCCAGGATCCTAAACTTTACTTTTACACCCGTTTTTGTCTCGATCTGCATTTTTCCAGCCGGGTGAAAGGTGATCTGAATTCTCACTGCAGCGACCAAACAGCTTCCTAGACCCATTCAGTTGAGCTTTATACCAACCTTTGCGTTTAAACTTAAAGCTTCCAAACATGATGAACCTTGCAGGACAATTCTTACCACTGACCATCTTCCTCTTACTCTTGATGCCACAAAGAGCTCTAAGTTGACCATTCGTCTCCAGTAGCCCATATTCAAGTGGGAGAAAGCTAAGGGATATGAATTTTACCCACTTGAATGTTGTGAAGGATGATGGCAACTTAGGGGGAGGTATTTTTAATGAAATTGCAAGCTCCATTCCCTTGTGTTCCTCTCTGATAATTACCACCTCTTTGCAAGCTTCTTCAATTTCAACATCTTCCTCTTGGTAGCTCTCTTTCAATTCAATCTCCTCTTCATTGCTTTCCAAGGACATGGTAGGTTGTGCTTCTTCTTCTTGAATCTCCATCTCTTGATCAACCTCTTCCAAGTCTTCAACTATGATATGCTTTGGAGGTTGTACACCCTCCTCAGCATCAATTTCAACCGTCTTGGAAGGAGGCTCTATGTCTTGACTTTCCCATGGAGGTTCTGCATCTCCTAAGTCTTCAACCACTTCTTCTTCTTCTTGAACAATGACAGCGTCTTCTACTTGTTCTAGTACGAATTCATTCTCTGTCTGGTCCACTGGGGTCTCTGGTATCTCCGTCATGCTACGCTCTTCAGTAGACTGTCCACATGGAGCTATGGCTGATCCTTGTATATTTGAGCACCTAGAAACCCATTGAATTACTACTTGCTCCAATTGTTGAATGGTTGCCTGAAATCGATCCACTATTTCCTTGAAACGATCCTTTGTCTCTTGATGTACTCGGCTTTCATAAGTAGGATCATAGTGCTCTTGGATTGATGGATATGGAGATGATGAATATTGAAGTGGTGGTTCTTGGGAGTAATTGGGTTGGAATTGGGGTGGTTCTATATATGGTTCATATGGCTCATAAGGTGGTTGGTATGGTGGTTGAGGGTTAGGGTCATATGGAGGTGAATGGCGGAAAGGGGCTTGTGAGTTTGGTGGTCCAAAGTTATGTTGAGGAAAGGGTTCATAGGCATATGGTGGTGGTTGTTGATAGTCCATTGGAGGTGGTTGTTGCCATGAGGATTGATCAAGTCCTTGTGGCTCCTCCCATCTTTGATTGTTCCAACCTTGATGCCTGTTCTCATTGTAATTTCTTCTTCCTGCAACATTATTGTAACCAGACTCATAGCCAAAGGGGTGAGAGTTCATGACAGCAAATAAAAAAAATTAAAAACAAAAATAAAAACAAATTGAAATTAAAAGGTTATTTAAATTTTGAATTCGAAAATTAAATTTTGAAATTTGAATTTTAAATTTTGAAATTTGAATTTTTAATTTTTGAAATTTGAATTTTTTTTTTGAAATTTGAAAATTGAAAATTTTTAAATTTGATTTTTGAAATAAGATAAGATAAAAATTTTAAAATAAAAATCAATAACCTCTTAATTTACGAAAAAGCAAATAAAAATAAAAAATAAAAACAAATCAAAAAGCAAATATTTACAATAACCAATAATAAGGCACACGTTTGCAATTCCCCGGCAACGGCGCCATTTTGATGAGAGAACTTTTGCGTGGTCTAGAAATTTGCGGATAAATCCTCGTTGCAAGTATAGTTTCTAAACCTTCAAAAGTCCTTTCATACAAACGTTTTGGTTGTCACAAGTAACAAACCCCCTTGAAATTGATAACCGAGTATTCAAACCTCGGGTCATCTTCTCAAGGAATTGCAGGGAGGTATGTTCTTATTATTGGTTATGAGTTTGTAAATTAGGGGTTTTAGAAATTAGGGAGCAGTATGTCGCATAAGAAGAAATAAAATAAATAAATAACTATAAAATAAACTCTTGGCAAGGTACAAAAACAGGAAGTTCTATCCTGGTTATCCTTATCAATTGTAAAGAGAATTGGATTCTTCTCCCACTTTGTTAACCTCTAACTATGAAGGTAACTTATGTGGATGAATTAATTCTGATTCCTCAGGTCCTAGTCTTTCCTTGGGAAAGACTAGAGTTATTGGAACTTGAATTAATTCTTGAAGAATTCCAATTTTCAATCAACAATGAGTTTGATAACTCAAGGGTCACCAATTATTTAACCAAAGCCGAAAGGGAAAAATAAATCTAAATTGAATTGAAAGCAATCTTAAACAGAATAAAACAATCATAATCTGAAATACCTCAAAATGCATTAATAAAAGAAATCAATTCTAACATGAAGTTCGTAAACCAACATTAACAAACTGAAATAAAATAATAGAATAAATAGAGAACCCGGGATTGAGAGCCATTTCTAAAACTAAGAGAAATCCTAAATCCTAATACTAAGAGAGAGGAGAGAACCTCTCTCTCTAAAAACTACATCTAAAACATGAAAAGTGAATTATGAGAGCCTCCTCATGAATGAATGGATTCCCCCACTTTATAGCCTCTAATCTGTGTTTTCTGGGCCGCAAACTGGGTTAAAAATAGCTCAGAAATTGCCCCCAGCGTATTTTGGTACATACAGGTCGCGGAAAAGTGACGCGGCCGCATGGCTCACGCGGCCGTGCGGGTTGTGTTCCTGCCAGGTCACGCATCCGCGTGACCCACGCGTTCGCGTTGCCTGGCATCGAGGCAGCTATGGCAAATTATATATCAAATCGAAGCCTCAGACGTTAGCTTTCCAACGCAACTGGAACCGCGTCGTTTGAACCTCTGTAGCTAAAGTTATAGCCGTTTGAGTGCAAAGAGGTCAGGCTGGACAGCTCAGCAATTTCTCCAACTTCTTGTATTCCTTCCACTTTTGCATGCTTCCTTTCCATCCTCTGAGCCATTCCTGCCCTGTAATCTCTGAGATCACTTAGCACACATATCAAGGCATCTAATGGTAATAAGAGAGGATTAATAATAAGTAAATATAAGATCAAAGAAGCACGTTTTCAATCATAGTACAAAATCAGGAAGGAAATATAAAACTATGCAAATATTATGAATAAGTGGGTAAAGAGTTGATAAAATCCACTCAATTGAGCACAAGATAAACCATAAAAGAGTGGTTTATCAGCAACACGAGGAGTTCCCAGGAGGTCACCCATCCTAGTACTACTCACGCACAAGCACTCTTAATTGCGGAGTTCTGATGGGATCTGGTGCATTAGAGCTGGTATGATCTCACATGTTAAAGTGTGTGCACACAATTATTATAAGCATGTTACGCGACATAGAGTAATTTGAGCCGCAAAGCCTTGCGTGGGACCTGGTGGACGAAATTGTGATCATCAATAATGGCTCTAAAGGCTTGGTGCTCTCAAACGTAAATCACACTTAGTCACAACTCCGCACAACTAACCAGCAAGTATACTGGGTTGTCCAAGTAATACCTTACGTGAGTAAGGGTCGATCCCACAGAGATTGTTGGTATGAAGCAAGCTATAGTCATCTTGTAAATCCCAGTCAGGCGGATTCAACTATATTAAGAGATTATTGGATTTTCGAATAATAATAATAATAAATTTAAACAGAAAATAAAGATAGAGTTACTCATGTAATTCAATGGTGAGAATTTCAGATAAGTGCATGGAGGTGCTGTGTTCCTTCTGAATCTCTGCTTTCCTACTGCTTTCATCTAATCCTTCTTACTCCTTTCCATGGCAAGCTGTATGTAGGGCATCACCGTTGTCAATGGCTACATCCCATCCTCTCAGTGAAAATGGTCCAAATGCTCTATCACAGCAAGGCTAATCATCTGTCGGTTCTCGATCATGTTGGAATAGAATCCCTTGATTCTTTTGCGTTTGTCATCACGCCCAACAATCACGAGTTTGAAGCTCGCATAGTCATTCAATTCCGGAATCCTACTCGGAATACCATAGACAAGGTTAGACTTTTCGGATTCCCACGAATGCCACCATCAATTCTAGCTTATACCACGAAGATTCTGATTAAGGAATCCAAGAGATATGTGCTCGGTCTAAGGTAGAACGGAAGTAGTTGTCAGTCACACGTTCATAGGTGAGAATGATGATGAGTGTCACGGATCATCACATTCATCATGTTGAAATGCAACGAATATCATATAATAAGAACAAGCAGAATTGAATAGAAAATAGTAGTAATTGCATTGAAACTTGAGGTACAGCAGAGCTCCACACCCTTAATCTATGGTGTGTAGAAACTCTACCGTTAAAAATACATAAGTGATGAAGGTTCAGGCATGGCCGAATGGCCAACCCCCCAAAACGTGATCAATAGTCTCCTAAGATGAATAATAAAATAAAACTAAGACCAAAGATATCTAATACAATAGTAAAAAGTCCTATTTATACTAGACTAGCTACTAGGGTTTACAAAAGTAAGTAATTGATGTAGAAATCCACTTCCGGGGCCCACTTGGTGTTTGCTTGGACTGAGCTTGATCTTTACACGAGATGAGGCTTATCTTGGAGTTGAACGCCAAGTTGTAACGTGTTTTTGACGTTCAACTCTGGTTCGTGACGTGTTTCTAGCATTTGACTCCAGAATGCAGCATGGAACTGCCGTTGAGCACCATTTTACGTCATCTAATCACGAATAAAGTATGGACTATTATATATTTCTGAAAAGCTCTGAATGTCTACTTTCCAACGCCATTAAGAGCGCACCATTTGGAGATCTGTATCTCCATAAAATCCATTCCGAGTGCAGAGAGGTCAGAATCCAACAACATCAGCAGTCCTTTGTCAGCCTCTTATCAGAGTTTTGCTCAGGTCCCTCAATTTCAGCCAGAAATTACCTGAAATCACAGAAAAACACACAAACTCATAGTAACGTACAGAAATGTGAATTTATCATAAAAACTAATGAAAATATCCCTAAAAGTAACTAGATCATACTAAAAATTACCTAAAAACAATACCAAAAAGCGTATAAATTATCCGCTCATCACAACACCAAACTTAAATTTTTGCTTGTCCCCAAGCAACTGAAAATCAATTAGGATAAAAAGAAGAGAATATAATATAAATCCCAAAATATCAATGAATATTAATTCTAATTAGATGAGCGGGACTTGTAGCTTTTTGCTTCTGAATAGTTTTGGCATCTCACTTTCTCCTTTGAAGTTTAGAATGATTGGCATCTATAGGAACTTAGAATTTCAGATAGTGTTATTGATTCTCCTATTTAAGTATGTTGATTCTTGAACACAGCTACTTTTATAAGTCTTGGTCGTGGCCCTAAGCACTTTGTTTTCCAGTATTACCACCGGATACATAAATGCCACATACACATAGTTGGGTGAACCTTTTCAGATTATGACTCAGCTTTGCTAAAGTCCCCAGTTAGAGGTGTCCAGAGCTCTTAAGCACACTCTTTTTGCTTTGGATCATGACTTTAACCACTCAGTCTCAAGCTTTTCACTTGGACCTGCATGCCACAAGCACATGGTTAGGGACAGCTTGATTTAGCCGCTTAGGCCTGGATTTTATTTTCTTGGACCCTCCTATCCATTGATGCTCAAAGCCTTGGATCCTTTTTACCCTTGCCTTTTGGTTTTAAGGGCTATTGGCTTTTTCTACTTGCTTTTTCTTTTTCTAAATTTTTTTTCGCAAGCTTTTGCCTTTTCACTACTTTTTCTTGCTTCAAGAATCAATTTCATGATTTTTCAGATTATCAATTGCATTTCTCTTTATTCATCATTCTTTCAAGAGCCAACAATTTTAACATTCATAAACAACAAGATCAAAATTATTCACTGTTCAAGCATTCATTCAGAAAACAAAAAGTATTGTCACCACATCAATATAATTAAACTAAATTCAAGGATAATTTCAAAATTCATGTACTTCTTGTTCTTTTGAATTAGAAACTTTTTTCATTTAAGAGAGTTGAAGGATTTATGGATTTATTCATAGCCTTAAGACATAGTTACTCAATGCTAATGATCATGAAGTAGAGACACAAAACATAAACAAACATAAAGCATAAAAAACAGAAAAACAGAAAAAAATTAAGAACAAGGAATGAGTCCACCTTAGTGATGGTGGCGCTTTCTTCTTAAAGAGCCAAGGATGCTTTTTGAGCTCCTTTATGTCTCTTCCTTGCCTTTGTTGCATGATCCCTAGTGATTTTGGTGCTCCTATCCTTAGTTGCTCCCAATAATTATGTGGAGGAACATGTATCCCCTGAGGTATCTCAGGAATTTCTTGATGAGAGAATTCCTCATGCTCTCTTGATTTGCAGTCAAATGCTCTATTACTGAGCTATGGACCCTTGAGATGAATCTCTCCATCTTCCATGACTCAGAGGTGGAAGCAATTGTCTTCCCTTTTTCTTGTTCTCTTTTTTTTTTTTTGAGGTTTCTCTGGCCTTAGGTGCCATCAATAGTTATGGAAAAGCAAAAAAGCTATGCTTTTACCACACCAAACTTAGAATGTTGCTCGCCCTCGAGCAAAAGAAGAAAGAATAGAAGAAGAAGAAGAAGATATGGAGGAGAGGGAGAGAGGTGTGTATTCGGCTATGTAGGGTGGGTTTGGGTGGGAAATAGATGATGGATGTGAGTGGTGAAGAGGTGATGGGGAAGAGGGATTGAGGTGATTGGTGAAGAAGAGAGAAGGTGAGTTGAGGTAGGTGGGTATCCTTTGGGGTCCACAGATACTGAGATGATCCTGTGGGGTCCACAGATCCTAAGGTGTCAAGGATTTACATCCTTGCACCAATTAGGCATGTAAAATGCCTTTGCATGCAATTCTGGCATTTAAACGCCGAGGTGATGCATGTTCTGGGCATTCAACACCCAACTGCATAATGTTTCTGGCGTTGAACGCCAGTTCCATGCTCTGTTCTGGCGTTGAATGCTAGCCTGATGATCAGATTTCTTGACGGTTTAGAATTTATCTAATGAAGTCTCGTTATGAAGTATAGTTTCCAAACCAATCAATAATCCTTTCATGCAAAAATTTTGGTTATCACATGTACAAACCCCAATGAAAATTAACCGAAGTATTAAGACTCTGGGTCGTCTCACGAAGAGTTGCAATGAAATGTATGATTATTGGCTATGAGGGTTATAGGGGGGTTTTGGTTGATGAGAGGGGCAATAAAATAAAAAGACAAGAAAAGTAAATTGAGCAAGTAATTAAAGAAAACAAGTAATAAAGAGAGACATTCATAGCAATGGATTGAGATCATAGGCTTTCTATCCTAGTCATGCATGATTAATTCATCTTATTTAGTTAACTCCAACAAATAGGGAGAATGTCAAACAAGAGATTAATCTCAATCCAAAAGTCCTAATCGACTTACTAATTAAACTAGCAAAAGATTAGCGTCAATGGAAATAATCTTCCATAAGTCCTAATCAACTCACAAATTAAATTAGCAAAAGATTAGCATCAATGGAAACAATACTAGCTAACAACTCTATATTACCAACATGAGTTGGGTTTTCATGACTCAAGATTCCCCAATCACTCTTTCCAAGCCAAGAATGCTCAAAATCTACTCTAACATCCTACCAAGAATTTTGTCAAACACTTGGTAGGCATAAAAGGAAAGCATAGTAAAATTGCAAGGAATGTAAATCTACACTACTCAATTGCAATGAAGTAAACAACAACAAATCCAAATCAACAATAAACGAACATAAATCATAAATTGCATTGAATTGAAAATAGAAGAACAAAAATGCATCAACATAAAAGTAAGTAATTACAAGAATGAGATACAAAATTAAAGAGAGAAAGAGTAGAGGAACAAGGAATTATAAAAGAAAAGTAGATCAAAGCATGAATTAAACCTAAATCTAAGATAGAAATTAACCTAACCTAATTCTAGAGAGAAGAGGGAGCTTCTCTCTCTAGAAAACTAACTAAAGGCTCATGTTGGTTAAACTAATTGCTCCCCCTTGCTTGGACTTCAATTCTGCTTGAAATACACTCAGAAACAAGTTGGAATTAGACCTGGGCTGCTCAGAAATCGCCCCCCAGGGATTTGCCTTTAAGTGGGCCAAGTAAGAGTATTGGCGCGCGTCGATTGGCAAATCCTCATCCGCGCGGAAGCGGTATGTACACGTGCGCGTCCTTGTGGAAAACCACTTTTGCGCGTGCACGCCTTGTACGCGTGCGCGTCCATTGATGCATTCCAAATCTTTGTTTCTTCATGTATTCTCCTCTTAGCATGTTTTTCTCTTCATTTGTTCCATCCAATACTTGCCTTATGGACCTGAAATTACTTAACAAACACATCAAGGCATCGAATGGAATTAAAATGAATTAAAATTACCGATTTAAGGCCTAAAAAGCATGTTTTTACATTCAAGCACAATTCAAAGGAGAATTACGAAACCATGCTATTTTATTGGATAAATGTGGGAAAAGGTGAATAAATCTCTCAAAATAAGCACAAAATAAACCACAAAATCGTGGTTTATCAAATCTCCCCACACTTAAACTAAGCATGTCCTCATGCTAAAATCAAGGAAGAAGCAAAGGGTATCACATTTATTCAATGCAAACTACTAACTAAATGCAATCTATCTACATAAATGCAATGGCTTAGTCAAATTAAATCAATCTTCCAGGAATACACATGCAAGCACAAGTGCTAAGGCAATAGCAATCAAAGTAAACCACAATCGAATTGAGTTATTGAAAGATTTAACAAACTTGCAAGAAAAGATGATCATGGGTGGAAACATGTAATTGAGCAATCGAACCCTCACCGGATGTGTATCCGCTCTAGTCACTCAAGTATATGGGGTTGGTTCACTCAATTCTCCCCTAATCATATTTTCCAAGATTTGTTTTTCATCTAACAATCAACAATTACTTTATGCATGCATACAAATATCATGAGGACTTTCCCAAAGGTTGTAATGGGGCTAGGGTCAAGGTAGGGTGTATATGGTCAAGTGAGCTTGAAATTTGAATCTTTGATTAACTTAAACTTCCCACCTAACCTATGACTACCTATACAATTCTAAACAAACCTAACTACCCATTCTTCTCTTTTTTACGCACTCATGCATTCTCTTTTTGATCACCACCCATATGCATTGATTATTATTGAACTTCATTTTGGGGCATTTTGTCCCCTTTTTATTGCAAATTTTTTTTTCATAAAGTATATATACAAGTACCAATGCATATGGTTTTACATTTGATTAATACATGAGTATGTACCCAATTCCCAAGGTTTTTCAATAAAAAACATAAACACACCTTTATCTCTACCCAATGTTCCCAACTCTCCCAAAATCAAATAATGAACACTCTCAATAGCCTAAGCTAATCAAAGATCCAAATTAAGGACATTTATTGTTTTTCACTTAGGCTTGTAATGTGCTACAATTAAGAATAAGTGGGTTAAGCATAGGCTCAAAATTGGCTAACAATGAAAGAAAAAAGGTAGGCTATATGGGTAAGTGAGCTATTTGAAACAATGGCCTCAATCATATAAATGCATGTATACACAAAGTAATGGACATAAAGAATCGAACAAATCAAAGATTACAATCATAGGAAGAGAATAATGCACACAAGAATGAAAATAAGTGGTTATATGATGTAACCACACAATTAGGTTCAAATCTCACATGCTTGTGTTCTTAGCTCACAACATGATCCACAAAGTATATACTTCAAGCAAGTTCTAAGAAAAAAAAAACTTTTTTTTCAATCAATTGGGGTGCCCTATAGATAAAATCCTTGGAAAATATCATGATTTTGACTAAGCTCAATATATACATATGCAAATTAAGAAAATGCAACTAAAAATCCTAAAATGAAATGCAAAAGTGTTGGGATTAGAAACTTGTTACCCAAAAGACGCCGAGTGGTCGGACGACCTCCCCACACTTAAAAGTTTGCACCGTCCTTGGTGCATCCAAAGATGAGCAAGGGGTACGGCGACTCTCCTAGTTGCTACCTTCAGCTGGTAGGTCAACCGGTTGCTGCGTGTACTTCCTTCTGCTTCC
This sequence comes from Arachis hypogaea, assembly GCF_003086295.3. Classification (NCBI taxonomy): domain Eukaryota; kingdom Viridiplantae; phylum Streptophyta; class Magnoliopsida; order Fabales; family Fabaceae; genus Arachis; species Arachis hypogaea. The sequence goes on from NC_092041.1 coordinate 54,047,612, forward strand.
ATTTTTTTATGGTGCATCAATCATGAAAAACAAAATAAACACCGTAAAATGAGAAAATACAAAAGCTACGAAGCATACATTGTTGGGATGAGGTAAGAACCACTAGAATGGAGTGAGTGGATTAGTATGACATTGATGAAAAATAGGTGTGTGAGTTCTAAAATTATGCGCGGTTTATAACACACACACACTAGTATAAAAAGTTATGTCACAATTACACAAAACAAAACATGCACTTCACTCATTCTAGTGTGCTTGAGATACTTTAAAAGACTTATAGGTTAAGGCAACCAAACAAGTAGTGAAGAAGCATAAAAGCATTCAAGCAAAAATCAAGCAATTGAGAAATTGGATAATGAATGGACATTGATTCATGTGTAAGTAGACTTAGTGAACAAAATGGTATAAAGAGCTCACACATCAAACAATGACACTTATTGAAATTGTTGCAACACCTAAGTGACATAGAGGTGAAACACATGGATGCTATGGGACTTAGGAGAAAGGACATAGAAGTGAAAATCAATCACATAGCAAGCATGGTCCACAAAGCTTGAAAAGCTCAAAAATTTGTCATTAGGTAAGCTTTCGATCCAAATTCACAACTCTACAATCTCAATTCATGGAATAGGTGATGATCAATTAGAACAAGCATCCTAAAAAAATGCATTGATAATGTACAATTGCCTAACAATGGATGATGAATGCATGGCGGCCAGAACATGCAATTCAAGAAGTTAAGATGCATGAAGGCAATGTAACATGTACTTGGTATTCACAAGTGTTAAACATGAAAATCCAAAACCAAGTAATAAATTGTAACCTCAACAAAGGAATCCAACAATGGCAATAACATAATGATGTTAAACTAACATCCTATCAGTAATAAGCAGCAGTAAATAGTAAACAAGATCAGTGATCCAACACTTATAATGGAAAACAAAAATTAAAATAACTAACTAACTAAAAGAAATGGTGTTACATGATGTTTGGTAGTGTTGGATGATGATTGCAGGGTGGAAAGAAAAGAAGGGAAGAGAGAAAAAGGAAAGAAATGGAAAAAGGAGAAGAAAAGAAGGTGGGTGAAATAGGGCAATCCACGCGTGCACGTCATGTGCGCGTAAGCGTGGATGGATGAAATGGAAGCGGCGCGTATGCGTGCGGCACGCCTGCGCATCGGTGGTTTATTTCGAGAGTGGTGCGTCCGCGCAAGGTATGCGTGTGCGTGCCTTTGGGCACAAAGTTGGCACACTCCAGGCACAACTCTCGGGAAAATGTATGGAGGGTGTTAAAATTCAATCCACGCGTACGCATACATGGCGCGGGCGCGTAGATGATCGAAATTGCTTGGGCACGCGTATGCGTGGAGTGTGCGTGCGCGTCGATGGTGCTCTGTTTTTCAAAAATTTTTCTATGTTTTTGCACCAATCCAAGCATTCCAAACCTCCAAACAGCTACCAAAACATCAATAAACCTTATTTAACCTCCTAAACTCCAAATTAAACACAACTAAGCAATTCAAAACAAAGAATTAAACCTATTTTACCAATATTTACAAAGAGAAAAAGGGAAAGAGTTTACCATGGTGGGTTGTCTCCCACCTAGCACTTTTGTTTATTGTCCTTAAGTTGGACTTATGGGGAGCTTCCATCAAGGTGGCTTGTGCTTGAATCCATCCTTGAACATCCACCAATGCTTGGACTTCCATTGTGCTTCATCATTCAAAGTTAATAACTCCAAGCTTTGATGGAGTTCTTCACAAACTAGAGGCTCCCAAAGTTGATCTTCCTTGTGTGATCCGGGATCCCATACTTTGTTTTCACACCCGTCCTTGAGTTGATCATGGTGATTTTCTCCGGGTGGCAAGAGAGATGAATTCTCATGGAAGCACCAAACTATCCTCCTAGACCCATCTACTTGAGCACTACACCAATCCATGCTCTTCGATTTTGAGCTTCCAACCATAATGAGCCTAGACTTACAATGCCAACCACTAAAGATCCTCCTCTTACGCTTAATTCCACAAAGCGCCCTAAGTTGGCCATCCGTTTCAAGAATACCATATTCAAGTGGGATAATAAAGCTAAGAGTTAGAAGTTTTACCCACTCAAATGAAGGATTGGATGACAACCTAGGTGGAGGAGTTCCCAATGATCTTGACAAAGCACGCTCCACTCCCGTCCATCCTCTTCTAGAGGCTTCCACCACTTGGCAAGGTTCTTCAAACTCTACCTCTTGCCAAGCTTCCTCAAGTTCAAGCTCTTCTTCACCAATGTCTTCTAGCTCCTCCCCATTACTCAAATCATAAATAGGAGGTTGAGTGAAATCTACCTCATCATCAATTCCAAGTATAGTGGGGAAGGGTTCTTCAAGCTCAAAAGGATCACATGTTGACTCGGAATCATCATAAATAAGAGGACCTATTTCTTGGGACACTTCTTCCCATTCTTCAATCACATTGTGCCTTGGAGATTGTGCACTCTCCTCCTCAACATCAACTTCAAACTCCATGGAAGAAGGATCTTCACTTTGTGATTCCCCTATGTACTCAACATGTCCTAAGGTTCTAACCACTACTTCCTTTGGTTCAATAATCTCTACCTTCTCCGCTTGTTGCACTTCTTGCTTTAACTCTTCTTCTCCACCTTGAAGCTTCAAGTCCATTCCCTCACTAAGCTCCTTGGGTGCTTCTCCATATTCAACAATGGGAGTGCCTTGATCTCATAGGCTTAGGCGGGATGAGACTATGTTGCTAACGGCTTTTACCATGATAGCCATCTTAGCTCTTAGCTTCGCAAACTTCTTTTCATCCTCCTCGTGTTGCCTTAGGATAAGAGATTCAAGATCTCTCAATTCTAGCATAAAGGCTTCATCAGAGGGTTATGGTGGAAGAGAGGGTTCATTGTTTGAGGGAAAGGTATTGTAGTTGGAAGGTGGTTCATGTTGGTGAAATTCTTGAGGTGGTGTGTGTGGACTTTGTGGTTCATAGGAGTATTGGTATTGGAAAGGTGGTGGTTCTAGATGTGGTTCATATGGTGGTTGGTATGGTGGGTATGGGTTAGGATCATATGGAGGTGAATGGTGGTTTGAGGCATGTGAGTGTGGTGGAGGGCTATATTGAGGAGGGGGATCATGTGCATATGATGATTGTGGTTGACAACCACAATGAGGGTCATCACATATATTAGATTGGTATGCATCAAGATTTGAATTGTACCCATAAGAGTCCGGAGGGGGTTGTTCCCAAGAAGGTTGTCCATAAGCTTGGGGCTCCTCCCACCTTTGATTTCCAAATCCTTGATGCACATCCTCATTGAAGCTTTCATTTCCTACAACATAGTTTGAACCACACTCATAGCCAAAGTGAGAATTTATGATAGCAAAAGAAAAATGGAAATAAAATCAAATAAGAGATAGAGAAAACCAATCCCTAAAAACTAGCAAGAGCTAACAAAAGTGAGCATATTCACACTATTCACATATATACAATAACCAATAACATAACACCATTGCAACTCCCTGGCAACGGCGCCATTTTAATGATCGGATTTCTTGACGGTTTAGAATTTATCTAATGAAGTCTTGTTATGAAGTATAGTTTCCAAACAAATCAATAATCCTTTCATGCAAAAATTTTGGTTGTCACATGTACAAACCCCAATGAAAATTAACCGAAGTATTAAGATTCCGGGTCGTCTCACGAAGAGTTGCAATGAAATGTATGATTATTGGCTATGAGGGTTATAGGGGGTTTTGGTTGATGAGAGGGGCAATAAAATAAAAAGACAAGAAAAGTAAATTGAGCAAGTAATTAAAGAAAACAAGTAATAAAGAGAGACATTCATGGCAATGGATTGAGATCATAGGCTTTCTATCCTAGTCATGCATGATTAATTCATCTTATTTAGTTAACTCCAACAAATAGGGAGAATGTCAAACAAGATTAACCAATCATGTCACAATAATAAACAAGAATTTATCTCATTACGTCAACTCCAACGAATACGGAGAAAGTCTAATGAGACTAGCTAATCTCAATCCAAAAGTCCTAATCGACTTACTAATTAAACTAGAAAAAGATTAGCGTCAATGGAAATAATCTTCCAAAATTTCTAATCAACTCACTAATTAAATTAGCAAAAGATTAGCGTCAATTGAAACAATACTAGCTAACAACTCTATATTACCAACATGAGTTGGGTTTTCATGACTCAAGATTGCCCAATCACTCTTTCCAAGCCAAGAATGCTCAAAATCTACTCTAACATCCTACCAAGCATTTTGTCAAACACTTGGTAGGCATAAAATGAAGGCATAGTAAAATTGCAAGGAATGTAAATCTACACTACTCAATTGCAGTGAAGTAAACAACAACAAATCCAAATCAACAATAAACGAACATAAATCATAAATTGCATTGAATTGAAAATAGAAGAACAAAAATGCATCAACATAAAAGTAAGCAATTACAAGAATGAGATACAAAATTAAAGAGAGAAAGAGTAGAGGAACAAGGAATTATAAAAGAAAAGTAGATCAAAGTATGAATTAAACCTAAATCTAAGATGGAAATTAACCTAGCCTAATTCTAGAGAGAAGAGGGAGCTTCTCTCTCTAGAAAACTAACTAGAGGCTCACGTTGGTTAAACTAATTGCTCCCCCCTTGCTTGGACTTCAATTCTGCATGAAATACACTCAGAAATAAGTTGGAATTGGGCCTGGGCTGCTCAGAAATCGCCCCCAGCAATTTGCCTTTAAGTGGGCCAAGTAAGAGTATTGGCGCGCGCGCGCCATGTGCGCGTGCGCGTTGATTGGCAAATCCTCATCCGCGCGGAAGCGGTATGTACGCGTGCGCGTCCTTGTGGAAAACCACTTTTGCGCGTGCGTGCCTTGTACGCGTGCGCGTCCATTGATGCATTCCAATTCTTTGTTTCTTCATGTATTCTCCTCTTAGCATGCTTTTCTCTTCATTTCTTCCATCCAATACTTGCCTTATGGACCTGAAATTACTTAACAAACACATCAAGGCATCGAATGGAATTAAAATGAATTAAAATTACCGATTTAAGGCCTAAAAAGCATGTTTTTACATTCAAGCACAATTCAAAGGAGAATTACGAAACCATGCTATTTCATTAAATAAATGTGGGAAAAGGTGAATAAATCCCTCAAAATAAGCACAAAATAAACCACGAAATCAGGGTTTATCACAGCCGGATGCTCCTTACTGGCATTTAAACGCCAGTAAGTCCTTCCTCCAGGGTGTGATTTTTCTTCTGCTGTTTTTGATTCTGTTTTTAATTTTAATATTTTTTTCATGACTCCACATGATCGTGAACCTAATTAAACATAAAAGAACAATGAAAATAAAGTAAAATTAGATAAATAAAAATTGGGTTGCCTCCCAATAAGCGCATCTTTAATGTCAATAGCTTGACAGTGGGCTCTCATGGAGCCTCACAGGTGATCAGGTCAATGTTGTAAACTCTCAACACCAAACTTAGAGTTTGGATGTGGGGCCAAACTTAGAGTTTAAATGTGGGGATTCAACACCAAACTTAGAGTTTGGTTGTGGCCTCTCAACACCAAACTTAGAGTTTGATTGTGGGGGCTTTGTTTGACTCTGTACTGAGAGAAGCTTTTCATGCTTCCTCTCCATTGTTAAAGAAGAAGATCCTTGAGCCTTAAACACAAGGTAGTCCCCATTCAATTGAAGGACTAATTCTCCTCTGTTAACATCTATCACAGCTCCTGCTGTGGCTAGGAAAGGTCTTCCAAGGATGATGCATTCATCCTCCTCCTTCCTAGTTTCTAAGATTATGAAATCAGTAGGGATGTAAAGGCCTTCAACCTTTACCAACACATCCTCTACCAATCCATAAGCTTGTCTTACTGACTTGTCTGCCATTTGCAATGAAAATATGGCAGGTTGTACCTCAATGATCCCTAGCTTCTCCATTACAAAGAGTGGCATAAGATTTATGCCTGATCCTAGGTCACACGGAGCTTTCTCAAAGGTCATGGTGCCTATGGTACATGGTATTACGAATTTGCCAGGATCTTGTCTCTTTTGAGGTAAAGTTTGCTGAATCCAGGTATCTAGTTCACTAATGAGCAAGGGAGGTTCACCTTCCCAAGTCTCATTACCAAATAACTTGGCATTCAGTTTCATGATAGCTCCTAGATATTGAGCAACTTACTCTCCAGTTACGTCTTCATCCTCTTTAGAGGAAGAATAGTCTTTAGAGCTCATGAATGGCAGAAGGAGGTTTAATGGAATCTCTATGGACTCTATATGAGCATCAGATTCCCTTGGGTCCTCAATAGGGAAATCCTTCTTGCTTGAGAGACGTCCCATGAGATCTCTCTCATTGGGATTCGCGTCCTCTCCCTCTTTCTTGCATTCGGCCATGTTGAGTATATCAATGGCCTTGCACTCTCTCTTTGGATTCTCTTCTGTATTGCTTGGGAGAGTATTAGGAGGGGTTTCAGTAACTTTCTTACTCAGCTGGCTCACTTGTGCCTCCAAATGTCTAATGGAGGATCTTGTTTCACTCATGAAACTTAAAGTGGCCTTAGATAGATCAGAGACTAAATTTGCTAAGTTAGAGGTACTCTATTCATAATTCTCTGTAAGTTTCTGAGAAGATGATGGATAAGGCTTGATATTGCTGAGCCTATTTCTTCCACCATTATTAAAGCCTTGTTGAGGCTTTTGTTGATCTTTCCATGAAAAATTTGGATGATTTCTCAATGATGAATTATAGGTGTTTCCATAAGGTTCACCCATGTAATTTACCTCTGCCATTGCAGGGTTCTCAGGATCATAAGCTTCTTCTTCAGAAGATGCCTCTTTAGTACTGTTGGATGCATTTTGCCATCCATTCAAACTTTGAGAAATCATGTTGACTTGCTGAGTCAACACTTTGTTCTTAGCCAATATGGCATTCAGAGCATCAATTTCAAGAACTCCCTTCCTCTGAGGCGTCCCATTATTCACAGAATTCCTCTTAGAAGTCTACATGAATTGGTTTTTTGCAACCATGTCAATAAGTTCCTGAGCTTCTGCAGGCGTTTTCTTTAGGTGAATGGATCCACCTGCAGAGTGGTCCAATGACATCTTGGAAAACTCAGATAGACCATAATAGAATATATCTGTCATGTTCCATTCTGAAAACATGTCAGAAAGACATCTTTTGGTCATCTGTTTGTATCTTTCCCAAGCTTCATAGAGGGATTCACCATCTTTTTGTTTGAAGGTCTGAACATCCACTCTAAGCTTGCTTAGCTTTTGAGGAGGAAAGAACTTAGCCAAGAAGGCCGTGACCAGCTTATCCCATGAGTCCAGGCTATCCTTAGGTTGTGAATCCAACCATGTTCTAGCTCTGTCTCTTACAGCAAAAGGGGAAAGCATGAGCCTATAGACTTCAGGATTTACTCCATTCGTCTTTACAGTCTCACAAATCTGCAAAAACTCAGTTAAAAACGGATAGGGATCTTCTGATGGAAGTCCATGAAACTTGCAGTTTTGTTGCATTAGAGCAACTAGTTGAGGTTTCAGCTCAAAATTGTTTGCCCCAATGGTAGGGATTGAGATGCTTCTTCCATCAAACTTGGAAGTAGGTGTAGTATAATCACCAAGCATCCTCCTTGCATTATTGTTGTTAGGTTCGGCTGCCATCTCCTTCTCTTATTCGAAAATTTTAGTAAGGTTGTCTCTGGATTGTTGTAATTTAGCTTCTCTTAGTTTCCTCTTCAGAGTCCTTTCTGGTTTAGGGTCAGCTTCAATAAAAATGCTTTTTTTCTTGTTCCTGCTCATATGAAAGAGAAGAGAACAAGAAAATAAGAGAAGAGGAATCCTCTATGTCACAGTAAAGAGGTTCCTTATTGTTAGTAGAAGAAGAAAGGGAATAAAGAAAGGAGAATCCAAACAGAAGGGTGAGGATAGGGGTAGTGACTTGAGATGAAGAGAGGTGAAGAGAAGTGTTAGTAAATGAATAAATAAATAGGAAAAGATGAGAGAGGGAGAAATTTTCAAATTAATTTTGAAAAGCAGTTAATGATTTTCGAAAATTAAAGGTGAGATAGAATTAAGATTAAAATTTAAAACAATTAGTTAATTAAAAAGAATTTTGAAAAAGAGGGAGATATTTTCGAAAATTAGAGAGAAAAAAGTAGTTAGGTGGTTTTGAAAAAGATAATAAACAAACAAAAAGTCAAATAGTTAGTTGAAAAAGATTTGAAAATCAAATTTGAAAAGATAAGAAGATAAGAAGTTAGAAAAGATATTTTAAAATCAAATTTTTGAAAAATATATGATTTAAAAAGATATGATAAAAAGATATGATAGAAAAGATATGGTTGGAAAAGATTTAATTTTTAAAATTAAAATTAATTACATAACTAACAAGAAACTAAAAGATAAGATTCTAGAATTTAATGATTGAACCTTTCTTAACAAGAAAGTAACAAACTTCAAATTTTTGAATCAATCATATTAATTGTTAGCATAATTTTCGAAAATAAAGATAAAACTAAGAAAAAAATTTTTGAAAAAAATTTTAAAACATTAAATTTTCGAAAATTAAATAAAAAAATGAAAAAGATTTGATTTTTGAAAAAGTTTTAATAAGATAAGATTTTTAGAATTTGAAAATTTGACTTGACTTACAAGAAACAACTAATTTTAAAAATTTTTGACTAAGTCAACCCAAATTTTCAAAATGTTGAGAGAGAAAAGAAAAAGATATTTTTTATTTTTGAATTTTTAATGATGAGAGAAAAAAACACACATATGACCCAAAACATGAAAATTTTGGATCAAAACCAATGATGCATGCAAGAACACTATGAATGTCAAGATGAACACCAAGAACACCTTGAAGATGATGATGAACATCAAGAACATATTTTTGAAAAATTTTTTATGCAAAGAAAACATAAAAGACACCAAACTTAAAAATCTTTAATGCATGGACACTATGAATGCAAAAATGTATATGAAAAACAATAAAAGATACAAAACAAGAAAACATCAAGATCAAACAAGAAGACTTACCAAGAACAACTTGAAGATCATGAAGAACACCATGAATGCATGAATTTTCGAAAAATAATGCATAAATTTTTACAAGCATGCAATTGACACCAAACTTAAAAATTGACTCAAGACTCAAACAAGAAACACAAAATATTTTTGGTTTTTTATGATTTTATGATTTTTTTTGGATTTTTTTTAATTTTTTCAAAAAACATAGAAAAAAATAAGAAATCCAAAATTTTTAATAAGAATTCCAGGAATCTTTCAATATTAGCCTAAAGCTCTAATCCAAGGGTTGGGCATGGCTTAATAGCCAGCCAGCTTTAGAAGATATAAATTAGGCATGTAACAACTAATATTCCAATTAACTTGCCTCTATGCTGATGGTTTTGAAGCCTCAATCCAATTGAGTTAGACATGGCTTTACAGCCAGCCAAGCTTCACCATACTTTATGAAACTCTAGAATTCATTCTTAAAAATTTTGAATATTTTTTTCGAAAACAAAGAAAAAAGATTTTGAAAAATATTTTTGAAAACATTTTGAAAAGAAAAATAAAAAGAAAATTACCTAATCTGAGCAACAAGACAAACCGTCAGTTGTCCATACTCGAACAATCCCCGGCAACGGCGCCAAAAACATGGTGGACGAAATTGTGATCATCAATAATGGCTCCAAAGGCTTGGTGCTCTCAAACGTGAATCACACTTAGTCACAACTCCGCACAACTAACCAGCAAGTGTACTGGGTCGTCCAAGTAATACCTTACGTGAGTAAGGGTCGATCCCACAGAGATTGTTGGTATGAAGCAAGCTATAGTCATCTTGTAAATCCCAGTCAGGAGGATTCAACTATATTAAGAGATTATTGGATTTTCAAATAATAATAATAATAAATTTAAACAGAAAATAAAGATAGAGTTACTCATGTAATTCAATGGTGAGAATTTCAGATAAGTGCATGGAGGTGCTGTGTTCCTTCTGAATCTCTGCTTTCCTACTGCTTTCATCCAATCCTTCTTACTCCTTTCCATGGCAAGCTGTATGTAGGGCATCACCGTTGTCAATGGCTACATCCCATCCTCTCAGTGAAAATGGTCCAAATGCTCTCTCACAGCACGGCTAATCATCTGTCGGTTCTCGATCATGTTGGAATAGAATCCCTTGATTCTTTTGCATTTGTCATCATGCCCAACAATCGCGAGTTTGAAGCTCGTCACAGTCATTCAATCCCGGAATCTTACTCAGAATACCACAGACAAGGTTAGACTTTCCGGATTCCCACGAATGCCGCCATCAGTTCTAGCTTATACCACAAAGATTCTGATTAAGGAATCCAAGAGATATGCGTCCGGTCTAAGGTAGAACGGAAGTAGTTGTCAGTCACGCGTTCATAGGTGAGAATGATGAGTGTCACGGATCATCACATTCATCATGTTGAAGTGCAACAAATATCTTAGAATAAGAACAAGCGGAATTGAATAGAAAATAGTAGTAATTGCATTGAAACTTGAGGTACAGCAGAGCTCCACACCCTTAATCTATGGTGTGTAGTAACTCCACCGTTAAAAATACATAAGTGATGAAGGTTCAGGCATGGCCAAATGGCCAGCCCCCTAAAACATGATCAATAGTCTCCTAAGATGAATAATAAAATAAAACTGAGACCAAAGATATCTAATACAATAGTAAAAAGTCCTATTTATACTAGACTAGCTACTAGGGTTTACAAAAGTAAGTAATTGATGTAGAAATCCACTTCCGGGGCCCACTTGGTGTGTGCTTGGGCTGAGCTTGATCTTTACACGAGCTGAGGCTTATCTTGGAGTTGAACGCCAAGTTGTAACATATTTTTGGCGTTCAACTCTGGTTCGTGACGTGTTTCTGGCGTTTGACTCCAGAATGCAGCATGGAACTAGTGTTGAGCACCAGTTTACGTTGTCTAGTCACGAATAAAGTATAGACTATTATATATTTATGGAAAGCTCTGAATGTCTACTTTCTAACGCCGTTAAGAGCGTGCCATTTGGAGTTCTGTAGCTCCAGAAAATTTATTTCGAGTGCAGGGAGGTCAGAATCCAACAGCATCAGTAGTCCTTTGTCAGCCTCTTATCAGAGTTTTGCTCAGGTCCCTCAATTTCAGCAAAAAATTACCTGAAAACATAGAAAAACACACAAACTCATAGTAAAGTATAGAAATGTGAATTTATCATAAAAACTAATGAAAACATCCCTAAAAGTAACTAGATCATACTAAAAACTACCTAAAAACAATGCCAAAAAGCGTATAAATTATCCGCTCATCAGGACCGCAGGAGCTAGGGAAGATCAGGCCATTGAGGAACGTTTTAAGGTATCCTTTTTGGGAAAGAATCATTTAAAGAAAGAGTGTCAGTACGACGTAAAAAAAAAGAGGTGCAATACGAGGATTTCCCAAGAGGTCACCCATCCTAGTACTACTCTCACCCATGCACGCTTGACTGCGGAGTTCTGATGGGATCCGGTGCATTAGTGCTGATATGATCGCACCTATTAAAGTGTATGCACAAAATTATCATAAGCATGGGGCGCAACATGAAGTAACTCGAGCCGCGAAGCCTTGTGGGGACCGTGGGAGCCTGCGGAAGATTAGGCCATTGAGGATCGCGGAAGATTAGGCCATTGAGGATCGCTTTAAGGTATCCTTCTCAGAATAGAATCGTTTAAAAAAAGAGGTTAGTACTACTCACGCACAAGCACGCTTAATTGCGGAGTTCTGATGGGATCTGGTGCATTAGAACTGGTATGATCACACCTGTTAAGTGTGTGCACAAAATTATTATAAGCATGTTGCGCGACATAGAGTAATTTGAGCCGCAAAGCCTTGCGGGGACCGCGGGAGCTGGGGAAGATCACGCCATTGAGGATCGTTTTAAGGTATCCTTTTCGGGATAGAATCGTTTAAAGAAAGAGGGTCAGTACGACGTAAAAAAAAAAGAGGTGCAATATGAGGACTTCCCAGGAGGTCACCCATCCTAGTACTAGTCTCGCCCAAGCACGCTTGACTGCGGAGTTCTGATGGGATCCAGTGCATTAGTGCTGATATGATCGCACCTATTAAAGTGTGTGCACAAAATTATCATAAGCATGGGGCACGACATGGAGTAACTCGAGCCGCGAAGCCTTGTGTGGACCGAGGGAGCCTGCGGAAGATTAGGCCATTGAGGATCACTTTAAGGTATCCTTCTCGGGATAGAATCGTTTAAAGAAAGAGGGTCAGTACGACGTAAAAAAAAAGTGGTGCAACACGAGGACTTCTCAGGAGGTCAAATATGCTAGTACTACTCTCGCCCAAGCACACTTGATTGCGGAGTTCTGATGGGATCCGATGCATTAGTGCTGATATGATTGCACCTATTAAAGTGTGTGTAGACAATTCTCATAAGCATGGGGCTCGACATGAAGTAACTCGAGCCGCGAAGCCTTGTGGGGACCAGGGGAGCCTACAGAAGATTAGGCCATTGAGGATCGCTTTAAGGTATCCTTCTCGGGATAGAATCGTTTAAAGAAAGAGGGTCAGTACGACGTAAAAAAAAAAGAAGTGCAATACAAGGACTTCCCTGGAGGTCACTCATCCTAGTACTACTCTCGCCCAAGCACGCTTGACTGCGGAGTTCTGATGGGATCCGGTGCATTAGTGCTGATATGATCGCACCTATTAAATTGTGTGCACAAAATTATCATAAGCATGGGGCGCAACATGAAGTAACACGAGCCGCGAAGCCTTGTGGGGACCGGGGGAGCCTGCGGAAGATCAGGCCGTTGAGGATCGCTTTAATGTATCCTTCTCGAGATAGAATCCTTTAAAGAAAGAGGGTCAGTACGACGTAAAAAAAAGAGGTGCAATACGACGACTTCCCAGGAGATAATCCATCCTAGTAATACTTACGCACAAGCACACTTAATTGCGGAGTTCTGATGAGATTCGGTGCTTTAATGCTGGTATGATCGCACCTATTAAAGTGTGCGCTCACAATTATCAAAAGCATGGGGTGCGACATAGGGTAACTCGAGCCGCGAAGCCATGCGGGGACCGCGGGAGCCTATAAAAGATCAGGCCGTTAAATTATCATTTTAAGGTGTCCTTTTCGGGATAGAATCATTTAAAGAAAGAGGGTCAGTACGATGTAAAGAAAAATAGGTGCAATACGAGGACTTCCTCGGAGGTCACCCATCCTAGTACTACTCTTGCCCAAGCACACTTGACTGCGGAGTTCTGATGGGATCCGGTGCATTAGTGTTGTTATGATCACACCTATTAAAGTGTGTGCACACAATTATCATAAGCATAGGGCGCGACATGAAGTAACTCGAGCCGCGAAGCCTTGTGGGGACCGGGGGAGCCTACGGAAGATCAGGCCATTGAGGATCGCTTTAAGGTATCCTTCTCAGGATAGAATCATTTAAAGAAAGAGGGTCAGTACGACGTAAAAAAAAGGAGGTGCAATACGAGGACTTCCCAGGCGGTCACCCATCCTAGTACTACTCTCGCCCAAGCACGCTTGACTGCGGAGTTCTGATAGGATCCGGTGCATTAGTGCTGATATGATCACACCTATTAAAGTGTGTGCACACAATTATCATAAGCATGGGGCGCGACATCAAGTAACTCGATCCGTGAAGCCTTGTGGGGACTGAGGGAGCCTACGAAAGATCAGGCCATTGAGGATCGCTTTAAGGTATCCTTCTCGGGATAGAATCGTTTAAAGAAAGAGGGTCAGTACGACGTAAAAAAAAGAGGTGCAACACGAGGACTTCCCAAGAGGTCACCCATCCTAGTACTACTCACGCACAAGCACCCTTAATTGCGGAGTTCTGATGGGATCTGGTGCATTAGTGCTGATATGATTGCACCTATTAAAGTGTGCGCACACCATTATCATAAGCATGGGGCGTGACATAGGGTAACTCGAGCCGCGAAGGCTTGTGGAGACCTCGGGAGCCTGCGGAAGATCAGGCCATTGAGGATCACTTTAAGGTATCCTTCTCAAGATAGAATCGTTTAAGGAAAGAGGGTCAGTAAGACGTAAAAAACAAGAGGTGCAATACGAGGACTTCCTAGGAGGCCACCCATCCTAGTACTACTCTCGCCCAAGCACGCTTGATTGTGGAGTTCTGATGGGATCCGATGTATTAGTGCTGGTATGATCACACCTATTAAAGTGTGCGCACATAATTATCATAAGCATGGGGCACGATATAGAGTAACTTGAGTCGCGAAGCCTTGTGGGGACCGCAGATGACTGCAGAAGATCAGGCCATTGAGGATCACTTTAAGGTTTCCTTCTCATGATAGAATCACTTAAAGAAAGAGGGTCAGTACGACGTAAAAAAAAGAGGTGCAACACGAGGACTTCCCAGAAGGTCACCCATCCTAGTACTACTCACGTACAAGCCCACTTAATTGCAGAGTTCTGATGGGATCTGGTGCATTAGCGTTGTTATGATTGCACCTATTAAAGTGTGAGCACACAATTATTATAAGCATGATGCGCGACATAGAGTTACTCGACCCGCAGAGCCTCGCGGGGACCACAGGAGCTGCAGAAGATCAGGCCATTGAGGATCGCTTTAAAGTATCCTTCTCGGGATAGAATCATTTAAAGAAAGAGGGTCAGTACGACGTAAAAAAAAGGTGCAACACGAGGACTTCACAGGATGTCACCAATCCTAGTACAACTCTTGCTCAAGCACGCTTGACTGAAGAGTTCTGATGGTATCCGGTACATTAGTGCTGGTATGATCGCACCTATTAAAGTGTGCGCACACAATTATCATACGCATAGGGCGCGACATAGAGTAACTCGAGCCGCGAAGCCTTGTGGGGACCGCGGGAGAAAGCGGAAGATCAGGCCATTGAGGATCGCTTTAAGATGTCTTTCTCGGGATAGAATCATTTAAAGAAATTGCGTCAGAATGACGTAAACAAAAAGAGGTGCAACATGAGGACTTCCCAGGAGGTCACCCATCCTAGTACTACTCACGTACAAGCATGCTTAATTGCGAAGTTCTGATGGGATTAGGTGCATTAGTGCTAGTATGATTGCACCTATTAAAGTTTGCGCACACAATTATCATAAGCATGGGCGCGACATAGCGTAACTCTAGCCGCGAAGGCTTGCGGGGACCGCGGGAGCCTACAGAAGATCAGGCCATTGAGGATCACTTTAAGGTATCCTTCTCGAGATAGAATCGTTTAAAGAAAGAGGGTCAGTAAGACGTAAAAAAAAAAGAGGTGCAACATGAGGATTTCCTAGGAGGCCACCCGTCCTAGTACTACTCTCGCCCAAGCACGCTTGATTACGGAGTTCTGATAGGATCCGGTGTTTTAGTGCTGGTATGATCACACCTACTAAAGTGTGCGCACACAATTATCATAAGCATGGGGCGCGATATAGAGTAACTTGAGCCGTGAAGCCTTGCGGGGACCGCGGGAGCCTGTGGAATCTCAAGCCATTGAGGATCGCTTTAAGGTATCCTTCTCGGGGTAGAATTGTTTAAAGAAGGAGGTCAGGACGACGTAAGAAAAGATGTGCAACACGAGGACTTCCCAAGAGGTCACCCATCCTAGTACTTCTCTCTCCCAAGCATGCTTGATTGCGGAGTTCTGATGGGATCCGGAGCATTAGTGCTGGTATGATTGCACCTATTAAAGTGTGCGCACACAATTATCATAAGCATGGGGCGCGACATAGAGTAACTCGCGCTGCGAAGCCTTGTGGGGACCGCGGAAGCCTGCAAAAGATCAAGCCATTGAGGATCGCTTTAAGGTATTCTTTTCGTGATAGAATCGTTTAAAGGAAAAGGGTTAGTACGACGTAAAAAAAAAAAGAGGTGCAACACGAGGACTTCCCAGGAGGTCACCCATCCTAGTACTACTCACGCCCAAGCACGCTTAATTGCAGAGTTCTTATGGGATCTGGTGCATTAGTGTTGGTATGATTGCACCTATTAAAGTGTGAGCACACAATTATTATAAGCATGGTGCGCGACATAGAGTTACTCGAGCCGCAAAGCCTTGCGGGGACCGCGGGAGCTGGGGAAGATCAGGCCATTGAGGATCGCTTTAAAGTATCCTTCTCGGGATAGAATCGTTTAAAGAAAGAGGGTCAGTACGACGTAAAAAAATAGGTGCAACACTAGGACTTCCCAAGAAGTCACCCATCCTAGTACTTCTCTCGCCCAAGCAGGCTTAATTACGGAGTTCTGGTGGGATCCGGTGCATTAGTGTTGGTATGATGGCTCCTATTAAAGTGTGCGCACACAATTATCTTAAGCAAGGGGCGCGAGATAGTGTAACTCGAGCTGCGAAGCCTTGCGGGGACCGCAAGAGCTTGCGAAAGATCAGGCCATTGAGGATCACTTTAAGGTATCCTTCTCGAGGTAGGATAGTTTAGAGAGAGAGGGTTAGTAAGACGTAAAAAAAAAGAGGTGCAACACGAGGACTTTCCAGGAAGTCACCCATCCTAGTACTACTCATGGATAAGCATGCTTAATTGCGGAGTTTTGATGGGATCTCGGGCATTAGTGCTGGTATGATCGCACCTATTAAAGTGCGCGCACACAATTATCATAAGCATGGGGCGCGACATAGAGTAACTCGAGCCGCGAAGCCTTGCGTGGACCGCGGGAGCCTGTGGAAGATCAGGCCATTGAGGATTGCTTTAAGGTATCCTTCTCGGGATAGAATTGTTTAAAGATAGAAGTTCAGTACGACCTAAAAAAAAAAAAAAGAGGTACAACACGAGGACTTCCCAAGAGGTCACCCATCCTAGTACTACTCTCACCCAAGCATGCTTGATTGCGGAGTTCTGATGGGATCCGGTGCATTAGTTCTGGTATGATCGCACCTATTAAAGTGTGCGCACACAATTATCATAAGCATGGGGCGCGACATAGAGTGACTCGAGCCGCGAAGCCTTGCGCAGACCGCGGGAGTGTGACATGTCAACATGTCATGTTTTTCTATGCTTTTTCATACAGGAAATTTATTATTAGTGCTTAAATATTGAATGCTTTTGTGCTTAAAAGGCATATTTCTTTGATCTTTTGATTTATAATCTTTGCAGGAAAGAAGTGTAAAAAGAAGCAAAAAAAGCACAAATTAAACTCAAAAAGAGAAAAGAAGAATTTTGGGGACACTTTGATGTTTGAGCACGCTTTGGAACTTTAGGCCACGCTTTTAAAAGCGTGGCCCATGACCAAGAAGTGAGCGCTGTGCTCACTAAAGTGAGCATTTTCGTGCCTTGCTAGCAAGGAAAGCAAGGCAAAGCAAGACTGGCGCTCAAAGAAGTGAGCGCTGTGCTCACTAAAGTGAGCATTTTCGGGCTTTTCTTTAAGCCTTGTGACAACATGACCATGCATTTATCAAAGGGCCATAACTTGAGCTACAAATGTTCAATTGATGCGCTTTTAGTTGCGTTGGAAAGCTGACATTCAGCGCTTTCCAACGATATATAACAATCTATATTTAGTTCAAAAGTTAAGCACAAGTGATAGGAATCTTTAAGGCCCTAAAAGCACTCACCAAGGCACCAAACATGCGCTGGCCAAGGTTCGAAGAGGGAGAGCGCTAGGAGAGCGGATCAGTACATCCAAGGCAACACAAGGGAATAGCGCTTAAAGCAAGTGAGCGCAGTGCTCAAATAAGTGAGCATTTTCGTGCTCTTCCCAAGGAAATAAAGGAAGCGCATCATTCAATAAAAGAGTTCACCAAGCCTCGAAAGGGGGTGCATCAAACCAAGAAGTAGCACTCAAATATTGAGCGCAGTGCTCACTTAGTGAGCGCTAGTGTGAAACAAGACACCAACAAGACACTCTTGTGAGTTATTACTACTTGATGCAACCTGGTACACTTGCCGGTGAGTTTGTGTGGAAATCTGATTTTCACCTCATCAAGTTTTTGGCGCCGTTGTTGGGGATTGATTTAGATCGACAATGATTAAGTAGGTGAGAAGTCTAGATTAAGCATTTTCTTTGTTTTTGTTTTCTGTTTTAAGTTGATAGTAAGGTGTTTGAGTTTTGGCCTCACTAAGCAAATCTCATCTGAGATATGAATTTAAGTTTTCTTTGGTGTTGTGTTTTACAAAATTCAAATGGAGTTTAACTCATCTTATGATCAAACAAATTTTATGGGATATTACCCACCATCACCTATTTCTAATGATGGCTGGGAATATCACCAACAAATTACAGATCCTAAGCACTCCAATCCATAGTGATATGTCTCAGAACCACAAGATGAGCAAGAGAATCATATAGGATACTTCCCACCACCACAAAATGATTCAAGTCATTATTCAAATGGTGGCTGGGAGTATCACCAAGAAATTGTAAATTCTGAACACTCCAATCCATGGAGATTTGCTCCAGAGCCACAAATTGATCAAGCTAGTCACATGACATATTGTCCAGAACCACAGAATGATTTAGGTCATTATCCTCATGGTGTTTGGGCATATCAATAAGAGTGTGAACAATCAAGTGAAATAAATTTCCTGCCAAAACCACAAAGTGACTCATACTGTTATGACAGTTACACAAACCATGGCTGGGAAGGGAATTTCAATGATTCAGTTGATTGTGCTGTCAATACATACATGGAGGATTGCTCCCCGTGGTCACAAAATGATTCACACTCTGAGCAATTTTATAATGATTCACATTGTGGATGGGAGAATCAAAATCAGGAAGCATTTGACAGTTCATACTCCACTTATCAAGAGCCACTTGAGCAAACTTTCAATTCATTCATACATAATTGTCCAACCTCACCTCACAATTCCTCATTTGAAAATTCTTCATCACTTGATTATGCCTCAACACAAAGTTTCCTCCAAGATCCATACAAATCATCTCACCAACCACAAAATTCATTCCATACCACTCTAAACAACCTCATCACAACACATCCATATCCACAAAATTTCTCTCAACCTTTATCTTTTGAGCTAGTAGCTGAGGATCCCCTTCAAAAGTCTAGAGAATTATTGAAAATACAAGAACAACTCCTGGAAGAACAACAACAATCCTGAAAAGAACAAGAAATTCTCCTCCAAAAGATGGATGAGCATTTGGAGAACATAGGGAAACACTCAGAACCACTAAGCAAGGAAGATTGATGAGCGGATATTTTATACGCTTTTTAGGGGTATTTTCATATAGTTTTTAGTAGGATCTAGCTACTTTTTAGTATATTTTTACTAGTTTTTATGCAAAAATCACATTTCTGGACTTTGCTATGATTTTGTGTGTTTTTTTGTGATTTCAAATATTTTTTGGCTGAAATTGAGGGACCTGAGCAAAAATCTGATTCAGAGGCTGAAAAAGGACTGCAAATGCTGTTGGATTCTAACCTCCTTGCACTCGAAATGAATTTTCTGGAGCTGCAAAAGCCCAATTGGTGCGCTCTCAATTGCGTTGGAAGGTAGAAATCCTGGGCTTTCAAGCAATATATAATAGTCTATACTTTTCCCAAGTTGTGATGATGCAAACTGGCGTTTAACGCCAACTTTCTACCTTATTCTGGCGTTAAACGCCAGAAACAGGATACAAGCTGGAGTTAAATGCCCAAACTGGCGAGTTAAATGCCAAAAATAGCCTTTACACGTGAAAGCTTCATTGCTCAGCCCAAACACACACCAAGTGGGCCCCAGAAGTGGATTTCTACACTATCTATCTTAGCTTACTCATTTTCTGTAAACCTAGGTTACTAGTTGAGTATAAAAACTATTTTTAGAGATTCATTTTGATACCTCATGATATTTTACATCTGAATTTGTATTTCCTATGGCATGAGTCTCTAAACCCCATGGTTGGAGGTGAGGAGCTCTGCTGTGTCTCGATGGATTAATACAATTACTTATGTTTTCTATTCAATCACGCTTGATTCTATTCTAAGATATTCACTCATACTTAAACATGACAAATGTGATGATCCATGACACTCATCACCATTCTCAACCTATGCGTGCGTGCCTGACAACCACTTCCGTTCTATCTTAGATTGAGTGTTTATCTCTTGGGTTCCTGGATCATGAGTTTGACTGCCTCTCTTGACAACAGAGCGTTCAATCCGTGAATCCAGAGTCTTCGTGGTATAAGCTAGAATCAATTGGCAGTATTCTTGAGATCCGGAAAGTCTAAAACTTGTCTGTGGTATTCCGAGTAGGATCTGGGATGGGATGACTGTGAAGAGCTTCAAACTCACAAATGTTGGGCGTAGTGACAGACACAAAAGGATCCATGGATCCTATTCCAACACAAGTGAGAACCGACAGATGATTAGCCATGTATATGGACCAATTTCACTGAGAGGACGGATGGTAGCCATTGACAACGGTGATCCACCAACATACAGCTTGCCATAGAAGGAACCTTGCGTGCGTGAAGAAGACGCAGTTTGAAAGCAGAGATTCAGAAGACAGAGCACCTCCAAAACTCCAACCTATTCTCCATTACTACATAACAAATATTTATTTCATGCTCTTTTACTTTTCACAATTAAAACTAAGAACCATTACTGATATCCTGACTAAGAGTTACAAGATAACCATAGCTTGCTTCAAGCCGACAATCTCCATGGTATCGACCCTTACTCACGTAAGGTATTACTTGGACGACCTAGTGCACTTGCTGGTTAGTTGTGCCGAATTGCAAAATTGTGATTGTAATTTTCGTGCACCATGTTTTTGGCGCCGTTGCCGGGGATTGTTCGAGTTTGAACAACTGACGGTTTATTTTGTTGCTTAGATTAGGAAAAATTGTCTTTTGTTAGTTTAGAATCTCTTTTATTTTCTTTTCAAAAATTTTCAAAAATCTTATTTTTCCTAGTTAATTTTCTATTTTTACTTGAGTCTAGTTTCATGTTTTAAGTTTGGTGTCAATTGCATGTCTTTATTTGTTCTTCATATTTTCGAATTTGTGTCCATTGTTCTTTCTTGATCTTCAAGTTGTTCTTCTTTATTTTTTGTTTGATCTTTAGTTCTTCTTGTTTTGTGTCTTTCCCTATTTTTCTTGTGATTTTCGAAAAGTTCAAAAAGATTTTTCAAGAAAATACTTTTTCTTTCATAACTAAGTTGGTTAGAGCATTGGCTTATGTTTTTGGTATCTTCTTTTCAAAAAAAAATTTCTTTGATTAAATCTTGTGTCAAATTTTAAGTTTGGTGTTCTCTTGTTAATTTTTCTTTAGTTTTCAAAAATTTTATTTTGGTTTTCTAAAAATTTTAAGTTTGCTGTTCTTTCTTTTTGTTCTTGTTGTTCTTGTGAGTCTTCAAAGTGTTCTTGAGTCTTCTTTGTGTTTTGATCTTAAAATTTTTAAGTTTGGTGTTCCTTGGTGTTTACCCTCCAAAATTTTTGAAAACAAGAAGCATTAGATCTAAAAATTTCAAGTCTTGTGTCTTTTGTGTGTTTTTCTCTTTCATAATAAAATTAAAAAAAATATATCTTTTCCTTTAATTGCTCATAATTTTCGAATTCATTAGGTTGATTTGGTCAAAATTTTTAAAATCATATCTTTTTCAAAAACTCCTAACCACTTCCTCTCTCCTCATTCTTTTTCGAAATCCTCATAAAATATTTTCAAATTCTTTTTCTTTTTATTTTATTATTTTAATATCCATTTTATTATATAATAAAATAAATAAAATAAATCCACATTATCTCCCTTTTTCCATCATGGACCTAAGTGGCAATGAACAGTTCAGAAGGACTCTGGGCTCATATGCTAACCCCACTACTGCTTCATATGGGAGTAGTATATGTATACCCCCCATAAGAGCTAACACTTTTGAGCTAAATCCTCAGCTCATTATCATGGTGCAGCAAAATTACCAATATTCTGATCTTCCATAGGAAGAACCTACTGAGTTTCTGGCACAGTTCTTACAAATTACTGACACAGTACGTGATAAGGAAGTGGATCAGGATGTCTATACATTATTGTTATTTCCATTTGCTGTAAAAGACCAAGCTAAGAGGTGGTTAAATAACTAACTCAAAGCCAGCATAAGAACATAGAAACAGTTGTCAGACAAATTCTTGAATCAATATTTCCCTCCAAAGAGGATGACACAGCTAAGGCTGGACATCCAAGGCTTTAAACAAGAGAATAATGAATCTCTTTATGATGCTTGGGAGAGGTACAGAAAGATGCTAAGGAAATACCCCTCTGAAATGTTTTCAAAGTATGTGTAGTTAGACATCTTCTACTACAGGCTTACAGAAAAAGCTCAGATATCTCTAGACCACTCAGCTGGTAGATCTATACACATGAGAAAGACGATTGAAGAGGCTCAATAGCTTATAGATATGGTTGCTAGAAATCAGCATATGTACTTAAATAGTGAGTCCTCCATGAAAGAAGAAGCTAAGGCAGTATCAACTGACTTTAGCCCTCAAGAAAAGCTGCTGAACTCAATCAGCAACTATCTTCTATAATAAAACAGTTAGTAGAATTTAAGGAGATGCTACAAGAAACCAAAAATGCTAATAAGTCTATGAAATCACAATTGAATCAGACAAAACAGTAGTTATCAAAACATATAACAGAAGAGTGCCAAGCAGTTCAATTAAGAAGTGGAAAAACATTAAATACCTCAACTCAAAGCAGCAAAAAGCCAAGAAAAGAACAACTGACAGAGGATGAGCAAACTGCCACCCAAAATCCCTCTGAGGACAGTAAGAGCCCAGAGAGGAATGATTCTGGCATTCAAATGCCAGAAAAGGCAGAAAAACTGGCATTAAATTCTCATTGGATGCCCAGTTCTGGCGTTCAAATGCCAGAAAAGGGTGAAAAGTTGGCATTGAATGCCCAACCCATTCCTCCTCCCATCCTGGCGTTCAAACACCAATGAGGGATCAGACACCTACAAGTGCTGATAATAACTCCCTCAAGAAGGCTTCTCAACCTGCCTCTGTAGGAAATAAACCTGCAGCAACCAAGGTTGAAGAATACAAAGCCAAAATGCCTTATACTCAGAAACTCCATCAAACGGAACAAGATAAACAATTTGCCCGCTTTGCAGACTATCTCAAGACTCTTGAAATCAAGATTTTGTTTGCAGAGGCACTTGAGCAAATACCCTCTTATGCTAAGTTCATGAAAGAAATCTTAAGTCATAAGAAGGATTGGAGAGAAACTAAAAAAGTCTTTCTCATTGAAGAATGCAGTGCAGTCATCTTAAAGAGCTTACCAGAGAAGCTTAAGGATCCTGGGAGCTTTATGATACCATGCACATTGAAGGGTACTTGTACCAAGACAGCTTTATGTGATCTTGGGGCAAGTATCAACCTAATCCCTGCATCCACCATCAGAAAGCTTGGCTTGACTGAAGAGGTCAAACCAACCCGAATTTGTCTTCAACTTGCTGATGGCTCCATTAAATATCCATCAGGTGTAATTGAGAACATGATTGTCACAGTTGGGCCATTTGCCTTTCCCACTGACTTTGTAGTGTTGGAAATGGTTGTGTGCTTCACCTTCCATATTTTGAAATGGATTCACTTCTTCTTCTTCTTCACTAACTACTCTTTTACCTCTGGCCACTGCCTCTCTTTTCAATCTTAAAAATGCCCTCTCAGGTTCCTTTGAGTGCATGAGTCTTGGGAGGCCAAAGTGTGTACTACCTTGGTCAAGATAGTCACAAATTTTAGCATGTTCCTTTGCATATCCTCTTGCCCTTGAAGTAGCAAAGTGATAGAATCATCTATTGGGGCTTCAAGTGGATAGAAGGGTTCATTATTTTGGAGAAAGGGTTCATAATAGGAAGGTGGTTCTTCTTGGTAATGGTATGGAGATTGTGTGTATTGAGGTAGTTCTTGGGGGTAATTGCGTCGGAATGTAGGTGATTCTATGTGTTTTCGCTCATAATGGTCACAAGAATGTGGTAGGGGTGATTGATTATATGATGGATATGGATCATAAGGAGGTATTTGGTAAAAAAGGGCTTGTGAGTATGGTTGAGGGTCATGTTGAGGATGAGGTTCATAGGTATAGCGCGGTGGGTGTTGATTGTCACGAAGAAGTCCACCATAACTATTGCCTTAGTGTGCATCTTGGAATAGATCTTGCTCATAATACATTGGAGGAGATTGTTGCCAAGAGGAGTGATTAATTCCTTGAGGCTCGTCCCATCTTTGATTGTTCCATCCTCAATACATGTTGTCGTTGATATTCACATTTCCTACAACATAATTATAACCCAACTCATAGCTAACCAATGGGGTGAGAATTCATAGTGAAAAGAGAAAATAAGAACAAAATTAATAAGAAACAAAGAAAGATAAAGTCCTACAAGTAACAAACCAACCGAAAATCAAGATATTTACAATATCAACATATGTACAATAACCAATAACCAGGCACACAATTGCAAATCCCCAGCAACGGCGCCATTTGAACGAAAAATTGTCTATCGGTATAGAATTTCACAAATGAATTCTCGTTGCAAGTATAGTTCTAAACCAACAAACAATTCCTCAATAAAAAATTTTGGTTGTTGATGTGTGGAAAATGATCCAACACAAACTCACCGGCAAGTGTACCGGGTCGCATCAAGTAATAATAACTCACATGAGTGAGGTCGATCCCACAGGGATTGAAGGATTGAGCAATTTTAGTTTAGTGGTTGATTTAGTCAAGCGAATCAAGTTTTGGTTGAGTGGTTTATAATTGACAGAAGCTAAATTGCTTGAAATGTAAAGGGAGAGGGAAGATTTGCAGTGAATTAAAGATAACAGAAAGTAAAAGTGATGAATCTTAAAGTACAAGTAAATTAAATTGCAGAAACTTAGATTGCAAGAAATATAAATGACTGAAGCTTAAAGTGCAAGAAATGTAAATTGCTTGAATCATAAAAGGAATTGGGAATTGGGATTGCAGAATTTAAACAAGCAAAAGTGAATTGCAATAAACAGACAAGTAGAAGATGAATTGAATTAGAGTAGATCTCAAACAGAAGAGTAAAAATGCTTTGAAAATTTAAAAACAGAAAGTAAGCAATGCTTAATTTGCAGCAATTTAAAAGAGGTTGAAGATCTCAGGAGTGGAAGAGACTAGATAACAAGTCTAGATCTCAAATCCTTCCTTGATCCAACAAGAACAATTGCAAAAGAAATAAATGAACGTAGATTGCAGAAAGAGTAGAAGATGAAGCAGTAAATAGAGATTGAAATTCAATTATGCAGAAAAGTAAAACAAGAGATCACAAGGTGAGATTGAAACATAAATTCTTCAATTCTTCACCCAAGATCCAAAGCAAGAAAATTAAAGAGTGCTCAAGCAAGAACAAGGAAGAAGAGAGATCAATTCTCCTTCCCAATTCTCTAAGATCTAAATTCAATGAAAGTAAAAAGGAAAATTCAAAAGTGATTCTAGAGATCCTAATTACATCAAACTAGCTCCTATTTATACACTTTCTATTCTTGGATTTTGGAATTTGGATGGGCTTTTAATTTGGTAAAGATTTGAATTTAATTGGATTTTTAATTGATTTTTCAGCCCATGAAGAAATTGCTTCCAGGGGGATGCTCAGCTCACAAGTTGAGCTGAGCATTGAGGCCTTGTGTGTGGGTTCCTTGTAGCGTGCAATGTTGGGGAGGAGGCACCAGGGGAATGCTCAGCTCACAAGTTGAGCTGAGCATTGGTGCCTTGGTGCATGTCTTGTGCGCGCCTTGTGCTCCTTGCCTTGTGATGATGCGTGCTCCATCTCCCTGGCCCGTGTCGCGCTTGTGTATAGTGCATCATGGGTAGCGCTCTGCTCACCAAGTGAGCTGAGCATTGGCTCCTTCAAAGAGAGGTCCTTGGTTCGAAACTTGAGGGAAGCATGCGCTGGATTTTTCTTCTTGGTGAAGGATGTGGCGCCTTGCTTCTTGCTTCCTTAGGGTGTTGAGTTCGAATCCTGGAGGTGGCAATTTGCCAATTTTTGGCTTGTTTTCCTTGTGAGTAGCGCTTTCCCCCTCCCTTAGGTCATGGGTTCAAACCTTGGAGCAAACATTGGCAACTTATTTCCTTTGATGTTCTTTTGATGAATGCCCGATAATGCTCACTTGGTGAGCTGAGCATTGTTTTTCCCTTCCTTGTTTCTTGGCTTCAAATTGTGCTCAGCTCACAAAGTGAGCAGAGCATTGTGCCTTGGTCCCTTGAGGGAAAATATAGCACTCCCTTGGTGAGCATGGTGCTCTTGGAGAGAGCTGCATGATTTTCCTTCATTGTTGTGCCACACTTCTTCCTTCCTTGGGCACACTTTTGCTTAGGCCACGCTTTCTTCTTTTCTTCTTTTCTTCTTTTCTTCACCTACAATTAATCAAAACAACCAATCAAAGTATTACCAAATTCACAAGGTTTATAAATCATTAAAAATCAATTAAATTTAGCCTAAACCTCATGATTTAGCATTAATTAGATGGTGGTTGTTTGATTCAAAGAAGTCATGCATTTCCATTCCAAATTACTTACTTAGAATGCAAGAAAGTGCATAAAACCTAATGAAAACAAAGAAAAAGACTAGTGAAACTAGGCTAAGATGACTTGTCATCAGTTGTCACAAGTAGCAAACCCCAATAAAAATAAACCGAAGTATTTAAACCTCGGGTCGTCTCTCAAGAAATTGCAGGGAAGTGTTCTTGTTATTGGTTATGGGACAAGTATATTTTGGGATTTTTTGGGATAAGGAACAAGAAAAGTTATTGAAACTCAAGCGATAAAAAGCTCTTGGCAAGGGTTGATGGTTAAGAATCTTTATTCTTGTCACTAACCACAATATGATAATTGCAAGGATCAATCTCATTAAGTCATCCTCTAATAAGTGAAGGAAAGTGATGAGCGGATAATTTATACGCTTTTTGGCATTGTTTTTAGGTAGTTTTTAATAAGTTCAAGCTACTTTTAGGGATGTTTTCATTAGTTTTTATGCTAAATTCACATTTCTAGACTTTACTATGAGTTTGTGTGTTTTTCTGTGATTTCAGGTAAATTCTGGCTGAAATTGAGGGACTTGAGCAAAACTCTGAAAAAGGCTGACAAAAGGACTGCTGATGCTGTTGGAATCTGACCTCCCTACACTCGAAATGGATTTTCTGGAGCTACAGAACTCCAAATGGCGCGCTCTAAATGGTGTTGGAAAGTAGACATCCAGAGCTTTCCAGCAATATATAATAGTCCATACTTTATTCGGAAATTGACGACGTAACTTGGCATTGAACGCCAAGTACATGCTGCTGTCTGGAGTTAAACGCCAGAAAAACGTCATGATCCGGAGTTGAACGCCCAAAACACGTCATAACTTGGAGTTCAACTCCAAGAAAAGCCTCAGCTCGTGGATAGATCAAGCTCAGCCCAAACATACACCAGTGGGCCCCGGAAGTGGATTTATGCATCAATTACTTACTCATGTAAACCCTAAGAGCTAGTTTATTATAAATAGAACATTTAACTATTGTATTAGATGTCTTTTGACCACGTTTCATCTTTGGTCTCAGTTTTGTTTTATTCTTCATTCTAAGAGGCCATTGAGCACGTTTTAGGGGGCTGGCCATTCGGCCATGCCTAAACCTTTCACTTATGTATTTTCAACGGTGGAGTTTCTGCACACTGTAGATTAAGGGTGTGGAGCTCTGCTGTACCTCAAGTTTCAATACAATTACTATTACTTTCTATTCAATTCTCTTTTATTCTTATTCCAAGATATACGTTGCACAACACTTTGATGAATGTGATGATCCGTGACACTCATCATCATTCTCACCTATGAACGCGCGTGACTGACAACCACTTCTGTTCTACCTTAGGCCAGGCGCATATCTCTTAGATTCTCCAACAGAATCTTCGTGGTATAAGCTAGATAGATGGCGGCATTCATGAGGATCCGGAAAGTCTAACCTTGTCTGTGGTATTCCGAGTAGGATCCTGGGAATCCGGAAAGTCTAACCTTGTCTGTGGTATTCCGAGTAGGATTCCGGTATTCAATGACTGTGACGAGCTTCAAACTCCTGAAGGCTGGGTGTGATGACAAACGCAAAAGAATCAATGGATTCTATTCCAACCTGATTGAGAACCGACAGATGATTAGCCGTGCCGTGACAGAGCATTTGGACCATTTTCACTGAGAGGATGGGATGTAGCTATCAACCAAGGGTGATGCCTCCAGACGATTAGCCGTGCAGTGACAGCGCATAGGACCATTTTCCCGAGAGGATTAAAAGTAGCCATTGATGATGGTGATGCCCTACATACAGCTTGCCATGGAAAGGAGTAAGGAGGATTGAAGAAAGAGTGAATAGTGAAGTAGAGTTTCAAGAGGAGCACAGCATCTCCATACACCTATCTGAAATTCCCACTATTGATTTACATAAGTATTTCTATCCCTTTTTATTTTCTATTTATTATTAATTATTCAAAAATCCATAAACCAATTTAATCTGCCTAACTAAGATTTACAAGGTGACCATAGCTTGCTTCATACCAACAATCTCTGTGTGATCGACCCTTACTCGCGTAAGGTTTATTACTTGGACGACCCAGTACACTTGCTGGTTAGTTGAACGGAGTTGTGAATTCAAATAAAGCCAATTATTAAATTTCATACAAGTACAAAGAGCATGTGATCACAATTTCGTCCACCATAAAGTCAAATGGGCTACATCAATCCTAATCCATAAGTCCTAACCCCCTCACTAATTAATCTTAGTGAAAGCTAGAGTCAATGGATACCAATCATCAATTACTTGGACATTAGCAATGAACTAGCAAGATAAAACTACAAGAAATATAAATTTACAACTACTAATTGTAAGGAAATAACAATACCAAAGCAATTAAACAAATAAGGAACATAAAACATGAAATTGCATTAAAGGAAGTTGAAATTGATAAGAGTGTTCATAACATAAATATGCCCAAAATGAGAAATTAACAAGAGAAGAAAGGAATGAAGACAATAGAACAAGAAATTGCAAAGGAAAAGTAGATGAAAACATGAAGTTAAACCTAAATCTAAGAAAGATTAACCTAATCCTAACCTAATTCTATAGAGAAGAGGGAGCTTCTCTCTCTAGAAAACTAACTAAAGGCACCTCATAACTACACTAAGTGCTCCCCCATTGTCCAATCCTCAATTCTACATGAAATAGTCTCTGGAATCAATTGGATTTGGGCCTGGGAAGCTCAAAAATTGCCCCTAGCGTTTTCACTTTAATGAGGTCACGTGCGAGCATCGACGCGTATGCATCGCTTGACAATTTTCCATTCACGCGTATGCGTAATGCACGCGTAGTGCACGCATGCGCGTCGATGAGTGCTCTCCAAATCTTTGATCTTCCATGAGTTTTCCACTTTGCATGCTTTTCTCTTCACCCCTTTGATCCATTCCTAGCCTTTTCAACCTGAACTCACTAACAAACACATCAAGGCATCTAGTGGAATCAAAAGTGAATTAAAATTAGCAAATTAAAGGCCTATAAAGCATATTTTTACACTTAAGCACAAATGAAGAAGAATTTACAAAACCATGCTATTTTAGTGAATAAATGTGGGAAAAGACGATAAAATACCTCTAAATTCAACATAAGATAAACCCTAAAAATGGGGTTTATCAGGGCCGAAGCCCAACATATAAATCCATATTTAATGAGCTTTTAGCTCATTTCAGCACACATAAGAGAGGGGGCGCTGGTTGTGAGATAGGAGAGTGAAGAACCCCAAAACACTTTTCATCCTTCTCTTCTTTTGCTTGTAACTTGAGCTATAGTGATCCGATTTGCATGTCATTTGCAGCCACGTGAAACTCTTGTCGAGCCCATCATTTCTACTTAAGCATTGCTGGTAAGAAATCATGTTTTACACTTCTTCCTTCAGTCTTAACAATTTCAAAAATTTAGGTTTGGATTTTGAATGGATTTTGTGATTTTAGTTATTTAGGTGCCATCCAATAGTGGGTTATTATTGGTTCGTGCCCCTAATACCATCTAGTAAGGTAAGATTTCTCAAAACCCTTGTGGTTTTGTATATTATGAACTCTATGTATTAATTTTGGTATATTATATGTGTATAGTTTGATATTTGGTGATTATTGGAAGTGGTATTGGCTTTTGGATTAGCGTTGGTAGTTGAAACCTTATGGAAGCTTGTTGGAATAAGGTTTTTGGGATTTTTGAATTGCGTGGGAATCGACTAAGGTATGGTTTCTTTATGTAATATGTAATGGTTCGTGAAACTTAGGCTAGTGGACCTTAGGATAGGATTGAATTGATATTGGTTGTTAATAATTAATGTTGATTGATGATGGGTGTTGAGAATATTGATTATGATAAAGGGTATTGAATATGATTGTTGATTGTTGATGATATTGGGTGATGATTGTGAGTTTTAATGATGATTGAGTTGAGGAATGAGAATTTGATGGAATGGTTTGATTATTGATGATGTTTTGTGATGATTATGTTGATAAGAACCTAAGGAAGTTTGTGAGGATTGAATGATGTTGATAGCTATGTGATTGAGGAATGGATTGAGAGTGTTTATTATGGATATTTGGGTAGTTTTGAGTATGTTTCAATTGGTTTGGTTTTAAAGTTTTGAAAACTAGAGAACTTTGTTAAACTTTGTAAAAACCTTGTTTTTAATTAACTTTGGCAAGGCATAACTTGGCCTCCAGACCCTCATTTTGGATGAAACTTAATTTAAAAGAAAGTTGGGTCCAAGAACTTTAAGACTCGAACAACGAACCAAAAATGTTTTAAAACAAAAAAAGTTATGCGCGTTTGAAGTTTTGTATAAAAATTTGATTTTTGCTGCTTTTTGAAGTTCCTAAGTTTTTCAATGCATGCGTACGTGGATGGTGCATGCGACGCAGGGATTGGCTGCTGCCAAGCACTCTTGCATATGTGGCATGTTGCATGCGACGCGAGTCTCCTTTGCTGTTTTTAGTACTTGCATATGCAGACGTAGCTCGCGTACGCGACCTTGGCCAAATGACACACATGCGTACGCGGATAGGGAGCTTGCGTACGTGAGACACCTGTTTTGCTGAAAATTTGTTTTTCTTCATTTTAAAGGTTCCTCTAACTTTCTAAACTTTCGTAACTTCTATTTAATAGTTATAACTACTGATTAGGCCTTAAGACTATTGAGGATGAGTTAGATGACTTAAGATTAGATATTTTCTATTTGATTCTTAGAGTTGGTGACTTAGGCTTGGGGTAAACTATGGAAGGAATGACTTGAGTGAATTGGAAGAGTATTGAAAGGATAAAATATTAAGGACTGATGATGAGCTTGGAAGTTGGAAATTAAATGATTATGGTTGATGAGATTGATGAGATGAGAATCTATGAACTTGTGCTATGAGTAGTGATCACCGTGACTGAATTATATGATATTGATATGCTAAGTTTTGGTAAGTCGCTATGCGCCTGACAAGGACGGTGGTTAATCTTGTTTATCGAGGTTGCGGCGCCGACATAAGGACGGTGGTTAACCCCGCTTATGTTGAGATGTGAGGGCTGAGGTAATATCCCACTCGCATAATCTTATCTGCTGCAAGAGTGTGCCAGACACTATATCCTCAGAATAACAGTGTACCAGGCCCTATATCCTCAGAACGATGGTGTGCAGGGCACTATATCTCTAACGTGGCAGAAAGACTACATCCAAAAGGATGTGTTGGGTTGGCAACTTATAACCGACACTGTGATATCAAAGCCAATAGGACAGGCATTCATCATATGCATCTTTTATGTGCTTGTTTGCGTTGCTTAACTTCATTATCCTTAAATGAATCACATGCCTACTTGCTATTTATTTTTACTTGTTGTATATGTATATTACTTGTACTTTACTTGTTTTCAATAATTGCGCTTTCTGCTGGGATTGAGGTGGCTCAGTAGGTGAAGGCGATGGGATCTTTTATGGAGGTTAAGTTGGCAAAGGTTGTAAGACAACGATGTACACTTTAAAATAGGTAATCCTTAAGATAGAGAACTCTTTATGGATTTTTTATAAAATTATTTCTAAGTTTGAATCTTATGTTCAATGTGAAGTTTTAGAATTTCCTTTGGCGTCCCAAAATCTTATATCTTATATAATGGACACTATTACCATACTGAGAATCTTCGGTTCTCATGCCATATGTTGTTATTTTTCAGATGCAGGTCGCAACCCATCTCGGCAAGTTTGCAAACATGGTGACAAAGCGGAGGATGGCTTCTCTTTTGTTTTATTCTGATTTACTTTTATTGTAGTTGTACTCTCATCTTTTGTACAATATAACTTGTCTCAAAGCTTTGCTTTAAACTTCAAGAGATAGGAAGTAAGCCTTTTATAAAACTGTTGTATTTCTTGACTGGTCGGCCAAAACTCCGCAGGTTGTGACTAATTCCTTTTGTATATCACATATATATTTTACTTTATTTATTTATTAGCTACTACCTTATATCTTGGAGCCTTAATGCAAGGTTGTATATCTATATGTTTTGTTCTTATCGTGCTTACGCGTTTGGTTATCGTGTGTGAACGCTATGCACTTTAAAATTTCGCTTTATGCGACTTTGAGCTTTTATTCATTTATCGAGATTCTAGTACTAATATTTCTTTCTATATAGATTGTATTGTATGAGTTTTAGAATTGTCGTGACACTTTGTTATCATTCGCTTTACAGCTAGAGGTAAGCTTAGGGTGATAAAGTGTTACAATTATCCTATGCAGGTAAGTGTCAACAGAATCAAGCATGTCATAGTTGATAACTATGTTAATCCGTTCTATGACAATACCCCTTCCTACTAAGTTTGTTGCCACAAGAATCCTTTTCCTCCCTTCTTAAAGTATTTGTATCTTTTCAACCTGAAATACAAATTGCATGTTGTCAAAAAGATAGAAAACTATTCACTTGATAGATAGAAATAAAAAAGTACGCAAATATATCAAATAGATAAAATAATCTAGTAAGTAAACTGTTAAGTCTTAATCCCCTTGATTAGAGAAAGATCTAACAAAGAAAAAATAAGTAGACAAAAAAAAGGTTAACTATTAGAAGAAATCAACATCATTACAAAATTTAAAATATTAGATAAATGCTCAAGAGTTCGAATATAATTTCATTAATGAATATCATGCCTACAGAAATATCTTAGAAAGCTTGAAATCATAGATAAACAGATCGTGGTATGTATATAAAAAAGAATATGTAAGCAATTATTATTCCAATTACCCATTTGCAACTCAATTAACACAGTTTTGGACTAAATTAAGTTGCATAAAGCAAAGAAAAAACATAATAAAAGCCTAATCTCAGAAACGAGGTTGCAAGAAAGTGATAATAACAACTATAATAACGGTACTTAAATGATGTCGTTAATAACGGTACTTAAATGATGTCGTTAAGGGCTAAGAAAAAATAGAAACAGAGACCAGGTGAGAGGGAAGGAGACCTGAGGATGGCGGTCATGCTGGGAGACACGATAATGCAGAGAGAATGAAAAAAGAGCAAAAGGTCTAAAAACTCTTGCAAAAGGTCTAAAAGCTCTTGCTTAGAGTTCATTTTCTGAAAGCATGATTTGGGAAAAAAGAAAAGATTCAGTTGTTAATATTTTAAAAAATTATATAATTATTTATTTTAAAAAATAATTTAATTACAAAATAGTCTAAAAATATTTAAAATAATAATCAATTAAAAAATAGCATATCATAAAAAATAATTTACATATCATTTTAAAAAAAGTAAAAAGGATAGAGTAAAATTTACCTTATTATTATTATTACATGATAATTCCTCACAGAAAACATAAAATATAGTAGAACAGAAAAATCTCCTAACCTATGTTGTAAACTCTATCTATTTTGATCTAACTTCACCTAGGTAGAAGAATGTTGCTGCTGTTGTTGGTGCTTGAGGTGATGAAGAGCAGTGAATTCAAGCTCCTTTTGGCGAAGAAGCAAGAGCAACCTCTCATTCTCCAGCCTCCTCCTCTCATTCTCCAGCTTGTCCCTCTCCATGTCCCTCTCCTTCTTGGAACTGAACCGAACCCACTTGAGCCTCTGCTTCTCAAGCTCAAAGGCCTCCACATGGTACCTCACCTGCTGCTCCTCCAGCTGGAGCACCCTCTTCTTCATCCACTGCTTCTTCTCCCATGGATTCTTTCCCCCATCTTGCAGCACCCCAGCAACCTCGTTGTTCAACTGCTGCATCAATTGAGATGCTGATGTTGATGATGACGTCACACAGAACCCTCCCTTGTTCCTGTGTCTCTTCCTTGACCTCACTACATCATTCTCATCATCCTCTACTTGACCCCTTGATCCACCACCTACATATATTCCCACAGTTTTATCAACTATTTATTTATATAAAAATAACTATTTTATTTCATTATTTTTAATGTATAATTTTGATTTACGAAATATGATTTCGAAATTTAATATAGAAGCTGATTTAGATATGCAAATTATTCGTCACCTTCTCCTGATTCCTCTTCATCCTCGTCAGAGAAATCGTCAGATTCATAGTCCTCCTCGTCATCATCGTCCTCTTTCAGCATCCCAACCCCATTCACCGATGAATGGAAGCATCTCTGCTGTCCCTGCTGATGTTGTGGCGGTTGCGGTTGTTGAATCTGTAAAGGTTGTTCTGTTCCCGCCTCAGCCGAGTGCTGCCCGTTACCAGCGGCAGTAACAGCAGCAGCACCACCGCCGTGGCCGCAACTGTTATGGTAAGCACACATTTCCCTAAAGAAAAGGTGCTTAGAATTGAGAAGCTTCCTCACCTCTTCTTTCATCTTTAGCGACAAATCCATGGTTTCCAATAAGCTCTGATTCTCAACCACCCTACAAGCTGTTCCTTTTCCAAGAATATCGTTGACCCTCTTGTACCTCTTGTTCAAATCATTGAATTTATCTTCACATTGCTGAGGAGAAACGTAGAACCCTTTCTCCATCATAGCCCTCGATACTGATTTCCACTTCCCTTTTTTCTGAAGCAATCCGGTGTTCTTCTTCTTCCCACTTGGATCAACACCGCCGCCTCCTCCTCCTCCTACACCTTCTGAACCAGCTTCGTCTCCGATGTAGTAAACCGCCATTATCAAAAGCCTAACCATGGCGTCGGTCCACTTCATCCTGTGCCATGGCGAGGCCTTCCTCTTCGGGTCACCAGAGCTTTCATCTGCACCGAAACCACCACCAGGTTCATCTTCATCACTGAAGGTGCTGCTCTGTGGTTTCTTGGAAGAATAAGGGTATCCATGTTTCATTGCTTGCTGTGGTTGCTGTTGTTGTTGCTGTTGTGAAGGGTGTGATTCAGTGTCATGGTGTGTAGAATAAACCATTTGAGGAGGAGGAGGTTGATGATGCAAATTGTTGTGTGGGTTTTGCTGTAATGTGTTATTCTCTATTCCTAGCAATGAAGTGTTTATGCAAGTGTAAATTCCACTACCTATTCCATTCGCTTCCATCAAACACCTTATTATGTATATATATAGAAAGACTATTATTCCACCAATGTTTCTAAAATATCAATTCTAAAAGGAAATTGTTGTGTTGAGCGCTGATTTAATGGGTAAAAACAATTTAGAAAAACTAAGATGGACGCGTGTGAGCATGTAAATGTGACAACGTTAACCTCACCTATCATCTAACTAACTAAACTAAGCTTTTGCAACGGCACCTTAATTTGTTTGCGTTTGCACGAGGGACAGCGTGGAAGTTATTGGTCTCGAGCTTGTTGAAAGACTGAAAGTGGCAGAAGTGAAGTCAAAGGAAAGAAGGGTGAGGGAAAAAAATAGCAGAGATGGCAGAATACATAGAGGAAATGAAGGTGGTTTTTGAAGTTTGAAGCATGTTATTATGTAGTAATGTTCGGTAGTTTGGGACGAACAATGAAGTGTGTAGGGATAGAAAGAGAGAGGGATTTGATTATATAAGAAGATATTAAATGGATTAATAAAGTAGTAGAAGATATTAATTAATAAAAGGAAAAGAAATGAAAGGGTCACAAACAAAGTGTGGGGGGAAGCAACTGGTTTTGTTAAGTGTGGTGGCGGAATACTGAATACTGCCCATGGTTTTGCGCAGAGTGGTGGCATAGCTTTGGAAGGAGGAATCCACAGGTTTTGTTTCAAAACTGAGGAGCACAATGTGCCGTTTTACAAACACTGGATTTCTTCCCTTTGCATACGTGGCCTATTTCATCTTGATCCACTTGGTAACCCATAAATACTCACTGTCACTATCGTCATTCTCTCTTTTTTTTTTCTTGGGTAAATTTATTTTTTCTTTCTCTTCTTTTTATCATTATTCTTGGTTTTTCGTTGAAATTAAGTGAATTTTATTATCTAAAAGTACATTTTAAAGAGTATAATAATTAAAGTATATTAAATTTGATTAGATTCAAATGATTCTCTAAAAAAATTTGTGTTACATATTTTTATTTTTAAAAAAATTTTGTTATATTAAAATTTTTGAATTTTACAAAATAAAAAGATATAAATTTTTACTTTAATCAAAGTTGTTATTTTTATTTGGATAAATAAATTTTTTAAAATGTGATTAAAAAAACCCTTATATTATATATCTTACTTTTATAAAATTCAGAGATCTTTAAGGTAATAAATTTTTTTTGGAGATAAAAACGTTGGACGTAAAATTTCTTAGAAAGTTATTTAGGTATATATTCATTAAATTTTTAATATATTTAATATATTAAAATTAATAAAAATAATTTTTAATAATTTTTAATAAAATAAGTTTTTATAATATTTTTAAAATATATCTTTAGAACATATATTCACAAGATATTTTTAATTTCTTATATTCTTTTCGAAGTTAAATAATAAGACAAAATATAAAAAATAATTATTGAATTAGAGTATATTTTATCATCATAAATGAAAAATTTATTTTTTTATCTAAAAAAATTTAAAAGAAGGAAAACAATAATAAATAAAAATAAAATATTATTTTAATTTTTAATGTTTGGGTTGAATCTTAATTTGGTCTCTAATATTTTAAATATATTATTTCAGTCCCAAAAACTTTCAAATGTCTTATTTCAATTCCAAAAAAAAATTTAAGCGGGTTCAATATTTTTTCACCATTAAATTTGACACGAACAATTCACATATTGACGAGTCAATAGTATTCGATTTTAGAGTGTAAGTAAATTCGATAGAACAACGTTCACTAGTATATATATAAAAGTTTTTACTTTAATTTTGAAGCGTCGATAATTGATTGTTAAGATTTGGAGTTTTATACCCAAAGGAAATTGAAGAAAAGTATTACAAGAAAATTTTGGTTGTATTTTTCTAACTATGGAGGAAGATATGACTTAATTAGTAATGTTATTAATGTTCACGTCACTCATTCTATTAATTATTAGTGTCATATTTAATGGTAGAACAATATTAAACCTATTTGAAAATTTTTGGGACAGAAATAAACATTTGAAATGTTAGAGACCAAATTAGGATTTAGCTCAAACATAGAGGACCAAAATTGTACTTTACTCTAAAAAAATATTTCAAAAGAATAGCATTTAAAAACAATTTCCCTAAGAAGTTATCATTTAGTACAATCCATTCCTAAAAGTATGTGTGTCTTTCTTTGCTAGAAAGTCTACTGAATTAGTCAATTTTTTAAATCAAATCAACGCTAAAAATGATAAACCACTATTTTATGGTTTATTTTGTATTGAATTGAGTGGATTTTGTCAACTATTCTCACACTTATTCATGTAAATTGCATGTTTTTAAGTTTCTTTCCTAATTTTGTGCTATGATTGAAAACTTGCTTCTTTGTCCTTAAAATTGCTAATTTGTAATCTTCTCTTATTACCATTCGATGCCGTGATATGTGACTTAAGTGATTTCAGGTTCTATAGGACAGGAATAGCTTATAGGATAGAAAGGAAGCATGCAAAAGTGGAAGGAACACAAGAAATTAAAGTTTTGAGAAGATGGTGTCCACGCGTATGCATGGCTGACGCGTACGCTTGACCAAGTCGTAACCAAATGACGCGCACACATGACTGGTGCCTACGCATGGCCAGGTGCAAGGTTCAATGACGCGTACGCGTGGATGATGCGTACGCATGACGAGCGTCACATGCCTCAGTTACGGGAAAATACTGGGGTCAATTTCTGGGCTGCTTTTGACCTAGTTTCAGGCCCGAAAATGAAGACAAGAGGATGGGGAGCTGGGCGATTCATTCACTTTTTATTCATTCACATTAGTTAAGTTTTAGATGTTGAATTCTAAAGAGAGAGGCTCTCTCCTCTCTCTAAGTTTAGGGTTTCTTCTTCCAATTTCTCCTTAGGTTTAGGTTTCAGTCTTATTTTAATTTAGTTTTCTCTTACTTTTATTTGTTCTAGCACTTTTGTTATCTACATCTCTCATTGATTCCTTAATTTTGTCCATTTAGTTTATGAACTCTTGTGTTACTTTCAATTTCCTTTTTAATGCAATTTTATATTTTCATGTCTTTTTTTATGTTTTCCTTGGTTTCTCTTATTGCTTTCTTGCTTGTGTTAGTGATAAACCGTTATTCTATGATTCATATTGTGTTTAATTGTGTGGCTTTATCCAGTCTTCACCCATTTATTCAAATGATCTTCATGTATTTATAATTCCTTCCTAAAAATATTCTATGATTGATAACTTGCTTCCTAAAGACATTTTAGTTGTATATTTTTATCTTCCTTCGTACCATTCGATGCCGTGATCTGTGTGCTAAGTGTTTCAGACTCCATAGGGCAGGAATGGCGTAAGGAATAAATAGGAAGCATGCAAAAAATGGAAGGAACACAAGGAATTGAGGAGATGACCAGCGATGAGTCATGCAGTCGCATGGCTCACGCGACCGCGCAAAATGGAAGAAATCACAGTGACGCGCCCGCATGCCTGATGCGACCGCGCGGATCGGAAGCTGCACGAATGATGCAAAT
Source organism: Arachis hypogaea (assembly GCF_003086295.3). Taxonomy (NCBI): domain Eukaryota; kingdom Viridiplantae; phylum Streptophyta; class Magnoliopsida; order Fabales; family Fabaceae; genus Arachis; species Arachis hypogaea. The sequence continues at coordinate 54,086,618 of NC_092041.1, forward strand.
GCGTGGACGACGCGCACGCGTGGTACAAGAAATGCTGAGTGATGCGAACGCGTGGATGACGCGGCCGCGTGACGTGCGCGATCTGCAGAATTACAAAAGTAGTTGGCACAGATTCTGGGCCGCATTTCAACCCAGTTTTTGGCCCAGAAACACAGATTAGAGCCAAGGAACATGCAGAGACAAAAACAACAATTCATTCCGCACAATTTGAAGTTTTTATATTTGATTTTACTCTCCCCTAGGTTTTCCCTCTTGAACATTCATAAATTAGGATTTTGAAGATTCTTGGCTTTAGATTTTGAGAAGAGTCTACCTCCAGTACTAGTCATCATAGTTTGTTATTTACTTTTCATTTACTCTTCCATATTCTTAATTTTGCCAGAGTTGACATTGGATTATTTTCATAGTTTATTAATACAGAACTATTTTTACTTTCAATCAATCTCTTTTATTATTATTTATTATGTCTTCTCTTATTTTTCCTATTGATTTTGTGAAGTCTATAATTATGATGAGTAAGTAGTTCCCCAACTTGATTGGGAGATGATTAAAAGGAGAACGTTGAGTTTGAATACTCAAGAGTTCAATTGTAATTGGTTTATTGTTGGTTGACTTGTTAGTCACTAACTCTAATCCTTCCCAAGGGAGAGGATTAGGACTTGTGAATAGAAGTTGACTTTTAATTTGACTTTTCTTCATTCGTTGAGGGTTAACTAAATTAAAACAATGACTGATTATTAATTGCTCTTGATAAAATTCTAACAAGGATAGAACTTCCAATTAATCTTCTCCCAGTCAAGATTTTATTTAAATTATATAAATTCTCTAATTTAATTTTCTGTTCATCAAATTCAAAACCTCTTTTGAAAATCTCTGATTGATAAAATAGCACATCTTCCTGCAACTCATTGGGAGACGACCTGTGACTCATACTCCCAATATTTTATTTCTGAAATTTGTGACAACCCTTTTCTAAATTGACGAATGGATTTTTGCCGGTTAAGAACTGTACTCACAACGCCATTTTTCTAATTAATTATTAATCTGCCAATTTCCGCTCACGTTAATTTTTGGCGCCGTTGCCGGGGAGTTGCAATAGTGTGCTAATTTATTGATTGGAATTTATTTAATTGCAATTTTTCTTTTTATTCTGTTACTATGAGCTGCACGTTTCTTTTGTTAAATGGCGCGTTCACTTCCTGATCCAAACTTGCCAGTATTTGACCCTGAGATTGAAAGGACTATTTCACGTATAAGGCAAGCTCGGCGTTGGCTAGTCCTCTCTGAGGACGAACCTGAAACGTCATTTAAGGAAGAAACAAGCTCCTTCTCTACTGATCTAGTTGATTTACGTGCAGGTGACATTGCAGCACCTAGGAGAGTCACTATCCAGGAGGCTGCAGCCCCTGATTTTACACTACAACCATTTCAGGCACGCCACCCATCAATGGCTATGAATTTTGAAATAAAGACTGCACTACTCAACTTGAAGCCCAAGTTTCATGGCTTACCTGCTCAAGAGCCTATTAAGCACCTTAGGAATTTTCAGACAGCTTGTTCCACTGTTAAGTGTGATGGTACTGACGAAACTTCTATTCTGCTAAAGGCTTTCCCATTCTCTCTTGAGGAGAAGGCAAAAGAGTGGTACTATACTCAACCCGGAGCAACTATTTCTAACTGGGATACGCTTAGAAGAGAATTTTTGGAGAAATTCTTTCCAGCTGAGGTTGTCGATAAACTGAGGAAAGACATGTCATGATCGTTCAGGACGAATCTGAGACTCTCTATGAATATTTGGAGCGCTTCAATAATCTTCTGGAAGCATGTCCCCACCATATGATTGACAAGATAGTGTTGCTCGGCTACTTTACACAGGGCATGAAATCTCAAGATAGGACCATATTGGAAGGTGCTAGCAATGGGTCTATGAAAAAGTACAAGACTACGGAAGAGGCATGGCAATTGATCAGCGACTTAGCTGAATCTACTAGGAATCACAGGCAGAAACAAAGTCGGTCAAGAGCTGTTGCAGAGGTATCCTCTAGCAAAGAGACTACTGCTATAACTCAGAACTTATGTGAAATGACCAACTTACTGAAGCAGATGCAACTAAGTCAACAACAAGCTCAATAAGTTCAGCCTTCTCCACCACAGCACGGCCAACAGTTGGTTCCCCAAAGAGTATGCAGAATCTGTGCAGATTACAGTCATTATACTGATGAGTGTCCGCAACTCCAACCGAAAGACTACACTGTGGCAGCCACTCACAACTTCTATGACCGCCCCAACCAAGGGTACAATCAAGGTGGCAGCTACAACCATGGATGGCAGGATAACCCCAACCAAGGCTAGAGAGATAATTCTAACCAAGGTTGGAGGGACAATCACAACAGAGGAGGCAGGGATAACAATAGAAATCAGAGGTGGAATAACAATAACAACTTTAGGCAGCAGAATCAAAATTAGGCCTACAGAGCACCTCATCTAAGGCAGCCTCAAGCATCTCAACAGACCCCTCAGATCACTTACCCCTCTTCATCTCCTGATGATGAGTTACTTCAATCTATTGATCGAAGATAGCAGGCTATGGAAAACAACCTTACTTCTACTCTAAATGGTCTGAACTCTACCTTACAAGCCCTTGTCTCATAGATTGGTTCACTGAATAACTCTAACAACTAGTCCTCAAGCTCTGGTGGACTCCCCTCTCAACCATTACCCAACCCCAAGGGTGGCATCAATACCATTACTCTGAGATCTGGAACCACACTGCAAGAGAGGAATCCAGAGGAACCAAGCCCACCAGAACACGCCCCAGCTGCAGACACGATTGAGGTAGAGGATATTGAAGAAGAAGATGAAGTACAAGGCATGGCTGAAGCAGAAGCAGCCCAACCAAGAAGTGCAGAACCCCAGCAAGCTGAAGCTATAAAGGACGCCACTCCTATTCCATTTCCACACCTTGCTAAGAAGCCCAGAAAGCAAATGGAACTAGATCCCAAAATGGTAGAGATTTTCAAAAAGGTTGAGGTAACTGTTCCCCTTTTTGATGTTATTCAGCAAGTGCCTAAATATGCAAAGTTTCTAAAAGAGTTGTACATACATAAAGATAAAATTAATGAATTAGAAACTATTCCTTTAGGTAGTTCTATATATGCTTTAATGGGAGATATACCTAAAAAATGTAGTGACCCAGGCCCATGCACGGTTAACTGTACCATTGGAGGTGTGATATTTTCTGATTGTATGTGTAATTTAGGAGCACGCGTGAGTATTATGCCATTGTCTATATATAATGCTTTAAGGCTCCCTCCCTTAAAAAGGTCGGCAGCTCATTTTGTGTTAGCAGATAAAAGCATTATCACAGTGGTTGGAATTGCTGAAGATGTATTAGTGAGCATTAAGGGGCTCACGTTTCCCATTGACTTTTATATCCTGGAGATGCCCCAAAATGACGCAGGGAGACCTTCATCAATCCTGCTTGGTAGACCATTTTTGAAGACTTCAAAATTCAAGCTGGATGCCTTCTCAAGTACCTACTCCTTTGAGGTAGTTGGCAGAACAGTGAGCTTCAATCTAGATGAAGCTATGAAGAATCTCCCAGAAGATCACTCCATATTCCAATGTGAAATCATTGATAAGACTATAGCTGCAACTCACCAGGAAGAAATGGAAGAGAGTCACATGGAGCAAGACCCAAGTGTGGGGACACCATCTGAACATACTGAAGATTCATTACCATTTTCACCAGCCCCAGAGAATCCAGAACCAAACCATGAGCGGAAAATGGAATTAAAGCCCCTTCCTCCACACCTCAAGTATGCATACCTTGAGGACAAGTAGAAGTTCTCAGTTATCATTGCAAGGGAGCTCACTTCCCAACAAGAAGAACAACTGCTTAGTGTATTGAGGACGCATAAGAAAGCAATTGGATGGAGTTTGGCGGATATAGTAGGCATCAGCCCTCGAGTTTGTGAGCATAGAATATTCTTAGAAGAAGGAGCAAAGCCTATCCATCAACCTCAGAGAAGATTGAATCCCACCATCTTATAAGTTGTCAAGAAGGAAGTTACCAGACTACTTGAAGCAAATATCATTTACCCCATTTCAGATAGCGAATGGGTCAGCCCAATACAAATGGTGCCCAAGAAGTCTGGAGTCACAACAATAAGGAATGAGCAAGGAGAACTTCTGACAACCAGAGTGCAGAATGCATGGAGAGTTTGCATTGACTACAGGCGTCTCATCCAAGCCACTCGCAAAGATCATTACCACTTGCCATTCATTGATCATATGCTTGATCGCCTGTCAGGTAAATCTCACTACTGCTTTCTAGACGGTTATACAGGTTATTTTCAAATCCATATAGCTCCTGAAGATCAGGAAAAGACTACTTTTACATGTCCTTTTGAGACTTATGCTTATAAGAGAATGCCCTTTGGCTTGTGCAATGCACCAGCTACTTTCCAAAGGTGCATGATGAGTCTTTTCTCTAATCTCATTGAGACTTGTATGGAAGTTTTTATGCATGACTTTAGCGTTTATGGTGATTCATTTAACCTTTGCTTGGATAGTTTATCTAAATTATTGGACAGGTGTGTTAGTTTAAACCTTGTTTTAAATTTTGAAAAGTGTCATTTTATGGTAAAACAAGGTATTGTTCTAGGACATGTTATTTATGATATAGGTATCTCTGTAGACCCAGCAAAGGTGGATGTTATTTCTAGTTTACCTTACCCCTCCTCTGTGAGGGAAGTCTGTTCGTTCCTTGGCCATGCCGGTTTTTACAGGAGATTCATTAAGGACTTCAGTAAGGTAGCACTACCCTTATCCAGACTACTATAGAAGGAGATTGAGTTCGAGTTCAGTGAGGATTGCAAACAAGCATTTGATAAGCTAAAGACCGCCCTGACTCAAGCTCCAATTGTGAGGGGACCAGACTGGAGTCAACCATTTGAAATCATGTGTGACGCCTCCAATCATGCAGTAGGAGCAGCACTAGCTCAACATGACGGTAATGACCCCTTTGTAATTACTTATGCATCTAAGACTTTAGATGCTGCTCAATCTAATTACACTACTACTGAAAAAGAGCTTCTAGCTATGGTTTTTGCTCTAGATAAATTCAAAGCCTATTTACTTGGTACTAAGGTAGTAGTGTACTCAGACCATGCAGCTCTAAAATATTTATTATCTAAAAAGGAGTCTAAACCAAGGCTAATATGTTGGATGCTACTGCTGCAAGAATTTGTTCTGGAAATTAAAGATAGGAGTGGTAACCAGAATTTAGTAGCTGACCATTTGAGTCGCCTTGACCACATTAACGATGACTCCATTCCTATCAATGATAATTTCCCATTTGATAGCTTATAGGCAGTATCTGATGTAGCCCCTTGGTATGCACCTGTAGCTAATTATCTAGTTAGCCATACTTTTCCTCCCGATTTTACTAAGCATCAGAGAGACAAGTTGAAAAGCGAGTCCAAATACTATGTATGGGATGACCCATATCTATGGAGGTGTGGTGCTGACTAGGTAATTAGACGGTGTGTACCTCAATCAGAATTCCAGTCCATTTTAGAGGCCTGCCACTCATTTGAGAGTGGAGGAAATTTTGGACCCCAACGAACTACTAGAAAAGTTTTAGACTATGGATTCTGGTGGCCTACTCTTTTTAGAGATTCTGCTAACCTTTGTAAATCTTGTCCTCCATGCCAAAGATCTGGTAATATATCCAGAGGGATGAAATGCCTCAGCAAATTATGCTTTTCTGTGAAATTTTTTATGTTTGGGGCATTGACTTCATGGGTCTATTTCCAAACTCTAATGGCCACCTTTATATACTGTTAGCTGTAGATTATATTTCTAAATGGGTGGAAGCAATTCCTACTCATACTGATGATGCGAAGACCGTTGTTTCCTTTGTTAGAAACCATATTATTTGTCGCTTTGGATCACCACGAGCAATCGTGAGCAATCAAGGCACTCACTTTTGTAACAGGAGACTAACAGGTTTACTAAAGAGGCATGGGATAATCCATAAAGTATCAACAGCCTATCACCCCCAGACTAATGGGCTAGCAGAGGTGTCTAATAGGGAGATAAAGTGCATACTGCAAAAGGTAGTCAAGCCTCATAGAAAGGACTGGAGCACCAGGCTCCAAGACGCGCTTTGGGCATATCGGACAGTATACAAGACACCAATTGGGATGAGTCCTTTCTGCTTGGTTTATGGAAAGGCCTGTCATCTCCCAGTCGAATTAGAACACAAGGCCTTCTGGTCGGTAAAAGGAGTGCAACATGGACTATGAGAGAGCCGAAGCTGAACGGAAGTTGCAACTGCAAGAATTAGAGAGCCTTCACCTTGAAGCTTATGAAAACTCCAGGCTGTATAAAGAGAAGGTGAAGGCTGTGCATGACAAGAGCAATAAGAGACGAGAATTCCAACCAGGGACTTAGTCTTACTTTACAACTCCAGAATGCAACTCATGCCAAGCAAGCTGAGATCCAGATGGGACGGTCCGTATCGAGTAGAGCGGGTGGAACCATATGGGGTCTTTCACTTGAGACATCCTTCAAGCTCTAAACTTATCAAGGTCAATGGACATCGCTTGAAGTTATTCCATGGTGAAAAGATGGCAAAAAACCAGGAACTAGAGATCTTCCTCTTGGAAGATCCACCCACAGTAGAAGACTGAGCTCGTGGAGCGTCCAACTTAAGGACGTTAAAGCAAAGTGTTGGGTGGGAGACAAACCACCATGGTATGATCGTTCCTTCCCCTCTCCTTATCTTCCCTCCTCTATAACTCTTCCCAGTACTAATGCCTATATCTTGCATCTCATCTGCATACTGCATTTGCACTTTTAATTAAAAAAAGAAAAAAAAAGAAGAGAGAGCACACGACGCGACAGCGTCGATAACGTGTCCGCGTCATGGTGCCTTGGACACGAGAAGAAAAAAACAGAGAGTCACGCGAAAGTGTGGCTGGAGGCGTGCCTTTGGCACAATTTGACCGACGCCATCGTGTCGCTGACGCGTCCGCGTCATGTGGGAAAAAGGCCTCCCACGCGTCCGCGTCACCCACGCGAACGCGTGCCCTATAAATCGACGTAAAAAGGGTGTATGGCCGAAAGTTGAGCTGGACTTGAGCTGCACTTGTGCTAGTCGCACAAGCCTTGCCACGCGAACGCGTGCCCCATGCGTTCGCACCGTTTTCCCCATCTGGCCATCTACGCGATCGCGTCAACCTAAATTTTGGCAAAACATAATTTAAACGGAGAGTTGTGCGAGCGTGAAGCTGCCCTCGCGCCACTAGCGAAAATCATGTCACGCGTCCGCGTGACCGACGCGTCTGCATCATTTCATTTAAGGGCTTTCCACGCGACCGCGTCGCTTGCGCCGCCCAACTCATTCAAATCTGCCAGATTATCTTTTCTTTTCTCATCCTATTCCTATTTTATTTCTCCCCCTTCCTTCTTCCTCCCTTCTTTCTCTCATCTACCCCTTCTTTCCTACCACCGTTATCAAGGTTTTTCTTCTCTCTTCTTCCCTCCTTACTATTTCATTCTTCTTTTTATTTTCATGTTTTCTTTTTCTCTCTCTTCTACTTTCTCTATCCATGTTTTCTTTTTCTTTTCTTCTTCCTTTTTTTGGTGTTAGAAATTTATTTGGGTCATTATTCTTATATGTTGCTTGTAGATTGTTTAGGACTTGTTTAACAATTATATATTATTTTTATAAGGGTTACTTGCATGTTCAAAAATTAATTCTTCCATACCTTATTTAACATGCATGTTATGTGTTTGTGAAAATGCCCATATGGCATTATGCACTATTTTTAGACTATTCTAAATGCTTGCTTTTCACAAATACCCCTTCTATATTTTATTGCTTAAATATAATTGTTATTACAAACAGATTGTTAGTTGGAAAGACTTGGTAATCTAACTTGGACATTGAATGCTTGATTTAAACTGTCATCATATGCACTTATTTTATTTCTATTGTTGATTTGCCACATGTAGTCATGACCATGTGTTCACATCATTATCCTTTCCTGTGCATTGATTACCACCTTTCCCATTCTTTTCCTTGCTATAACCCTTGAAATACTCATGTCTTTACTCGTTTCCTTTCAGGATGGCCACCAAGAAAGGCAAGGAGAAAGCTACCCCCAAATCCACAACAAGAAAAGGAACAAAAAGAGCATTAGTGGCAGAGCCTTCTTCAACTGCGGTTAAGCCCTCAACAAAAAGAATTAAAAGGATTATAAAGGTCGATGAAAAGGAAAAAGCATTCCCAACAAAGGACACTGCACGATTTTCCAATCACTACTGTGAGTAGATGTTCCCCATTCTGGCAGCTCGAAATTATAACAATGAACACCTTCTTATCCTTCCACCTCGTATTGCCACATTTGTTGAGCCACAAATTGCACAAAGACATTGGGGATTACTACAGAGACAACTATGACAGGTTAATCTTTCTTGGGTAGTTGAGTTCTACTCCAACTTCCACCTGCTGACCCTGCAGTCTGTTTACATCCGTCAGAAGCAAGTCCCCATTACAGAAGAGGCCATTCAGCGAGCCTTAGATCTTCTCCCTGCTCCAGAAGGACTGGACGCTTTTCAAGAAGCCGTACTCAAGCGCCAGGTGTACAAATTTGACTGGGACGTTGTTCTCAGAGTTATCGCACAACCTGGCAGCAAATGGATCTTTGGATACCATCATTCCCGTCCTAAGGGAATCTCGGCTTCCGCACTCACCTTAGAGGCTCACGTATGGGTAGGGGTGGAAACAGGCCAGGCCAGGCCAGGCTTTGCTCTTAACAGGTCTGGCCTGTCATACAGTTGATTGGCCTGAGCCTGGCCTACAACCTGTTACAGGCTCTTTATAAAGTACTAGGCCTGGCCTGTTATTCAGCCTGGCCTGGCCTGAAACCTGTTAAAAGGCCTGATAATTTTTTTTTACAAAAATAAAAATATTATTTAAAAAATTATTTTTTAATAAAAATTGTTATATATATTATGTCATATATTTAATATTTATAAAAAATTTTAAACTTCTAACATATTTAAAATATATAAAAATATTTATAATAAAATATAATAAATTTAAAATATCTCATAATTTTATTAATAATAAATAATTATTTATATATTTAATTATATTTTAACAGGCCCAGGCAGGCCTGACAGGCCTATAAGGCTAATTAGTAAACCTGGGCCTGGCCTATTAATGTATTAAGGCTTTTAAAAGAGTCTGGGCCTGTACCTATTTTCTAACAGGCCAGGCCAGGCCAGGCCAAACACAGGCCAGGCTACAAGCCCCTGGCAGGCTGCCTGGCCTTTTTTCACCCCTACGTATGGGCACAGATTATGTCCCATTACGTCTTCCGAAGCACTCATGAGTCCTCCTTCACCGCAGACATGGCCGTTTCACTATGGTGCATCCTCACAGACCAGCCTCTCAATCTGCCAAGACACATCCAGAATGCTATGGGACACGTGCAAATCGTGGGCAACCTTCCTTTCCCCGCCTTGGTCTCAGATCTTGTCTCAGCAGCCGGAGTCTCCTACAGAGCTGGGGACACCAAAGCCATAGTTCAACGGGATGATCAGTACGTCCCTAACGGGAGATACCTCAGGCCACCACTTGCCACTACCAGTCAGTCCACAAAAGATGCTGCAGACATTCCACCATCTACTAGTCAGCTGCTGTATCAAATACTAAAGAGGTTAGACCAACAAGACCAGAAAACAAAGCTCCGAGAGCGCTGCAATCACCGCCCATTCAAATACCTCAAAGAGCTACTCACAGGAAACCACAGACCTGACGAGAACCCAGGCACTCTGGACACCACTTCCTTTACAAGCACAGGGAGCCATGACGGTCCCGACTATAGAGATACTGCCACCAGCCCACCCTTGTTCCTGACAGATGGCACAGAAGACGGTGCAAAGCCTTAAGTGTGGGGAGGTCGGTCAGTACCTGACTTCCGGAGGTAATTCTTTTCCCCTAACACCAATTTCTTCTTCTTTAGTATAGGATAGATTGCATATTAGTAGGTTATTTGCATGCATGTTCTACCTGATTAAAAAGACAATAAGTTTCTTTTAAGACCATATATTTTTTGAAAATTTCACTAATTTAAATCAAACTATTTATGTTAATTTTGTTTGAAGTTGAAATTGGAACAGGATTTTTAAGCTAAAAAAACACACTGAAATTCCTACTAATGAATTACATAAATATCTCTATCCTATTTTATGTTTTATCTATCTTTTAACTATCAAAATCCCATAACCATTTGAATCTGCCCGACTGAGATTTACAAGATGACCATAGCTTGCTTCAAGCCAACAATCTCCGTGGGATCGACCCTTACTCACGTAAGGTATTACTCGGACAACCCAGTGCACTTGCTGGTCAGTTACGTGGAGTTATGAAGAAAGTATGTGAGATCACGATTTTGTGTACCATGTTTTTAGCGCCGTTGTCGGGGATTGTTCGAGTTTGGACAACTGACAGTTCATCTTGTTGCTCAGATTAGGTAATTTTCTTTTTTATTTATTTTGTTCTTCAGTTTTTTTAAGAATGAATTCTAGAGTTTCAGATGATGCTTTTATCATCACAGGAGCTTGTTGATTCCCATCAATTTGGCTGTTGTATGTAATGTCCTGTCGAAGCTTGGCTAGCCATGTCTAATCTTTTTAGACTGAAGTTTTAGACTAACATTGCATGATTCCTGGAATTCTTATTAAAAATTTTTGAGTTTCTTATTTTCTTTTTCGAAATAATTTGTGTTTTTTGTTTGAGTCTAGTGTCAAATTTTAAGTTTGGTGTCAATTGCATGTTTCTATTTTTCTTGCATTTTTCAAAAATATATGCATTGTGTTCTTCATTGATCTTCAAGTTGTTCTTGATGATTTCCTTTGTCTGATCTTTAAATTCTCTTGTTTTGTGTCTTTTGTTGTTTTTTATGCGTAGTCTCAAATTGTTAGTGTCTCTAGTATGAAAATTTCTAAGTTTGGTGTCTTGCATGTCTTTCTTTTCTTAAAAATGTTCAAAATTATGTTCTTGATGTTCATCATGATCTTCATAGTGATCTTGATGTTCATCTTGACATTCAAAGTGTTCTTGCATGCATTCCTTGTTTTGATCTTAGATTTTCAAGTTTAATTTCATTTTGTTGTTTTTCTCTCTCATCATTAGAAATTCAAAAAAATTCAAAATTATGTCTTTTCAAGTCAATAATATAGAGAATTAAAGATTCAGAACATACAGTAGAGGAATCACAGAGAAAAAGTTGTGCGTTCAAAACGCCCAGTGAAGAAGGATTTTTGGCATTTAAACGCCAGCCAGGGTACCTGGCTAGGTGTTTAACGCCCAAGAAGGTAGCCAAGTGGGCATTAAACGCCAGAATGGATACCATTCTGGGCGTTTAATGCTAGGATAACACCAGGGAGGTAATTTTGTTTTCAATTCAAATCTTTTTCAATTTTTCAAGTTTTAAAACTAATTTTTCAAAATCTTATCTTTTTCATATCCTCTCTTATCAATCATATCTTTTTCAAAATCAATTTTTTTTCATTTTTCTTTTAATATTTTCGAAAATCCTTGCTAATAATTAATGTTGTGATTCAAAAATTTTAAGTTTGTTACTTTCTTGTTAAGAAAGGTTCAATATTTGAATTTTAGAATCATATCCTTTAATTTCTTGTTAGTCAAGTCATCAATTTTAAAAATCAAATCTTTTTTTATTGTTTTTCAATCATATGTTTTCAATCATATCTTTTTAAATCATATCTTTTTCAAATCATATCTTTTTAAATTCTAAATTCAAAATCTCTTTCTAACTTCTTATCTTTTCAAAATTTATTACCTCTTATCTTTTTCAAAACCACCTAACTACTTCTCTCATCTCAAATTTTTGAAAACCACTAATAACTTTTTCAAAATTCTTTTTAATTAACTAATTATTTTAAACTCTGATCTTATTTTATTTAAAAATTTTCAAAAATATTCTCTCTCCCATCTCTTTCTATTTAATCACTAACACTTATCCTCCTTTAATAATTCGGACCCCCTCATTCTCTATAAGTTTGAATTCTTCTCTCTACCTCATTCTTCTATTCTTCTTTTCCTCTGACACATCAAGGAATCTCTATACTATGACATAGAGGATTCCATAGCTTCTTTGTTTCATTCTCTTTCGTATGAGCAGAAACAAGGACAAATGCATTCTTATTGAAGCTGATCCTGAACCTGAAAGGACCTTGAAGAGGAAGCTAAGAGCAGCTAAAGCATAACACTTTGAAGAGGACCTGTCAGAAAATTTTAAAAAGGAAGCAGACAAAACAGCCATGGCCGAACCTAACAAAAACAATGCAAGGAAGGTGCTTGGTGACTTTACTGCACCAACTCCTGACTTCTATGGGAGAAGAATCTCTATTCCTGCCATTGGAGCAAACAACTTTGAGCTTAGGCCTCAATTAGTTTCTTTGATGCAATAGAATTGCAAGTTTCATGGACTTCCATTGGAAGATCCTCATCAGTTTGTGGCTAAATTTTAGCAAATCTGTGACACCGTTAAGACCAATTGAGTTGATCTCGAGGTCTACAGACTTATGTTTTTCCCTTTTGCTGTAAGAGACAGAGCTAGTATATGGTTGAACTCACAACCTAGAGACAGCCTGAACTCTTGGAAAAAGCTGGTCAATGCCTTCTTGGCTAAATTCTTTCCACCTCAAAAGATGAGTAACTTTAGAGTGAAAGTTTAAACCTTCAAATAGAAGGAAGCTGAATCCCTCTATGAAGCTTGGGAAAGATACAAGTAATTGATCAGAAGCTGTCCTTCTAACATGCTTTCAGAATGGAGCATCATAATTATCTTCTATAATGGTCTGTCTGAGTTATCCAAGATGTCATTGGACCATTCTGTAGGTGGATCTATTCATCTGAAGAAAACGCCTGCAGAAGCCCAGAAACTCATTGAAATGGTTACAAATAACTAGTTCATGTATATTTCTGAAAGAAATCCTGTGAACAATGGGACAACTCAAAAGAAAGGAGTTCTTGAGATTGATACTCTGAATGCCATATTGGCTCAGAACAAATTATTGACTCAGCTAGTCAATATGATTTCTCTAAATCTGACTAGATTGCAAGCTGCATCTAGCAGTAATAAAGAAGCATCTTTTGAAGAAGAATCTTATGGTCCTGAGAACCCTGCAATAGAAGAGGTGAGTTACATGGGAGAACGCTATGGAAACACCTATAATCCTTCATGGAGAAATCATCCAAATCTCTCATGGAAGGACCAACAGAAGCCTCAACAAGGCTTCAACAATAATAATGGTGGAAGAAATAGGTTTAGCAATAGCAAGCCTTTTCCATCATCTTCTCAGCAACAAATAGAGAACTCTGAGCAGAGTTGTTCTGGCTTAGCAACCATAGTCTCTGATCTATCTAAGACCACACTAAGTTTCATGAATGAAACAAGATCCTCCATTAGTAATTTAGAGGCACAAGTGGGTTAGATGAGTAAAAAGGTTACTGAAACTCCTCCTAGCACTCTCCCAAGCAATACAGAAGAAAATCCCAAGAGAGAGTGCAAGGCCATAACCCTGACCAACATGGCCGAACATGGAGAGAGTAAGGAGGACGTGATTTCCTGTGAGAAAAACCTCATGTGATGTCCTCCGAATGAAAAGGAGTTCCCATTTGAGGAACCAAGGGAATCTGAGGCTCATACAGAGACCATAGAGATTCTATTAAACCTACTTCTGCCATTCATGAGCTCTGATGAGTATTCTTCCTCTGAAGAGGATGAAGATATTACTGAAGAGAAAGTTACTAAGTACCTTGGAGCAATCATGAAGCTGAATGCCAAGTTATTTGGTAATAAGACTTGGGAGGATGAACCCCCCTTGCTCACCAATGAACTGAATGACTTGATTAGGCAGAAATTACCTTAGAAGAAACCGGATCCCGAAAAATTCTTAATACCATGTACCATAGGCACCATGACCTTTGAGAAGGCTCTTTGTGACCTGGGGTCGGGCATAAACCTCATGCCACTCTATGTAATAGAGAAACTGGGAATCTTTGAGGTACAAGCTACAAGAATCTCACTAGAGATGGCAGACAAATCCATGAAACAGGCTTATGGACTTGTAGAGGATGTTTTAGTGAAGGTTGAGGGCCTCTACATCCCTGCTGACTTCATAATCCTAGACACTGGAAGGAACAAGGATGAATCCATCATGTAACAACCGCGATTTTCGAGTACGCAAGATAATTTCTGAAAGTACGGAAAACTCCGGAGGATTAGTAAGGGGAGAACCTCTGATATATCATCAAGTATATCAATCCTCATTGTCATTATGTCATCTTTAAGCTAGAACCTTTTTGAGGCAAGCTCGATAACGCAGTGATGAAGAACCTAGTCTTTAAACCATATCGGTTAGGAGTTTTGATTCGTTTTTTCGTAAATAGTCTCAATTTGATGAGTCGGACTCGATTCACGAGTGAAGAGAGATAATAGGATAATATCATTATTATATGAGTATTAGAAGCTTATTGAATGATATTATAAGGTTACTTGGTCAGTTTTAGTTAAAAACAGAAAATCGGTTTAACCGGGTTCACAGTTTATTGATGCAGCTTAGTACTAGCACTCTCTGATGACTTTAGCAATGCTAAGGCCTCATCATACATGTTCTATTCTCATAATAAATAAGTTACTAGTGTTATTTATGCTAGTAGCTCAGAAAAGATTTTTTAGAGATATTTTTACAACTGTTCCGATACATCTAGTTTTAGTAGTTATACACCTGAGATATTTTAATATTATTTTAATATACCATCAAGCCAACCAATCAAAACTCACCCTACAACCCCAAGACACTCCAAGGCTGGTCATTTACTCCCTTTGGCAGAAAATAACAAGAGAGAAAAGAGAGAAACTTTCATGAACACTTAATCTTCAAAACTTGATTTCTTCTGAACTGAAACTCAAATAAAAATTCTGATTTCACCAAAATGATACTCTCTTCTTCCTCTACATAACCATATAACATATCAAGGCTGGAAATAAGGTGAGATGGCTATTCCTTTCAATTTGGTTTTCAAGGAAAACCATGCAAAACATGTGTTTTCTTGATGTTCTTCCTTAGGAATCATGCTTAAATTGACTTGAGGGCCAAGAAACATTAATTTTCAGCAACTCTAAGGTGAGAAATCCCTTTCTAACATGCTGAGTGAGATTTGGTCAGTTGAGAGTTTGTGGATTTAAAGTTGTTCTTCATGTGATTTAGGAGGAAAAAGTGCTTAAGGACCACCTGAAAGTCTAACCAAATTAGGAGCATCAAAACCAGGTAGGGTTTGATGAATTTAATCTTTATTAATTGTGTTTTAGTTGTGTGATTATGATATGTGGTTTGGCTGTACTTGAAATTAATGATTTATATGAGTGATTATTGTTGAAAATTTGATGAAAATTTGATGAAATTTGATGAAATTCAAGCTATGAATTTGTGTTCTTGAGTGCAGCTGGAAAAACGAACCCTAGGACTTAAATTGGTGTTGAATTTGTGTTGAAATCAAGTAGGAAATATGGGGCTTTAGTGGCTGCAATTTTATTTTGAATTATGGTAAAAATTGGTTGTTGAAAAGACTGAAAAATGGGTAAAAACAGAGAAAGAATCTGAAGAATTAACGAAGAACACGAAGAAAACTTTGAGTGTGGTGAAGAACATTGAAGAACACCTTTTAGATCTTAGAAAGGGCACGGTTGTAATTATTTTGGTGTTTGAGGGGTTATTTGGTAATTTCTGAAAGTTAGGGTGGTTAAAGTAGAAATATTAAAAGTTACCAGGATAAAAAGTTAATTTTAAAGGTTAAAAGGTAAAGGCAAGGTAATTTTTGAAAATTTAATGTTAAAATAATAAATAATAACAAAATATTAAATAATAATATTTAATTAAAAATAATATTTTAATAAAAATAATAAAATAATGCGAAAAAGGCAGTTTTCTGTAAAAGCTTTAGAAAGACAACTTTAAGTGTAGAATCTCATATTTACCTTTATAACACACTTAGGGAGTGGTAATAACATGTTAGTGAGGCAGAGATAAAGAAAAGATAAAAAGTTAAAGAAAAGATAAAAACCAAAGAAAATTCTGTAAAGTTTTAATGATAGAAAAACAGACAGAGATTAGTAAACGAATCAGGGCAACATAGTTAGTTATTGAGTTGCGCCTAAGGTTAGGTAATATATGAAAAGTTAAACTGTTTCAGTATAGACTTAATGAACCTATATTTGGGACAGGCTAACTATTCATACCGAAATTTACATAAGCTTTAAATACACACGTTAAGAAGAGAAAAGAGTAACCAGAGTAAAGTAAAGAGACTAAGAGATATTTGTTTATTTGTTGCTTAAGGCAACCCAAGAGATGTGTTTATTCATTTGTTGCGTTACGGCAATTCCAGATATACTTGTATGATCATCTGCTGCATTGAGGCAGTCAGATAGATGGGGGTGCGACCACTGAGAACGCTTTTCTGCGATACATATCCATATTTTATTTCTGTAAGGCAGAGAGCTTATTTCCTACTACAGAAGTACCGTGACCACCTGTTCCATTTCTGTAGTGGCAGAGGGGTTATTTCCTGTATACAGAAGGTGTGTCGGCATACATCCCTGCAGTGGCAGATATGTTATTTCCTGCATGCAGTGGACCTTGTGGTGGCAGAGGGGTTATTTCCTGTACACAGGGGTATAGCCAACTGGAAAGCCATACCTGTTTCAGCTGCTTCGGGTTACGTCGGGAGCGGGTAGAAACCGACAGATGAACTCATTACCTGTGCTAGGATAGACATGAATCATACTTGGTTGTGCATTTTCTCTATTATGATTGTTGCATGAATGTATGCTTTCTTTGTTTATTCTATTCTCTGTGTCTGTGTTTGTGTTTTTTTCTTGTATTCTTCTGTTTGTGTTTTGCTATCTGTTTTCTTTATCTTCTCTATTTATGTGTCTTCTGTTTACTACTTCTCTATATTCTATTATTCGTCTACCAAACAACACAGAGTTAATGAACTTAACTAATAACCCCGACCCTACTAAGAACTCCCCAGTTCTTACCCCTTCTCTCTCCCTTCCCCCTCCAGATGGAAGCATGAGTACCCTTCCGTAGTTTGTTGATGACCATTTGTAAAGAGGATTCTGCTCTAGGTAGTTTTCTGAGTCTAGGGAGAATCCCGTTCTCTGTTCATATGTATATACGGTGAGACCAGCCAACGTCTGCATCCCGTTTAAACGCGAACTTTAACCTAAATCTTGTGTACGAGACTCTTGTTATGTGGCTACTTGATGAGGTACTAGAGTGACATCATATGGCAATGACTAATCGTGCAGAGGAGTGATAGACGACCTTCCACCTTTTGATGACTTTCCACCTGACTTGAGTTTTGAAGACTTAGAACGTACTTTCCCTCGCTTCAGTAGTTTGGAGGGACTAAGTGAGTATTGAGTCTAGGCTAGCCTAGGTGCCAGCTTAGGGACTTTTTGAACAGGTCAGGGCCTGAGATGTTGTATGTATATATATGTATATAGATATTATTTAGCTATACCTAGGGGTGTTCTAGCTAAAGATCTTTACTCTAATAAAGGTTAGATCACAAAATGTTATCAACTGCTTGAGATGTATTTATGTGTGGTTGTTCATAACTATTTTATCTATTATTATTTGTGAATTTCTTATGAATGACTCTATTTATTAATCCAAACATTTTTTTAGAAAAAGTACCTTGCAAACTAATTACTCTTTTAACAATGAATCAGGCTCATATAATAAATAATATATAATAATTAGGATGACAAATTGGTTGCGCTCAGTTTCCGGTATGACCTAGGTGTATTGAAAATTAGGTCGTTATACATCATTCTTGGTAGACCTTTCCTAGCCACAGTAAAAGCTGTGATTGATGTTGACAGAGGAGAGTTGGTCCTTCAAGTGAATGAGGACTATCTTATGTTTAAGGCTCAAGGATCTTCTTCTGTACACATGGAGAAGAAGCATGAAAAGCTTCTCTCACTACAGAGTCAAAAAGAGGCCCCACATTCAAACTCTAAGTTAGGTGTTGAGAGGCCATCATCATGCTCTAAGTATCTATGAGGCTCCATGAAATCTCACTGTCAAGCTATTGACATTAAAAAAGCGCTTGTTGGGAGGCAACCCAATTTTTACTTATCTATGTTGAATTTCCATTTTCCATTGTTATTTTATGTTTTCTTTAGGATGATGATCATGTAGAGTCACAAAAACAAATTAAAGCAGAAATCAAAAACAGCATTAAAAATAGCACACCCTGGAGGATGAGCTTACTCGCATTTCAACGCCAGAAAGCGGCACCAGACTGGCGTTTAACGCCAGAAAAGGGCACCAAGCTGGTGTTAAACGCCAGAAAGGGAAGAAAAGCTGGCGTTAAACGCCAAAAATGGGCAGCAACCTAGCGTTTAACGCCAGGATTGGCACTCAAAGGGGCGTTTACACGCCAAAACGGTGCAGGAATGAGAAATCCTTGACACCTCAGGATCTGTGGACCCCACAAGATCCCCACCTACCTCACTCTCTCTCTCCTTGGCATTGTTTTTAGGTAGTTTTTAGTATGATTTAGTTAGTTTTTAGTCTATAATTATTAGTTTTTTTTTGCAAAAATCATATTTCTGGACTTTACTATGAGTTTGTGTGTTTTTCTATGATTTTAGGTATTTTTTGGCAGAAATTGAGGGACCTGAGCAAAAATCTGATTCAGAGGCTGAAAAAGGACTGCAGAAGCTATTGGATTCTGACCTCCCTACACTCGAAATGGATTTTCTGGAGCTATAGAAGCCCAATTGGTGCGCTCTTAATTGCGTTGGAAAGTAAACATCTTGGGCTTTCTAGCAATATATAATCGTCCATACTTTGGCCAAGTTTTGATAATGCAAAATTGCGTTTTAACGCCCAACTTTCTACCCTTTTCTGGCGTTAAATGCCAGAACTGGCATAAAAGCTGGAGTTAAACGCCCAAATTGGCACCAGAGCTGGCGTTTAACTCCAAGAGAAGCCTATGCACGTGAAAGCTTCAATGCTCAGCCCAAGCACACACCAAGTGGGCCCCGAAAGGGGATTTCTGCATCATTTACTTCTCTATGTAAACCCTAGGTTACTAGTCATTATAAATAGGATCTTTTACTATTGTATTTTCATCAGGAGATCTTCAGGTCATTTTTGAGACTATCTTTGTATCACTTTTGATCTCTTGATCTCATAGATTAAGGTGTGGAGCTCTGCTATTCCTCAAGAATTAATGCAATTACTACTATTTTCTATTCAATTCAAGCTTATTCTTGTTCTAAGATATTCATTCGCACTTCAACATGATGAATGTGATGATCAAGTGACACTCATCACCATTCTCACTTATGAGCGCGTGCCAGACAACCACTTCCGTCCTACCTGAAAACAAGCTTGAATGCATATCTCTTGGCCTCCTGGTCCATGATGCATGGTTGCCTCTCCTGACAATAGAGCCTTCCATTCCATGAGATCAGAGTCTTCGTGGTATAAGCTAGAATCAATTGCAGTATTCTTGAGATCCAGAAAGTCTAAACCTTGTCTATGGTATTCCGAGTAGTATATGGGATGGGATGATTGTGACGAGCTTCAAACTCGCGAGTGTTGGGTGCAGTGACAGTGCGCAAAAGGATCATTGGATCTTATTCCAACACAAGTGAGAACTGACAGATGATTAGCCCTACGAAACCCGTAGCCGAACCATTTTCATTGAGAGGACCGACAGTAGCCATTGACAACGATGATCCCCCAATATACAGCTTGCCATGGAAAGGAGTACGCATGACTGGATGAAGGCAGTAGGAAAGCAGGGATTCAAAAGGAACAAAGCATCTCCATACGCTTATCTAAAATTCCTACCAATGAATTACATAAGTATCTCTATCCTATTTTATGTTTTATCTATCTTTTAATGATCAAAATCCCAAAACCATTTGAATCTGTCCGACTGAGATTTACAAGATGACCATAGCTTTCTTCAAGCTGACAATCTCCATGGTATTAACTCTTACTCATGTAAGGTATTACATGGACGACCCAGTGCACTTGCTAGTCAGCTACGCGGAGTTTCGAAGAAATTGTGTGAGATCACGATTTTGAGTACCAAGTTTTTGAGTAAGAAGGTGATGCGTGGAAAACAATCCAACATAAAACTCACCGGCAAGTGTACGGGTCGCATCAAGTAATAATAACTCACATGAGTGAGGTCGATCCCATAGGGATTGAAGGATTGAGCAATTTTAGTTTAGTGGTTGATTTAGTCAAGCAAACAAAGATTGATTTGAGTGATTTTGTATCCGCCAGTAAGTAAATAGCAGGAAATGTAAAGGGAGAGGGATGAATTGCAGAAATTAAAGAGAATTGAAAGTAAAGGTAATGAATCTTAAAGAACAAGAAATTAAATGACTGAAACTTAAAGTGTAAGAAATGTAAATTGCAATGACTTAAAGTGCAAGAAATATAAATTGCTTGAAAGGAAAAGGGATTTGAGGACTGGGAATTTAGAATTTAAGCAAGGAAAATTAAATTGCAGTAATTAACAAAGCAAAAGATGAACCGAAATTAACTAGAACTCAAACAGAAAGCGAAAATGTGATTGCAGCAGAGGTTCAGCAGAAGAACCAAAAAGAAAATTAGATTTCAGGACTCCAGAGACTAGATAGCAGAGTCTAGATCTCAATTGCCTTCCTAGACCCAAGTTCACAAAACAAGTAAAGAGAAATTGAAGATTGAAGCAGTAAAGGAAATGAAATTTAACTTAATTATGTAGTAGAAAAATCAAAGAGATCTTAAATGGAGATTGAGACAGAAGTTCCTCAATTCTTCACACTCAAGACTCAAACGAAACCCAATAAAGAAAACAAAATGATCAGAGGAAAAAGAAGGGAATTCTCTCCTCCAATTCTCAAGCTTTTGCAGAAAATAGAAAAATAGAAAGTGAGCTCTCAAGTTGACTAAGAATGAAAATTAAAATGAAAGTAAGCTCTCCCTTCTAATTCTAATTAACACCTATTTATACACTTTCTATTTTCGATCTAAGAATTTTGAGTGGGCTTTTTGATTTGGTGAAGAAATGAACTAAGTTGGATTTTTGAGTGAAATTCAACCCATCTTGCTCCCAGGAGGTTGCTCTGCTCTTGTGGAGAGTAGAGCAGGGAAGCCTTGCATGGGGATCCAATTAGCGTGCCAAGTTTGGGAGAGGCATCAGGATGCTTCCCTGCCCTTGTGGAGAGCAGGGCAGTGGTGTCATGGTGCGTTCCTTGCCTCCCTGCCCGTGTCAAAGTGCTGCGCGCGCCCAAGCTTTTGGCCGTGTCAATCGTGCCTCATTTGCGTGCCAAGGAATGCTACTCTGCCCTCCTTGTGGGCAGCGCTTTCCTTGTTCTTGGCTGAGGTCCCAAGTTCGAAACTTGGTGGGGGAAGCAAGCTGCCTTTTTCCTTGGCACCAAAATAGTGCCTAGTGCTTGGCTTCCTAGAGGTATTGTGTTCGATCCTTGGAGGTACCCTTTTAGCTAAGTGTGGCTCATTTTCCTTTGTGAGTGGCGCTACTTCCTTCCCTTCATGTGCTTGGGTTCGAAACCCATGGGTGGCACTTGGAGTTGATTTTTTCTTGAATTTTTCCATGAGGAGCCCGAAATTGCTCTTGAGGAAGGCAGGGCAGAATTTTTCCTTTCCTTGTTTCTTAGCCTAGAATTGTGTTCCGCTCTTAAGGAGGGTAGGGCAGTGAAGCCTTGAATGCTTGGTTCATTGTTGTGCTCCCTTGGAGAGCAGTGTGCTCTTGTGGAGAGCAGTGTAGCTTCCTTCCTTCCATGCGCCACACTTCGTCTTCTTTTGCCACACTATTTTCTTCATTTGGCCACACTTCTTAAGCCACGCTTCCTTCTTTTCTTCTTTTCTTCACCTACAATTAATCAAAACAACCAATCAAAGTATCACTAAATTCACAAGGTTTATAAATCAATTAAAAATCAATTAAATTTAGCTTAAACCTCATGAATTAGTATCAATTAATGGGTGGTTATTTGATTCAAATAAAACATGCAATTCCACTCTAAATTGCTTACTTATAGTGTAAGAAAGTGCATAAAAACTAGTAAAACAAGTGAAATTAGCTTGAAAAATAGGCATATGATGACTTGTCATCACAACACCAAACATAAATCTTGCTTGTCCCCAAGCAAGCACTAAACATAAGAGAAGATAGAATGAAATATAGAAGTATGCATATCCTTATTAAGCATATCGTTGAACTTGGTTTATGGGGTTTTATGCAGACCAATAGTAGTTCATTTATTACTTGCTGTCAAAACAAACAATGTCTCCTAAAGAGTTCACCAAGGTTGTTGCTACAATACCTTACTTTTTGTTTATTTCCCTTGTTAGCTTTTTCTTCTTTCTTTTGCATTAGAGAGCTTATTATTTATTGAAGGCTTGGTGGCAAATGTTGCAGTGGCCTTTGGCTTAATTTCACTCAACATTTCTTCACCACAGACACATGGCTCACCTTTTTCTTCCTAGGACCATTGATGCCCAACATCTCTTTGGATAACTAAATGCTTTGTAACTAGGTTGCTCTTTATTATGAACTTTCAATTGGCCATCCCAAATCAGTTGATCTAAGTGGCCAGGTTTTGAAATACCCTTAGAATTTACTTGTCCAAGCATATCCTAGTACAAGAACACCATAGGCATGTGTCCTAGGGTCCAAGCTATTGGTGCCCAGCCTTATTCTTTGTTTTTCTTGCCACATTGGCTTTTTCTTCTTCCTTTTCTTACTGTTTTATTTTATTCTCAAGGGATTTTTATTAATTGAAGGATCATAGCAGCAAACTAGCTTAAGCTTCAAGTAACATGTCATTATGCAGCAATTATTCTATGAGCTAACAATTGAAACAAACACAGCTTCCATTCTAACTTATGCAACATTGGATATTTACTTTCTAATTCAAACATTTCTCTTTTATTCAAGCATATGGGAAACAAAACAGAATTCAAAACTAAGTGATGAATGACAAGCATTATGCAGATAAGCATTCTTAACAAACAATTCCACTTGCAACCAGATAAACACTTTAGCAAGATATATAAGGGTTCCCAGATTCAAAATAATTCATAGTAGCAAGAATTAAGTTTAGATACAACCTTTGAAGTTGCAGCCCTTTGATTCTTCCTTCTGTTGTGTTCTCTTTGAGTTAACATGCACAATATCTTCAATGGTTGACTAATGTCCTGCATAATTCTCAAAGGTTGCTTGCTTCTCA
Source organism: Arachis hypogaea (assembly GCF_003086295.3). Classification (NCBI taxonomy): domain Eukaryota; kingdom Viridiplantae; phylum Streptophyta; class Magnoliopsida; order Fabales; family Fabaceae; genus Arachis; species Arachis hypogaea. The sequence goes on from NC_092041.1 coordinate 54,110,005, forward strand.
AGCCTTTGTGCAATTGGTTAGTCTAAAAATGATTATGACTTTTTGAACTTACTTTGGTGTGTGAACCCCAAACTTAGTTCCTTGCCACTATTTTTCATGCATCAACTTAACCATATGTGAAACCTTGTGTACTTGCTAAAGGTTATGGAATTAAAACTAGAAAGCAGTTAAGTAGTTGAATAATCTGTCTGATTGCTTGGAGCTAGTATTGTGCAGAAAGTGAGAATGTGCTTTTAAATGAGATTTTGGTGGAACACCAAACTTAGAATCCTTTATTCTCCCTTAAATTGTTTTGGTGTGCAACACCAAACTTAGCTTCTTGCAATGCATACTAATCATTCAACATTTTTATTGAAAAAGCTATGAAAAGAAAACTACCTCAGGTTGGGTTGCCTCCCAACAAGCACTTCTTTATTGTCACTAGCTTGACATCCTTCATTCTGTTGATCATGGAAATTGAAGATCACAGTGCCTTAGCTTGTCTTTCTTTACCGTGAACTTCCTTCCGGTTTTCTCTTTGATGACCTCTATGAGTTCCCGTGGAAGGATCTTAGTCACAATATAGTGATCAGACAGCTGTGGGGACACTTTCATGGTTTGAATGTTTAGCAGTACTTTATCCCCTAGTGAAAATTTCTCAGTAGGGATTTTCTGATCTTCTTTAATTCTATCCTATGTCTCTCCTTATAAGACTTCCTTGTTGTGTTTTTCTTGGCTGGTACTTTCTTTGTCCAAGTTTTCTTACTTTCCTCTTTGATCTTTCTCCATTCTTCCCTTTTTGCAGCATTTTCGTTGTTATTTGGTTTGTCCTCAGTGATGTTGAGAGGGATTTCCTCTTTCTTGGTTGTTTTTGAAAAATGCTGAGCCAATAATAGTATGTGTTCTTCAAGCTTCTTATGTGCATCCATATGGTTTTTGGTCTCATGGCCTTGAACTTGCATGAGTTTCTCTATCATCATTTCCAGGTCCGAGATTCTTTAAAAAAGTTGTAAATGTATAAGATGAACTAGTTGATGTGGGAAACCATGTGAAGGAATTGCATAGGTATTGCGTGGATAAGATGTGGGTGCTGTAGAGGTGTTCTGGTGATTTTGTGAGTTGTTATGAGGCTGGAAGTGCATGTTTTATGAGTATTGGTTTTGATTGGCATTATTGGATGAGTGACGTTGGTTGTTTGTGGTCATGGATTTGTCCTGGTTGAAACCTCTTTGTTCTTGATGTTGATACTCCACCATTCTCAGATAAGAATGGGGCCTCCATGGTGGAAATTGTGCATTCACTGCAGCAGAACACATGCAATCTTCTTTTCTAGCTCTCAGTTCCATGTGTTGCTGGGTTTGATGGTGCATTTGTTTGTTCAGGTTCATGAATGCATTCACTCCTTCAAGATTCATCACTTCTTTTTCTGAAATTACATTCTGTGGTTTCTCAAATGAGTGTTGGTTGTTGACTCCTTTGTCATTGAAATTTGCAGTTCCTTGGGCAGTTGTTGTCGCTTTGAGCAGGCCATCTGAGAAGTAGTCAACTACTTTTCTTGTTTCTGGGGTTAATCCTTCATAGAAAGCTTGGAAACCCACTTTGTCATTTGCTTTCTTGTATCTTTCCCATGCCTTGAAGAGTGGTTCTTCTTCTCCTTGTGTGAATGGATGTACCCCCTTTTTCAACCTGATGATCTGTTGGGATGAGGAGAATTTGGCCAGAAATTTGGTAACCAAATCATCCCAACTAGTGATACTTCCTTGGGGAAAGGTTTCAAGCCATTGTGCAGCTTCACCCCTTAGTGAGAAGGGGAATAACAAGATCTTATAGGTGTCATGATCTATACCATCGGGTTTGACAGCACCACAAGTCCTCAGAAAAGTGGATATGTGCTGTTTAGGATCCTCCAATTGATTTCCGCCATAGGAACAATTGTTCTTGATTAGTGTAATGAGTGGTGGCTTCATGTCATGATATTCTTCTTCCGCAGAGACTTCTTCTCCAATAATAGTCTTCCCTCTGACTTTTCTTCTCAACCTTCTGATAGTTTGTTCGTCTTGACCTTCAGAATTTGGAACTTCTCTTTTTTCCTGTGACATGCAAACCAATACAAGGAACACACAATGGTACTCTCTTTTTTTTTTTGAAAATTGAGTGTAGTTAGTTGAGACAAAATTTCAAACAGTTAGTATGTTGATAGAGGCAAATCTTCAAATAGTTAGTATGTTAGTTGAGAACAAAAGAAAAAAAACGCTTAATCTAGATCTCCACTTCACTTAATCATTGTCAATCTATTTCAATCCCCGGCAACGGTGCCAAAAACTTGATGTGTGGAAAACGATCTAACACAAAACTCACCGGCAAGTGTACCAGGTCGCATCAAGTAATAATAACTCACATGAGTGAGGTCGATCCCACAGGGATTGAAGGATTGAGCAATTTTAGTTTAGTCGTTGATTTAGTCAAGCAAACAAAGATTGATTTGAGTGATTTTGTATCCGACAGTAAGTAAATAGCAGGAAATGTAAAGGGAGAGGGATGAATTGCAGAAATTAAAGAGAATTGAAAGTAAAAGTACTGAATCTTAAAGAACAAGAAATTAAATGACTGAAACTTAAAGTGCAAGAAATGTAAATTGCAATGACTTAAAGTGCAAGAAATATAAATTGCTTGAAAAGAAAAGGGATTTGAGGACTGGGAATTCAGAATTTAAGCAAGGAAAATTAAATTGCAGCAATTAACAAAGCAAGAGATGAACTGAAATTAACTAGAACTCAAACAGAAAGCGAAAATATAATTGCAGCAGTGGTTCAGTAGAAGAACCAAAAAGAAAATTAGATCTCAGGACTCCAAAGACTAGATAGCAGAGTCTAGATCTCAATTGCCTTCCTAGATCCAAGTTCACAAAACAAGTAAAGAGAAATTGAAGATTGAAGTAGTAAAGGAAATGAAATTTAACTCAATTATGCAGTAGGAAAATCAAAGAGATCTTAAATGGAGATTGAGACAGAAGTTCCTCAATTCTTCACACTCAAGACTCAAACAAAACCCAGTAAAGAAAACAAAAAGATCAGAGGAAGAAGAAGGGAATTCTCTCCTCTAATTCTTAAGCTTTTGCAGAAAACAGAAAAATGGAAAGTGAGCTCTCAAGTTGACTAAGGATGAAAATTAAAATGAAAGTAAGCTCTCCCTTCTAATTCTAACTAACACCTATTTATACACTTTCTATTTTGGATCTAAGAATTTTGAGTGGGCTTTTTGATTTGGTGAAGAAATGAATTAAGTTGAATTTTCGAGTGAAATTCAGCCCATCTTGCTCCCAGGAGGTTGCTCTGCTCTTGTGGAGAGCAGAGCAGGGAAGCCTTGCATGGGGGATCCAATTAGCATGTCAAGTATGGGAGAGGCATCAGGGTACTGCCCTGCCCTTGTGGAGAGCAGGGCAGTGGTGTCATGGTGCGTGCCTTGGCTCCCTGCCTGTGTCAAAGTGCTGCGTGCGCCCAAGCTCCTGGTCGTGTCAATCGTGCCTCATTTGCGTGCCAAGGAATGCTGCTCTGCCCTCCTTGTCGGCAGTGCTTTCCTTGTTCTTGGGTGAGGTCCCAAGTTCGAAACTTGGTGGGGGAAGCAAGCTGCCTTTTTCCTTGGTTTCCTTGGCACCAAAATAGCGCCTAGTGCTTGGCTTCCTAAAGGTCTTGTGTTCGATCCTTGGAGGTACCCTTTTAGCTAAGTGTGGCTCATTTTCCTTTGTGAGTGGCGCTACTTCCTTCCCTTCATGTGCTTGGGTTCGAAACCTATGGGTGGCACTTGGAGTTGATTTTTTCTTGAATTTTTCCATGAGGAGCCCGAAATTGCTCTTGAGGAGGGTAGGGCAGAATTTTTCCTTTCCTTGTTTCTTGGCCTAAAATTGTGCTCCGCTCTTAAGGAGGGTAGGGCAGTGAAGCCTTGCATGCTTGGTTCATTGTTGTGCTCCCTTGGAGAGCACTGTGCTCTTGTGGAGAGCAGTGTGGTTTCCTTCCTTCCATGCGCCACACTTCTTCTTGTTTTGCCACACTATTTTCTTCCTTTGGCCACACTTCTTAAGCCATGCTTCCTTCTTTTCTTCTTTTCTTCACCTACAATTAATCAAAACAACCAATCAAAGTATCACTAAATTCACAAGGTTTATAAATTAATTAAAAATCAGTTAAATTTAGCTTAAACCTCATGAATTAGTATCAATTAATGGGTGGTTGTTTGATTCAAATAAAACATGCAATTCCACTCTAAATTGCTTACTTATAGTGTAAGAAAGTGCATAAAAACTAGTAAAACAAGTGAAATTAGCTTGAAAAATAGGCATATGATGACTTGTCATCAGAAGGTTTGAAGGGAAGAATCCCTTACGTGAGTAACAGTCGATCCCACGGAGATAGTCGGCTTGAAGCAAGCTATGGTCATCTTGTGAATCTCAGTCAAGCAGATTCAAATGGTTAAGGGATTTTGATAATTAAAAGATGAATAAGACATAAAATAAGATAGAGATACTTATGTAATTCATTGGTGGGAATTTCAGATAAGCGTATGGAGATGCTTTGTTCCTCCTGAATCTCTGCTTTCCTACTGCTTTCATCCATTCATGCGTACTTCTTTCCATGGCAAGTTGTATGTTGGGGGATCACCGTTGTCAATGGCTACCGTCCGTCATCTCAGTGAAAATGATCCAGCTACGGGTTACATAGGAATAATCATCTGTCGGTTCTCACTTGTGTTGGAATAAAATCCAATGATCCTTTTGCACACTGTCACTGTGCCCAGCACTCGTGAGTTTGAAGTTCGTCATAGTCATCCCATCCTAGATCCTACTCGGAATACCACAGACAAGGTTTAGACTTTCTGGATCTCAAGAATGCTGCCAATTGATTCTAGCTTATACCACGAAAACTCTGATCTCATGGAATGGAAGGCTCTGTTGTCAGGAGAGGCAACCATGCGTCGTGGACAAGGAGACCAAGAGATATGCATTCAAGCTTGTTTTCAGGTAGAACGGAAGTGGTTGTCTGGCACGCGCTCATAAGTGAGAATGGTGATGAGTGTCACTTGATCATCACATTCATCATGTTGAAGTGCGAATGAATATCTTAGAACAAGAAAATAGTAGTAATTGCATTAATTCATGAGGAATAGCAAAGCTCCACACCTTAATCTATGAGGTGTAGAAACTCCATCGTTGAAAATACATAAGTGATGAAGGTCCAGGCATGGCCGAATGGCCAGCCCCCTAAACGTGATCAAGAGATCAACAGTGATACAAAGATAGTGTAACAACCCTGATCATCTCCTTAGTTTCTTATGTTCCTTCCATTTTTGCAAGCTTCCTCTTCATTCTCTAAGCAATTCCTGCCCTATGAAGCCTAAAATATTCAACACACAGATCACGACATTGAATGGTATAAAAGAGAATTAAAATACACAATAAAAAGATCTCTAGAAAGCAAGTTTTCAACCATAGAACAACTTTGGGAAGGAATTGTAATATCATGCTAATCATATGAATAAGTGGATAAAGACTTGATAAAATCACTCAATTAAACACAATATAAATCATAAAATAATGGTTTATCAGCCGGCTAGTTCTTCCTCTTGAAGATCCAATGGAACGCTTGAGCTCCTCTATGTCTCTTCCTTGCCTTTGTTGCTCCTCCCTCATGGCTATTTGATCCTCTCTAATTTCTTGGAGAATAATGGAGTGCTCTTGGTGCTCCATCCTTAGTTGCTCCATATTGGAACTCAAATCTCCCAAAGAGGTGTTGAGTTGCTCCCAATAGTTGTGTGGTGAAAAATGCATCCCTTGAGGCATCCCAAGGATTTCTTAATGAGGGACTTCCTTATGCTCTTGTTGAGGTCCATGAGTGGTCTCTATTGTTTGCTCCATCCTCTTTTTAGTGATGGGCTTGTCCTCTTCAATGAGGATGTCTTCCTCTATGACAATTTCGGCTAAATTGCATAGGTGACAGATGAGATGAGGAAAGGCTAACCTTGCCAAAGTGGAAGTCTTGTCAGCCACCTTGTAGAGTTCTAGAGATATGACCTCATGAACTTCTACTTCCTCTCCAATCATGATGTTATGGATCATGATAGCCCGATCCACAGTTACTTCGGATCGGTTGCTAGTAGGAATGATAGAACGTTGGATGAACTCCAACCATCCTCTAGCCACAGGTTTAAGGTCATGCCTTCTCAATTGAACTGGCTTGCCTTTGGAGTCTCTTTTCCACTGAGCTCCTTCTACACATATGTCCATGAGGACTTGGTCTAATCTTTGATCAAAGTTGACTCTTCTAGTATAGGGGCGTACATCTCCTTGCATCATTGGCAAGTTGAATGCCAACCTTACATTTTCCGGACTGAAATCTAAGTATTTTCCCCGAACCAAGGTAAGCCAATTCTTTGGGTTCGGGTTCACACTTTGATCATGGTTCTTAGTGATCCATGCATTAGCGTAGAACTCTTGAACCATTAAGATTCTGACTTATTGAATGGGGTTGGTGAGAACTTCCTAACCTCTTCTTCGAATCTCATGTCAGATCTCCGAATACTCATTCTTCTTGAGCATGAAAGGGACCTCAGGGATCACCTTCTTCTTGGCCACAACTTCATAGAAGTTATCTTGATGGAACTTTGAGATGAATCTCTCCATCTCCCATGACTCGGAGGGAGAAGCTTTTGCCTTCCCTTTCCTCTTTCTAGAGGTTTCTTTGGCCTTAGGTGCCATAAATGGTTATGAAAACACAAAAAGCAATGCTTTTTCCACACCAAACTTAAAAGGTTTGCTCGTTTTCGAGCAAAAGAAGAAAGAAGGACGAAGAAGAAGAAGAAATGGAGGAGATGGGGAGTTGTGGGTGGTTCGGCCAAGGGGGAGAAGAAGTGTTTTTTATTTGTGAATTTGAAGGATGGATGAGGGGTTTATATAGGAGTGGAAAGAGAGGGTAGGGTTCGTGTATTAGGGGTTAGGTTTTGGAGGGAAATGATTTGAATTTGAATGGGGAGGTAGGTGGGGTTTTTGGGGAAGAGTGGGTGAATGTGAGTGGTGAAGATGTGATGGGGAAGAGAAATGGAGGTGATTGGTGAAGGGTATTTGGGAAAGGGTGTTATCGGAAGGTGTGAAGAAGAGAGAGAGTGAGTTAAGGTAGGTGGGGATCCTGTGGGGTCCATAGATCCTGAGGTGTCAAGGATTTCTCATCCATGCACCATTTCAGCGTGTAAACACCCCTTTGAGTGCCAATCCTGTCGTTAAATGCCAGGTTGCTGCCCATTTCTGGCGTTTAACGCCATCTTTTCTTCCCTTTCTGGCATTTAAGGCCATCTTGGTACCTTTTTTGGCGTTATACGCCAGTCTGGTGCTCCTTTCTGGCGTTAAACGCCCAGAATGGTGCCAGACTGGGTGTTTAATGCCCATTCTGCTACCCTTACTGGCATTTAAACGCCAGTAAGCTCATCCTCCAGGGCATGCTATTTTTAATGCTATTTTTGATTTCTGCTTTAATTTGTTTTCATGATTCCACATAATCATCATCCTAAAGAAAACATAGAATAACAATAGAAAATGGAAATTCAACATAGATAAGTAAAAATTGTGTTGCCTCCCAACAAGCGCTTCTTTAATGTCAATAGCTTGACAGTGAGCTCTCATAGAGCCTCACAGATACTTAGAGCATGATGATGGTCTCTCAACACCAAATTTAGAGTTTGAATGTGAGGGCTCTATTTGACTCTGTATTGAGAGAAGCTTTTCATGCTTCTTCTCCATTTGTACAGAAGGAGATCCTTGAGCCTTAAACACAAGGTAGTCCTCATTCACTTGAAGAACTAACTCTCCTCTGTGAACATCAATCACAGCTTTTGCTGTGGTTAGGAAGGGTCTGCCAAGGATGATGGATTCATCCTTGTTCCTCCCAATGTCTAGGATTATGAAGTCAGCAGGGATGTAAAGGCCCTCAACCTTCACTAAAACATCCTCTACAAGTCCATAAGCCTGTGTTCATGGATTTGTCTGCCATCTCTAGTAAGATTCTTGCAGCTTGTACCTCAAAGATTCCCAGTTTCTCCTTTACAGAGAGTGGCATGAGGCTTATGCCTGACCCCAGGTCACACAGAGCCTTCTCAAAGGTCATGGTGCCTATGGTACAGGGTATTAAGAATTTTTCGGGATCCAGTTTCTTCTGAGGTAATTTCTGCCTAATCAAGTCATTCAGTTCATTGGTGAGCAAGGGGGTTCATCCTCCTAGGTCTCATTACCAAATAACTTGGCATTCAGCTTCATGATTGCTCCAAGGTACTTAGCAACTTGCTCTTCAGTAATATCTTCATCCTCTTCAGAGGAAGAATACTCATCAGAGCTCACGAATGGCAGAAGTAGGTTCAATGGAATCTCTATGGTCTCTGTATGAGCCTCAGATTCCCTTGGTTCCTCAAAGGGGAATTCCTTTTTGTTCAGAGGACATCCTATGAGGTTTTTCTCACTGGGAATCACATCCTCCTCACTCTCTCCAAGTTTGGCCATGTTGGTCATGGTTATGGCCTTGCACTCTCTCTTCGGATTTTCTTCTGTATTGCTTGGGAGAGTGCTAGGAGGAGTTTCAGTAACCTTTTTACTCAGATGACCCACTTGTGCCTCCAAATTACTAATGGAGGATCTTGTTTCATTCATGAAACTTAGTGTGGTCTTAGATAGATCAGAGACTATGGTTGCTAAGCCAGAACGACTCTGCTCAGAGTTCTCTGTCTGTTGCTGAGAAGATGATGGAAAAGGCTTGCTATTGCTAAACTTATTTCTTCCACCATTATTGTTGTTGAAGCCTTGTTGAGGCTTCTATTGGTCCTTCCATGAGAGATTTGGATGATTTCTCCTTGAAGAATTATAGGTGTTTCCATAGGGTTCTCCCATGTAATTCACCTATTCCATTGTAAGGTTCTCAGGATCATAAGCTTCTTCTTCAGAAGATGCTTCTTTATTACTGCTAAATGCAACTTGCAATCCAGTCATATTCTGAGAAATCATATTGACTTGTTGAGTCAATAATTTGATTTGAGCCAATATGGCATTCAGAGTATCAATCTCAGTAACTCCTTTCTTCTGAGTCGTCCCATTGTTCACAGGATTTCTTTCAGAAGTGTACACGAACTGGTTATTTGCAACCATTTCAATGAGTTCCTGGGCATCTGCAGGCGTTTTCTTTCCGCCTGCAGAATGGTCCAATGACATCTTGGATAACTCAGACAGACCATCATAGAAGATACCTATGATGCTCCATTCTGAAAGCATGTCAGAAGGACACCTTCTGAGCAATTCCTTGTATCTTTTCCAAGTTTCATAGAGGGATTCACCTTCCTTCTATTTGAAGGTTTGAACATCCACTCTAAGCTTACTCATCTTTTAAGGTGGAAATAATTTAGCTAAGAAGGCATTGACCAGCTTTTCCCAAAAGTTCAGGCTGTCTCTAGGTTGTGAGTTCAACCATATACTAGCTCTGTCTCTTACAGCAAAAGGGAAAAGCATAAGTCTGTAGACCTCGGGATCTACTCCATTGGTCTTAACAGTGTCATAGATTTGCAAAAATTCAGCCAAGAATTAATGAGGATCTTCCAATGGAAGTCCATGAAACTTGCAATTCTATTGCATCAGAGAAACTAATTGAGGCTTAAGCTCAAAGTTGTTTGCTCCAATGGAAGGAATAGAGATGCTTTTGCCATAGAAGTCGGGAGTTGGTGCAGTAAAGTCACCAAGCACCTTCCTTGCATTGTTGTTGTTGGGTTCGGCCATGGCTGTTTTGTCTGCTTCCTTTTCAAAAATTTCTGTCAGGTCCTCTTCAGAGTGTTGTGCTTTAGCTGCTCTTAGCTTCCTCTTCAAGGTCCTTTCAAGTTCAGGATCAGCTTCAACAAGAATGCCTTTGTCCTTGTTCCCACTCATATGAAAGAGAAGAGATCAAGAAAGTATGGAATCCTCTATGTCACAGTATAGAGATTACTTGAGGTGTCAGAGGAAAATAGGAATAGAGGGATGAGGTAGATAGAGAAGATTTTGAACATATAAAGAAGGATAGAGTCCAAATTGCTAATTGAGGAGAAGTGTTAGTCCTTAAATAGAAGGAGGTGATAGGGAGGAATTTTTCGAAAACAAATTTTTAAATAAAACTAAAAAATAAAAATTAAAAAGAATTTTGAAAAAGTGGTTGATGGTTTTGGAAAATTGAAAGTGAGAAAGTGGTTAGGTGGTTTTGAAAAAGATTTTGAAATTAGAATTTAAAAAGATGCGATTAGAAAAAGATATGATTTAAAAAGATATGATTGAAAAGATAAGATTGAAAAACAATTTAAAAAAGATTTGATTTCTAAAATTGATGACATGACTAACAAGAAATTAAAAGATATGATTCTAAAATTCAAATATTGAACCTTTCTTAACAAGAAAGTAACAAACTTGAAATTTTTGAATCACAACATTAATTGTTAGCAAGGATTTTCGAAAATATTAAAAGAAAAATGAAAAATATTTGATTTTGAAAAAGATATGTTTGATAAGAGAGGATATGAAAAAGATAAGATTTTGAAAAATTAGGTTTAAAACTTGAAAAATTGAAAAAGATATGAATTGAAAACAAAATTACCTCCCTGGTGTTATCCTGACGTTAAACGCCCAGAATGGTATCCATTCTGGCGTTTAATACCCACTTGGCTACCTCCTTGGGCGTTAAACGCCCAGCCAGGTACCTTGGCTGGCGTTTAAATGCCTGAAATCCTTCTATACTGGGCGTTTTGAACGCCCAGCTTTTTTTCTGTGATTCCTCTGCTGTATGTTATGAATCTTCAATTCTCTATATTATTGACTTGAAAAGACATAATTTTGAATTTTTTGAATTTTTAATGATGAGAGAGAAAAACAACAGAATGAAATTAAATATTAAAAACTAAGATCAAAACAAGAAATGCATGCAAGAACACTTTGAATGTCAAGATGAACATCAAGAACACTATGAAGATCATGATGAACATCAAGAACATATTTTTGAAAATTTTTAAGAAAAGAAAGACATGCAAGACACCAAACTTAGAAATTTTCATACTAGAGACACTAACAATTTGAGAATGCACATGAGAAACAACAAAAGACACAAAACAACAGAATTTAAAGATCAGACAAAGAAAATCATCAAGAACAACTCGAAGATTAATGAAGAATACAAGAACACACTTTCCAAAAATGCAAAAAGAATAAAGATATGCAATTGACACCAAACTTAAAAATTGACACTAGACTCAAACAAGAAACACAAAATATTTTTTTGTTTTATAATTTTATAATTTTTTTGTATCTTTTCGAAAATTATTTTGAAAAAGAAAATAAGAAACTCAAAAATTTTTAATAAGAATTCCATGAATCATGCAATGTTATTCTAAAGCTTCAGTCTAAAAAGATTAGACATGGCTAGCCAAGCTTCAGCAAGACATTACATACAACAGCCAAATTGATGGGAATCAACTAGCTCCTGTGATGATAAAAGCATCATCTGAAACTTTAGAATTCGTTCTTAAAAATTCTGAAGAACAAAATAAAAAAAGAAAAATACCTAATCTGAGTAACAAGATGAACCGTTAGTTGTCCAAACTCGAACAATTCTCGGCAACGGCGCCAAAAACTTGGTACGTGAAATCGTGATCTCATACACTTTCTTCACAACTCCACGCAGCTGACCAGCAAGTAATACCTTACGTGAGTAAGCGTCGATCCCACGGAGATTTTCAGCTTGAAGCAAGCTATGGTCATCTTGTAAATCTCAGTCAGGCAGATTCAAATGGTTATGGGGTTTTGATAGTTAAAAGATGAATAAGACATAAAATAAGATAGAGATACTTATGTAATTCATTGGTGGGACTTTTAGATAAGCATATGGAGATGCTTTGTTACTCCTGAATCTCTACTTTCCTACTGCTTTCATCCAGTCATGCGTACTCCTTTCCATGGCAAGCTGTATGTTGGGGGGATCCCCGTTGTCAATGGCTACCATCCGTCCTCTCAGTGAAAATGGTCCGGCTACGGGTAACGTAGGGCTAATAATCTATCGGTTCTCACTTGTGTTGGAATAAGATCCAATGATCCTTTTGCACACTGTCACAGCACCCAGCACTCGCGAGTTTGAAGCTCGTCATAGTCATCCCATCCCAGATCCTACTCGGAATACCACAGACAAGGTTTAGACTTTTCGGATCTCACGAATGCTGCCAATTGATTCTAGCTTATACCAAGAAGACTCTGATCTCACAAAATGAAAGGCTCTGTTGTTAGGAGAGGCAACCATGCGTTGTGGACTAGGAGGCCAAAAGATATGCATTCAAGCTTGTTTTCAAGTAGAACAGAAGTGGTTGTCAGGCACGCGCTCATAGGTGAGAATGGTGATGAGTGTCACTTGATCATCACATTCATCATGTTGAAGTTCGAATGAATATCTTAGAACAAGAATAAGCTTGAATTTAATTGAAAACAGTAGTAATTGCATTAATTCATGAGGAACAACAGAGCTCCACACCTTAATCTATGAGGTGTAGAAACTTAACCGTTGAAAATACATAAGTGATGAAGGTCCAGGCATGGCCGAATGGCCAGCCCCCTAAACGTGATCAAGAGATCAACAATGATACAAAGATAGACACAAAAATGATCTAAGATCTCCAGATAAAAATACAATAGTAAAAGGTCCTATTTATAATGACTAGTAACCTAGGGCTTACAGAGATAAGTAAATGATGCAGAAATCCACTTCCGGGGCCCACTTGGTGTGTGCTTGGGCTGAGCATTGAAGCTTTCACGTGCATAGGATTTTCTTGGAGTTAAATGCCAACTCTGGTGCTAGTTTGGGCGTTTAACTCCAGCTTTTATGCTAGGTTTGGCGTTTAACGCCAGAAAAGGGTAGAAAGTTGGCGTTAAAACGCCAGTTTGCGTTATCAAAACTGGGGAAAAGTATGGACTATTATATATTGATGGAAAGCCCAAGATGTCTACTTTCCAACGCAATTTAGAGCACGCCAATTGGGCTTCTGTAGCTCTAGAAAATCCATTTCGAGTGCAGGGAGGTCAGAATCCAACAGCATCTGCAGTCCTTTTTCAGTCTCTGAATCAGATTTTTGCTCAGGTCCCTCAATTTCAGCTAGAAAATATTTGAAATCACAGAAAAACACAGAAACTCATAGTAAAGTCCAGAAATGTGATTTTTTCATAAGAACTAATAATTATATACTAAAAAGTAACTAAATCATACTAAAAACTACCTAAAAACAATGCCAAAAAGCGTATAAATTATCAACTCATCACAGTGCCACCACCAGTAGCACCCCAGCTGACATACCTACTGGTACAAAATCTCATAGGATGCATGGAGCGCAGCGAGCATCGCATCATGCGATGCTTTGATCGTGTGAGTCAGATGCTAGTATCACTGGGCACCGAGATGCTCCTGATTTTGACCCTTCTTTCGCAGAGGAGGAGCAGGCTCAGCAGCCAGAGGCACCCGCATAGACCTAGGCTACCCCTGAGGCATAGCAGACCTCTGTGGAGCCACAGCCTCAGCCCCAGCCAAATGCGACTGTTGACCCTCACCCCGAGTTCGAGCTATAGCATCGAGGACGATGCTTCATTCTATGTGTGGGGAGGTCACCGTCGTCACCGTTGATGAATGGATTTTTGATGGTTTAGAATTTTACTAATGAAATTGGTGGACGAAATTGTGATCACTACAACTTCGCACAACTAACCAGCAAGTGTACTCGGTCGTCCAAGTAATAAACCTTACGCGAGTAAGGGTCGATCCCACAGAGATTGTTGGTATGAAGCAAGCTATGGTCACCTTGTAAATCTCAGTCAGGCAAACTCAAATGGGTATGGTGATATACGAATAAAACATAAAGATAAAGATAGAGATACTTATGTAATTCATTGGTAGGAATTTCTGATAAGCGTATGAAGATGCCTTCCCTTCCGTCTCTCTGCTTTCCTACTGTCTTCATCCAATCCTTCTTCTTCCTTTCCATGGCAAGCTTAAGCAAGGGTTTCACCGTTGTCAGTGGCTACCTCCCATCCTCTCAGTGGAAATGTTCAACGCACCCTGTCACGGCACGGCTATCCATCTGTCGGTTCTCGATCAGGTCGGAATAGAATCCAGTGATTCTTTTGCGTCTGTCACTAACGCCCCGCCCTCAGGAGTTTGAAGCACGTCACAGTCATTCAATCATCGAATCCTACTCAGAATACCACAGACAAGGTTAGACCTTCCGGATTCTCTTGAATGCCGCCATCAGTTCTAGCCTATACCACGAAGATTCCGGTTAAAGAATCCAAGAGACATTCACCCAGTCGAAGGTAGAACGGAGGTGGTTTCAGTCACACGTTCATAGGTGAGAATGATGATGAGTGTCACGGATCATCACATTCATCAAGTTGAAGAACAAGTGATATCTTAGAACAAGAACAAGCGGAATTGAATAGAAGAACAATAGTAATTGCATTAATACTCGAGGTACAGCAGAGCTCCACACCTTAATCTATGGTGTGTAGAAACTCCACCGTTGAAAATACATAAGAACAAGGTCTAGGCATGGCCGAATGGCCAGCCTCCCAATGATCTAAGATAGCATCAAAACCAGGATAACTACCCAGATATGATCTAAGAACTAGATGTCCAAAGATGAAAATACAATAGTAAAAGGTCCTACTTATAGAGAACTAGTAGCCTAAGGTGTACAGAGATGGGTAAATGACATAAAAATCCACTTCCGGGCCCACTTGGTGTGTGCTTGGGCTGAGCATTGAAGCATTTTCGTGTAGAGACTCTTCTTGGAGTTAAACGCCAGCTTTAGTGCCAGTTTGGGCGTTTAACTCCCATTTTGGTGCCAGTTCCGGCGTTTAACGCTGGAATTCTGAGGGTGACTTTGAATGCCGATTTGGGCCATCAAATCTTGGGCAAAGTATGGACTATCATATATTGCTGGAAAGCCAGGATGTCTACTTTCCAACGCCGTTGAGACGCGCCAATTGGGCTTCTGTAGCTCCAGAAAATCCACTTCGAGTGCAGGGAGATCAGATCCAACAGTATCTGCAGTCCTTTTTGGTCTCTGAATCAGATTTTTGCTCAGGTCCCTCAATTTCAGCAGAAAATACCTGAAATCACAGAAAAACACACAAACTCATAGTAAAGTCCAGAAAGTGAATTTTAACTAAAAACTAATAAAATATACTAAAAACTAACTAGATCATACTGAAAACACACTAAAACAATGCCAAAAAGCGTACAAATTATCCGCTCATCACAACACCAAACTTAAATTGTTGCTTGTCCTCAAGCAACTGAAATCAATAAGATAAAGAGAAGAGAATATGCAATGAATTCCAAAACATCTATGAAGATCAGTATTAATTAGATGAGCGGGGTTTTAGCTTTTTGCCTCTGAATAATTTTGGCATTCACTTATCCTTTGAAATTCAGATGTTGGTTCTTAGAACTTAGAATCCAATAGTGTTATTGATTTCCTAGTAAAGTATGATGATTCTTGAACATAGCTACTTATTGAGTCTTGGCCGTAGCCCAAGCACTCTGTCTTCAGTATTCCCACCGGATACATACATGCCACAGACAAATGGGTGAAACTTTTTAGATGTGACTCAGCTTTGCTAGAGTCCCCAATTAGAGGTGTCCAGGTTCTTAAGCACACTCTTTTGCCTTGGAACACAACTTTATTTCTTCTTTCTTCTCTTTTTCTTTTTTTTTTTTCTTTCTCTCTTTTTTTTTCGATTTTTTTTTCATTGCTTTTTCTGCTTCAAGAACATTTTTATGATTTTTCAGATCCTCAGTAACATGTCTCCTTTTTCATCATTCTTCAAGAGCCAACATTCATGAACACAAATTCAAAAGACATATGCACTGTTAAGCATACATTCAGAAACAAAAGTATTGCCACCACATCAAATAATTAAACTGTTATAAAATCAAAATCATGCATTCTTTTCTTTTTCAATTAAGAACATTTTTCATTTAAGAAAGGTGATGGAATTCATAGGACATTCATAACTTTAGGGATAGACACTAGACACTAATGATCACAAGACACAAACATAGATAAACATAAGCACTAAAATTCGAAAAACAGGAAAATAAAGAACAAGGAAATTAAAGAACGGGTCCACCTTATGATGGCGGCTCTTTCTTCCTCTTGAAGATCCTATGGGTGCTTGAGCTCCTCAATATCTCTTCCTTGTCTTTGTTGCTTCTTCATGATTCTTTGATTTCTTAATTTTATGGAATGATGGGTGTCTTGATGCTCCCTTATTGTCCCATTTGGAACTCAATTCTCTAGAGGTGGTTAGTCCAATAGTTTTGTGGAGGAAAGTGCATCCTTGAGGTATCTCGGATCTCATGATGAGTGGTTTTTGGTACCTCTTGTGAGCCTTCTCAGTTGAACCGGCTTCCTCTTGAGTTTCTCTTCCATTGAGCGCCCTCTTCACAAATGTTTATGAGGACTTGGTCCAACCTTTGATCAAAGTTGACCTTTTTGAGTGAAAAAGGGACCTCGGGATACCTTCTTCAAGGCCACAACTTCATAGAAGTGGTCTTGATGCACCCTTGAGATGAATCTCTCCATCTCCCATGACTCGGAGGTGAAAGCTTTTGCCTTCCCTTTCCTCTTTCTAGAGGTTTCTCCGGCCTTGGATGCCATAAATGGTTATGGAAAAACAAAAGCAATGCTTTTACCACACCAAACTTAAAATGTTTGCTCGTC